>NC_080025.1:39458948-40134649 GCF_030020395.1 Manis pentadactyla | reverse complement strand
ATGTGTCAGTGTGAGATGCCGCAGTTGTGGCTGAGTGTCTGTGGGCCTGTGTCCAGCTGTGTGTTAGTTGGTTATAAAGTTTTGTGGCTCTGAGATGTTCCAGCTAAGTCTGAGTGGCTGGCCAAGTATGAATTACATCTATTTTGGCACACGGGGGAAGCCCACACACAAACAGCCTTCAGGTGGGTGTGCCTGTCTGCAGGTTGGCCTGTACCCACCCAGGCTAGCCAGGGCCTGGCCAGGGCCCAGCTAATCTCCTGCAGCCAGGACGTGCTCCTCCCACCCCACCCCGAGCCTGTGGCAACTTCTGAACAACAAGCCTGCCCAAGTCTCTCATCTCAGCCTCCACAGATGCCCCAAGGTGCTGGGGGAACCCAGTCCCGTGACTCGTCACTTGCTTCCCCCACTTCCAGGAAGTCCCCAACCAACCTGGAGCCACTGAATCAGCAGGCCCCAAAGGCCAGGCCATGTGGGTGGGCCCAGCAGTCTGTCCTCCTAAAAACAGGGAGGCCAGGGCTGGGTGGGGAGGGTACTTTCTTGGGTGGGGAAGCAGAGGTCAGAAGGAAAAGTATCTGCCACTTTCTGATTGGCCCCCTTCTGGGCAGCCTTGTTGTGGGGAGCCCAGACAGAGGGGGACAACAGGAAGGAAAGTCGGTGGAGGGGGCAAGGACTCTCCAGGAGCAAATACAGGGGAAGCCACCAGGGCCCAGCTGCAGCGGGTGTGGAAGGGAGGCTGAGAAGGCAGCCTGGGCATGTCCAGGTAGCCCACGGTGCGGGGAGCTCTGGGGCTGGAAGAGCACCTGGGGAGGGTCACTCGGGTGTCCTCAGATCCTCCAGGGACTCCTTACTCAGGGGCCCCAAGCCCTCTGACCCTAGACTCAGATCTTCAACCAGAAGCCCCATCCTGGAGCCTTCGCTGCCCAAAGATCCCCTTCCAGGTTCCTCCCAGGGTTCCAACCCGCTCAGGAGAGACCCTCGTCTATGCTCCCGACCCTTCTGAGCACTCCTCATCCTCCCCCCCTCCAGGACTGTTGCCTATCACTCTCATGGCCCTTACAGCCCCAGGCTGCACCTTTACAAGCCTCCCTTCCCCAATCTGCCCTCACCCTCTGTGCCCTGACCCCACAGAGGGCCGGAGCTTCCCCCACCATCCGTGCCGTCGTGTCCTTCTGAGGCCCTTGGGATGACCTTTCTCTGGAGGGCCCAAAGCGCCCCCCCACACCCCCCGTTCACGCGGTCCCTCCCGCCATCCCTAATGTGGCTGAAGCAGCCCCGTCTCCCCTCCACCGGGCGGGCGGGGTCTGACCTCACAAGATCCAGGAACGAATAGAGCACCTCCTCTCTGGAGTCCCCTTCCACGGCGTCCGTGGCTCCGAATGAGCTGCTGGCGGCGAAGGCGACGCCTGGCTGCAAGGCCAGAGCCAAGCCCACCCCGAGCGCGGACGCTAGCAGTGTGGTGACCAGGAAAAAGAGCAGCGTCCAGGCGCCCAGGCGGCCGAGCGCGCTCGGGTCCACGTTGGCGGCGCCGCTGATCAGGCTGCACACCACCAGCGGCAAGATGATCATCATTAGCAGGCGCAGCAGCAGCTCGCCCGGGAAGGCGAAGGCCTCCAGGCCCGCGGGGCCCAGCGCTACTGCGCCACCGGCCCACGACACCCCTAGCCCCAGCGCCACGCCCGCCACCGCAGCCGTCACGGTCAGCAGCACCAGCAGGTTGGCGCGACGGCAGCGGCTCACCTGGTCGCGGGAACCGCAGCAGCCACCTCCCGCTGCGCCCGGGTCCTCTGTGGGGACCAACTCCGGGACATCGTTAGCGGTGGGCTCCGCCGCCGCGAGCCCCTTGGGGTCTCCCTTAGGTGGATCGGCCATCATGACGGATGCCTCGGGGCTCCCCAGCGCCCGGAAGCTGGGAGCTTCCTGGGGGTCCTTCCCAGGACGTACACGTTCCTCAGAACTGAGCCGAGTAACAGAGCCTGGAGGCGAGAACTCGGGAGGGTTCCTTGGAGTGGTGAGTTCGCAGCGCCTAAGTTCCTTGGCTCTTGGGAGCTGGAGTGTCGGGGACTGCTAGGCTGGGCGCTGGGGCTCTGATCTTCCAGACTGTGTCCGGTGCCCCAAAGCGGTGACGTGGGAACTCCTGGGTTCACTTGGGCGTCAGGCACACAGGACTTTCTCAGGCTGGAACCTGGGGTCGTTGACTGCTGAAGAAGCAGCCCCCACGGCGGCGATCTTCAAGAGGTACTGGTGGCGCGGACCTGGGACCCCTGGATCTGGAAGGCGGCGACCTAGGTTGCCTGGGTCCTGGAAACCAAGGGCTCGGGAGCCCGAGTCTGGGGCCCGGGAGGCGCAGATCCGGGAAATGGGGAGCCAGTTCCCTGGGGCCGGGAGGGGAAATCCAGGCCCCTGGATGCGGAAGGCGGCGGTCCGGGATCCCAGAAGATGACGGCTATCAGCCCAAAGGGAACCTGCTGCGCGCGCCGCGCCGCTCTGAGCGGAGTTGGCGGAACCTACAGGGATTAAGGGCAGGGGTGAGGCTTTGAGAAGGTGGGGGGCTGGCCGAGGGCGCTGATTGGCTGCAGCGGGTTTGGAGGCCCCCCCACTCCTGGGACCGAGGGGCGCGGCCCGGGTGAGGGTGGGGCCCGGGGCAGGGAGTCGGGCAGACGCTTTTCCCCGCCAAAGGAATTGGGCGGTTTGGGGCTGCTAAACTGCAACTAAACGGAGTCGCAAGGGTGTCCGCAGAGTGGAAGTGATCCGCCGGTGCTTAATTTGGAAACCTGCTCCTACTGGAACTCCTCCCTGAGTTCCATCTTGTGTCTCCTTTCGGATTTGAATTCCTCTAACGTAAAACTCAGATTAAAAGGCTCATCCCTCGCATGATTGGTTTAAGATTTAAGTGAGATGGAGTTATTAATTTTAAAATGTTAATAATTTTTAAGTAAATGTTCCCAATTCAGATTCTGACACAGCAATTAATGGCAGTTAGTATATTTGGGATTGTAATCCACTTTGCCCAAGCAAGGTACCCAATTGGCAATTCAGCCATTAAAAATTGTACTTTGAATTAATGACTGTGCTAATACATTTACAAATGCTTTCACCGAATATTTCTTCTATAGTTCATTAGAAAAATTTTCAAACGAACACAAAAATGTAAAGTATTTTACAGCACCCATTTACCTTCCACCTATAGCTTACAAGTACTGCATCACATACCTCTATATCGTACTTCCATCCATTGGTCTCTCTATCCGTCTGTCCATTCACCTTTTTCTGATGAATGCCAAAGTAAGTTGCACGCATCAGTGTGCTTTCTCTCTAAACACATCACCCCATGTGCATTTATTGACCAGAGTTCAATATTTGCACACAGTTCTTTTCTCTTTTTAGGTGAAATTTACATACAGTAAAATGCAAAAATCTTCAGTGCCATTCGCTGATTTTTGACAGATATATTTGGGTGATTTCACTGGAATCTTCATAACTTCTTGGTGAGGTTGGCATTGTACCCATTCTCCAGATGGGTAAAACTGGCCAGAGGAACTTTTGGAGGCTTACAGCCAAAGGAAGTCACTTGAGGCCACATCTGGGGAGGCTGGGAGTTGCACGCCTACCTGCTGAGGCCCTAATCCTAACTGCGGGGCCGTCTCCCTAAATCCGTTTTAGTCACGTGGATGTTTCCAGTGAATCAATCATGACTCCCTGCTCTGCGTAGCAGTGCTGAAATCCTACTTCCTTCCCCACCTGTCCGGTTACCTGACAACATTTCAGGTTTTCACACTTGCTCCAAGATTAGGGATAGTGATAACCTCAGAAGCTTAGTCCTGCAGCAGCTATGGGGCCTCAGGCAAGACACAACCTCAGTGAGCCTCAGTTTCCACGTCTGTAAAGAGGAAGGAAGAATAATAGAGCAAAATTCCTTGGTTGCTGTGTAGATCAAATGAGATATGTTCAAAACATTCAGGCAGGGTACAGGGTAGCCCTTAATAAAGTTAAATAGTACTGCTAAGATGACTGCTATTATCGTTGTTATTGAAGGATATGGTTGAGGCCCGGACCAGCTCCAGACGCTGCTGGGCCCTAGTGGTGAGCTCTCCCTCATGGTCACTGCCAGTCCCAGACCTTCTGGAAGGAGTTTGAGAGCTTGTGGTGACTCCCTGTGGAATGTGAGGCATTGGGGTCAGGCCGCAGCCCTGAAGTCCTCCTGTGTCTCTCAGACACTCTCCCCTCCCAAATCCTCCCATGCTTAACACCACCAACCTCCCATCCCACACTGAATTCTGAAGCCACATTCATTCAACAAACTCTTGTTAAAGCCTGGGGTGCTTGGTTCTGTGCTGGACACTGAGAGTGTGGGCCCTAGAGTCGCACAGACATGGGTGCAGATCCCAGCTCCACCCTTTCCCAGCTGAACATCAGCTCCATTTGTCCTAGAGTCAAAATGAGCATAAAAATTTGATCAAGCACGCTGGGACCCTGGATACAAAATATGAGGTCACAATTCCTGAGTATTCCATCCATTCTCTAAATATTCCTTGAGCACTTACTAAAGGCCAAGTGCTTTCCAAGGTGCTGGGGATTCAGCAGTGAGAGAAAGAAAAAGAAAAGAAAGACGAAGCTCCTTGCCAGGCTTCTAGTGAGAAGACACAAGGAGATGAACTGGGGCTGTCAGGTGGGGTAAGTGCTGGAGAAAGGTCAGGCATTGTATGGCAGAGACAGATGGCACGGTCAAGATGGGCCACTTTGAGGAAGTAACATTTGCAGTGAGACCTGAATGACAGGAAGGAGCCCACTGGGACAGTATGGGAAGAACAGTCCAGTGAGAGCAAAGAGCAGTTTCAAAGCTGTCAGGCAACAGTAGGACAGGCTTCCCGCCCTGTTGGAAGTGCTGTTTGGTGTTATCTTATCTCCACCAAGCCTTGGGACCTCACTCTCCCATTTCACTGACTTGGTAGAAGAAAGGGGTAATGAGGGTGGTTGTGTGCCCAGAGCCATGCTACTCAAGCTGTGTAGCGAAGCTCAAGCTGGAGGAAGACCCCCGCAAAGCAGGGGCCTTCACAGCTGGCTCCCGCTATTACCCACCTTGATTTTGTTTTTCTCCATTATACTATTGGTTTTGTTTTTTGCTTGCATTATTGCCAAGAGCTAAGCTAACCTTTGCTGAGCAGTGTGGAAAGGATGAGAGCATAAACTTCCCAAAAGCTTTTCAGGACAGTGCTCCTGAAGAATAGAACACGCAGGGGCCAAATGGTGATCTTAGCATAAAGTACCAAAACCTGCTGTTAGTCAAACATTGACCACCCCATTTCCACTGAGAATGCCCCCCTTGTTTTGCTAGTGAAACTAGTGATGGAAAGTTTTATAGAAATAGAGTCATGAGAAAATATTGAATAGAATAACTCTGTTGACAATTAATCATTTCATGTTTTCTTCCCTCTACTACTTCTATAGTTTGTTTCTCTTCTTTCCTAATTATAGCCCTTTACTAGAATTTGTGCCTCATACGTGAAATTAGCAAGTACCATAATTTTCCAGGAAGTAAAGAGACCTCAAAACAAGTGCTGGGCATAGGAGCCATAGAGCATAAATCTGCAAAGAAGTGAAAAACTAACCTTTTCAAAGAATATTACTTCTCTCTCACTTA
This sequence comes from Manis pentadactyla, assembly GCF_030020395.1. Classification (NCBI taxonomy): domain Eukaryota; kingdom Metazoa; phylum Chordata; class Mammalia; order Pholidota; family Manidae; genus Manis; species Manis pentadactyla. The sequence goes on along the minus strand of NC_080025.1, from coordinate 40,129,011 downwards.
CCAGCTTTACATCTCCCTGTATGGCCCTGGAAGATGGCTGGTTAGCCAGAGACGGGTAAGATTCCTCAAGGGAGGAACAACCTAAGATAGGCACAGTTGCAGGGGGGCCATCAGGTGAGAAAAAGGGGGCCAAGAGAGGTGAGGCTTAGAACCACACTCCCCCAGTTTTGAGAGAAATCTTCTACACCTGTGGATGTTTTGTTGCCCTTGTTCCACTTGGATTAAGACCTGGTCTGTAGGCACAAACCTGATCATCTACACCTGCCTTCTTACAGTTCTAAATCATGCTTTCTATCTATATCTTGCATTTACCTACTACATTAACATTTTATTAGATTCACATATAAAGTATAAAAATCAAATGAATAATCATACATTATATTTGACGTGATTGTTTATAGTTTAAGGTTTGTAGTTAAAGCAGAAACAGTTTCTATGATATGAATGCCCTTGCATTGTTCACCATGTAAGAATTTTGTTTAGTCCCTGCAGTAGTGGAGTCATAGAGACCTGTGTAGCATATGTCAGGGAGATTTTGGTATCCACACAAACGAAAGAGAAATGTAGATAAGAATCAGAAATGTAGTTTGCTGCCTACTGTGCCCTGTAAAGAGGTATATAATGAAGATATGTTTATGATTTTAGATTGATTATAAATTTATTAAAGCTGCTAAGAATATTTTTGTGGGAAAGAATCCTAGCTAACTGTGGCACTAGGTGACCTGTATTTCGCCCTGAGCTGATAGACTCCATAGTCGCTGCTACATACTGCACGCTCCTACGGTCACATGCACTACTTAGAAACTGTGTTGCATGGAAACATAAAACACAATAGAGTACATGTTGATAGGAAAAGTTTCGGTCAAGGAACAGAAAAACAATCACCTGTCTAACGCTTGACCAACCATGAATAGATTAAAAAGGAAAAGTAAGAAAAAAAGCTTGCCTATACTTATTAACCAACTGCCTATACTAATTAATCATCAGAACAATAAAAAATAATCATATCCTTGTGCAAAATGGTATAAATAAAGCTGTCATCGACACTTTGTCAAGAGACCACCTCCATCTGACTCCGTGTCCTGTCTCTCCATACGCTGACTCGTCCTGCACCTTCAGGCATCCCACCCCTAGGCTGGAGCTGGACTCCCGCAGTTGTGGCCCAGACCCTCTACCTGGGGATAATATTTGAACTCAGGTATCTGTGGTCCCGGCCCATTGATGTCAACCCCTACTGGATACCATGGCTGCCCCTGCACTTGGCTCCTTCCCACACACAGACATTTCCTTCAATGGATCATCATTTATTCTGAGCACTAATGGGTGGTGCCAGAGACCCAGTGTTGTCCAAGACAAACCCATCCTCGGAGAGTAATAATGCACAGTGAACAGGGCTGGGATATGGGAGCAAGGGAGGGATGCTTGACTTGGCCTGGCATTCAGGGAGGGCTTCCTGGAAGAGGAGGCATTACAGCTGGGATAGGACGGGGTTAGACCAAGACCAGGAATGTGTATTCCAGGCAAAGAGAACAGTACAGGCAACCGTCCAGAGTTTAGAAGAGCCTGGAATGTCCCCAAGATCTAACCTAGTCACCCCCACCCACTGAGTGGCTCCAGCATCTTCCCTTGGGATAAAGTCCAAACACTTCAGCTGGGCACCTGTCTGTTTCACTACTTCATTCCCTCAATCATTTAACAAACCACATCCACAGAACAGAGTGCTGAGAGACGTCAGATGGAATGAGACAGATGGGGAACTGGGCTGAGGGCCCGTTTCAGTAATAAATCAGGTGGTCAAGAAATACTGTTAGGGAGGAAATCTTAAGGTTCAGGAAGTGTATAGCACAGGGCACCTTACTGTCTATGGGGACAAACAGACGAATATGTAGCAGCTTCTGTTTCAAATGCACTGAGTGTCTCTACAAGAATGCATAGACGCTGCCCAAGTGGTTGCTTTCAGAGAGGAAAGCTGTGGCTTTGCAGTTCAGCGTGAGCACCCCTGTTTGCTCAACTGTGAAATGGGAATAGTCGTAGCATCTGCCTCAGACATCATGGGGAAGTGAACCAAGTTTCTGTGTGTTAAGTAACTGTGGTGGTGCCTGGAAAACCACAGAGTCAGGGTGTCTTCAGCAGTGAAGACTTTTTGAGATCAACATTTTATCTAAAATAAAATCTAAAAGGCCTTTTTCATATTTTCCCTCAGACACAGTCTGGGCTCCCCTCCCAGGGGTGTTCAAGTCCCAGGGCCATGGGTAGAGGGACCCTGAGAGGTACCAGGTGGGCCCCAGCAGCTGGTTTCACGGCCTGCAGTAGCAGGTGGCCTGGCTGGGGGCAGGGAAGCTTCTGGAAACCCTCCCAGTGATCAAGGCCACAGGGTATGAAGAAGCGGCCCAGGCAGGGAGGACAGGTGCAAGGAGGAGGCTGCAGGGTTCAGGGACTCCTGAATCCCAGAACCTGCAGGGAGTGTGGGATGGGTTGGGCCAAGAGGTCAGCGTTTGGAGTTTGGTCCCAGATTGGCAAGGAGTGTCCCACCCCCTGCCCTCCTCAGGTTTAGAGAAGAAAATATGCCAACTGGTCTCAGCCAGCTCTCCTCCCACACAGTCAAACCTCCTACCCAGATTCAGATTTCATCACTGGAAAAAAGAAAGAAAAGTACTGGGGCTCTGGGAAAGAGGTGAGAAGGACCATAGGAGGCTGGACTGAGCAGTGGAAAATCTGGGCTCCACAGAACAGACAGGCCCTTCCTGGCCTCAATTTGCCACCTGTGAAATGGGTGTCATTCTGGAGGGTGTCCTCCTGCAGAAGACTGGTGTCTGACAACAGATGGGGACTGAGCAATGTTCAGGCCTTCAGCCCTCTCCATCAGACCTGTGATCAGGAGCCCCCAGAGGATAGGGCCTCTCCTCCTCCCTCAGATGTGCATCCGTGTGTTCAGCAAATGTTTTCTGAGCACCTTCTGTGTGCACAGTCCTGCACTGGGTGGTACTGGGTACCCAGCCATGACTGAGGCAGGTCTAGCTCCTGCCACCCTGGGCTCATAGTCCAGTGAGGGGACAGACAGTGGTTGGGAGGGAGGAGCTCAGAGGGGAAGCCCAGCCTGGGAAGAGCGGTCAAGGAGGGCTTCCTGGAGGAGGGGCATCTGAGCTACATTTTGAAGGATGTCAGAACTGATCAGTGAAAGGAAGAGGAAAAGGGTATAGGCAGAGGACACAGGTGAGAGATGTATGGAACCAAGAACAGTCCCATTTAGTTGGAGTGCAAAATTCAAGGGTAAATCTGTCAAGAAATGAGGCTGGTACTGTGGGGAGGGGCCAGATCAGGTAGGAGAAATAAAAAGGCTGAAGTTAAAACCATTCACTGAACATGTTTTACCAAAGTGCCCGGCCCTGTGGTGGGTCCTGCTGGGGTTACAGTGATGGCCAAGGGGTGCTCTGCCCTGTCCTCTCCGAGTTCATCACCTGTGTCACTGTTTCTCAAACTTCCTGTCTCACAGCTCCCTTTGCATGTTAGAATGCAGATTCCTGGGCTCCAATGCTACTTCAAAATGGAGGAGAATAAATTCCTACCACCTGCTGAGTAGGAGAGGAGAATGGGAATATTGGTGAACATCCCTAGAGGCTGTCACACTTTGCTGATTCTAGAATTCTGCTCCTTTGATCAGAGGCTAGGGGTTCTCAGCAGAGTCTGGTCACCTATATTTTCAAACTTCCTGTGTTAACCTATTGATAGGACAGGAAATAAACTAACTGCTCTCAAGCATCTAATTTGAAAAATATTAAATACCAGAGCACATTGCAGAAGCCCATCGTTTCATGAAATTTTAATTCACGTGTGTGTGATCATGTTGTACATACACGTACTGTGTTGTAAGTAAAATATACATTCTGCTGCTTATTAAGAGTCTTAAATTCAAAGCACTTTGAAAAACTCCAGGCTACTGGCCCTATGGTCTGGTCCACCCCAAGCTTCTAAGTCCTATCTCTTCCTCCCTTTTTTCTACACACCTTTCTCTTCATTTAACCAAGATCTTCAGATTTTGACTCAGAGATCCCCTGAGCAGTCCTCCAGACCCTCAGGCTGGGTCAGATGTCTCTCCAGTCTCCTGCAGCCCCTTGGACTCCCTCCATCCCAGCCCTGTCCGCTCTGGGTGATCAGTCTGTCCCCTTGTAAATCCAGGGAGAGGAAATCCCAGGGCAAAACACCTCTAAGAACCGAAATCAGTCAAAGGGAGAAATAAAGTTTAAAACCCATTTATTGTTTACAAACTGCAGTCCAGAGATGCCTCTCTCCTCTGATCTGGAAAAAACAAGCCAGCAAGCAAGCCAGCTCCTCCCTTTAAACTCTCAGATTCAGACACACCCACGGTTGCCCAGATAATTACTCATTGACATGGAGATGAACTTCCCTCCACCCCTGAGGATATGCAAATGACCCAAAGCCAGGAGAGATATTCTGGAAATGTTACAATTTTACCCGCAGCCCACCCATCCAGAAATCTCGCCTTACAATCAACTTGTTCCCCTTCTTCCACAATGGTCCCTGGGCGAGAAAACTGGATCACTGTGAACAGACTAATGATGTAACAATACCAACAGCAATAAAATCATGACAATCCTCTAGCTGGAGGACTCAGATAGGTTCCAAATCCTATGCAGATTCAGTCCATAGCTCGTCCATTCCATAGGCAGGCAGTAGCTGAGGGATCAGAGCAAACATCACGCAGCAGCTGCAGCCAGGGGGGCCCATTCAGGCCACAAGGGCTGTAGGAGAAAATAACATTAAGGGCGATAAGATACATGTTTTAATGACACCAGCATAGGCAAATCTTGTCCATCAGGTAGGATACATGCAAGAGAGTGGTCCTGTGATAGGACAGTGGCAGGAATGGGATCTCATCCTGGTCGAGTATATGACACATTCACCCCCCTCCCTGTGGGAGTTACAGATGGGTGGATATATAGGGCTAGGGGAGGTACATGCACTGGCCATAAAGATAAAACAAAACTTCCCCGCAGGATGCTCTTACCTCCTGGATGTTTGGGGGCCATTCAGCTGTTACTCCAGGAATACACAGGAGGCCAGCTCCCAGGCCTTTTCCCAAAGGTGCCAGAATTGCCAGCCATCACTGGTCCATGTGTCAAAAATGTCCAGGGCCAGGTCCATTCAACAGTGTCTCCAGGGCTCAGTGCAGTAGGGGCTGGCAGCAGGATGTTGCTCTGCTGCCCATATCCTAGTTTCAATAACTCTAATTTGGTTTGGACATACAATTGTATAGGAGAGGCAGCAAGGTGTGTGAGCCTATCCACAGGGCTCAAAGCTCCTTTACGTGGCTTCTCATTCAAATGCCACAGCACTGTCCATAGGGGAACCGACCAATCCCATAGGCTATTGCTGTCTGACTTTAGGCCAGATTTCAACAAACCATTGTACCTCTCTATCAAGCCTGCCCCAGTAGGATTATATGGTACATGAAATTTCACTGTATTCCTAATTGCTGCACCCATTCTTGTAATGCATGTCCAGTAAAGTGGGAGCCTTGATCACTGTCAATCACCTGCACCCAGCCATAGGCTGCAGAGATGCTCCAACCCCTCTTGGTGGTTTGCTGATCTGCACAGCATGCAGGAAAAGCAACCAAGTCCAGTAGACTTGTCCACACAAGTCATGGCATACCAATATCCTTCTGATATGTGCAGAGGCTCCATATAATCTATTTGCCACCTGACAAGGGGCATTGGCCCCCTTACTATTGTCCCATGTTGCTGTGGGACTCGGTGTAAGTCCCTCTTACAGCACACAAGGCACTCCTTCCAGGCACTGCTGACTTCTTCAAAGGTCAATGGCAAGCCCCACCTACGGGCTACAGCCCACATTGTATTTTCCTCCATGTGCAGCAAACGCTTGTGTAGCCATTGGGCCACATCAGAGGCAGGCTTTCCTTCCAGCCAGCACACCTGGGCCAATGTGTCTTCTTCATCATTCTCTGGGGATGCCAAAGGCAAATGGCCAGACACATGAAATACAGTAACAGTCTTAGCCTGACCAGAGGCCCATAGGTCTTGCCACAACTCTTGCCCCCAAAGGGGCTGGTGACCAACCATCCAGTTGGCCTCAAACCATGTTGGTAGCCAAGGGTCAAGCCCTGATAGATGGCCCTGCTGTCAGTGCAGACAACTATGGGGGAAGGCTCCTGGGTGATCATGAGCCATACTGCCCACAATTCAGCCCATTGACTGCTCTTCCCCTCTCTGTCCTCCATCCATATTGTCTCAGTCTTAGGATGGAAAACCACAGCCCTCCACTTTGGGTGCTGCCCATGACTGTAGCCATCTGTATACCAAGCATCTTCAGGTATAGGGGCTTTTCCCTCCTGATAAGGACTCTCGGCTATGAATGGCTCAAAAGCAAGTTCTTTGTGCTTTCCACTGGTATAGGTGACTGGCCCCAGTAAGCATTGGAGTTCTCCACTTAAGGTGCTGGTAGAGAGGGTGCCACCTACTGTAAATATGCGCCCCTATGGCCAGTGTAGGTGTCTGTGCCATGCCACTCTGTGGCCTTTGGGTCCAGTCTTGTACCCACCCCGCGATGGTATAGGTGGTTATTACCTCGGTGAGAGTGGTTTCAGTGATGGGCTCCATAGCCAGCAAGGCGTGGTACACAGCAGCCAGTTGCTTCTCTATCAAGGTATACAGGACCTCTGCTCCTTTCCATAGTTGTGACCAGAATTCAATAGGTTGGTGTGTCCTTTCAAGCTGCTGCCAAAGACCCTATCCATAACCATCTTTGGTTACATGAACATCTAGCTCACAGGGCCTTGATGAGTCCATTACATTCAAGGCCTGTACAGCCTTGATGCCCACTTGGTAGCAGTAAAAGCAGCTGCACATACCTCATCCCAGTCCCACCTGATGCCCTTTAGTACCAACCAGTATAAGGGCTTCAGAATTTGTGCCAACTGTGTGGTAAACTCTCTCCAGTAGCCCAAAAGACCCCAAAACTCTTGTAATACAGCCACAGTGGTAGGGGTGGGAAAAGCCTGGACTTTGTCTATGACTGCTTCAGGAATAACTTTAGTTTTACCCGACCAGACAACCCCCAAGAATTTCACAGACAACCAGGTCCCTGAACCTTGGTGCTGTTCAGTCCATCCTTTTTCCTGTAGATGTTACAACATTCTAGGAACTGCCCCTTGTAAATCTGAAAGAGAATCAGATATGAGCATTTCATCAATGTAGTGATACAACTGCACTGTTTGCGGTTTCCTCCATGTGGCCAAGTCCTGGGCTGCAAGTCTATGACAGGCAGTGGGACTGTGGAGGTGCCCCTGTGGAAAGTCAGTGAATGTCCACTGCCAGCCTTCCCATGTGAAGGCAAACTGTTCCTGGCTTTCCTGTGCTATGTCAATAGAGAAAAAAGCATTAGCAAGGTCTACCACATAATGATACATTTCCAGTTCATGGCTGAGGGTGTCCAGAATGTCTGCTATAGAGGGGACAGCAGCATGCAAAGGGGGGCGTGACTTTATTCAAGTTCCTGTAGTCTACAGTCATGCGCCAGGAGGCACCTGGCTTTCTCACTGGCCACACTGGGGAATTAAAAGGACTATGAGTGGGCTTTAGTATGCCAATGCTCTCCAACTCCTGTAGAGTTTCTCCAATTTCTTGTGCCCCCCAGACAATTTATACTGCTTTATATTTGTCACCCACTGGGGTACAGGCAGAGTTACAGGTGGGTGCTTAGCCTGTCCCCTCAGAACTGCCTTTACCACACATACCCTCAGTCTGAACTCACCTGAAGTGGTCTGTAACCACAGGCCCTGCAGGATATCTATCCCCAAAATACATTCAGGGATGGGAGAAATGTACATAGTATACTCCTCTGGGGGTAAACACCCTATCCCCAGTGGGATTTGGGCTTTCTTCACTCTAATTGCCTTATCCCTATAGCCATCTATCACAGCAGGAATACCAGGAAAATGCTCAGGGTTGCTGTGAATCAAAGAACACTCAGCTCCAGTGTACACCAGCGCCAGACACGTTGTGCATTCACAGGGGACCAGTGAATTACTAATTCTACATGTGGCCTCTGGTCCCTACCATGTCCCCTAAGGTGGGGACTTTGACCACCCCCTCAGTCTAACCACGATGCCCAATCATCCTACTGTGGGGGTGAGGGCTCAGGTGAATCCTGAGTACTGTCTCCCATGAAGTTTTGCAGAGACACAGGTTGGGCATGAGGCCTTGACTCTGGTTTCCATGTCCTGGACCTCAGCGGCTGGAAGTGCTGCTCTGGCGTTAATTGGTGCCACAGTTCTAACAATATTCTATTGGGCTTCCCATTGAGTTTTTCTTTCACTACCATGTCTTTTATCAAATCAACCCACATCTGGGTCCTCAAGACCCTCACGGGGCCTTTTGTACCTCTCCTTTCAGTGTTGGCCTGTACTTTCCTATGTGCTCTTATTATTTCAACCTCCCCCAGATCTGTTAAAGTACAAGTAGCCTCTCTTATGGGTTGCCCTAGGTGGGGGGCAAGAGTATTCACTAGGGATGCAAAGAGAGATGTGGGAGCTGTGTGCAGCACCAGGTTTCTCATTCCTACAGTGAACACCTCCTCATCAGGGCCCTGGGGGTCCATATTATAGATGATATTTTTCATACCCAGTTCCCACAGTTGGAGCTCTGCATACATTTTCCAACTACTGGGTAAATATGGTAAATCACCCTGATTACGCCAAACTGTCCTGATGGCAGCTGTCAACCATTCCAGGAGTGTCTGATTCCCTGAGGTGTGATGGGCATTTTGCAACCGCCACTGGAGGTGGCCGTCAGGGAAGCCATTCTACTCATCTCAGTACCCGACACACTGTTTTCCACTCCCATATCCCAGAGATGTAAAAGTCACATTGGCAGAGATTCTGATTGTCTCTGTCTACACCTGACACTCCTGTCCACCAGCTCATCCTGGGTATAGGGGCAGAGCATGGAGAGCTCCACAACCTGGGGAGTGGGCTGCTTCTCCCCCTGAGGAGCCTGCAGTTGTTTCACTTTTATTTTCTTAATTGCAGCTCAGCAGGCCTTTAAAACAGGTGAAGATGGTACCTCCAGTGGTGGCCTGGGTAGCAGATCTGCCAACGGCACCGCCTCCTTACTCTTCTCCCTTGGGCTCCTTCACCAATGGCTCCTCTTCCACCATTTCCAGGGCTGAAGGGACTGCTCTTCCCCCAACCCATGGCCTCCTGAAACACTTTTCCTGCCATCTACCCCCTCGCCCCCTCCCCACTAAGGAATCTTCTAGGAGAGTGGCATGTCTTTTCAGTAGCTCTCTTCTTTAATAGCACCCCATAGGTAATCGCCCAGCTCTTCCAAGCGATGCTGAAGTGTGTCTCTCTCCTGCCCAAGTCCCTCGATAATCCTCTTTCTCCTGTATAACATTTTCCACTATTTCAATTAAAAGGGACCCTACAATGCCAGCCACTACACAGCCCCCTAAGGTCTCCAAGCAGTCTTCCAACTCACGGAGGGCTAACTGTGCAGCTTCCAGTGTTCCCACCTTTCCCCATTTCTGGTGAAGGCCCCACCCCTCTAGGAGGTACTTTACTAGACCAATTTCCCACTAGGGGTTCCCAAGTTGGAAGCCCCACAACTGGGGCGATAATAACAGGTGAAGCGGCACCCTCTGCTGCTGCATCTCCTGGAGCCTCCCCACCATCCACAGAGCAGCGCTCCCAAAGCTTGCACCCATTATGACAGATTTCGGGTACAAAGGAATCCTGCCAACTGATGCCAGATGTAAGTCTGGGGAGAGGAAATCCCAGGGCAAAATACCTCTAAACACTGAAATCAAAGGGAGAAATAAAGTTTAAAACCTGTTTATTGCTTACCAACTGCAGTCCAGCACCATCTCTCCCCACTGCTCTGGAAAAAGCAAGCCAGTAAGCAAGCCAGCTCCTCCCTTTAAATTCTCAGGTTCAGACACACCCTTGGTTGCCCAAGGAATTACACATTGACATGGAGATGAACTTCTCTTCACCCCTGAGGATATGCAAATACCCCAAAGCCAGGTGAGATATACTGGAAATGTTACAATTTTACCCACACCCGTCCATTGGGCTGGGGGTGAGGATGGGTCAACCACTGTGGATTCCCCAGCATTGCCCAGAGCGGGGCCAGGTGGACAGTAGGAACCCTGGAAATGTGGGCTGACATTTTAGAAACAGGAAGAAAAGGAAGGAACAGATGCCTGGGTATATCAAGGGGAGGATGCACAGACCTTGTTTAAGCCTTCTGTCCTGGCTAGAAAGCAGCAGCCTAGGGCAATAGAGTCACACACAGACCCCCGGGCTCCTACCTTTCCAATTACTTCTTTAACAGCTTCTTGTCTGGGCTGCTCCGCCCTGCTTTCCCCAGCCAGCAGGCTCTCAGGCCTCTCATGCTTGTAATACAACAGTAACTCAGGTTTCTGGGCCTTGAGGCCCAGAGGGGGGTATCAGGTACTACCCTCCCTGCAGATCCTGCCAAGTTTGTGGGAGCTCTTTTTCAGGGCAGCTGCCCAGCCACCACTCCAGGCCCTGCCCTGGGGTCCAACAGGTGTCCTGGGGCTTGGATGACCTGGATAGAGGACCCCAGGGCCCATTCATGGAGAGTATGTGGGTGTCCTCTCTGAGGGCTGCAGGCCTGAAGGGCCAGGACATTGTGAGTCTGGAGACATGGCCACCTCAGACCGTCTGAAGCCGGAGGAGTCCTCGGGTGCGGAGTAAGTCCCACACCATAAGCAGCCAGCTGGGTCTCCCGAGAAGAGGCCAAAGGGCCACTGCCTCACTTTATGAGAGAACTGTGGGACGAGCGGCCTGGCTCTGCGAGGCATGAGAACTTGGCCGAGACGAGGGGGCAGTCTGAGCACTGACTAAGGGTCCTGGACAAAGTCCTGCCTGTGCTGGATGGAGGGGCCGCAGTTTGGGCTGGGAAAGGCAGGCCCTGAAGCCTTGACACTCTGGGCTCAAGGAAGGCCTCAGCCCATGAAATTTGAGGGCTCACAAGAAACCAACAGGGTCCTGCCCCCTCTTGGTACAGGCAAGGAAACTAAGTCACCAAGTCCCACAGCAAACCATTGGAAGAGCCAGGGGAGAAGCTGGGGGTGGGGAGGGGGAGGAGGAGGTGGGGTATCAGGCCAGGAAGAGGGAGGGGCACAAGGCTTCCAGAACAGGACAAGCCATGAGGCTTCACAGCCTGAGAAGAACATCCAGATACTGGCCACCCCGTTTTTTTCCAAAGTGCCAATTAAAAAATATATACTTTTGAGGTGAAAAATCACTCGACATGAAAAGTAACCACTTGGCAGCGTACAAGTCAGTGGCATTTAATACATTCCCCACGTCTAGTTCCAAATCATTTCCATCACCCTGGTGAGGAAACCGAGTAGCCATTAAGTAGTCACTGTCCATCCCCTCTCCCAGCCCCGGGCCACCACTAGTGTGCTTTCTGTCTTTTTGTTTGCCTCTTGCGGACATTTCATGCAAATGGAATCCTACACTCTGTGCTTGCGATGGTCTGAATGTTTGTGTCCCGCCCAAATTCACGTGTGGAAACCTAGCCCCATGGTGATGGTATTCGGACAGGCCTTTGGGAAGTGATCAGTTATGCATGGCACAGGCGGCCTTATCAAAGAGGCTCCAGAAAGCTCCCTCACCCCTTCCACCACGGAAGGTACAAGTCTGCAGCCCAGAACAGGGCCCCGCCCCGCCAGTGCTGGCCCCTGACACCCAACTCGTGGCCTCCAGAACCATGCGCAACAAATTTCTGTTGTTTATAAGCCACCCAGTCTGTGGTATTCCGTAAAAGCAGGACCAAGACGGTGACCTATTCCCTCTGGTTTCTCTCATTTGGCAATCGGCCCAATATTTTGATTTAATAGCAGTAACTAACATTTGTTGAACACTTGCTGTATCTCAGGTGCTGCTCTCAGCACTGTTGATGTATTAACCTATTTGAGCCTCTCGGCAAGCCTGTGAGGTGCTCATGATTGTTAACCTTATTTTACAGTCCAACGAAGAGACTACGGGAGAGGCGGCCCAACCTGCCCCAGGTCACACGGCTGGTAAGTGGTTGAACTGGGACTTTTTTTTTCTCCTTTTTATTTTATCTTGTTTATTATTATTTGTTAGCATCTTGAGCTTCATTCTCTTGGTACTGTGGTAAAATATAAGTAAAACGTCACAGACTAGCCATCTTAAAGAGAACAATTCAGCGGCTTTGAGCACATTCTCAGTGTTGCATGACTGTCCCAATTTCTAGCTCTGAACCTTTCACCATTGCAAAGAACAAAACCAGGATCTGAACCCATCTGCCTCCAGAGCCCAAGAACTGGCTCTCTGCCCACTCTGTTCCCACTCTGTCTCTCAGTTGAAAAATTTAGCAAGTGGGCAAGAACGGGTCCCCTCTTTGGAGTTAGGCCTGCAGGGTGGTGTGTGGCTATTGGGTTGTTGGTGAGGGGCAACCAGGGTCTGGGATCTGGCACCAGGTCTGGCACTCTGTGGGCTCTTCTCTCTGCCTGGAACCTTCCCTCCACTCCCAGCTCTTTGCCTCCTGTGACCATGAAGGGGATCTCTAAAAGCAGAGGATACCGAAGTGTGCTGATGCAGAAGAGAACAGAGCCAACAACCCAAGACTGGCCTCATGGCATCATTCAAGCCCCTGGAGCCAGCTGTGCCTGAAGCCGGACAATGTGATGATTTTTCACTCAGAGGAGCCCATCAATTCCTGATTTTTCAGAAGACAGTTACAGTGGGGATTTCAGCTTCTTGGAACAGAAAGGGTCCAAAGTGAATGAGTGGGAGTTTCTGTGGTGATAGGTGCTGGGAAGTAAGCTCTCAGAGAAGGGAAATAAAGGCATGAATGAGCAAGTATGGATGGGAGCGTGGCCCATGCCAGGGACAGGCAGCAGATTACTAAGGTAGCTATAATGTGGAGTTTATGAAGGGTCATGGTGCAGACTTCCAGTTGCAAGACAAACAGACAAGACCCGCCAGTGAAGGGCCTCTGCTTTGGGAAGATCGGAGGCTTCATCCTGGGCGCAGTGGGAGCTGTCACAGGGTTTAAGCAGCAGAGTTTGCATCTCTAGGAGAAGCCTCTGTAGCCTGACCCACTGCTGGTGGGTGTGGAAATTGGTGCAGCCTCCATGGAAAGACATTAGGCAACAGGCATTCATGTGAGAACACCCACACCCTTTGACACAGCCCTTCTTAGAGGGGTTTATTCTGGGGGGCAGCCATATGTGTGCGAGATCACAAAAGCACTGTCAGTGTTAGCAAAAGACCGAAAACAAATTAAGAGCTCATCAGCAAAATATTTATGGCCTACCCATGCAATGGAATACCATGCAGCTTTACAAAAAAATGAGCCAAATCTCTGTGCATTACAGTGGTTGCGAGTTGGGAAATAATCACTGGCTCTCTGGGGGTGGAAACAGTCTTGCTTTGTATAGGTTGCCAATGTCTGTGGTGTAAATACTCCCACCACAGCTGATTTGAAGCAATCAATGTGACATTGACTGCAGCGTTTGGAGGAAACAGCAATAGCTCACCACTATATAGTATTTCTACCAGGCAGACACAATAGACGTAAAACCTCTAGAGCAGAAATGGTAGTAAATATGCTGCAATAATTAGGAAACAGATTTTTTTTGTATCATTAATCTACAATTACATGAGCAACATTAAGTTTACTAAATTCCCCCTCATCATCAAGTACCCCCCACAAACCCCATTACAGTCACTGTCCACCAGCGTAGTATGATGCCTTAGAATCACTACTTGTCTTCTCTGTGTTGTATAGCCCTCCCTGTGCCACCCCCACATTATGTCTGCTAATTGTAATGCCCTTTTTTTTCCTCTTATCCATTCCTTCCCACCCATCCTCCCCAGTCCCTTTCCCTTTGGTAACTGTTAGTCCATTCTTGGGTTCTGTGAGTCTGCTGCTGTTTTGTTCTTTCAGTTTTTTTTTTCTTTGTTCTCATACTCCACAGATGAGTGAAATCATTTGATACTTGTGATTTTCCACCTGGCTTATTTCACTGGGTAATACCCTCTAGCTCCATCCATGTTGTTGCAAATGGTAGGATTTGTTTTCTCCTTATGGCTGAATAATATACCATTGTGTATTTCTACCACATTTTCTTTATCCATTCATCTACTGATGAACACTTAGGTAGGAAGCACTAAGTTTTGGACTACTTATTATCTTTGTGTTTGATACCATTTTTTAGTTGAAGGTTTAATTTAATCTTTAGTAATGGCGATGTTTAACATGTGGCGTTCAAAATACACCAAAACTTAGCCATCGGCTCTCACAAACTATTACAAGCCAGCCCCAGCATGCCAGTGAGGCATTCCCAAAGTGAGAAAGCATAAGCTAGCTTCTGGACAGGGTTCTGCAGGATAGAGTCTCACCCCCGACACTCCCTCTCACTCATTCTTCTCCAGTCACAATGCTTTCCTTCCTGGATCTGAAAACACTTCAGATTCACTCCTGCCTCAGGACTTTTGTACTTGCTGTCTTCTCTGCTGTACACACCCTTACCCCTGGATTTCTAAATGACTCGCTTCCTTACCACTATCAGGCTTTTCCTCAGATGTCACCTGTTAGTGGGGCTTCCTCTGACCACCTTGTCAAAAAATAGAAACCTGCTTCCTTAATACTCCAATGTTTTTTCCTGCTTTATGTTTTGTTAATTACACTTACCATTGCCTTTTGACCTATTAAGTAGTTCAATGTACTTGTCATTTTATCTGTCTCCTGTCTGTCTCCCCCACTAGAATGTTAGCTCCAGGAAAGCAGGGAATTTTGTCTGTTTTCTTCTGTGCTGTATCCCCAGTGCCTAGAACAGTGCCTGGCATACAGTAGGTTCTCAATAAACATGTGTTGAATAAATGAAAATACTCTTGAGCAAAAATCTAAGGTGCAGAATCTTGTGAATAACCTGAACAGTATTACCTCATCTTCATTTACTTACAATAGCCTAGCTCTGGGAGAAAACCCTAGAAATTGGTGGCCCCAGTGCCTCCCAGTGGGGGGCCTTGGAGAAGGGAGAAGAGAAGGCTTGCACTGTATCTCTTCTTGGACTTTTAGAAATCTGTGCCATGTGCCTTTAATTATCTATTAACATTTTTTCCAAGAGTTCTGTGAAAAGTACCACCTCCAACTGTTGTGGAGACCAGGGACAGCATGGAGGAGAGCAAGCCCAGGCTGTGAGAAGGCGGGGACAGTGAACTGAGAGAGGGGGCCCGATGGGGCTGCTAAGCTGTCATGGCCTGTTCCAGAAGGTCCTGCGGTGGAATATTCTGCACACAGCCATTATAAGGTCCTGGGAAGCGAGGCCTGTCCCTTAGGACCCGCCCTCTGCCCCTGGCAGCTACAAGCCAGCCATATGGTCTTTCAAAAACATACATTGGTCACTTTGCCCCTAAGTAAAAAGATCCCTGTAAGTTCCTCTGCCTCCAGCTGTCCAGAGGACCAAAGCTTGGGGCCTTTCACACGCGGCGTCCTGCCAGAGTCCTCCCTAGTCCTCCTCTTCACTTCCTTCCACCCTCCTTCCTTCTCCTGTTCCTCCTCTGAGCCCCACACAGCCTGCCCCAGGGCCTCAGAATCACCAGCTCTCTTTGCTCCACACCTTTGCCTGTGCTGTTCCCTCTGCATGGAACTCCCTCCTCCAACGTCTTCACCAGACTGTGGTTTTATCTCAGAAATTCTGGCTTCCTTCTTTAACATACCAAAGATTTGCCAGGCATCATTTCTTTATCAGACTCTCTGCCAGGGATTAGGGAGCAGGGGCCGAGGAGAGGCCACTTCCTAGCTGGAAGGCAGGAAAAAAAGTGTCAACAGAAACTAGAAACAAGGGACTTTCTTAAAAGAGTTAAATGCTGCAAGGACAATTGTTCTGCAATCTGACAGAGGAGGAGCTGCCTGGTGAGGAAGTGAGAAGAGAGTACCATGCACAGGGAACAGCAAGTGCAATGGCGCAGAGGATGGGGAATAAGCTTGGAGAGTACAGGAATTGGAAAGAAGGCCATGTGGCTGGTTTCAAGGGAGTGAGAGAAAATGTCATCAGTTGGGGCTGAAGAGCTGGATCTCTCTGTGGGTGTCAGACTCCATGAGGAGCTTGGTTACCGCTTCTTCAGGAAGACCTCCTTGACTGCATCAGATACCCCTCCCTTGCATCTCGACCCTGTTCATTCTAGGGTGCCACCCTCTCTCTGGTCACTGATCTGTCTCTTCTACTGCCCTGTGAGGGCAGGGCTGTCACCACTATGTTCCCAGCACATGCCTAGGTACACAGCAGGGGCCAAGTAAATGCCCAGCACATGCCTGGGTACACAGCAGGTGCTCAGTAAATGCCCTGGTCACCACAGGAAGGATCGCCTTCTCTACCTCCCTGCCTTCCCTCAGCCTTCACCTATTCCTGACCCAGCCCCAGCATTCCTGAGCTCCCTGCCTGGCCACTTTCTTTCATCCCACCCCCAAAGGCCCATCTAGGGGAGGATTCCCAGCTTCAGCCTGCTCTGCTGGGCTGCATGCCTGCGGTGAAGGCTCTGAAGTGGTCAGATCAAACAGGGCTAGCCTTGGGTTGGACCAGAGTCAGGGAGTCTCAGAGGAGACAGAGGTTTCTAGGCATGAGTATTCAGGGGGAGGATGGAGGGGTGACAGGCAGGGTGTGGAACCAGCAAAGGGGCCCGCACATTTCTCCGTCATCACTACGTCCAGCTGCTGACCCATTTCATGTCAGCTCCTTTTTAAAAATAGTGTAACTCGAGTGGGAGCCAAGATGGTGGCATGAGTAGAGCAGCAGAAATCTCCTCCCAAAACCACATATATTTTTGAAAATACAACAAAGACAACTCTTCCTAAAAGAGAGACCAGAAGACACAGCACAACAGTGAGACTACATCCACACCTGCGAGAATCCAGCACCTCATGAAGGGGGTAAGATACAAGCCATGGCCTGGTGGGATCCGAGCGCCCCACACCCCAGCTCCCAGTGGGAGGAGAGGAGTCGGAGCGGGGGGGAAGAAGGAGCCCAGGACTGCTAAATAGCCAGCCCTAGCCATCCGCACCAGACTGAAGACACAGTGCATGCATTAGGTGCTGAAAACGAGGGAAACAGGACAGTAAGACCTGTGAGCAGGTCCCCGCAGCTGGTGCTCCTGGGACAAAGACAAGCGAGTGCTTTCAGGAAGTCTTCAAGGGACAGGGACCCCACAGCCAGATGGAAGCATCCGGGACACTTAGCCCAGTAGCAGGGAACTCTGGGCACCCTAAACCCCTGGATAGCAGGGCAGCTCAGAGGCCCCTCATGGAGATAAACAGCCTCCTGGTCATTTCCCCTCCAATGCGGCTCCGCCATATCAGAGGAGCAGCCAGAGGCAGGCCATGCCCACAGCAACAGAGGAGATAAACTCCATAGCAGCCGGGCAAGAATCAGAAGCCCCATCTATGTGCAGTTGCCCAGCACAAGCCACTAGAGGTCGCTGTTCTCCCAGGAGAGGAAGGCAAGAAACCAACAAGAAGGGACGTTCTCCCAGCGGTCACTCGTACCAGCTCCACAAACTATCTCTATCACCATGAAAAGGCAGAATTTGAGGCCGAAAAAGATCACAGAGACAACACCTGAGAAGGAGACAGACCTAACCAGTCTTCCTGAAAAAGAATTCAAAATAAAAATCATAAATATGCTGACGAAGATGCACAGAAATATACAAGAGCTAAGGGATGAAGTCCAGAGGGAGATTACAGATGTGCGGAGGGGGATTACAGAAGTGAAACAAACTCTGGAAGGATTAATAAGCACAATGAATAAGATGCAAGAGGCCATTGATGAAATAGAAGCCAGAGAAAAGGAATGCAGAGAAGCTGACACAGAGAGAGATAAAAGGATCTCCAGGAATGAAACAATATTAAGAGAACTGTGTGACCAATCCAAAAGGAACAATATCCACATTATAGGGGTACCAGAAGAATAAGAAGAGAGAAAAAGGGATAGACAGTGTCTTTGAAGAAATAATTGTTAAAAATGTCCCCAAACTGGGGGAGGAAATAATCAGAGCTCAGAAGTACACAGAACTCCCAACAGAAGAGAACCAAGGAGGACAACACCAAGACACATAATAATTAAAATGGGAAAGATCAAGGACAAGTACAAAGTTGTAAAGGTAGCTAGAGAGAAGAAAAAGGTCACCTATAAAGGAAAACCCATCAGGCTATCATCAGAATTCTCAACAGAAACCTTACAGGCCAAAAGAGAATGGCATGATATATTTCATGAAATGAAACAGAAGGGCCTTGAACCAAGAACACTGTATCCAGCACGATTATCATTGAAATATGAAGGAGGGATTAAACAATTCCCAGACAAGCAAAAGTTGAGGGAATTTGCCTCCCCCAAACCACCTCTACAGGGTATTCTAGAGGGACTATACTAGATGGGAGCACTCCTAAGACTAAACAGATGTCACCAGAGAAAATAAAATCACAGCAAAGAAAGCAGACCAACCAAATACTAACTAAAGGCAAGAAATAAAATCAACTATCCACTAAAAGCAGGTAAAGGAAACCTGAAAGAGCACAGAATAAAAAACCAACATATAAAGAATGGAGGAGGAGGAATAAGAAGGGCGAGAAGAAAAGAATCTCCAGCCAGTGTATACAACAGCTAAATAAGTGAGCTAAGTTAGGCAGTAAGATATTAAAGAAGCTCACCTTGAACCTTTGGTAACCATGAATCTAAAGCCTGCAATGGCAAAAAGTACACATCTTTCAATAGTCACCCTAAATGTAAATGTATTGAATGCACCAACCAAAAGACACAGAGTAATAGAATGGATAAAAAAGCAAGACCCATCTATATGCTGCTTACAAGAAACTCACCTCAAACCCAAAGACATGCACAGACTAAAAGTCAAGGGATGGAAAAACATATTTTATGCAAACAACAGAGAGAAGAAAGCAGGTGTTGCAGTACTAGTATCAGACAAAATAGACTTCAAAACAAAGAAAGTAACAAGAGATAAGGACATTACATAATGATAAAGGGCTCAGTCCAACAAGAGGATATAACCGTTATAAATATATATGCACCCAACACAGGAGCACCAGCATATGTGAAACAAATCCTAAAAGAACTAAAGGGAGAAATAGAATGCAATGCACTCACTTTAGGAGACTTCAACATGCCACTCACCCCAAAGGATAGATCCACTGGACAGAAAATAAGTAAGGACACGGAGGCACTGAACAATACAGTAGAACAGATGGACCTAATAGACATCTATATAATGCTACATCCAAAAGCAACAGGATACACATTCTTCTCAAGTGCACATGGAACATTCTCCAGAATAGACCATATACGAGGCCACAAAAAGAGCCTCAGTAAATTCCAAAAGATTGAAATTCTACCAACCAACATTTCAGAAAACAAAGGTATAAAACTAGAAATAAATTCTACAAACAAAAAGGCTCACAAACACATGGAGGCTTAACAACATGCTCCTAAATAATCAATGGATCAATGAACAAATTAAAATAGAGATCAAGGAATATATGGAAACAAATGATAACAACAACACAAAGCCCCAACTTCTGTGGGAAGCAGTGAAAGCAGTCGTAAGAGGAAAGTATATAGCAATCCAGGCACTCTTAAAGAAGGAAGAACAATCCCAAATGAATAGTCTAACATCACAATTATCAAAACTGGAAAAAGATGAACAAATGAGGCCTAAAGTCAGCAGAAGGAGGGACATAATAAAGATCAGAGAAGAAATAAACAAAATTGAGAAGAATAAAACAACAGAAAAAATCAATGAAACCAAGAGCTGATTCTTTGAGAAAATAAACAAAATAGGTAAGCCTCTAGCCAAACTTATTAAGAGAAAAAGAGAATCAACACACATCAACAGAATCAGAAATGAGAATGGAAAAATCATGACAGACTCCACAGAAATACAAAGAATTATTAAAGACTACTATGAAAACCTATATGCTAACAAGCTGGAAAACATAGAAGAAAAGGATAACGTCCTAGAAAAATACAACCTTCCAAGACTGACCAAGGAAGAAACACAAAAGTTAAACAAACAAATTACGAGCAAAGAAATTGAAGTGGTAATCAAAAAACTACCCAAGAACAAAACCCCAGGGCCAGACGGATTTACCTCGGAATTTTATCAGACATACAGAGAAAATATAATACCTATTCTCCTTGAATTTTTCCAAAAAATAGAAGAGGAGGGAATACTCCCAAACTCATTCTATGAAGCCAACATCACCCTAATACCAAAACCAGGCAAAGACCCCAACAAAGAAGAAAATTACACACCAATATCCCTGATGAATGTAGATGCAAAAATAATCAATAAAATATTAGCAAACCGAATTAAAAAATACATCAAAAGGATCATACACCATGACCAAATGGGATTCATCCCAGGAATGCAAGGATGGTACAACATTCGAAAATCCATCAACATCATCCACCACATCAACAAAAAGAAGGGCAAAAACCACATGATCATCTCCATAGATGCTGAAAAAGCACTTGACAGAATTCAACATCCATTCATGATAAAAACTCTCAGCCAAATGGGTATAGAGGGCAAGTACCTCAACATAATAAAGGCCATATATGATAAACCCATAGCCAACATCATACTGATCAGCGAGAAGCTGAAAGCTTTTCCTCTGAGATCAGGAATAAGACAGGGATGCTCCCTCTCCCCACTGTTATTTAACATAGTACTGGAGGTCCTAGCCACGGCAATAAGACAAAACAAAGAAATACAAGGAATCCAGATTGGTAAAGAAGAAGTTAAACTGTCACTATTTGCAGATGACATGATATTGTACATAAAAAGCCCTAAAGACTCCACTCCACTCTTACAACACTAAACTATGTTTTCTACCTTTATCTCGTATCTACCTACCACTTCAGCATTTTATTAGAAATAATAATAATAAAGAGAGAAATGTGGTATCCACATATAAATCAAGTATAAAAATAAAATGAATATTCATATTTGAACTGACTGTTTATAGTTCATAATGCATGAACAAAACTGAAAGCTTCTGTGATGACTGCCCTTGTAATGTTCACCATGTAACTTATTCACTATGTAAGAATTTATACTCCATGTAAGAACTTGTTCGTTATGCATCAGAACATTGGAGACTGACGAAAATTAGGCTTGGAGCGGATTAATGATTGTGCATTGAGCATTGACCCCCCTATACAGAATTGTATTGTTGTTAACAACCATTTGATCAATAAATATGAGAGATACCTTCACACACATACACACACACACAAAATATATATATATATACATATATATATGTATATATATATATAAACACACTTCCAATTGTAAAATAAATAAGTAACCGGGATGTAATGTATAGCATAAGGAATATAGTCAAAATATTGTAACAACTTGGTATGGTGATAGCTGGTACCTAGAATTATCATGTATATAAATGTTGAATCACTGTGTTGTACACCTGAAACTAATGTAATACTGTGTGTCAACTATCCTTCAATAAAAAATAATTATCCAGGGAAAAAAAAAAAAAGAAACAAATTGTGGGGGAAGAAAAAGACATTCAGAAACAAGATAATTCTGTACATTTTCATTCTGTAACAATGGGGAGGGACACTTCCAATTAAAGAAACAAAAACATGAAAAAAAAAAAAAAGACTCCACTCCAAAACTACTAGAACTGATATCAGAATAAAGCAAAGTTGCAGGATACAAAATTAACGCACAGAAATCTGTGGCTTTCCTATACACTAACAATGAACCAATAGAAAGAGAAATCAGGAAAACAATTCCATTCACAATTGCATCAAAAAGAATAAAATACCTAGGAATAAACCTAACCAAGGAAGTGAAAGACCTATACCCTGAAAACTACAAGACACTCTTAAGAGAAATTAAAGAGGACACTAACAAATGGAAACTCATCCCATGCTCTAGGTTAGGAAGAATTAATATAGTCAAAATGGCCATCCTGCCCAAAGCAATATACATATTTAATGCAATCCCTATCAAATTACCAGAAACATTCTTCAATGAACTGGAACAAATAGTTCAAAAATTCATATGTAAACACCAAAGACCCCGAATAGCCAAAGGAATCCTGACAAAGCAGAATACAGTTGGGGGGATCTCACTCCCCAACTCAAGCTCTACTACAAAGCCACTGTAATCAAGACAATTTGGTACTGGCACAAGAACAGAGCCACAGACCAAGGGAACAGAATAGAGACTCCAAACATTAACCCAAACATATATGGTCAATTAATATTCGATAAAGGAGCCATGGACATACAATGGGGAAATGATAGTCTCTTCAACAGATGGTGTTGGCAAAACTGGACAGCTACATGTAAGAGAATGAAACTGGATCACCGTCTAACCCCATAAACAAAAGTAAATTTGAAATGGATCAAAGACCTGAATGTAAGTCATGAAACCATAAAACTCTTAGAAAAAATTATAGGCAAAAATCTCTTGGACATAAACATTAGCAACTTCTTCATGAATGTATCTTCCCAGGCAATGAAAACAAAAGCAAAAATGAACAAGTGGAACTATGAAGCTGAAAACCTTCTGTACAGCAAAAGACACCATCAACAGAACAAAAAGGTACCCTACAGTATGGGAGAATACATTTGTAAAAGACAGATCCAATAAAGGCTTGACATCCAAAATATATAAAGAGCTCACGCACCTCAACAAACATAAAGCAAATAATCCAATTAAAAAATGGGCAAAAAACTGAACAGACAGTTCTCCAAAAAAGAAATACAGATGGCCAACAGACACATGAAAAGATGCTCCACATCGCTAGTTATCAGAGAAATGCAAATTAAAACCACAATGAGATATCACCTCCCACCAGTAAGGATGGCTACCATCCAAAAGACAAATAACAACAAATGTTGGCGAGGTTGTGGAGAAAGGGGAACCCTCCTACACAGCTGGTGGGAATGTAAATTAGTTCAACCATTGTGGAAAGCAGTATGGAGGTTCCTCAAAATGCTCAAAATAGACTTACCATTTGACCCAGGAATTCCACTTCTAGGAATTTACCCTAAGAATGCAGCACTCCAGTTTGAAAAAGACAGATGCACCTCTATGTTTATTACAGCACTATTTACAATAGCCAAGAAATGGAAGCAACCTAAGTGTCCATCAGTAGACGAATGGATAAAGAAGATGTGGTACATATACACAATGGAATATTATTCAGCCATAAGAAGAAAACAAATCCTACCATTTGCAACAACATGGATGGAGCTAGAGTGTATTATGCTTGGTGAAATAAGTCAAGCAGAGAAAGACAAATACCAAATGATTTCACTCATCTGTGGAGTATAAGAACAAAGGAAAAACTGAAGGAACAAAACAGCAGCAGAATCACAGAACCCAAGAAGGGACTAACAGTTACCAAAGCAAAAGAGACTGGGGAGAATGGGAGGGTAGGGAGTGATAAGGGCAGGGAAGAAGAAAGGGGGTATTATGATTAGCATGTATAATGTGGGGGATGAGGGAAAGTGGAGGGCTGTGCAACAAAGAGAAGACAAGTAGTGATTCTACAACATTTTGCTAAGCTGATGGACAGTGACTCTAATGGGGTTTGTGGGGGGCACTTGGTGTAGGGGAGAGCCTGGTAAACAAAATATTCTTCATGTAATTGTAGATTAATGATAACAAAAAAGGGGGATTACCACCTGGTATGAAAAAATTAACTGAAAATCAACGATTAATGCATGCTTTACATATCCTTAATCTTGATATTTTAAAGGGTGTCGGACGATCAGCTATGGAAGTACATTTTTCTGATAATATTTCTTTCTCTTAAAAAAAAAGAAAAGCCATTCCTGTGTGGTGGTCTCCAATAGGTTCTTCACAATGGTATAAAGGTCATATCAAAGTGTGGGCAAAGGGTTTGATTGTGTTCATACAGATGATCAAAGCCTAATTTGGCTACCCAGAAAATGAATTAAGATACGATATGAAGAAGAACTTCCAACATCAACATCCTCTGGAAGAGTCATTCCAGAAGATGATCATCAAAAAACTTCAACAAAGATCCTTGCGCTGTTGTAGTTATAGCTGCATTCATCCCACTGGTTCCTGGACTTGCCATTGGAATGAAGAAGGAGATATCTAAGCTGGCCTGTGCATACAGTAAAACAACAAATTTGACTGGATCTACATTGTCGGAACTCAACCAAGAATTAGGAGAAGTGCAAGTTGCAGTGCTCCAAAATTGTGTAACTATCGACTATCTACTGTTAAAAGAACATATGGGATGTGAACAGTTCCCAGGAATGTGTTGTTTTAATTTGTCTGTTTTTTCTCAAACTATTCAAATTCAGTTAGACAATATCCACCATATTATTGATTAGTTATCACAAATGCCTAGGGTACCTAACTGGTTTTCTTGGTTTCACTGGATATGGCTGGTAATTGTAGGTCTGCTTTTGTTATGTATCTGTATTCCTATTCTGTTAATGTGTGTACACAATTTAATTAGTAGTTTGTTAAAACCTATACAGGCTTATGTTACTCTACAGGAAGTTATGTCAAAGAAATAATCAATCTTCCCATGTTTTCTTCCGTCTGCTACTTCTATAGCTTTTCTTCTTCCTTCCTAATTACAACCCTTTAGTAGAATTCGTGCCTCATATAGAAAATTACCGAGTATCATAATACTTCCAAGTGGTAATGATACCTCAAGATAAATGCTGGGCATAGAAGCCACAGGGCATAACTCTGCAAAGAAGTAAAAAGCTAACCTTTTCAAAGAATATTGCTTCTCTCTCACTTACCAACTTCACATTTCCCTGTATGGCCCCAGAAGATGGCTGGTTAGCCAGAGATGGGTAAGATTCCTCAAGGGAGGAACAACCTAAGACAGGCACAGTTGTAGGGGGGCCATCAGGTGAGAAATAGGGGATCAACAGAGGTGTGGCTTAGAACCTCACTCCCCCTGTTTTGAGAGAAATCTTCTGCATCTGGGGATGTTTTGTTGACCTTGTCTAGCTTGGATTAATACTTAGTCTATAGGCACAGACCTGATCATCTACATTTGCCCTCTTACAGCACTAAATTATGTTTTCTACCTTTATCTTGCATCTACCTACAACTTCAGCATTTTATTTAAAAAAAAAGATAAAAATTAGGGAGAAATGTGGGATTCACATATAAATCAAGTATAAAAATCAAATGAATAATCATATCTGACTTGATTGTTTAGGTTCATGATGCGTGATCAAAACCAAAAGTTTCTGTGATACGAGTGCCCTTGCACTGTTCACCATGTAAGAACTTATTTGCTATGTAAGAACTTGTTCATCATGTAAGAACTTGTTTGTTATGCTTCAGAAGATTGGAGACTGTTGAGAATTAGGCTTGGGGATGATTAATGATTGTGCATTGAGTCCCCTATACAGAATTTTATTGTTGTTAACAACAATTCGATCAATAAATATGAGAGATGCCCTCTCAAAAAAAAAGTAGTGTAACTCATTAATTTAAATAGGTGAGATATGGTCAGGGTGCAAAGTTCTTAAGTCTTAAAAGGCAAGGGGAAAAGTATCTAATTCACAATTTTTAAAAATTGGAAAAAATGTCTCTCCCATTGGGAGGAGGCAACTCAGATTGCTGAATAACATTTATCTGCTCTCCACCCATTTCCTCTTCCCTCAGGCAACTACTATCACCAGTTTCACCAGGAACATTTGCTCAAAAAATATTAATTGAGCAGCTACTATGTACCAGGCACTGTTCTGTGGGTTGAGGGTATATATGATGTTGAGCAATGGAAGCTGGAGTCCCAGCTATTGAGCTGATACTCTAATGGAAGACAGACTAGGGGAATATGGACTGTAGCAGATGTTAAAACACTGAGTGGAGAAAAGTTAAGTATAGTTGGGACACAGGGGCTAGGGAGTCAAGTTTTTGTTTTTGTTTTTGTTTTTGATAAATCAAAGGAGATTAAACATCAGTTTTGTGTGCTGAAGGGGATGATCTAGATTCCTAGATTCTGGCAGAGAAGCAGAGGGGAGAGGGGAGAATGGCTGGAATGTTATCCTTGAGCAGGCAAGAAGGGAAAGGAGCCTGGGCTCAGGGTCATAGTTCATCATTAGTAGGGAGATGTGTTCTCTAAAGATGGCCACAACAATCACTCCCATCCCACATGCTCTCAGAGTGTGACTTCGACATTCCTCCCATTGAAACACAAAAGTGTATTTTTTCTGAAGTTGTGTTCCCTCCCTTTTTTTTAAGTTTATTTTTTCTTAAAGTATCATTAATATGCAATCTTATGTTGGTTTCAAAGGTACATCACAGTGGTTCAACAGTCCCCATGATCAACTTATACTGAGATTGTGAATTATTGTGCCCTTTTATCCCCCTCCCCTTCCCCCTTGGCAACCACGGTCACTTCTCTGTGTCTATAAGTCTAATACTGTTTTGTTTCTTTGGTTTGCTTTTTCTTTATATTCCACAAATAAGTGAAATCATATGGTATTTGTCTTTCTCTCCCTGGCTTATTTCACTGAGCATAATTGCCTCTAGATCCATCCTAGTTGTTACAAATGGTAGGATACCTTCTCTTTTTATGGGTGAATAAAATTCCATGGTATGTATGTACCACCTCCTTATTCATTCATCTATTGATGGACACTTACATTGCTTCCATATCTTGGCTATTGAAAATAGTGCCGCGATAAACATAGGGGTGCATATATCTTTTCGAATCAGAGATTTTGTTTTCTTCAGGTAAATTGCTAGGAGTGGAATTACTGGGTCAAATGGTATTTCTATTTTTAGTTTTTTGAGGAAGCTTTCCACAGCAGTTGCACCAATGTGCAGTCCGACCAACCGTGTAGGAGGGTTCTTATTTCTCTGCACCCTCACCAGCATTTATTGTTTCTTGTCTTTTGGATAGTGGCCATTCTAACTGGTGTGAAGTGATATCTCATTGTGGTTTTAATTTGCATTTCCCTGATGATTAGCAATGTGGAGCATCTTTTCATGTGCCTGTTGGCCATTTGTATTTCTTCTTTGGAGAAGTGTCTGTTCAGGTCCTTTGCCCATTTGTTAATTGGCTTATTTGTTTTTTGGATGTTGAAGTGTACAAGTTCTTTATATATTTTGGATGTTAACACCATATCAGATGAGTCATTTACAAATATATTCTACCATATTGCAGGATGCCTTTTTGTTCTGCTGATGGTGTCCTTTGCTGTACAGAAGAATTTTAGTTTGATGGAGTCCCACTTGTTCATTTTTTGTTTCCCTTGCCCAAGGAGATGCGTCCAGGAAAACATTGATCATGCTTATATTCAAGATATTTTTGCCTACGTTTTCTTCTAAGAGTTTTATGGTTTCATGACTTATATTCAGGTCTTTGATCCATTTCAAGTTTATTTTTTGTATGGGGTTAGACAATAATCCAAGTTTCATTCTCTTACATGCAGCTGTCCAGTTTTGCCAACATCAGTTGCTGAAGACGCTGTCTTTCCCCTGTTGTATATTAATGGCTCCTTTATTGTATGTTAATTGGCCATATATGCATGGGTTTATCTCTGACCTCTTTATTCTGTTCCATTGATCTATGTGTCTGTTCTTGTGCCAGTACCAATTCGTTTTGATTACTGGAGCTTTGTAGTAGAGTTTGAAGTCAGGGAGTGTAATCCCGCCAGTTTTGCTCTTCTTTCACAGGATTGCTTTGGCTATTGGGGGTCTTTTGTGGTTCCATATGAATTTGAAACTACTCTAGTTCATTGAAGCATGCTGTTGGTATTTTGATTGAGATTGCATTGAATCTGTAAATTGCTTTGGGCAGGATGGCTATTTTGACAATATTAATTCTTCTTATCCATGAGCACGGGATATGTTTCCATTTTTTGGTGTCTTTTATAATTTCTTGCATGAGTGTCTTGTAGTTTTCAGAGTATAGGTCTTTCACCTCTGTGGTTAGGTTTACTCTTAGGTATTTTATTCTTTTTGATGTAGTTGTAAATGTAGTTGTTATCCTGATTTCTCTTCTCACCAGTTTGTTGTTTGTATATAGGAATGCAACAGATTTATGTGTATTAATTTTGTATCCTGCAACTTTGCTGATTTCAGTTGTTAGTTCTAGTAGTTTTTTTGGGGGGGGTTTTCTATGTATATTAGCATGTCATTTCCAAATAGTGAGAGTTTAATCATTTTCTTACCAATTTGGATGCCTTTTATCTCTCTGTGTTGTCTGATTGCAGTGGCCAGGACCTCCAGTACTATGTTGAATAAAAATGGTGAGAGTGGACATCCTTGTCTTATTCCTGATCTTAGAGGAAAAGCTTTCAGCTTTTTGCTGTTAGATATGATGTTAGCTGTGGGTTTGTTGTATATGGCCTTTATTATGTTGAGGTAGTCTCTATACCCATTTTGTTGAGAGTTTTTATCATGAATGGATGTTGAATTTTGTCAAATGCTTTTACAGCATCTACAGAGATGATCATGTGATTTTTATCTTCCTTTTTGTTATTGTGGTGTATGATATTGATGGATATGTGAATATTGTACCATGCTTGCATCCTGGAATAAATCCCACTTAGTCATGATAGATGGCCTTTTTGATGTTTTTTTTTTTTCAGTTTGCTAATATTTGGTTGAGTATTTTTGCATCTATGTTCATCAGGTATATAGGTCTGTACTTTTATCTTTTTGTGGTGTCTTTGTCTCATTTTGTTATTAGACTGATGCTGGCCACACAGAATGAGTTTGGAAGTATTCCATCCTCTTCTAGTTTTTGGAATGCTTTAAGAAGGGTGGGTATTAGCTCTTCTTTAAGTATTTGGTAGAATTTGGCTATGACACTGTCTGGTACTGGAGTTTTGTTTTGGGGACTTTTTTTTTCTTTCATTACTAGTTCTATTTCATTGCTGGTAATTAGACTGTTCAGAGTTTCTGTTTCTTCCTGGGTCAGTCTTGGAAGGTTGTATTTTTCTAGGAACCTGTCCATTTTTTCTAAGTTGTCCAATTTATGGGCATATAATTTTTCATAGTATTCTCTACTAACTGTTTGTGTTTCTGTGGTATCTGTTGTGATTATTCCTTCTTCATTTCTGTTTCTGTTTATTTGTGTATACTCTCTTTTTTCTTGATAAGTCTGGCTAGGGGTCTATCTATTTTGTGTATTTTCTCAAAGAACCAGCTCCTGGTTTTATTGGTTTTTCTATTGTTTTATTCTTCTCAATTTATTTATTTATGTGCTGATCTTTATCATGCCCCTCTTTCACTGACTTCAAGTTTCATTTGTCTTTCTTTTTCTAGTTTGTTAGTTGTGATTTTAGACTGTTTATTTAGGATTGTTCTTGTTTCTTGAGGTAAGCTTTATTGCTGTGTACTTTCCTCTTAGAACTGCCTTTGCCATGTCCCATAGATTTGGGGCTGTTGTGTTTTGTTTTCATCTGTCTCCATGTATTGCTTGATTTCTTTTTTAATATTTTCATTGATCCATTGATTATTTAGAAGCATGCTCTTTAGCCTTCATGTGTTTGTAGGTCGTTTTGTTTCCTTTGTGTAATTTATCTAATCCTGCTTCTCTCTCCCTATTATTTGCATGGAATATCTTTTTCCATCCTTTCATTTTTAATCTGTGTATATCTTTGGGTTGGAAATGAGTCTCTTGTAGAAAGGTTATAGATGGATCCTGTTTCTTTATCCATTGTGCCACTCTATGTCTTTTGATTGGTGCATTCAGTCCATTTACATTTAAGGTGACTATTGATAGATAAGTACTTATTGCCATTTTATTAATTGTTTTCTGGTTGTCTTTTTAAATCTATGTTCATTTCTCTCTCATACTTCTCTCTTGTTATTGATGGTTTTCTTTTGTGTTGTAACTGTATTTCTTTTTTTATGTTTATTTTTGTGTGTGTGTGCATATTTATTGTAGGCTTTAGTTTTGCGGTTACCAAAGGTTCAAGGATACTTCTTACTACATAATAGTCTATCTTAAATTGCTGATTACTCTATTTCAAACACAATCTAAAGGTACTTTTTTTTCCTTCTTCTCCCTCCTCCACATTTTTCATATTAGATGTCATAATCTGCAATTTTTGTGAATCCCTTGACTGATTTTCTGTATAGTTGATTTTGCTTCTTTTTTGCTTTAATTTCATACTTGATAATTAGATGGCCTACAACCTTTGCTGTGGGTTTATTTTCACTGGTGAAAGCTACTTAGCCTTAGGGTCATTTCCATCTACCATAGTGTGTAAGACTAGCTTGTGGTGGCAAATTCCTTCAACTTTTATTTATCTAGAAATTGTTGAATACCTGCTTCAAATTTAAATGATAATCTTGCCAGGTAAAGGATTCTTGGAGGTCCTTGGGTTTCAATACATTAAATATATTTTGCCACTACCTTCCGACCTGTAGAGTTTCTGTTGAGAAGTCTGCTGATAGCCTGATGGGATTTGCTCTTTAAGTAATCTTTTTTCTCTCTCTGGCTGCTTTCAACACTCTCTACTTATCTTTGATCTTTGCAATTTTAATTATTATGTTGGTGTTGTCTTGCTGGGGGTTTCCTTTTGTTACAGGATCTCTGCACTTCCATGACCTGAGTGTCTATTTCTTTCCCCAAGTGGGGAAGATTTCAAGAGTTCTTTCCTTAAAGAGAGTTTTTAACCCTTTCTCTGTCGCTTCTTCTGGTACCCCTATTATGCAAAGATTGTTTTGTTTGGATTGGTCACATAGCTCTCTTATCATTCTTCACTTCTAGAAATCCTTTTTTTCTCTGTTTCTCAGCTTCTTTGTTTTCGTGTTCTCTGATTTCCATCTCTTTCACCATTTCCTCAACCTGCACCAATCTACTCTTAAATCCCTCCACTGTATGTTTCATCTCAGATACTGTATTCTTCAGCTCTGGGTGGCCCTTTTTCAGGTCTTCTATCTCTTCTTTGAAGTCCTCCCTGAAATCTTGAATACTTTCCTGGAAATCCATGAGCATGTTCATGACTTTCATTTTGAAAAATTTGTCAATAAGATTGGTGATCGCTGTCTCATTTAGCCATCTTTCTGGGGTTCTGTCCTATAGTTTTGTTTAGATCATTTTCCTCTACCTGCTCATTTTCTCAGGGATTCTGTGTTTCTTCCTTTCTATTAGATGTCTCTGCTATGTTTTCTGGTATAGAGTAATAGCTCTATGAAGAAGTGTGCTCTAGTGCCCAGAAGCTCAAATACTTTACTCTTTAGAGCCTGGTTCTATTTTGTGGTGGCTCCAGCTACTGTCATGCCATGGGTGGGGCACCTTTCTGTCTGGTGTCTGTAGTGGCCCAAGTCTGTGTGGGCAGTGTGCTTGAGCTGCTGCCTTTGTGATCACCTCAGGAATCTCTGCTGGGCTTGCTGTGGGTGGGGCCACCCTCCACCTGCCCTGCAGCAATGGCGGGTCTCCAGGGTTAGTGGGGTGGGCAGACTGATGTGTGATCCTGCCCCAGCTAGACACACAGCACTGGGTTTGGACACCCACAGGGAGGAAGGAGCTCTTGGGGCTGGCTCCTCTGGGCACCTCCCTGGTTGGGCTGAAATGTAGCCAAGGAAGCTGGGAGAGTCTCCCTCTGCCTGCCAGGCAGCAAACCCTTATACTGCTGCTGGGCCAAGTGGGCTGGCTCCCAGCCGTGCATGCAGGTGGAGCCTCCGGGACTGTACTGCCACCAATGGGGATGTAGTGTCTGGAGATCTCGAGAGTTCCCAGTCTCCTAGGCTAAGGAAGGGCTGTGGTGGCATCTGCTACCTGCCCTTTCTCCTTGGGAGAGAGTTCCGTCCAATGCTTGTCCTTCTGGTATTCCTGCCACTGCTGGCAACTCTTTCAGACTGCCGCCTCTGCTTTGGGTCTCTGGACTAGCACACTGGCTGGAGTCTCAGCCTCCTAAAGTGTTCTACCTGTCCCTGGTGTCCAGCCCCACTAGTCACCAGAACCCAATATAGTGTGGGCTCATGCTCCCAGAGCAGATCTCCAGGGCCAGGTGTGCAGCACTCCCGGGCTTCTACTGACTCCCTGCTCTGTTCTTCTTTCTCTGGCCTGTACGATGGGGTTGGGGGAGGGCTTGGGTCTTGCCCATTCTCCGCTTTGCCACTTTACCTTTTTCTATGTCGTCCTCTCTTCTTCCTCCATTGTAGGGGGTCTGTTCTTCAGGCTATGGGTCATTTTCAAGTTTCATTGTATTTGCTATATTTTCTTCTTTAAGGTGTTCTTGGGAGGAGGTTTCCACCTTGCATTCCTCTTCCACCATCTTTACTCCCTACACCGTGTCCTCTCTCTTTGAACCTGGGGAAAACTTTCTGTCTGCCTTGACCAATAAAGTGTAGCAGAGGTGAAGCTTCCAAGGCTACCTCATTAAATGGCAGGCACTTCCCACTTGCTCTTATGGCACTCACTCTTGGCACTCAGCCACCGTGCTGTGAGGAAGGTCAGCTAGTCAGAGAAGTTGTATGGAGGTGTTCTAGCAGTCAGCTCAGCTGAGGTCCCAGCCAGCAACTGCCAGCACCAACTGCTGGACACGAGTAAAGCCTCCACCAGCTGATTCTAGCCACCAGTCATCAAGGCATACCTGGTTTGCAAGTCTTGCCAGGTAAGGCCCCAGACATGACAGAGCAGAGACAAGCTCTCTTTACTGTGCCCTGTGCAAATTCCTGACGTACAGGACCAGTGAATATAATACAAGGGTTGTTTAACGTTTGGAGCTGTTTGGTATACAGCAGCAGATAACTGGTATACCATGTAATAGGAGAAAATGAGGGTTGATGGGTCATAGGAGTCTGGTGAACTTTTCTTCTGATTAGTTCTCTTTTGAGGTAGGAAACAAGATCCCCATTGACAGTGGACAGGAAGACAAGAGGTGTAGGAATTTGAGAAGAGAGGAGAAGGTATTAAAACATCTAGGGAACAGGCCAAGTGCACATCCTGGCCAAAGCTCTCAAGAGCTCAAAAGCATTAATAGTGCCAAAGAGAGAGGCACACGCCAAGTTCTTGTTAGGCTGTGCTTCAGAGTTATTTTAAACATTCTAATTGTGATAATGAGGCATGATTACATTGACAAATTTGAAATCATTGATGATCACAGAGCTGGGAATTTGGTGAACCTCACAGGTGGTTTGGTTTTATTGTGCCAATCACCACAGCTGGCATCGTGTACCAAGAGGAGGCACAAGAAAAACACACGGTAGAGAAACTTTTGGGATTCTTTTTCTAGGGATGTGATACACACATAGAAATAAAATACCCCAATGAAAAAAAATGGAATGACATTCTGGCACATGCTACAAGTATACATAATCCTTGAAAATATTATGCTAAGAGAAATAAGCCAGATATTAAAAAACAAATATTGTATGATTCTATTTACA
The DNA here is from genome assembly GCF_030020395.1 of Manis pentadactyla. Classification (NCBI taxonomy): domain Eukaryota; kingdom Metazoa; phylum Chordata; class Mammalia; order Pholidota; family Manidae; genus Manis; species Manis pentadactyla. The sequence goes on along the minus strand of NC_080025.1, from coordinate 40,095,554 downwards.
TGAAATATTCAGAATAAACAAATCTGTACATGCTGAAAGTAGATTAGTGGTTGCCAGTGGGCTGGGGAAAGGAGAGAATGGGGAATTAGTGTGTAGTGTGAACAGTTTCTTTGGGGTAATGATAAAGTTCTGGGGAGGAATTCTGGAGTGGGACGCCAGATGGAGTGACCTGCGAATGGTGATGATTGCACAACATTGTGAACATGGTTTATGGCACTGAATTGTATCCTCTAAAATGGTATATTTTACATTATGCACCTTTTTCTACAATTTCAATTTTTTAAGGATACTTAAAGAGCAAATGGGTTAAGGTTCTTAGAGCAATTTGCTAGTCAACATTAGCACCCACTTGAGGTCCAAGGTCCTGAAGGTCAAGGAGATGCGTCAACATGATTAAGGGTTTTTCTCCACCCACTCATCTGAGCAGGGACAGCCCACATTAGGCAGATAGTTGGGGGTCCTCCCTCTGTGTGAGAGGAGCCAAAGGAGTTCAGGATGGGTGCAGGGAAGCAATTGCAGGGATCAGCCACAGGTTGTAAACTGGGTGAGGGCAGAGTGGTCCTGAAGGAGGCGGAAAGAGTTGGAAGCAGTTGGATTAATGGAACGGAGGTCCTGGTAAGTTTGAAGGAACTCTGGAGTGGGACGCCAGATGCAGTGATCTGGAAAAGCCCAGGTGGGGGTGCTGGTGTGGGATGCCTGAAGCTGAGGTTGTGCAGGGAGTGGGTGTGGGTCCTGGTTGAGACCTGAGTCCGCTCTGGTCATGGAGGGGGGCCGGGGCTCAGGGACTCTGGATGCAAGGTGTTTGGGGGAGGAGAGGTCCACGCACTGAGGAGCCAGGGCGCTGGGACAGTCATCTCCATGCATTTGGAAATGCCTCCGACATTCCAAATGGAAAGGACAGGAAAGCATAACTGCAGCTGGAAGGCTGAGAGCCAGGGAGCCAGGGACCCGTTAGACTGCGCCCAGCCAGCATGACAGGTGGCACAGTGGGATTCATGAGCTTCAAAAATGGAAGGTTAGAATCACGGGAAGATAGTGGTGTGAGTAGTTCAGTGGAAATCTCCTCCCTAAAACATATATATTTATGAAAATACAATAAATACAACTATTCCTAAAAGACACCAGTGGATACGGTACAACAGCCAGGATACATCTACATCTGCGAGAACTAAACAGCTCATGAAGGGAGTAAGATACAATCCACGGACACGTGGGACCCAAGCACTCCCCCCACCCCAGAACCTGGTGGGATGAAAGGAGTTGGAATGGGGAGGCAGTGAAAGCCAGGACTGCTAAACAACCAGCTTTAGAAATCCGCACCCGGAGTGCAGACACAAGGTGCACAGGGTGCTGGATATTAGAGAAACAGAAAAACAAACCCTGTCGCAAGTCCCCGCAACCAGCGCCCCTGAGTCAAAAGAAAAGAGAGTGCTTTTTGAAGCCTTAAAGAGACAGGGACCACACAGCTGGACAAAGTTGTCCGGCACACTCAGCCAGCAGCTGGCAATCCAGGGTACTTTAGGTGCCCTAACCCCCTGGGTGGCAGCACAGCTCTGAAGCCCCTCATGGCACTACACAGCCTGCCAGTCATTCCCCCACATGGCATGTACCCCCAACACACTGCCCCAGTAGTGGGAGAGTGGCAGCGTCCATGGGGGGCAGCGACACTGGAGGGGACTGGGAGTGGCCTGCATGTGCCAGAAGTGCCAGAGGGGACCAGGAGTGGCTCAAGTGAGCCTGCTGCAGCAGCGCTCGAGCTGCCTGGGAGCGGCCCGCATGCACCGGTGCCAGTGACGCCAGAGGGGCCCAAAAGAGGTCCGCACAAGCCTGTGGTGGTGGCAACAGAGCAGCCGGGAGTGGCCTGCTCATAAAAGCAGTGGTGGTGCCAGAGGGGCAGGGGAGAGCCCGCGCATACCTGCAGTGGTGCCAGAGGGAACAGCTGTGCTCCCAGCAGCCGATGGAAAACCCAGCCCAATGCACAGTGATGTGGGCAAGACCCAAAGGTTGCTGCTGGCACACAGCTGCCGGGCAGGGACACTGCTATCATGGAGGAGTGCACCTGGCGTGCCTGCCACTCCCCGTAGGGCTCTGTGCTGCTCTGACGGAGACCCCACCCACAGCAACTTAGGGGATTAACCCAGTCTCTGCTCCAGGAGTGTGAGTAACTGACGCAGGCAGCAGAGAAGGGCAAGGAATCCAGCAAGCAGGAAAGGACTTTCTTATTCCAGCTGACACACCTGCAACCTGCCTACAGCCACCACTATCACCATGAAAAGGCAAAAAAATTTAGTCCAGTCCAAGATAGTTCAGACAACACCTGAGAGGGGATCTGCAGAGACAGACCTAACCAGTATCCCTGAAAAAGAATTCAAAATAAAAATCATAAACATGCTGATGGAGCATCAGAGAAATATGCAAGAGCTAAGGGATGACATCCGGAGTGAGATTACAGAAATGAAACAATCTCTGGAAGGATTTATAAGCAGAATGGATAAGATGCAAGAGGCCATTGATGGAATAGAAACCAGAGAACAGGAACGCATAGAAGCTGACACAGAGAGAGATAAAAGGATCTCACGAAATGAAACAATATTAAGGGAACTGTGTGACCAATCCAAAAGGAACAATATCTGCATTATAGGGATACCAGAAGAAGAAGAGAGAGAAAAAGGGATAGAAAGAGTCTTTGAAGAAATAATTGCTGAGAACTTCCCCAAACTGGGGGAGGAAATAGTTGCTCAGACTACAGAAGCACACAGAACTCCGAACATAAGGGACCCAAAGAGGAAAACACCAAGACACATAATAATTAAAATGGCAAAGATCAAGGACAAGGAGACAGTATTAAAGGCAGCCAAAGAGAGAAAAAAGGTCACCTACAAAGGAAAGCCTATCAGGCTATCATCAGACTTCTCAACAGAAACCTTACAAGCCAGAAGAGAATGGCACAATATATTTAATGGAATGAAACAGAACTGCCTTTAATCAAGAATACTGTATCCAGCATGATTATCATTTAAATATAAAGGAGGGATTAAACAATTCCCAGACAAGCAAAAGTTGAGGAAATTTGCCTTCGAAAAACCACCTCTACAGGGTATTTTAGAGGGACTGCTCTAGAATGGGAGTACTCCTAAAAAGAGCACAGAACAAAACACCCACTATATGAAGAATGTAGGAGGTGGAATAAGAAGGGAGAGAAATAAAGAATCATCAGACTCTGTTTATAATAGCTCAATAAGTGAGTTAAGTTAGACAGTAAGGTACTAAAGAAGCTAACCTTGAACCTTTGGTAACCACGAATCTAAAGCCTGCAATGACAATAAGTACATATCTTTCAATAATCACCCTAAATGTAAATGCAATGAATGCACCAATAAGAAACAGAGTAATAGAATGGATAAAAAAGCAAGACTCATCTATATGCTGCTTACAAGAGACTCACCTCGAACCCAAAGACATGCACAGACTAAAAGTCAAGGGATGGAAAAAGATATTTCATGCAAACAATAGGGAGAAAAAAGCAGGTGTTGCAGTATTAGTATCAGACAAGATAGACTTCAAAACAAAGAAAGTAACGAGATAAAGAAGGACATTACAAAATGATTAAGGGCTCAGTCCAACAAGAGGATATAACCATTATAAATATATATGCACCCAATACAGGAGCACCAACATATGTAAAACAAATACTAACAGAATTAAAGGAGGAAATAAAATGCAATGTATTCATTTTAGGAGACTTTAACACACCACTCACTCCAAATGACAGATCCACCAGACAGAAAATAAGTAAGGACATAGAGGCACTGAGCAACACACTAGAACAGATAGACCTAATAGACATCTAAAGAACCCTGCATCCAAAAGCAACAGCATACACATTCTTCTCAACTGCACATGGAAAATTCTCCAGTATAGACTACATACTAGGCCACAAAAAGAGCCTCAGTAATTTTAAAAAGATTGAAATCTAACCAACCAACTTTTGTGCAACAAAGGTCTAAAACTAGAAATAAATTGTACAAAGAAAGCAAAAAGACTCACAAACACATGGAGGCTTAACAACAGGCTCCTAAATAATCAATGGATCAATGACCAAATTAAAATGAAGATCCAGCAATATATGGCAACAAATGACAACAAACAACCCCACAAAGCCCCAACTTCTGTGGGATGCAGTGAAAGTAGTCTTAAGAGGAAAGTATACAGCAATCCAGGCATATTTGCAGAAGGAAGAATAATCCCAAATGAATTGTCTAATATCACAATTACCGAAATTGGAAAAAGAAGAACAAATAAGGTCTAAGATCAGCAGAAGGAGGGACATAATAAAGATCAGAGAAGAAATAAATAAAATTGAGAAGAATAAACCAATAGAAAAAAATCAATGAAACCAAGAGCTGGTTCTTTGAGAGAAGAAACAAAATAGATCAGCCTCTAGCCAGACTTATTAAGAGAAAAAGAGAGTCAACACACATCAACAGAACAGAAACGAAAAAGGAAAAATCACAACAGATGCCACAGAAATACAAAGAATTATTAGAGAATTCTATGAAAACCTATATGCTAACAAGCTGCAAAACCTAGGAGAAATGGACAACTTCCTAGAAAAATACAACCTTCCAAGACTGACCCATAAAGAAACAGAAAATCTAAACAGACCAATAACCAGCAATGAAATTGAAGCGGTAATCAAAAAACAACCCAAGAACAAAATGCCCGGGCCAGATGAATTTACATCGGAATTTTATCAGACATACAGAGAAGACATAATAACTATTCTCCTTAAAGTTTTCCAGCAAATAGAAGAGGAGAGAATACTCCCAAACTCATTCTATGAAGCCAAAATCTCCCTAATACCAAAACCAGGCAAAGACCCCACCAAAAAAGAAAACTACAGACCAATATCCGTGATGAACGTAGATTCAAAAATACTCAACAAAATGTTAGGAAACCGAATTCTAAAATACATCAAAAGGATCATACACCATGACCAAGTGGGATTCATCCCAGCTATGCAAAGATGGTACATCATTTGAAAATCCATCAACATCATCCAGCACATCAACAAAAAGAAGGAGAAAAAGCTCATGATCATCTCCATAGATGCTGAAAAAGCATTTGACAAAATGCAACATCCATTCATGATAAAAACTCTCAACAAAATGGGTATAGAGGGCAAGTACCTCAACATAATAAAGGCCATATATGATAAACCCACAGCCAACATCATACTGAACAGCGAGAAGCTGAAAGGTTTTCCTGTGATATCCAGAACAAGACAGGGATGCCCACTCTCCCCACTGTTATTTAACATAGTACTGGAGGTCCTAGCCACAGCAATCAGACAAAACAAAGAAATGTAAGGATTCCATGTTGGTAAAGAAGAAGTTAAACTGTCGCTATTTGCAGATGACATGATATTGTACATAACCCTAATGACTCTACTCCAAAACTAGTAGAACTAATATCGGAATTCAGCAAAGTTACAGGATACAAAATTAACACACAGACATCTGTCACTTTCCTATACACTAAAAATGAACTAATAGAGAAATCAGGAAAACAATTCCATTCACAATACCATCAAAAAGAATAAAATACCTAGGAATAAACCTAACCAAGGAAGTGAAAGACCTATACACTGATAACTATAAGACACTCTTAAGAGAAAATCAGTGGGTCACTCACAACTGGAAACTCATCAAATTCTCCTGTCTAGGAAGAATTAATATTGTCAAAATGGCCATCCTGCCCAAAATAATATTCAGAGTCGATGCAATCCCTATCAAAATACCAACAGCATTCTTCAATGAACTGGAACAAATAGTTCAAAAATTCATATGGGAACACCAAAGACCCCAAATAGCCAAAGCAATCCTGAGAAGGAAGAATAAATTTGGGAGGGATCTCACTTCCCAACTTCAAGCTCTACTGCAATGCCACAGTAATCAAGAGAATTTGGTACTGGCACAAGAACAGAGCCACAGACCAAGGGAACAGAATGGAGACTCCAAACATATATGGTCAATAAATATTCGATAAAGGGGCCATGGACATACAATGGGGGAAATGACAGTCTCTTCAACAGATGGTGCTGGCAAAACTGCACAGCTACATGAAAGAGAATGAAACTGGATCACTGTCTAACCCCATACACAAAAGTAAATTCGAAACAGATCAAAGACTTGAACATAAGTCATGAAACCATAAAACCTTTAGAAAAAAACATAGACAAAAATGTCTTAGACATAAATATGAGTGACCTCTTCTTGAACATATGTCCCCGGGCAAGGGAAACAAAAGCAAAAATGAACATATGGGACTGTATGAAGCTGAAAAGCTTCTGTACAGAAAAGGACACCATCAATAGAACAAAAAGGTATCCTACAGTATGGGAGAATATATTCATAAATGACAGATCCAATAAAGGGTTGACATCCAAAATATATAAAGAGCTCAAACACCTCAACAAACAAAAAGCAAATAATCCAATTAAAGAATGGAAAGAGGAGCTGAAGAGACACTTCTCTATAGAAGAAATTCAGATGGCCAACAGACACATGAAAAGATGCTCCACATCTCTTGTCATCAGAGAAATGCAAATTAAAACCACAATGAGATATCACCTCACACCAGTAAGGATTGCCACCATCCAAAAGACAAACAACAACAAATGTTGGCAAGGTTGTGGAGAAAGGGGAACCCTCCTACACTGCTGTTGGGAATGTAAATTAGTTCAACCATTGTGGAAAGCAGTATGGAGGTTCCTCAAAATGCTCAAAATAGACTTAAAATTTGACCCAGAAATTCCACTTTTGGAATTTACCCTAAGAATGCAGCACTCCAGTTTGTAAAAGACAGATGCACCACTATGTTTGTCATACCTCTATTTACAATAGCCAAGATACGGAAGCAACCTAAATGTTCATCAGTAGATGAATGGATGAAGAAGATGTGGTACATATACGCAATGGGACATTATTCAGCCATAAGAAGAAAACAAATCCTACCATTTGCAACAACATGGATGGTGCTAGAGGGTATTATGCTCAGTGAAATAAGCCAGGCAGAGAAAGACAAGTACCAAATGGTTTCATTCATCTGTGGAGTATAAGAATAAAGAAAAACTGAAGGAACAAAACAGCAGCAGAATCACAGAACCCAGAAATGGAATAACAGTTGCCAAAGGGAAAGGGACTCGGGATGATGGGTGGGAAGGGAGGGATAAGGGCAGTTAAAAGAAAGGGGACATTACAATTAGCATGTACAATGTTGAGGGGGTACGGGATGGGCTCTACAACACAGAGAAGACAAGTAGTGATTTTACAGCATCTTACTACGCTGATGGACAGTGACAGTGAAGGGGTATGTGGGGGGAACTTGGTGAAGGGGGGAGCCTAGTAAACATAATGTCCTTCATGTAATTGTAGATTCATGATACCAAAATATAAAAAATGGAAGGTTTAGCTCCTTACTGAGCTGTCTTTTTATCCCACATCACTCTAATTCACACAAGGGCACCAGGCTGGAACAGACCCCGTCATCCTGAGGACAGGGAGTTGTCATGACAACCGCATCTCCCTCACCATTGCATTGGGCCAGGGGGTGGGTCCTGGCATCCACTTCCATGGAAACAGCCAGGCTCACATTCTGGAGGGACAGTGTCATCATCTGGAAGACCTTTACTGATCTGGGATTCTTTCTCTTACCAGCCTTACTGTCTCTTTTAGGAAGCCTTCCAGGATTGTTCCATAGCCCTCATCTCTGGCCCAATCTGGCTTCTACCATGGGTCGCTGATTTGGGGAGAAGAGGAGGAAGCCATGCAGGGAGTACAGCGTGCTGTGAGAGTTCATGCGACAGAGAGGTCATCAGGAAAGACATCCCTAATATTTCATTCAAGCAATATTTATTAAGGACCCACTATGTTCTGGGAATTGTGCCAGCGCCAGGGACATAGTGGTAAATAAAATGAAATCCCAGTCTTCTTGGAGGGGACATTCTATTAGTAGGAGGAAGACAGATAAGAAATAGACTAGCAAAACATACAGTGCATTGCTGTCCAGTAGAAACAGAGTGGGAGCCACACAGGTCATTTTTACTTTTGTGGTGGCCACATTAAAAAAAAGAAAAAGAAAAAGGCAAAAATAACTTTAATAATCCACTTTATTTCACCCAATTAAGGTAGGCAGAATAATGGCTCCCAAAGATATGCACATCCTAATTCCATGGATTTGTGAAAGTGTGACATCACATGGCAAGAGGGACTGCAGAAGTGAGTAAGAAGCTGGAGATTGGGAGATCATTCTGGATTATCTGGATGCTCCAGTGTAATCAAGGATCCTCAGAAGGGAAAGAGGGAGGCAGGAGACACCCAGAGAGAGGGAGATATGTTGACGGAGGCAGGGGTTGGAGTGAGGCAGAGGGCATTGAGAGCAAAGGAATGTGGCCAGCTTCTAGAAGCTGGAAAAGGCAAGGGAACAGACTCCTCCCTAGAGCCTCCAGAAGGGACACAGCTTGATTTTAGCGCTGTAAGACTCATTTGGGACCTCCAGAACTGTAAGATGATATATCTGTCTTCTAATGAGCCACTAAGTGTGTGGTAATTTGTTACAGCAGCTGTAAGAAACTAATACACCCATATTTCCAAATTACTATCATTTCAACATGTAATCAACATAAAAATTTAGAGATTTTTTGCATTCTATTTTTTTCATTTATACTACATCTTCAAAGTCTGATGTGTATTTTGTACTTACAGTACGTCTTAATTTAGATTGGCTACATTTCAAGTGTTAATAGTCACATGTGGCTGGTGGCTCACCTATTTGCAGAGGTGTAGAATGTCAAATGGTGATAAATGCAGGGTAGAAAGCTAGGAAGTGCTGGCAATAGTTAGGAAGGGGAATAGTTTGGAATTTTAGGTAGGGTGTTTAGGGCAAACGCCAGAAATGTGAGAAGGATCCAGCTGTTCGAGCAGCTGAGGAAAGGGCATTCTAGGCGAGGGAACAGCTGGAGTGAACACCAAGCCAGAAGCCAGTGGGCAGAGCAGAGTAAGGGCAGGAATGGCAGTAAATGACATGGGGACGTTAGGAAGGGTGATAGTTCATGTAGGGCCTTGGGGGACTTTGGCTTTGCTCTGAGGAATTGTGTAAGGGTTTTGAGCAAGGAAAAGACTTGCTTGCCCTGTGTTTTAACAGAGTTATTGTGACTGCTGGGTGGGGGACAGGCTGTGAAGGCAGAAGGCAGGAAGCAAAGTCATAATCACTGGAGCTATTTTGCTTATTGAACTCTAACTGCCACTACTGGCTGATATTTATTGAGGGTTCCCCTATGTGCCAGGTGCTGTGCTAAATGTATTTGGTGCCTGGGCTCATGGTATTCCTCACATCACTTTGATCCTGTTTTACAGATGAACAGACTGAGGCTCAAAGAGATACAGTTGCCAAGTTAGCCAAATTCATTCAGCCCTTAAGTGCCAGAGCTGCGGTTTGAACCTATGGCTGTTTGACTCCAAAGCTCCTGCTTTTCCAAGGTTTCCATGTATGGTTGTTCAGGTTGGACACTGCACAACTCTAGAGGGCACCATTCACAGAGTAGACATCATTTCTTTGTTTGTTTTTTAACCATTGCCAGCAGATGACAGTGAAATGTCTCGCTCTAGCAAAATTATTATATTATGAAAATTTTCCAGAAATAGAAGTAAAGTATCTTGAAGAGAGGACACCTTTTCTAATTTGTTGAAAGAAGCTGTAAGGGCCAGTGATGACTCTGCTTAATTCCTATATAAGTCTGTGTGTCACTACCTGCGGCTGCCATTGTGCTGAGTAACAAACAACCGACCACAAAACCTCAGAGACTTTTAACAGTATATACTGATTTTTGCTCCTGAGTCTATGGGTCAGCTGGTTAGCTCTGCTAAATTGGCTGGGCTCCATCTTATATCTGGGACAGCAGCGGGTATCGTGAGTCCTCAAAGGCCTTGGCTCTTACCACATCTTTCATCCTCCAGCAAGCTAGCCTGAGCATGTTCTCACGGCAGAGGAGCAAGAGAAAACATGCGCACCCTCTTGAGGTCCAAGCTCATCCATGATCACTTGCACTCACTGTGTTGGCAGGAGCCACTTACATGGTCACCCCAGACTCAAGGATAGGAAGGAGGCTCCCACTCTTGATGGGAGATGCTGCACATTATAGAAGGTGCAGAAATGGAAAGGAGAGAATTGAGAGCATTTTTGCAGTCAGTCTACCACAGGCTTCTTTGACCCATAGAAAAAAATTCCAGAAAAACTAGGTCTTCCAGAAACCACTCACTTGATGATGAGGTTAGGACCCTACCTTGGGGATCCCACCATCTGAGGAAAGAGGCAGATCCACCCACTCGCACCCACAGCAGCAGGCTGGCCCCGTGCAGGCTAAGTTTTTAGGGGTTAGGGTTTCTGGAAGAAGTAAGTGTGCACACTAAGCACTGTTTTCTCCATGTTCCTCAAACACCCAAGCTTGATCCCACCTCAGAGCCTTTGGGCTTGCTGTTCCTTCTGCCTGGAACAGAAAAAGACACACTTGTGTATCAGTGACTACAGTGAGAATTGTTACAGCCTTTCTGAAAGGGAATCTGGCAGCATCAGTTACAATTGGAAATGCATTTTACCCTTGACTCAGCAGCTCCATTCCTGGGAATGCATCCCACTGAAATCAAACCTCCAGAATGAAGTAAAGGTATATATGGAAGGGTGTTTGCTGGAGGACTAGGGTAACAGGAAACTGAGAATCAAAGATGGAATCCTATCTTTGGGTCAAATAAATGATGGTCCACCCACTTGGTGAACAATTAATGCAGTCATTCCAAAGAGCAACCTAGAATCCATTCTAATGGGCTTGGTTCAGTGGTCCCAACTCCAGCCGCACATAGCATCACCTGGGAATGTTTAAAAATCCTCATCCTCAGACCATACCCCAGAACAGCCATCAGAGTCCCTGGGGCCAGAGCATCAGTATTTTGTAAAACTCCAAGTGATTCCAAACTGCAGCCAGAGTGGGAACCACTGACATGGAGGGCTTTCTTGTGGCATAGAGTGAGGAAAGGAGGAGTCAGGGGTGTGAGTGCAGCGAGCCCAAAGAAAGGCACCCCCCATAGATTGGTTTATCAAGCTATGTGTCAGGCTGTCTTCTGTGCATTTAGTTATCATAACAACTCTGATGACTGACTGTTATTATCCCCATGTTACAGATGGAAAGACTGAATCACAGAATGATTTAGGCATTTGCTCAAAGTCACAGGCTATTAAGTGGCAGATTGGGATTTGAATCCAGGCCATCTGGTTCCAGAAACTGCTGTGCTCTGACTACTAAACTTCATATCTGTACATATGTATGTATTTAAATATAGATTCACATATTCATGTATGTAATATTCCTATATATATATTTCTACATCTCTAGTCTTCCTATATGCATAATACTCCTGTTTCTATATACCGTATTTATATATAATGCCCATATATTTTTCAAATAATATTTATGCATATTAGTACAATATAGTTTTCTTCTATATGATATTCCTATTATAGGCATAGTACGTACAGGCGTAATTCTTTATAGGTGTAATATTCCTATGTATTCATATATAATACTACTGTATAAAATATTCTTAAATATTTCTTGATATATGATATTCCTTTGTATAGAACATTCATAAATGTAAAATATTCATTTTTATAATATTCCATGTATTTCTGTATATAATGTGCCTAAACAAAGATTTCCATATATATACCTATACAGTTGACCCTTGAATAACATGGGTTTGAGCTGCCCAGGTACACTTCACACACTGACTTTCTTCAATAAATATACTGGAAAAGTGTTTGGAGATTTACAACAATTTAGAAAGACATTTTCTTTTCTTTAGCTTACTTTATTCTAAAAATACAGTATAAAATACACATAACATACAAAATATGTGTCAATCAACAGTTTATGTTGTTGCTAAGGCTTCTGGCCAACAGGAGACTATTAGTAGTTAAGTTTGGGGGGAGTCAAAAGTTATACACAAATTTTCAACTGCACATAGGGTCAGCATCCCTAACCCTTGCATTACTTAAGGATCAATTGTATATACAATGTTCATATATATCTGAGTATATATACATAGTATTCCTATATACAACAGTTCATATATAGTATTCTTTTGTATTCCTATACATAAAACTTCTTTCTAAGTAACGTTCATATATATTATGTAAAGAACCCTTTTCCAATGAAAAATGAACATTCCATATGGTTGAAACTATGATTATATGCACTGGAGGAAGGACCCTCCCACCCCAGATTTTTGGGATGGGGTAGGAGGTGTCAGGGGGAGAGAGATGGGAGAAGAAAAAGAGCTGATTGGAGAAAGGTAGCAGAGAAGGTCTCCCAGCCCAAAGGGAAGGCAGGCTGGGCTGGGGGCTCACCAGAGGGACGCTGACCTGCCCAGGCCACCCTGGACCACCAAGGGGCTCCTCCCAGCTCCCTGGGGAGGATGAACTGGGGAGCACAGAATAACCATGTTCAGCAAATTGAAGAGTCCTCATTTAAACTTTCCTTAAATGAAAATATTTTTCTTTTATTAACCTTCTAAGCCCCCTGGCCTTGGCTCCCAGTTCACTCACTCATTCATTCCTTCACTCATTCACGTCACCAGTTTCCCCAGCACCTCTGTGGCACGGTAGACACCTCTGTAGACCCTTCCAGGCACTAGGGAGGCAGAGGTGAGCAGACTAAAGTCCCACCCTGGGGAGCAGTGCATGGCAACAGGCAGTGTAGAGTCAGCTATATGGGCTTAAGTGCTGGGCAGTCAGGGGAGCAGGCAGAGAAGGGGGCTCTGCTGGGGGTGGGGAGGCACAATGATAAAAGGCTCCTCAGGGAAACCCTGGGAAGAAGGGTGCCCTTGACGGACAAACTGAAGGAGGAGGTGAGAGGGTGACATATGATGATCTGTAGGGAAGAGAGATTCAGGCAGTGGGACAGCATGTGCAAAGGCCCTGAGGCGGGAGCATGTCTGCTGTATCAAAGAATGGCAAGGCAGCCAGTATTGTTTCCTCTCTTCCTACCATGTGAGATCTTGGCCCACATTCCTCCCCTGCTCAAATCCCTTCTGAGAACCCCCACCCCAGGCCTGCATGGATAGGGAGAACTTCCAGCCTCGCCACTCACTCTCTCACTTCTTTGAAGGGTGTCCTACAAATTGAGCTCAAATCTGACACTATCTATATAGCCTTAGATCCCACTGGTAAAGGGCACCATCCATAAGGCCATCCCTATGTCAGAGCCAATCAAAGTCCAGGCTGTCACCTATGCTTCTAGCCCACTGTCTAAAAATCAGAGGTTCGCACAACCCCGGTTGGATCATTTTTTAGAATGACTCACAAAATTCGTATCATTTTTAGAACAACTCCCAAAATCCAGAGTACTTATAATAAAGGATATAGGCTGGACAGCCAGATAAAGAGGTACCTAGGGCAAGGCCCCAGAAGGGTCTCCAACGGCAGGAGCTTCTGTCCCCGTGGAACTGGGATGGACTGACCTCCATCCACAAGGATGTGTTCACCAGCTCAGAAGCTCATCAAAACTTGTTCAACAGTTTCTATAGAAGAGAGGACAAGTCAAGATGATGAAAAGAGAAGATGTAAATGGAGCTCTAGGTTAAGATGTGGCCACATAGCTGAGGTGAATAAACAGCTACAATTACATACTACATTTTTAGGACAGAAAAATCACAAGTGGTAACACACAGAGCCGCACATCTTTTACTGCCCGACAAAATTAAACAGGTAAAAGTCCTTGCTAACTTTTGAATCTAAACGTAGATGCAATTTAGATCTAATTTCAGAATCTAAATTCAAGACGTCATTTGTGTCATAGTTGTGGCAGAAAGGGCATTGTGAAATAAAGTGAATCGCAACTACTGTGCTACTTGGGAAAGAAGAGCCCCCCAGAAGGGAAAGTGAACAATTTAAATTAACCGTCAAGGAAAGTTTTTGGCCGTGCTGCAAACAAACTATAAATCTTTCAGAAGATGCACCTACAGACACATACACAAAGACAGAGCAATTAGAATGGGATCAAATAACCAAAATCACAGGAAACTTCATTACTATTTTAAAGTCCATATAATGCTCCACTACTATTGAAATTACTCCTCTCTCCAAGACAGTGCAAATGAAGAGGTTGTCACAATTTTGCTCATGAGAATACTGTTGGCTTTCTTTTTCCAAATTTTCAGTAATAAAACTTTAAAGTATGTTATCTGCGATTACAAAGAGAAAACTAACCAATGTAAAATTGACCTAAATTAACATGGAAAGTAAACGGGTGGGAAGGGAGAAGGGTTTTTATAAACTATCGAGTGTAGCCGCCCCATCCCCTTCCCAGAGGGTGGAGAGTGGGGCTGAAAATCCAACCTGTTTTCACTGGATCTTCCTACTGATGGGCTCCAGCTTGAAGCTACGTGGGCGCCCCATACTAAATCACCTCGCTAGCATGTTTGATCACTCAGGGGTGATCAAGAGGGTTCCTGATTAATAATAATACACTCCTATCACTTAGGAAATTCTGAGGAGTTGAAGAGCTCTACGCCAGGAAAGGGGACGAAGTGGGAGAAAGATGGACGCTGGACAGGGGAATGAAGCAAGAAAATCAGGCTGGCCCTCAAGGGATGCCCCTGTAACGGGCATCCCGTTATATCACTTCTATTTTCTTGAACTTTGAGGATAGCTATGCTGAGTACACTTTGTTTTTCAGTTTTCTGCTACCCTGGAATATCCCGTGGTCATCCTCTCTGCAGGGGGTGTTCCTGCGCACACCCCTGTGCAGCCGGGGAGCCCATAGGGCAGGCAGCAGGGGGAAGCCAGGCCAGAGGCAGGATTGGTCCTTTTCTGTGCTTTGGTGTTTTTCTCTATCACGTGACTTTTATGTTATGTTAATATATACTTTGCTTCCTTCCAGAAAAGAATTAATATCACTCTATGCTACAATCCTTACCTTTCTCATCCACTGACTTGGAATCCTGGGGGCAGAAACCATCTTTTTAATCTCTTACTTTGTCATTACCTCGTGCCATCTAGCATTCAACTAATGTTTAAATGGAAAAAAACGGAATTATTTCCCTCAAGGAGAAATCATTACATTTGGTCCCAAATAATTAAAGAAGCAGTACAAAGAGAACCAATAAAGACTTATAAGTTTCATACTGTTACCATATAAATGTCAAGATTTGCTTGTGTACTTTTATTATACATGTTACGTTCCCGGGCAATTAACATTGGAGGAATCTCTCGGGGCAATTAAATATTTCGATGATTGAGTATTCTTTCACATGATCTTCCGCTACCAAAGACATCCGTTTATTTAAAACAAAGGGATTAAAAAAAAAAAAACGCCCGTGGCTCCTCCTCCAGACACCCCCTCCCAACAGTGGTGAACAGAAGGGCCTGTTCCCGCCGGAGACACTATCCTTGCAGTGTTTGGGGCTGTTCAGAAACTGTCATCCTTAGAAGAGATTTTTTTCCTAATATCAAACAGACCTGCTGCTATTCCCGGGGCCTGTGCACCCGGGCCGAGGACACCCGCCCCCGGTCGGCGGGAGAAAACGCGGATCGCTGACGGCGCGTCCACGCCGCACACAGCGTGAGGGCAGCGAGCTCCTAGCTCCAGGTTGCCCGGGAGCACGTGCGGCGCCCGGTTCCCCTGGGAAGCCGCGGACGGGACGGGGTCGTGCAGGCGCTCGGAGGCCCCCGGCTGCAGGGACGGCGGCTGCGCGGGCGGCGCCGGAGTCCTCGGAGCGCACCCGCCGCGGCCAGGTCCCACGGGAGGCTCCCGCCCGCTCCGAATCACCGCTCGTGGCCTTCCTAAAGGGCTCCTCGCTGACGCCGCGCGGGGCCCCGCAGAGAGGCTGCCACCGCCAGTGCGCCGCGGCCCGGCAGCGCTCTCCAGTGGAAACGCGTCGGCAGGATACTTGTCCCGGTGCGCACGCCGTACCGCGCGGCCGCGGGGGTGAGGGCGCGCGACGGAGATGGGCGAGGCCGTGTCGAAGAGGCTGAAGCTGCATCTGAGCGCGGAGGCAGAAATGGAGGAGCGGGCGTTCGCCAATCCCTTCCTGGACTACGAGGCCGCCGCCTCCGCGGCGCTTGCTGCCGGAGCGGCGGAGGAGCCAGGCTGTACTCGCCCCACGCCCACCAACAACGAGCTCGGCCTGCCTTTCCACGACGACGGGAAGGTGAGTCGGTGGGGCGTGCGGGGTGTCGCGGGAGCTCGGGCGGTGGGACCGTCCGCCGGCCCCGTGACGTCATCCGACCGCGCCGCACGCCCCGCAGGGTGGGCCAGGGAGCCGCGGTCAGCGCACGGCCCTGGCTGGACAGGCCTTCAGGGCTGCGGTTCGCCGGGACACTCTCCCAGGCGGGGCCCTTCCTGGTCTCCCGTGCCGTTGGAATGCACCGGTGGGGCGCTATGTTTCGTGGCCCTTGGAAGCGTCCGTCCGTGCTCCAGGGTCGGAGGATATGCAGTGCCCTGAGCGCACTCCCAGCTCGAGCTGCGAAACGAGCCCGATGACAACCTGCTCATGGCTTTCCTGAGGCCGGCTCTTTAGTGGGGCCCGGCTTCTGGGCCCCTGACCTTGGAATTTCCAGCTTAGGAACCGCAAAAGCATAGTTCAGACACGATAGCGTCATTTTGATGGGTCGTGTGCGTGCCCAGGTATCTGAGTACACGTTAACTTGCTAGGGGAAAAGTGGAAATAAAGGAAAGCGTGAACATCAGCAGAACTGTTTTCAGGTTTGGTAGAACCACGTTTACTAATCATTTCTTCACCCATGTCAGTGTTCTAAGTCCCACTTCCCCTCCGGAGCTCCCCATGTATTTTCTATTCGTAAAGATACAAGTTTGCCAAAAGTATTAATAAAATTTTGAAGGGGCCATTTGTCTGAGTACGGAATCTCAGGCAAGTGAGGGCTTCTGTAAACCACTCTTTTCTAATGTGATTAAAAGGTGGATAAAAATAGGTAATTCACAGTGGTGTTAGTGATTGAATTAGGTAAAATACCTAAGTTGACTGGCAAACTGCCTTATAAAGTACCTAGTAGACCTCCAATACATGTTAGTCCCCTCCCCTTGAAAATTCAGCCTTACAGCTTAGAGTTCATATGCTAATATTAATTTTTCTCTAGATTTCTTCTGTTTTCAAATACATGAGTGTTAACTCCGGAGAGAGGAAATCCCGGGACAAAATACCTCTAACACCGAAATCAAAGGGAGAAATAAAGTTTAAAACCCGTTTATTGCTTACAAACTGCAGACCAGGGCCATCTGTTTCCGGCTCAACCAGAAGTAAATTAGACCTCCCCCTCACCTCTCAGGTTCAGATAAGCCCTCAATTGCCTGGGTAATGACCCATTGGCATGGAGATGAACCACTTTTCACCCCTGAGGAATGCCTATTGATACGCAGATACAGTAAAGCCATACTCTCCACTGGGGGAAGCACTACAACCAGTGAGATATTCTGGAAACATTACAGTTTTACCCACAGACCACCCCTCCAGAAATCGCACCTTACCCTTTACTCCTTCCCCCTCTTTCGCAATGGTCCCTGGGCCAGAAAACTGAAGCATTGTGACCAGACTAATGACATACAATAGCAATAGCAATATAATCATGATAATCCTCAAGCCAGAGGATTCAGCCTATGCAGATTAAGTAAATGTGCTTTATAGCACAATCTCTCACTAAGCACAAAATATGTTTAATACACTAACACACTATTATTATTATTGGCTACACTTGTTTACTCATTCGTAACAACCATGCTAGATTACTCAAGAACCTTTTACCAAACATTAGACAAAGTCAAGCCTCCTAAGCATTTTTTCTTGACAATAACAGTAAAAAAGCCATAGGATTCAGCTAGGTTCAAAGTCCTATGCAGGTTAAGTCCAGAGCTCGTCCATTCCAACAATCATGTGGCAGCTGCAGCCAGGGGGCACATCCAGGCCACAGGGACTGTAGAAGAAAATAACCATGATCTTTGGGGTCATTCTGCTGTTACTCCGGGAGTACACAGGAGGCCAGCTTCCAGGCCTTTTCCCCAAGATGTCAGAAGAGCCAGCCATCGCCAGTCCATGTGTTGAAATGTCCAGGGTCACGTCCATTTAACAGTATCTAGTTTCCACTTTATTTCTAATTGCTGCTCCCATCTTTACAATGCATGTCTAGTAAAGTGGGTGCCTTGATTGAACTCAATCACCAGTGGCCGGCCATAGACTGCAAAGAGATGCTCCAGGCTCCTCTTAGTGGTTTGCTGATCCTCACAATGTGCAGAAAGAGCAACCAATAGCCCAGTGGCTGTATCCACACACAACATGGCATACCAATATCCTTTTGATATGGGCAGAGGCCCATATAGTCTGTCTGCCACCTGAGGAGGGCTGTTGGCCTCCTTACTATTGTCTCCTGCTGCTGTGGGACTCAGTGTAAGTCCCTCTGAGAGCACACAAGGCACTCTTTCCAGGCTCTCCTGACTTCTTCAAAGGTCAACAGGCTACAGCCCACATTGTCTTTTGCGCCATGTGCAACAAACAGTGACGTAGCCATTGGGCCACATCAGAGACAGACATTCCTTTTAGCCAGAGCACCTGGGCCAATGCGTCTGCATTATTATTCCTTGGGGATGCCAAAGGCAAATGGCTGGTCCCATTATATACAGTAGGTGTCTGTACCACACCACTCCATGGCCTTTGGGTCCAGTCTCACACCCACCCTGTAATGGGGTAAGTGGTTATTATCTTGGTCAGACCTCTTCCGGTGATGGGCTCCGTAGCCACCAAGGCATGGTACACAGCACACATTTGTTTCTCTATCAAGGTGTACCGGACCTCTGCTCCTTTCCATAGTTGTGACCAGGTTCCAGCTGGCAGCAGGAGCAGCAGAAGCAGCCTTCGGCTTGGGCCACAGGCCAGGGTCGGCACGGCCAGAAGAGGTGGTGACACCTTCATGACCACACAAGTGCAGACAAACGTCCCTCTGCACGAGCACCACTTCTCACCATCATCTCTAGAGGCAGCGCTCCGAAAGGTCACCCCCTGTGACAGATTTAGGGTTCAGATGCTGTCAACTACCGCCAGATTAACTCCAGGGAGAAGAGATCCCAAGACAAAATGCCTATAAAACTGAAACCAGTCAAATGGAGAAATAAAGTTTAAAACCCCTTTATATCTATTTTTTCTTAAATTTTTTATTAAGGTATGATTAATATACACTCTTATGAAGGTTTCACATGAAAAAACAATGTGGTTACTACATTTACCCATATTATCAAGTCCCTGCCCATACCCCAATGCAGTCACTGTCCATCAGTGCAGCAAGGTGCCACAGATCCACTAAGTGCCTTCTCTGTGCTACACTGTTCTCCCTGTGATCCCCCACACCATGTGTACTAAACATAACACCCCTCAATCCCCTTCTCTCTCCCTCCCCACCTGCCCTCCCACACCCCTCCCCTTTCATAACCACTAGTCCCTTCTTGGAGTCTCTGAGTCTGCTATTTTGTTCCTTCAGTTTTGCTTCATTGTTACACTCCACAAATGAGGGAAATCATTTGACATTTGTCTTTCTCTGTGGCTTATTTCACTGAGCATAATATCCTCCAGCTCCATCCATGTTGTTGCAAATGGTAGGATTTGTTTCCTTCTTATGGCCAAATAGTATTCCATTGTGTATATGTACCACATCCTCTTTATTCATTCATCTACTGATGGACACTTCCATATCTTGGCTATTGTAAAAAGTGCTGCTATAAACATAGGGGTGGATATGTCTTTTTAAATCTGAGAACTTGTATTCTTTGGGTAAATTCGAAGGAGTGGGATTCCCAGGTCAAATGGTATTTCTATTTTTAGTTTTTGAGGAACCTCCATATTGCTTTCCACAATGGTTGAACTAGCTTACATTCCCACCAGCAGCGTAGGAGGGTTCCCCTTCTCCACATCCTCACCAGCATTTGTTCTTACTTTTTTTGATGCTGGCCATCCTTACTGGGGTGAGGTGATATCTCATTGTGGCTTTAATTTGCATTTCTCTGATGATTAGTGATGTGGAGCACATTTTCAAGTGTCTGTTAGCCATCTGAATTTCTTCTTTGGAGAACTGTCTCTTCATATCCTCTCCCATTTGTTAATTGGGTTATTTGCTTTTTGTGTGTTCAGGTGTGTAAGTCCTTTATGTATTTTGGATGTCGGATATGTCATTTACAAATATATTCTCCCATACTGGAGGATGCCTTTTTGTTCTGTTGATGGTGTCCTTTGCCATACAGAAACTTTTTAGTTTGATGTGTTCCCATGAGTTTATTTTTGCTTTTGTTTCTCTTGCACGATGAGATGTGTTCAGGAGGAAGTTGCTCATACTTCTATTCAGGAGATGTTTGCCTATGTTGTCTTCTAAGAGTTTTATGGTTTCATGACTTACATTCAAGTCTTTAATCCATTTCGAGTTTACTTTTGTGTATGGGGTTAAACAGTAATCCAGTTTCATTCTCTTGCATGTAGCTGTCGAGTTTCGCCAACACCACCTGTTGAAGAGGCTGTCATTTCCCCATTGTATATCCATGGCTCCTTTATTGTATATTAATTCATCATATATGGTTGTGTTTATATCAGGGTTTTCTAGTCTGTTCCATTGGTCTATGGGTCTGTTCTTGTGCCATTACCAAATTCTCTTGATTACTGTGGCTTTGTAGTAGAGCTTGAAGTTGGGGGGTATAATGCCCCCGGCTTTATTCTTCCTTCTCAGGATTGCTTTGGCTATTCGTGGTCTTTTGTGGTTCCATATGAATTTTAGAACGATTTTCTCTAGTTCATTGAAGAATGCGGTTGGTATCTTGATAGGAATTGCATTGAATCTGTAGATTGCTTTTGGGCATGATGGCCATTTTGACAATATTAGTTCTTCCTATCCATGAGCATGGGATGTGTTTCCATTTATTGTTATCTTATTTAAGTTCTCTTAAGAGTATCTTGTAGTTTTCAGGTTATAGGTCTTTCACTTCCTTGGTTAAGTTTATTCCTAGGTATTTTATTCTTTTTGATGCAATTGTGAATGGAATTGTTTTCCTGATTTCTCTCTCTGCTAGTTCATTGTTAGTGTATAGGAATGCAACAGATTTCTGTATATTAATTTTGTATCCTGCAACTTTGCTGAATTCAAATATTAGATCTAGTAGTTTTGGAGTGGATTCTTTAGAGTTTTTTATGTACAATATCATGTCATCTGCAAACCAGGACAGCTTAACTTCTTCCTTGGCAGTCTGGATGCCTTTTATTTCTTTGTGTTGTCTGATTGCTGTGGCTAGGACCTCCAGAACTATGTTGAATAGAAATGGGGAGAGTGGGCATCCTTTTCTTGTTCCCGATCTTAAAGAAAAAGCTTTCAGCTCCTCGCTGTTAAGTATAATGTTGGCTGTGGGTTTGTCATAAATGACCTTTATTATGTTGGGGTACTTGCCCTCTATACCCATTTTCTTGAGAGTTTTTATCATGAATGGATATTGAATTTTGTCAAATGCTTTTTCAGCATCTATGGAGATGATCATGTGGTTTTTGTCCTTTTTGTTGATGTGATGGATGATGTTTATGGAGTTTTGAATGTTGTACCATCCTTCCATCCCTGGAATTAATATTACTTGATCATGATGGATGATCTTTTTGATGTACTTTTGAATTCAGTTTGCTAGTATTTTGTTGAGTATTTTTGCATCTATGTTCATCAGGGATGTTGGTCTGTAATTTTCTTTTTTTGTGGTGTCTTTGCCTGGTTTTGATATTAGAGTGATGCTGGTCTGATACGATGAGTTTGGAAGTATTCCCTGTTCCTGTACTCTGGAAAACTTTAAGGTGGAGGATGGGTATTAGGTCTTCACTAAATGTTTGATAAAATCAGCGGTGAAGCCATCTGGGCCAGGAGTTTTGTTCTTAGGTAGTTTTTTGATTGCCAATTTGATTTTATTGCTGGTAAGTGGTCTGTTCAGATTTTCTGTTTCTTCCTTGGTCAGCCTTGGAAGGTTGTATTTTTCTAGAAAGTTGTCCATTTCTTCTAGGTTACCAGTTTGTTAGCATATAATTTTTCATAGTATTCTCTCATAATTCTTTGTATTTCTGTGGTTTCCATAGTGATTTTTCCTTTCTCATTTCTGATTCTGTTTATGTGTGTAGACTCTTTTTTTCTTGATAAGTCTGGTTAGGGGTTTAGCTATTTTTTTAATTTTCTCGAGGAACCACCTCCTGCTTTCATTGATTCTTTCTATTGTTTTATTCTTCTCAATTTTATTTCTGCTCTAATCTTTATTATGTCCCTCCTACTGACTTTGGACCTCATTTGTTCTTATTTTTCTAGTTTCGTTAATTGTAAGTTTTGACTGCTTATATGTGGTTGTTTTTCTTTCCTGAGGTAGGCCTGTATTGCGATTTACTTTCCTCTTAGCATGGCCTTGGCTGCGTCCCATAGATTTTTTTGGTGTTGAATTACTGTTGGCATTTGTTTCCTTATATTGCTTGATCTCTGTTTTTATTTGGTCATTGATCCATTGGTTATTTAGGAGCGTGTTGTGAAGCCTCTATGTGTTTGTGGGATTTTTCATTTTCTTTGTGTAATTTATTTATAGTTTCATACCTTTGTGGTCTGAAAAACTGGTTGGTACAAATTCAATCTTTTCGAATTTACTGAGGCTCTTGTGGCTTAGTATAATGATCTATTCTTGAAAATGTTCCATGTGCACTTGAGAACAACATGTATTCTGCTGCTTTTGGGTTTAGAGTTCTGTAGATGTCTGTTAGGTCCATCTGTTGTAGTGTGTTGTTCAGTGCCTCTGTCTCCTTACTTATTTTCTGTGTGGTTGATCTGTGCTTTGGAGTGAGTGGAGTGTTGAAGTCTCCTAGAATGAATGCATTGCATTCTGTTTCCCCTTTTAACTCAGTTAGTATTTGTTTCACATATGTAGGTGCTCCTGTGTTGGGACCATAGATATTTATAATGGTTATATCTTCTTGTTAGATTGACCCCTTTATCATTATGTAATGTCCTTCTTTGTCTCTTGTGACTTTCTTTGTTTTGAGTCTATTTTGTCTGATACAAGTACTGCAACTCCTGCTTTTTTCTCTCTATTAGTTGCATGAAATATCTTTTTCCATCCCTTTACTTTTGGTGTGTGTATGTCTTTGGGTTTAAAGTGAGTCTCTTGTAGGCAGCATAGAGATGGGTCTTGTTTTTTTATCCATTCAGTGACTCTGTGTCATTTGATTGGTTCATTCAGTCCATTTATATTTAGGGTGATTATCAATAGGTATGTACTTATTGCCATTGCAGGCTTTAGATTCGTGGTTACCAAAGGTTCATGGTTAATTTCCTTACTATCTAAGAGACTAACTTAACTCACTTAATATGCAGTTACAAACACAATCTAAAGGTTCTTTTCTTTTTCTCATCCTTTTTCTTCCTCCTCCATTCTTTATATATTAGGTATCATATTCTATACTCTTTGTCTAGCCCTTTATTGACTTTGGGGATAGTTAACTTAATTTTACATATGCTTAGTAATTAGCTGTTCTACTTTCTTTACTGTGGTTTAATTGCCTTTGGTGACAGCTCTTCAACCTTAGGAACACTTCCATCTATAGCAGTCCCTCCAAAATAGAGTGTAGAGATGGTTTGTAGGAGGTTAATTCTCTCAGCTTTTGCTTATCTGGAAATTGTTTAATCCCTCCTTCAAATTTAAATGATAATCTTGCTGGATAAAGTAATCTTGGTTCCAGGCCTTTCTGCTTCATTGCATTAAATATATCATGCCACTCCCTTCTGGCCTGTAAGGTTTCTGCTGAGAAGTCTGATGTTAGCCTGATGGGCTTTTCTTTGTATGTGATCTTATTTCTCTCACTGGCTGCTTTTAATAGTCTGTCCTTATCCTGGATCTTTGCCATTTTAATTACTATGTGTCTTGGTGTTGTCTTCCTTGGGTCCCTTGTGTTGGGAGATCTGTGGATCTCCATGGCCTGAGAAACTATCTCCTTCCCCAGATTGGGGAAGTTTTCAGCATTTACCTCCTCAAAGACACTTTCTATCCCCTTTTCTCTCTCTTTTTCTTCTGGTACCCCTGTAATGTGAATATTGTTCCATTTGGATTGGTCACACAGATCTCTCAGTATTCTTTAATTCTTAGAGATCCTTTTTTCTCTCTGTGCTTCAGCTTCTTTGTATTCCTCTTCTCTAGTTTCTATTTTGTTTATTGTCTCCTCCACTGTATCCAGTCTGCTTTTAATACCCTTCATTGTGCTTTTCAATGATTGGATCTCTGACTGAAATACATTTCTGAATTCTTGAATATCTTTCCATAGCTCCATGAGCATAAGAATGATTTTTATTTTGAACTCCCTTTCAGGAAGAGTCATGAGGTCCATCATCTTTCTCAGGGGTTATATTAATTTTACTCTGGACCAGGTTCCTTTGGCGTTTCATATTTGTGTATGGCGCCCTCTAGTGTCCAGAAGCTCTACTCTCTGGAGCTGCTCAGCACCTGAGGCAATGTCGGGGGTGGCAGAGGAGTGGTATTGGTACCTGGGGAGAGGAAAGAGCTTAAGCCTGTTTATTTCTTACAAACTGCAGTCAAGGGCCCCTCTTTCCTGCTCGGCTTAAGTAAATTAGACCTCTCCTTAACCCCTCAGGTTCAGATAATTCCTAGGTTGCCCAGGTAATTACCCATTGATATGTAGACAAACTGCTTTCTACCCCTGAGGAATGCCTATTGATAATGAGATGCATTAAAGCTCAGTGAGGTATTATGGAAATATTACAATTTTACCCACAGTAAGATTTCTCTTGTGCTTGTGATTTAGTGTACAAATTTTTTTATAATAAAAATAAATCTCTGCCAAGCATTAAAAAGACTCATCATTCATACTTATCAGTTGCTATGTCAATACTCTTTGGAATAACAAGGCTATAGCAGTGTTTACTGAAATGAACTTCTGACCACTATTTGTGTCTCCATGAGAACAATAAAGAGATGTGAGCACTTGAGTTTCATTTAATACCTCACAAAAGGAGATACACACTGGTAATGAAATTATGTATTTTTTTTTTTACCCTTTATATCTGGTAAACTTGATTTTGACCTCAACTATATACCAACCTGACTTATGTAAAAAAAATGGAACCACAAATAACTAATTGGGTTTGTTATTATTTATCTCTATGCAATTAAACAAAAGAGCTTGGGGTGGACACTGTACCAGTAGTTTTATCATATGATAAAGAAAGGGAAATGGAGATTGTGTTGTTCCTGAACATGCAAAGGAGAGCGGATTAAGGTGAGAAGAGCATTGTGATTTTAAAAGGTGGAGACAATGCTTATTAGTTACAGGAAAATCATAAAAAGACAAATTGTCTTCTGTATAGATATTTTATGATTGGCAGATTATTACATTTTTAATTCTTAAAATGTTAATTTAGGAATGTAATTAAGATAAAAGATATCAAATATGTTTGCGTTTGTTTTGATAGACATGAAGTTTTCTAAAAATTGAGGGTGTTTGGATTGAATTGTGTCTTCTAAAAAGGCATGTTGAAGTCATAACTGCTGGAATTTCTGAATGTACCTTATTTGGAAATAAGGTCGTAGCTGATATTATTAGTTGAGACAAGGTCACACTAGAGTAGGGTGGGCTCTTAATCCATATAACTCGCATCTTCCTAAGAAGACAGAGACAGAGGGAGAAAAGAAGATGGCCAACTGATGGTGGAGGAGAGACTGGAGAGGTGCAGCTCCAACGAAGTGAATGTCATGGATTGCCAGCAAACTCTAGCAGATGTAAAAGGCAAGGAAGGATCCTCCTCTACAGGTTTCAGAGGGTGCATGGCTCTGCCACCAGTGTGATTTTGGACTTAGAACTGTGAAACTATACATTTGTGTTGTTTTAAGCCTCTAAATTTGTTTCAGCGTCCCTAAGAATCTAATGCAGAGGGTAATTTGTAAATTAGGCATTGAGAAACAATTTTATCTTGTTAGTGATTTATATGTGCAGTTAGTGAGGAAAGATTACATAAAATCTACCAACACAGTACTAGCTTATTCTTAGTATTCTTTAAGACATTTACTCAATCGTATTTTAGATGTATGTATGTGTGGTATAATTAATCAAAATTCACCTCCAATTCAAAAGCAGCTTGTCTGATTCTCTGAGTCATGTTGGTATAAGTAGGCTTTTGTAATATTTCTCACAACATTGGGACAGATATTATAAGAAGCAATTGATCAATGTAGTAGCAGTTTTTTAAGAAATATGAAAGGTATCTAAGTAGACACTTTTGGCTGCTTACCTAACAGCCATTTCTTCCCTTCCTTTTACTTCATTTTGTTGTGGCCATGGACTTTAGGCAAAGAGCCCAGCACCAGAGCCAAGTCATGATTAATCTGAGCCAGTGATTCTCAAAGTGTTCTTCTCTGTCCAACAGCATCAGCTTTATCAAGTGTGTTGTCAAGATCTAATCTGGAGACACAAACCACACAGTAATTTGATAGGGAAAGTTCAGTATAAAGAGTTATCACTAATTATAACAACATTGGAGCAATGAGAGATTGCCTCATAAGAAGTAAACAGAATTCTGAAGTATAAGAACAGCAGATTTAAGGAGCAGGCCCATTCCTAGGAGCCATTCCTTAGTAACTGAATGAACATTTATTATCTCACACATTTCTTGAGGGTTAGGAATCTAGTTGCCAGATTCCTGAGAGTCTCTGGCTGAGGGTGGCAGCCAAGCTGTCAGCTCACAGTTGTCTGAAGGCTCAGCTGGGGCTGGAGGGTCTGCTTGCCCATCACTCTCAGGGCTGTGGGCAGGCTTCTCTAGTTCCTGGTTGAGGCTTGAGGTTGTCACCACAGGAGTCACCACAGGCTGCTGGCTTCCCCTAGAGCAAGTGACCGAAGAATGTGCTAGAGCACCCAGGATGGAAGCTGCAGTCATTAGCAATGTGACCTCAGAGGTGAAGCACCATCCCTTAAGCCAAGACCTTACACCCAGCCCACACTCACGGGAAGAGGTCGCACAAGAGCGTGAATACCCAAAGGCTTAGAGCCCTGCATCCCGGACGGAGATCTGGGTTTCTTGGGGAGGCAGAGGCATAGCCATAGCTCCCTGGCTGTAAGAAATGAAATGTTGCTGTTGAGCCAGTGGAACTTGCTGGAAATATATCCTCCAGAACCATGAAATGAGTGTTGTAGTAAGTGAGACTATATAAAGCATGTCACGGGGCACCAGAGAAGGAAGAAGAGAGATTGAAGTTCTGCCTGTTGGCATGACGAGTAGCAGAATATGTCACCCCGAAATACACCTCTTTGAACTGATTACTTTTGAGAAATGCAGAATAGAATCTCTGAAAATAAGGGTAGATATCTTTCGTAAGGGACACATGCATGTATAAAAGACGTCTCCATTTGTAAGAATGTCTTCTTGTCAGTACCAGGTAAAGAAGGATGACCAAATATGCAGAAGCTCTTTTCAGTGGAGAAGGCATAGATGCAGATCTCTGTAAGAACCCCAGCCGTGTTTACTGTGCTTTTCCCGGTCACCTCCCCACTACATCTCTTTCATCTTTAGCTGAAGATGGTATTTAAGTGGCAGCTTGAGCCCTCTTGGGGAGTTACTCATTTTCCTGGATATATCTCCCCCGCATATATGAAGTATACATGGTATACCTTCTTGTTTGGAAACTTCTGTTTGTTTTTCTCTTGTTTATCTGTGTTTTATTACAGGGGGAGAGGTGGTCTCAGGTAAGAATAACCTAGAAGGAGAGAGGGAAAATTTTTTCCCCCTCTTGGCATCAGGGAAGGCTTTTCAGATAAGATGACATTTATGTGGCACTTGAAGGGTTAAGTGATGTTAAAAAATAAACTCAGGCATATTTTTAAAATTTTTTATTGAAGTATCATTGATATACAATGTCACATTGCTTTCAAGTATTCAACACAGTGGTTCAACCATTACCCATATTATTAAATCCTCACCCCCTCTAGTACACCTACTATCTGTCAGCATAGGAAAATGTTGCAGAACCATTGGCCATATTCTCCATGCTCTACTATCATCCCTGTGACCAACTTACATTATGACTGAGAATTTTTATGCCTTTTTATCTCCCTCACCTTCCTCACCCACCTACCCAAACTCCACCCCCCCTGATAACCACCAGTCACTTTTCAGTGTCTGTGAGTCTACTGCTATTTTGTTCATTTTGTTTTCATAGGTGAAATCATGTGGTATATGTATTACTCCGCCTGGCTTATTTCACTTAGTATAGTACCCTCTGGGTCCATCCATGTTTTTGCAAACGGCAGGATTCCCTTTTATTATGAGTGAATAATATTCCATTGTGTATGTGTACCACCTGTTCTTTTCCATTCATCTATTGAGGGACATTTAGGTTGCTTCCATAACTTGGCTATTGTAAATAGTGCTGCAATAAACATAGGGGTGCATATGTTGTTTTGAATCAGGAATGTTTTCTTTGGGTAAATTCCTAGGTGTGGGATTGCTGGGTTGAATGGTATTTCTGTTTTTAGTTTTTTTAGGAACCTCCACACTTGTTTCCACAGTGACCGCACCAACTGTCATTCCCACCAGCAGTGTAGGAGGGTTCCCTTTTCTCTGCATCCTTGCCAACACTTGTTATTTCTTGTCTTTTGGATAGTGGCCATTCTAACTGGTGTGAGGTGATATGTCATTGCGGTTTTCATTTACATTTCCCTGATGACCAGTTATGCAGAGCATCTTTTCATGTGCCTGTTGGCCATATTTATTTCTCCTTTAGAAAAATGTTTTCAGGTCATCTGCCCATTTCTTAACTGGGTTATTTATTTATTTTTTGGTGTTGAGGTATGTAAGCTTTTTATTTTGGATGTTAACCCTTATTATATGAATCATTTAGTAATATATTCTCCCAAACCGTAGGGTGGCTTTCTGCTCTGTTGATGGAGGTCTTTCCTGTACACATGCTTTTTAGTTTAATGTAGTCCCACTTGTTCATTTTTTATGTTGTTTCCCTTGCCTGAGTACATTTATCCAGGAAAAAACTTCTCATGCTTATGTTCAAGAGATTTTTGCCTCTTTTCTTCTAATAGTTTTATGGTTTCATGTCTTACATTCAGGTCTTTCATCCATTTCAAGTTTACTTTTGTGTATGGAGTTAATAATCCAGTTTCATTCTCTTACATGTAGCTGTCCAGTTTTCCCAACACGAGTTATTGAAGAGGCAGTCTTTTCCCCATTGTGTATCCACGGCTCCTTTATCCTGTATTGTATGTGGGTTTATATCTGGGCTCTTTATTGTGTTCTATTGATCTGTGGGTCTGTTCTTGTGTCAGTTCCAAATTCTCTTGATTACTGTGGCTTTGTAGTAGAGTTTGAAGTTGGGGAGTGCAATCCCCCCTGCTTTATTCTTCCTTCTCAGGATTGCTTTGGCTATTTGGGGTCTTTGGTGGTTCCATATGAATTTTAGAACTGTTTGTTCAAATTCTTTGAAGAATGCTGTTGGTATTTTGATAGGAATTGCATTGAATCTGTAGATTGCTTTAGGCAGGATGGCCATTTTGACAATATTAATTCTTCATATCCTTGAGGATGGGATGTGTTTCCATTTATTGGTGTCTTCTTTATTTTCTCTCATGTGTGTCTTGTAGTTTTCAGAGTATAGGTCTTTCACTTCCTTGGTTAGGTTTATTCTTAGGTATTTTATTCTTTTTGATGCAATTGTGAATAAAATTATTTTCCTAATTTCTCTTTCTGCTAGTTCATCATTCGCATATAGGAATGGAAAAGATATCTGTGTATTAATTTTGTATCCTACAACTTTGCTGAATTCAGATATTAGATCTAGTAATTTTGGAGTGGATTCTTTAGGGTTCTTTATGTACAATATCATGTCATCTGCAAACAGGGACAGTTTAACTTCTTCCTTACCAATCTGGATGCCTTTTATTTCTTTTGTTGTTTTATTGTCATGGCTAGGACTTCTAGTACTGTTTTGAATAAAAATGGGGAGAGACATCCTTGTCTTGTTCCCGATCTTAGAGGAAAACTTTTCAGCTTTACACTATTAAGTATGATGTTGGCTGTGGGTTTGTCATATATGGCCTTTATTATGTTGAGGTACTTGCGCTCTATACCCATTTTGTTGAGAATTTTTATCATGAATGGAGGTTGAATTTTGTCAAATGTTTTTTTAGCATCTATGTAAATGATCATATGATTTTTGACCTTCTTTTTATTGATGTGTAATGGATGATGTTGATGGATTTTCAAATGTCGTACCATCCTTGCATCCCTGGGATGAATCCCACTTGAACATGACGTATGATCCTCTTGATGTATTTTTGAATTTGGTTTGCTGATATTTTGTTGAGTTTTTTTGCCTCTTTGTTCATCAGGGATATTGGTCTCTAGTTTTCTTTTTTGTGTTGTCTTTGCCTGGTTTCAGTATTAGAGTGATACTGGCTTCATAGAATGAATTTGGAAGTATTCCCTCCTAATTTTTGGAAAAGTTTAAGGAAAATGGGTATTATGTCTTTTCTAAATGTCTGATAAATTCAGCAGTGAATACATCTGGTCCAGAGATTCTTTTCTTTGGGTAGTTTTTTGATTACTGATTCAATTTCATTGCTGGTAATTGGTCTTCTCAAATTTTCAGTTTCTTCCTGGGTCAGCCTCGGAAGGTTGTGTTTTTCTAGAAAGTTGTTCATTTCTTCTACGTTATCCAGGTTGTTAGAAAATAATTTTTCAGAGTATTCTCTAATAATTCTTATTTCTGTGGTGTCTGTCATGATTTTTCCTTTTCTTATTTCTGATTTTTTTGTGTTTAAATTCTCTTTTTTTCTTGATAAGTCTGGCTAGAGATTTATCTATTTTGTTAATTTTTTCGAAGAATCAGTTCCTGCTTTCATTGATTCTTTCTGTTGTTTTATTCTTCTCAATTTTATATATTTCTTCTCTGATCTTTATTGTGTCCCTACTTCTACTGACTTTGGGCCTTATTTGTTCTTTTTCCAGTTTCAATAATTGTGAATTTAGACTCTTCATTTGGTATTGTTCTTCATTCTTTAAATAGACCTTGATATCTATATACTTTCCTCTTAGAACTGCCTTCACTGCATGTCATAGAATTTGGGGTGTTCAACTGTTGTTTTCACTTATCTCCATATATTGGTTGATCTCTGTTTTAATTTGGTCATTGATCCATTGATTATTTAGGGGCATAGTGTCTAGCCTCCATGTGTTTGTGAACCTTTTTGTTTTCTTTGTACAATTTATTTCTAGTTTCATACCTTTGTGATCTAAGACGTTGGTTGGTACAATTTCAATGTTCTTGAATTTTTTGAGGCTCTTTTTCTGGCCTAGTATGTGATCTATTCTCGAAAATGTTCCATGTGCTCTTGAGAAAAATGGATATCCTGCTACTGTTGGATGGAGTGTTCTATAGATGTCTGTGAGGTTCATCTGTTCTAGTGTGTTGTTCAGTGCCTCTGTCTCTTTATTTTCTGTGTGGTTGATTTGTCCTTTGGAGTGAGTGGTGTGTTGAAGTATCATAAATTTAATGCATTACATTCCATTTCTCCCTTAAATTCTGTTAGTATTTTTTGTACATATTTATGTGCTCCTATGTTGGGTGAATAGCTATTTAGAATGGTTATATCTTCTTGATGAACTGACTCCTTTATCATTGTGTAATGTACTTCTTTGTCTGTTGTTAGTTTCTTTGTTTTGTGGTCTGTTTTATCTGACACAAGTATTGCATCTCCTTCCTTTTTCTCCCTATTGTTTGCATGAAATATCTTTTTCTATCCCTTCACTTTTAGTCTGTGTATGTCTTTGGGTTTGAAGTGGGTCTTTTGTAAGTAGTATATAGATGGGTCTTCCTTTTTTATCCATTCTTTGTATGTGTGTCTTTTGGTTGGTGCATTCAGACCATTTACATTTAGGGTGATTATCGATAGATATGTACTTATTGCCATTGCAGGCTTTGGATTTGTGGTTACTAAAGCTACAATGGCAGCTTCTTTACTATCTACAGTCTACCTTATTATGCTCTTATAGACACAATCTGAAGATTCTTTTTTTCCCCTCCCTTATTTTTATTCCTTCTCCTCTGTTTATATGTTAAGTGTCATATTCTGTATTCTTTGTGTATTCCTGGACTGACTTTGTGGGTAGCTGATTTAATTTTGCATTTGGTTAGTACTTAATGGGTCTTCTTCCTTTGCTGTGAATTTATTTTCTCTGATGACTGCTATTTAGCCTTAGGCACACTTCCATCCAGACCAGCCCCTTTAAAATACACTGTAGAGATTGTGGGAGATAAATTCCCTGAAATTTTGCTTATCTGGGAATTGTTTAATCCCTCCTTCAAATTTAAATGATAATCTTGCAGGGTAGAGTATTCTTGGTTTGAAGCTCTTCTTTTTTATTATTTTGAATATATCATGTCACTCCCTTCTGGCCTATAAAGTTTCTGCTGAGAAGTCTGATGATACCCTGATAGGTTTTCCTTTGTAGGTGATCTTTTTCTCTCTGTAGCTGCCTTTAATACTCTGTCCTTGTCCTTGATCTTTGCCATTTTTTTAAATTATATGCTTAGTGTTGTCTTCCTTGGGTCCCTTGTGTCGGGAGGTCTGTGGACTTCCATGGCCTGAGAGACTATTTCCTTCCCCGTATTGGGAATATTTTCAGCAATTATTTCTTCAGAGACACTTTCTGTTCCTTTTTCTCTCTTCTTCTTCTGATACCCCTATAATGTGAATATTGTTCTGTTTGGATTGGTCACATGGTTTTCTTATTATTTTCATTCCTAGAGATCCTTTTTTCTCTCTCTGCTTCAGCTTCTTTGTATTCCTGTTCTCTAATTTCTATTCCATTTACCGTTTCCTCTACCTCATCTAATCTGCTTTTAAATCCCTCCTTTGTTTCATTTCAGTTACTGTATTTTTTAAGGTGTCTGTTTCCCTCCTGAATTCGTCCCTTAGCTGTTCAGTACTTTTTGTAGCCCCGTTAGCATGCTTATGACTTTTATTTTGAAATATTTTTCAGGAAGACGAGTAATTTCAGTCTCTCTCACCAAGCCCTGTTTCTGGTGTTTGAGGGATTTTGCATTGAACAAGGTTCTTCTGTCTTTTCATAGTCCTGGAGCAATGGGAGTGGTTGCAGGCGAATGGCCTGGGTGTCAGCTGGGAGGGCAAAGTTCCTTCCTGCTTCCCGGACGCAGTGCCTTTCTCCACTGTCTGTTCCAGTTAACCACGTGAGGGAGCAGCCTCTGGGTTAGTCCCCTTATCTGCTGTGGATGGGGCCACCTTCAGGAAGGCCTATGGTGACAGCTGGGGTCACAGGCGAGCAGCGCAGGTTTTGCTGCAAGGACAAAGCCCTTTTGTGCTTCTCTGCCGCAGTGCCTGTCTCCACTTTCTGGGCTAGTTAGCCGCTCCCAGAGAGTGATCTGTGGGTTAATCCCTTAAACTGCCATGGGCGGGGCTGCTCTCCTGCTGGCCTAGGCTATGGCGGGGGTCACAGGCAAGTGGCACAGGTGTTTGCAGGGAGGGAAAAGCCCTTTTGTTCTCCCCTGTCATTGTGCCTGTCTCCACTGTCTGGGCCGGTTTGCCGTGTGCAGAGAAAAGCCTCTGTGTTATGCTGTGTAGTTTCTGTAGGTGGGGCTGCCCACCTTCTCATCTGCAGCAATGGTGAGGACAGTGGGTTTGTGCTCAGGTGGCAGTGGGGAGGAAGGAGCAGCAGACTGTTTATCATGGTGAGGGACCTCGGGGATGCATTGCCAACCAGGGGGATGGAGCACCTGAAGCTCCTGAAAGCTCCCAACCTGCTGGGCTGAGGGTGCCAGGACAGTTTTGTCCACCTGTTCCTTCTCCTAAATGCTGGCCCCTTCAGCAGCTCTCTGACTGTTGAGAAGTCCTTCAAAGCTCCTGCTTTTCTTTTGTCCCAGGGCAGCCATTTGTGGGAAGTTGTTCACAGTCTTAGTCTCTTGCTTTGGTTTTCAGCCCCTCTAATCTCCAGAGCACCATGCAGTGTGAGTCTGTGCTCTCAGGGTAGATTTCTAGTGCTGGTTAACAGTCCTGTGCTTCCACTCCCTCCCTGCTCTGATTCTCTTCCTCCTGCCAGTGAGCTGGGGAGGGGGGAGTGCTTGGGTCCTGATGGCTTGTGGCTTTTTACTTTACCCTTTTTCGTGAGGTGTTGACTTCTCCCAGAAGTAGGCTGGCTAGTGTACTGTTACTTCTAGTCACTCTTTTAGGAATAGTTGTATTTGCTGTATTTTCAAAATATATGTGGTTTGGGGAGATTTCTGTCACACTTCTCAGGCCATCTTTTTTCCTCTCCCCTGTGTCATTTCATTTTAATCACCTGTAATATTTGTAAAATTTATATATCCTTTTTATTTTTTTCTGAATGTAATATAGAACACAGCCTATGAACATACTAGCCTAAGTGCATACCTCATGTAGAACCTGCAGGTGAGGCAGAGAGGTGCACAGTATGTGTGTATGTACATGTTTTAGGAGACGACAGACAGAAAAAAATTATTTCCCCAAAATTTTTCTCATGAAGTATGTGGAAAAAATATGGCTGAAGAAGAATTTGACTTCCTGAAACTTTTTTCAAGAACTGAACTGGGGTGGTTGGTTTGCCTAACATCATGCAATGTTTGTTTATCTGTCTGTTTCTCTTCTCTCTCTCTCTCTCTCTCTCTCTCTCTCTCTCTCTCTCACTCTTTCTGTGAAAAGAGCACTGTCATCCTGATTCAAAGATTGATACCATGAAAACACTGAAGAAATGTACGTCTTCTTGTGAACATACACTGCATATTATGTGGGATAAGAGGTGCAGCCAGATCTTACAGGGAGTCTTATAGCCAGTGATTGATATCTATTCCAGTGTGGTTTTGCTTTATAACACTTTGAAGCATCCTTGTTTGGGAAAATTCTGTCCTTCCCTTTCAATACATTAAAATATTTCATGCCACTCCCTTCTAGCCTGTAAAGTTTCTGCTGAGAAATCTGCTGATAGCCTGATGGGGTTTTCTTTGTAGATAACTGTCTGCCTCTCTTTCTGCTTTAATATTCTCTCTCTTATCTTTAGTCTTTGCCATTTTAATTACTGTGTGTCTTGGTTTTGTTTTCTTGGGGCTCCTTTTGTTAGGGGCTCTCTGTACTTCCAGAACCTGGGTGTCTATTTCCTTCCCCAGTGTAGCTCCAGGGAGGGAATGGGTGTTCCTGGCTCTGGGCGAATGAACCAGTGGAACCAAAATCAGTCAAGGGAAAGGCAGGTTGGGGGAAAGGGCTTTTTATTGCTCATAATGCTGCCACTCTTGCTCCTTCCCTTTCTTCTGGGTCTCCACTAGCATAGCCCTCTTAGTGTTCTCTGTCTCTGCCTCTGCAGTCACTTCTCCACCTGCCCCTTCTTGGAGGAACTCCACAGGCAAGTCCCCGGCAACTGACAGACACCAGACCTATTATGTACCAGGATCAGAGGGAAGGAGAGGATGGTCATCCTCTCTCCACCCCTTGCCCCAGAGGCTGTGAGAAGCTGCAGTAGTAAATACCTATTGACATATAAATGGACTAAGGCCAGGTGGGAGATTCTGAAAATTCTGTACTTTACCCCCACACTGAAATTGGAGAAATTTCTTGCTATGATTTCTTCAAGAGACTTTCTGTCCTCTTCTCCTTCTGGTACCGCTATTATGCAAATATTGTTTGGAGTAGTCACAGCTCTCAACATCCTTTCATTCCTAGAGATTCTTTTTTCTCTCTGTTCCTCAGATTCATTGTTTTCTTGTTCCCTAATTTCCATCTCATTGACTCTCTCCTCTACTTGTAGCAACCTATTATTCATTCCCTCCACTGTATATTTCATTTCAGTTACTGTATTCTTCAGCTCTCAGTGGCTCTTTCTCAAATGTTCTCTCTCTTGTTGATATTCTCACTGAGACAGTCAATGCTTTTCCACAGATCAGTGAGCATATTAGGACTGTTACTTTGAAATCTTTGTCAAGAAGACTGGTGGTCTCTGTTTCACTTAGCCCTCTTTCTGGTGTCTTATTTTGTTCTTTTGTTTGGGAACATTCCTGGGCTCTTCATTTAGTCAGGGTTTCTGTGTTTCTTCCTTTGTATTAGATGGATCTGCTCTGCTTCCTTGTCTAGATAGTAATGGCTTTATGAAGAAGTCACCCTGTGGTGCCCAGAAGCTCATCTCTGCTCACCTGTGTGTGGTTCTCCTTTGTGGGGGAGCTGCATTTGCTGTTGGTGGGCCGTGGGCGGGGCCGCCTTTCTGCTTGTCTGCAGGCAGTGGCTGATCTGTCAGCAGGGGCCTTTTGTGAGCATTGCAGTGCATCTGGGAAGTCATGGGCAGGGTTGCCCTCTGCCTGTCAGGCAGCATTGGTGGGGATGCTGGGCCGGTGGGGTGGGCAGGGTAAGTATGTAGGGGGGATGCACCAGTGAGGGAAATGGGGCACTTGGAGCTGTCTCCCACAGGTGCCTCCCCATTTGGGCTGAGAGAGGGCCAAGAAAGTTGTGAAAACCTCCCTTTGCCTGCCAGACAGTGAAGTCTGACCGTTTCTGACCACTGCTGGGCCAAGCAGCTAGCTGGGTATGTGGGGAAGCACACCCCAGTTCTGAGCCACCAGTGAGGGAGATGGAGCATTTGGAGCAGGCTTTGCAAACACTCAACCAGATGGGCTGAGGATGGCTGGGGAAGTATAGTTCACTTGCTGGTTCCTCTGTGGAGAGTGCCCCGTCTAACCCTCACTCCTCTGGCACTCCTCCCACTGCTGGCAAGTCTTTCAAACCACCATGTCTGTGTTGGGTCTCAGTGGGACTGCTGAGGCATGCTTGATCTCTACAAGCAGCTGGAGTCTTAGGCTCCGCAAGTGTTCCCACTCTTCCTGGTGTCCAACCATGGTAATCACCAAAGCCTGATTCAGTATGGACTCCTGTCCCCAGAGCAGATCTATCGGGTCAGGTGTGCAAAGTTCCTGGGTGCCTGTCCACTCCCCACTCCATTCCTTTCCCTTCCATTTGTGGGCTGGGATGGGGGAAGGGCTGGGTTCCTGATTGATCATTGCTCTGCCACTTTACCCTTGTCAGTGTGGTCTCCTCTTCTTCCCCAGGTGTAGGTGGTCTGTTCTGCAGGCTTCAGGTCATTTTCAGGGTCAGTTGTATTCATTGTAGTGGCTTCCTTGGCATGTGTTCGGGAGGAGGGTTCTGCCTTGCCTTCCTACTCTGCCATTTTTTCCACATTACAATTGTAACAACTTCTAGGGTTGGCTTTTGTCCAGATTCCCAAATTTCAGTAAAATTTGCACTGAAAGCCCTAACTGCAGTAACATAATTTCTCTAAAGTACTACAGGGGGCATTCCATTATGGTAATGAGTCAGTTGTCAGGGAGACATCACGGTGATAAATTTTTCTGTGCCTAATGGTAGAAATAAAGTATACATAAAATTAAAAAATATTGGAGAAGTAGACAGTTCCATAGGCATAATCAGTATTTTAATTACCATACCAATTGGTACAGCAACTGGATTTTTCAAAAATCATTAACAGCAGAAAACCTGAACAGTACTATCAACTGTGAGTTTGGGAATATTGCTAAATTTCCCCTGGGAAAGACTACCAGATGCAAGAGTACCTGTTTCCTTAGCTCCTCGTAGCCTTGGTGTTCAAATATTTTAAGTGGTTTATTATTTAGACAATCTGTAGTATTTGTACTTACTTACATTTCATTAATTGCTAAGTGATTGGACATTTTTCCATAAGCTTGTCATTTTTTTCTTTTTAGGAGGTACATTGATCTATTTTGTATTATTCTGGTCTTTTTTGTATTTTATATTGCAAATATTTCTACTTTTCATTAACTTTTAAACCATCTTTCTTATGTTCTTTCACTCATAGAAGTTAAAATATCTATGTAGTCAAATCCATCTTTTTCTTGTTTCTTTCATTTTTTTTCTTTGGTGCTTACAACTTGTGTAATCCTGCTTGTGATTTATAGTTCATATAGGGCATTATTTCATTTAAATTTACCTTATAAAACCAAAGTAGACTCCCTCTAGTCAATGAAGCACTGAAATGGGCCAAGTAATATAATTTGTCTGTTACATTCTTACTATTTAGACTGAAAGTATTTGCTACCACACTGTTCTATTCTTATGCAATTTAAATTTGTGCCTTCTTTTGGTTCTCAGATTATTTTTAATTTTGCAAGGAGGATCCAGAACAAAATCAAAGATCTTCTACAGCAAATGGAAGAAGGGCTGAAGACAGCTGATCCACATGATTGCTCTACCTATACTGGTTGGACAGGTGAGAATATGGGGTGTAAGTAATTGGTATGTTTTACTTTTAGATTATGATACATAAGACTGGGATTTGAATTTTTTTCTTTTAAAATGCTAAAGGTTTATATCCTTTAAATAAAGTTTCAAACTGTCTTCATTGACAAGATGCTTTGGAATTTTATTTCTAAGGAAATTCTGCCAAAGATTGAACTTCAACATAGTATGTTGTATTTCTATAACATGATGTATTTGACTAATATATTATTGTTTATGAAAATGTGTAATAAGTGCAAACTTGCTCTAGGGTCAGTTTTTTTGTTTGCTTTTGCCGCTTTGATCTTTGTCAAGTTTCAGTTTTGTGATTTCTCTGGTTCATTATATATAAACTAACCTATTGCTTGTACTCATTTGGCTCCAAAATAAAATAAAGATTTTTATTTTTATTTTGATAAAAATAATTAAGCAACCAGTAATACAATTCACATTGAAAAACAATTTCAAAATTAGTCTACCTGAACTAATCTTTACATCCTCCTTATTTATTTACCATATAACCAGAACATAGAAATTGCTATTTAGGGAATATAAAAGTAACAAAAGACAGACCTTGTCTTGAAGAATTAGATTACCATATGATTACTGCTAATGACAGTGTACCTATAAATTTATAACGTTTTTTGCTAATTTTTTAAGTCTAATTATTCCTTTTTTAAATTTTGGTATCATTAATATACAATCACATGAGCAACATTATAGTTACTAGAGTCCCCCCATTATCAAGTCCCCACCACATGTCCCATTACAGTCACTGTCCATCAGCATAGTAAGATGCTATAGAGTCACTACTTGTCTCCTCTGTGCTATACTGTCTTCCCCATGACCCCCCCTACATTATGTGTGCTAATCATAATGCCCCTTAAGCCTCTTCTCCCTCCCTTCCCACACACCCTCCACAGTCCCTTTCTCTTTGTGGTCTGAAATGTTGGTTGGTAGAATTTCAATATTTTGGATTTTGCTGAGGCTCTTTTTGTGGGCTAGTATGTGGTCTATTCTGGAGAATGTTCCATGTGCACTTGATAAGAATGTATATCCTTTTGCTTTTGGATGTAGAGTTCTATAGATGTCTATTAGGTCCATCTGCTCTACTGTGTTGTTCAGTGCTTCCGTGTCCTTACTTGTTTTCTGCCCGGTGGATCTATCCTTTGGGGTGAGTGGTGTGTTGAAGTCTTCTAAAATGAATGCATTGCAGTGTATATCCCCCTTTAGTTCTGTTAGTATTTGTTTCTCATATCCTGGTGCTCCTGTGTTGGTTGCATATATAATTAGAATGGTTATATCCTCTTGTTGGACTGAGCCCTTTATCATTATGTAGTATCCTTCTTTATCTCTTGTTACTTTCTTTGTTTTGAAGTCTATTTTGTCTCGTATTAGTACTGCAACCTCTGCTTTCTTCTTGCTGTTGTTTGCCTGAAATATGTTTTTCCATCCCTTGACTTTTAGTCTGTACATGTCTTTGGGTTTGAGGTGAGTTTCTTGTAAGCAGCATATAGATGGGTCTTGCTTTTTTATCCATTCTATTACTCAGTGTCTTTTGTTTGGTGCATTCAGTCCATTTACATTTAGGGTGACTATTGAAAGATATGTACTTATTGCCATTGCAGTCTTTAAATTCGTGGTTACCAAAGGTTCAAGGTTAGCCTCTTTAGTATCTTACTGTCTAACTTAGCTCGCTTATTGAGCT
Organism: Manis pentadactyla; assembly: GCF_030020395.1. NCBI lineage: Eukaryota > Metazoa > Chordata > Mammalia > Pholidota > Manidae > Manis > Manis pentadactyla. Next base: position 40,055,411 of record NC_080025.1, on the reverse strand, counting down.
GTTATATACACTGTCTGGAGATTCTTTTCTTCTCTCCCTTCTTATTCCTCCTCCTCGATTCTTCATATGTTGTGTGTTTTGTTCTGTGCTCTTTTTAGGAGTGCTCCCATCTAGAGCAGTCCCTGTAAGATGCCCTGTAGAGGTGGTTTGTGGGAAGCAAATTCCCTCAGCTTTTGCTTGTCTGGGAATTGTTTAATCCCGCCATCATATTTAAATGATAGTCGTGCTGGATACAGTATCCTTGGTTCAAGGCCCTTCTGTTTCATTGCATTAAATATATCATGCCGTTCTCTTCTGGTCTGTAAGGTTTCTGTCGAGAAGTCTGATGTTAGCCTGATGGGTTTTCCTTAATAGGTGGCCTTTTTCTCTCTAGCTGCGTTTAAGACTCTTTCCTTGTCCTTGATCTTTGCCATTTTAATTATTATGTGTCTTGGTGTTGTCCATCTTGGATCCTTTCTGTTGGGGGTTCTGTGTATTTCCGTGGTATTTTCGATTATTTCCTCCTCCAATTTGGGGAAGTTTTCAGCAATTATTTCTTCCAAGATACTTACCATCCCTTTTCCTCTCTCTTCTTCTTCTGGTACCCCTATAATACAGGTATTGTTCCTTTTGGATTGGTGACACAGTTCTCTTAATATTGTTTCATTCCTGGAGATCCTTTTATCTCTCTCTATGTCAGCTTCTATGTGTTCCTGTTCTCTGGTTTCTATTCCATCAATGGCCTCTTGCATCTTATCCATTCTGCTTATAAATCCTTCCAGAGTTTGTTTCATTTCTGTAATATTTGTGATCTCCCTCCGGTCTTCATCCCATTTCTCTTGCATATTTCTCTGCATCTCTGTCAGCATGTTTATGATTTTTATTTTGAATTCTTTGTCAGGAAGACTGGTTAGGTCTGTCTTCTTCTCTGGTGTCTCTGTGATCTTGGTTTGCCTGTAATTTTGTCTTTTCATGGTGATAGGAATAGTCTGCAGAACTGGGACGAGTGACGGCTGGAAGAACTTCCCTTCTTGTTGGTTTGTGGCCCTCCTCTCCTGGGAGAACAGCGACCTCTAGTGGCTTGTGCTGCGCAGCTGCGCGCAGACAGGGTTTCTGCTTCCTGCCTGGCTGCTATGGAGTTTATCTCCGCTGTTGCTGTGGGCATGGCCTGGCTCTGGCCGCTGCTCCAAAATGGTGGAGTCGCGTTGGAAGGGGAGTGGCCGGGACGCTATTTATCTCCGTAAGGGGCCTCCGTGCTCCGTGCATCCCAGGGTATTAGAGTGCCCAGAGATCACCAGATTCCCTGCCTCTGGACTAAGTGTCCTGCCCTGCCCTGCCCCTTTAAGACTTCCAAAAAGCACCCACCAAAACAAAACGACCACACAAAAAAAATAATAATAAAATAAAATAAATAAAAACAAATGGCCGCTCGTTTTTCTTTATTCTCTGGTGCCAGCCTCAGGCACCCGCTCACCGTTCTTGCTGCCCTGTTTCCCTAGTATCCAGGACCCCATGCATGCACCGTGTCTGCGCTCTGGTCTGAATGGCTGGGGCTGGGTGTTCAGCAGCCCTGGGCTTCGTCTCCCTCCCTGGTCCGACTCCTCTCCTCCTGCCGGGCGCTTGGGAGGAGGGGCGTTCGGGTTCCGCCCGGCCGGGGTTTGTATCTTACCCCCTTTGCGAGGCGCTGGGTTCTCGCAGGTGTGGATGTGGTCTTTATGTTGTCCTGTGTTCTCTGGTCTTTATTCTAGGAAGAGTTGTCTTTGTTATATTTTCATAGATACATGTGGTTTTGGGAGGAGATTTCCGCTGCTCTACTCATGCTGCCATCTTGGCTCCGGGTCTGTTGAGAGTTTTTATCATGAATGGATGTTGAAATTTGTTGTATACTTTTTCAGCATCTATGGAGATGACCATGTGGTTTTTGTCCTTTTTGTTGATATACTGAATGATGTTGATGGATTTTTTAATGTGGTACCATCCTTGCATCCGTGGAATAAATCCTATGTGAGTATGATGGATGACCTTTTTGATGTATTTTTAAATTTGGTTTCCTAATATTTTGTTGAGTATATTTGCATCTATGTTCATCAGGATGTTGGTCTGGAATTTTCTTTTTTTGTGGTATCTTTGCCCGGTTTTGGTATTAGGGTGATTCTGGCCTCATAGAATGAGTTTGGGAGTATTCTCTCCTCTTCAACTTTTTGAAAAACTTTGAAGAGGATGGGTATTAGGTCTTCACTAAATGTTTGATAAAATTTAGCAGTGAACCCATCTCGTGCAGAAATTTTATTCTTAGGTAGTTTCTGATTACCAGTTAAATTTCCTTGCTGGTAATTGGTCTATTTAGATTTTCAGTTTCTGCCTCGGTCAGCCTTGGAAGGTTGTGTTTTTCTAGAAAGTTGTCCATTTCTTCTAGGTTATCCAGTTTATTAGCATATAATTTTCCATAGTATTCTCTATTAATTCTTTGTATTTCTCAGGTGTCTGTAGTGATTTTTGCTTTCTCATTTCGTATTGTTTATGTGTGTAGACTGTCTTTTTTTCTTGATAAGACTGCCTAGGGGTTTATCTATTTTGTTTATTTTTTTGAAGAACGTGCTCCTGCTTTCATTTATTCTTTCTATTGTTATTCCTCTCAATTATATTTATTTCTGCTTCAGTCTTTATTATGTCCCTGCTTCTACTGACATTGGGCTTCATTTGTTCTTTTTCTAGTTTTAATTGTGAGTTTAGACTGTTCATTTGGGATTGTTCTTCTTTCCTGAGGTAGGCCCGTATTGCAATATACTTCCCTCTTAGCCTAGCCTTTGCTGTGTCCCACAGATTTTGTGGTGTTGAATTATTGTTGTTATTTGTCTCCATTTCTTGCTTGATCTCTGTTTTTCTTGAGTCATTGATCCATTTATTATTTAGGAGCATGTTATTTAGACTCCATGTGTTTGTGGACTTTTTCATTTTCTTTGTGTATTTTATTTCTCATTTCATACCTTTGTGATCTGAGAAGCTGGTTGGTACAATTTCACTCTTTTTGAATTTACTGAGGCTCTTTTTGTGGCCTAGTATATATGATCTATTCTTCAAAATGTTCCATGTGCACTTGAGAAGAATGTGGATCCTGTTGCTTTAATGGAGTATTCTGTAGATGTCCATTAGGTCCATTTTTTTCTAATATGTTGTTCAGTGCCTCTGTCTCCTTACTAATTTTCTGTGTGGTTGATCTGTCCTTTGGAGTGAGTGGTGTGTTGAAGTCTCCTAAAATGAATGCATTGCATTCTATTTCACCCTTTTATTCTGTTAGTATTTGTTTCACATATGTAGGTGATCCTGTGTTGGGTGCATACATATTTATAATAGTTATATCCTCTTGTTGGACTCACTCCTTTATCATTATGTAATGACCTTCTTTGTCTCTTGTTACTTTCTTCATTTTGAGTCTATTTTGTCTGATGAAAGTACTGCAACTCTTGCTTTTTTCTATTAGTTGCATGAAATATCTTTTTCCGTCCCTTTACTTTCAGTCTGTGTATGTCTTTGGGTTTGACGTGAGTCTCCTGTAGGCAGCATATAGACGGCTATTGTTTTTTTTATCCATTCTGTGTCTTTTGATTGGTCCTTTCAGACCATTTACATTTAGGGTGATTATCAATAGGTATATACTTACTGCCATTGCAGGCTTTAGATTCGTGGTTAGCAAAGGTTCAAGGGTAATTCCCTTACTATGTAACAGTCTTGTTTATCTCACTTAGTATTCTACCACAAACACAATCTAAAGGTTCTTTTTTTTTCCTCCTTTTTCTTCTTCATCTATTCTTATATATTAGGTATCATAATCTGTACTCTTTGTCTATCCCTTGACTGACTTTGGGCATAGTTGATTTGATTTTCCATGTGCTTAGAAATTGATTGTTTTACTTTGCTTTGGTTTTATTTCCCTTGCTGACAGCTATTTAATCTTAGGAATACTTCCATCTATAGCAGTTCCTCCAAAATGCACTGTAGAGGTGGTTTGTGGGAGGTGAATTCTCTAAGCTTTTGCTTATCTGAAAATTGTTTAATCCCTCCTTCAAATTTAAATGATAATCTTGCTGGGTAGAGTATTTGTGGTTCACGGCCCTTCTGCTTCATTCCATTAAATATATCATGCCACTACCTTCTGGCCTGTAAGGTTTCTGTTGAGAAATCTGATCTAGCCTGATGGGTTTCCTTTGCATATGATCTTATTTCTCTCTCTCTAGCTGCTTTTAAAGGTCTCTCCTTTGATCTTCATCATTTTAATTATTTATATGTCTTAGTATTGTCTTCCTTGGGTCCCTTGTGTTGGGAGATCTGTGCACCTCCATGGCCTAAGAGACTATCTCCTTCCCCAGACTGGGAAAGTTTTCAGCAATTACCTCCTCAAAGACACTTTTTATATCTTTATCTCTCTCCTCTTCTTCTGGTACCCTTATAATATGAATATTGTTCCGTTTGGATTAGTGACCCAGTTCCCTCAATACTCTTTCATTCTTAGAAGTCGTTTTTTCTCTCTGTGCCTCAGCTTCTTTGTATTCCTCTTCTCCAATTTCCATTCCATTTACTATCTCTTCTACTACATCTAATCTACCTTTAAATCCCTCCATTTTATGTTTCATTTCAGATACGGAATTTCTTAATGATTGTATTTCCGTCCTAAATTTGTTCGTGAGTTCTTGAATACTTTTCTATACCTCCATGACATGTTTATGATTTTTATTTTGAACTCTCTTTCAGGAAGATTGGTGAGTTCATTTTCATTTGGCCCTTTTTCTGGGGTTTGTGAGATTTTGGTCTGAACCAGATTCCTTTGACGTTTCATATTTCTATGTAGCGCCCTCTAGTGCCCTGAAGCTCTCTTTCTTAGGCTGCTCAGCCCCTGGACTGGGGTCAGGGGTCGCAGTGGTGCGGTGCTGGTGCCTGGGGTCTTGCTAAAGTTTTATGGTCTAACCAATGAAAGTATAGCCACAGTATAGATTTTAGAGTCACCATGAACAAGATACCTAGTTTTGCAATGCACAACCACACATGGTGACCCTGGTCTTTCTTTATTGGTGTTTATATTTAAATTAATTTATGTGATGCTTTATTTAATGTTTTCCTTTTATGAATACAACATTTACATAGTGACATTAGAATTAAATTTTTCCAACTTTTAAACTTAGACAGACATGGAGGTAGGTCACTTAACAGAGCCAAATAAATTTATCCTAAGTGTACGATTAGTTAATTTTAGCTAAGTTGATATAAAATACAAAGAATAAGGATTTTTTAGAGGAAAATAAAACACTTATTGTAGTGCAGGTTTCCCTTAAAAAAATTACACTTAAAGTACTTCCCATTGAAAATGGGGTTTTAACTGTGACTGTTCAGTCCCAAATTTGCCATTCATCAGAATATTTCAGAGAGCTTTACAATAAATAAAAATTGCTTCATAAAAATAATAAATGATATAATGAACAGTTTCCACTCCAGAAGAGCTACATCAGGAACTCTGGGAAGGATGCAAAGAATCAGAATTTTTTTTTAATCCCCATTTTTTTTGGAATCACTAAAAGAGCCATCATGGAGATATTTTGTTTGAATGGTTTAAAATATTTAGGGTTTTGGGTTTCACGTAGCAGTATGGAATCCATCTGGACCCATACCTCCCTTTCTTTTCTCCTAAAACTATTCAATATAAGAAGAGTGAATGAAGCATACACAATTTATCCGTTTAGCTAAATCATGAAATAGGAAATACGCAAGTAATACTGGGTGAAAAAAAAAGCAGCACCCAAAATGTCTGTGGAAAGCCATAATGTGTAGCTGGTTAGGAAAGCAAAGAATCTGGGGATGGCAAAAGTCTGTCCTGCTGCTACCCCCTCCCGAATCAACAGATAATTATTTCCAGTAGTGAAACATACCCTGAGGGGGATTTTCTGAGGTTATATCTATGTGTGAAGGGGATGAGAGTGGCAGGGAAAAAAGGCATGGAGAGTGTATAGGGAACAGTGGTTACAAGCTTTCTTTAAAAACAGTATTCTAAGAAAAGAGGATTAACTTATAAGCAGGAGACTCATCCCCAGTGGCACTGGGTAACATGGTGTAAGTAGTGAGTGAAACAGCAATGATAGGAGCCCTTCTGAAATGAGAACAAGTATGGGAATTAAAGGAAATTTGGACTCCAAAGTCACCATGTATTAAATAAACTGTTCATCGCTTAATAAGAGAGTATCCTTGATACTAAAAAAATCTGGAAAGCTACTCAAACCATTTTTGTTAGAGAATCTTCCTGTTAACTGTTGATCCAGAAAAATACATCTAATTCAAATTCATGAAAAAAATCAACAATTTTATATATATTAGGGGAAAAAAGAAAAATCGAAGGTTTTTAATGGAAGAAGAAAATGTATCAGGAAAATGTCACCACAATGTGGAGGAAGTTTACAGTATTTTGAACATTAATTTTGTAGCTTAAATTCAGCAGGAAGTTCCCAAAGCAGAAGTAATGGAACTCAAAGGTGGGAAAACAATAGGACGATGTGAAATAAGAATTGACATAACTAAAAAAGTGAAGAAAAGGAAAAAAATCACTTCAGAAATGTACTAATTACAAAGAGCTAAAGAAATAACTGATACCACAGAAATCACAGCAAACCATATAAAGAAAAAGGGAGAGAAAAATTAATTGAAAATGGACATCCAGTTTCCTGTCTGACATGTAAGGGCCTCAGAAGTTGCCACAACATCCTAACAAATAGAAAGCTGAACTGACAAATCAACAGCTTTTTTTAGATCTGTCACAGAGATAAGGTTACAGGGCAGAAGGTGACATCAGAAATAGGAGGAATAGGGAGATGACAAAGAATGAGAGTTTACTGGAGCACAGACCCACAAGGTCTGCACAGGAACCAATGTGGGGATAAGAAACCTAAGCTGCAATTGACAAATTGCTGGAGGCTCAGTGTGGGTAAATATAGGAGCTAAAAAACTGGAAGGGTCCCAGTCATAGGGAAGTATACTTATTTTGTTAGGTTAACTCCAGTTCACTTTGAATACTGGAGAAAAATTCCCTCAGGCTTCCAGCAGGGGTAGGGAAAAGCAAAACAGTTTCAAAATATGCCAGAGCATTCTTTTCTTCACAAAGCTAGCCCCCACAAGAAACTAGTTTACCAGAGCCTAACCTCCCTGGGAGAAGGGAATGCCTAACTACAGTCTGCTCTAGCTTTCTGTATGAGAGAAAGGAAGTACCAAATTCCAGCTCCTGTAGCCATGCCACCCGACCAAAGGGGAGAAACACACTGAGAAGCACTGGTGATGTTCATGGTTTATGGGCATAGGCTCACCATTCAACTGAGACTTAATTAGAACCATAGAACCCTTCCATTTCCACATTCTTTACTAAAACATTGCTTAACACCTATTTACTGGTTTTTTTTAACCAGTTTAAAATGTCCACTTTTCAGTAAAAAATTACAAGGCATAATAAAAGGGAAAGAAAAGTTTGAAGACACTAACCAAACATCAGAATCAGATATGACAGGAATGTTAGAATTGTAAAAAGAGAAATTTTGAAATATCGTGATTACACTGATAAGGATTTTAGTGAAAAAAGTACACAACATGCAAGAAATCCTGAATAATGTATGCAGAGATATGGAAATGCTAAAGAATGAATTGAACAAAAGTGCTAAAAATCAAATACACTCTAACAGAAATGAAAACTTCCTTTGATAGGCTCACTAAAATACCTGATACAGCTAAGGAAAGAATCATGGAGCTTGAGGATATGATAATTAGAACTTGCAAAACTGAAAAGCAAATTTTTTTTATTAATCTACAATTACACGAAGAACATTATGTTTACTAGGCTCCCCCCTTCACCAAGTCCTACCCACATACCCCTTCACAGTCACTGTCCATCAGCGTAGTAAGATGCTGTAAAATCACTACTTGTCTTCTCTGTGTTGCACAGCCCTCCCTGTGCACCCCCATGCACTATACATGCTAATCGTAAGGCCCCCTTCCTTTTTCCCTACCCTTATCCCTCCCTTCCCACCCATCCTCCCCAATCCCTTTCCTTTTGGTAACTGTTAGTCCATTCTTGGGTTCTGTGATTCTGCTGCTGTTTTGTTCCTTCAGTTTTCCTTTGTTCTTGTATTCCACATATGAGTGAAATCATTTGGTACTTGTCTTTCTCCGCCTGGCTTATTTCACTGAGCATAATACCCTCTAGCTCCATCCATGTTGCTGCAAATGGTAGGATTTCTTTTCTTCTTATGGCTGAGTAATATTCCATTGTGTATATGTATCAGATCTTTATCCATTCATCTACTGATGGACATTTAGGTTACTTCCATATCTTGGCTATTGTAAATAGTGCAGCAATAAACAGGGGTGCATCTTTCTTTTTCAAACTGGAGTACTGCATTCTTAGGGTAATTTCCTAGAAGTGGAATTCCTGGGTCAAATGGTATTTCTATTTTGAGCATTCTGAGGAACCTTGATACTGCTTTCCACAATGGTTGAACTAATTTACATTCCCACCAGCAGTGTAGGAGGGTTCCCCTTTCTCTACATCTTCACAAACATCTGTTGTTGTTTGTCTTTTTGATGATGGCGATCCTTACTGGTGTGAGGTGGTATCTCATTGTGATTTTAATTTGCATTTCTCTGATGACAAGTAATGTGGAGCATCTTTTCATATGTCTGTTGGCCATCTGAATTTCTTTAGCGAACTGTCTTTTCGTCTCCTCTGCCCATTTTTTAATTGGATTATTTGCTTTTTGTTTGTTGAGGTGTGTGAGCTCTTTATATATTTTGGATGTCAATCCTTTATCGGATCTGTCATTTATGAATATATTCTCCCATACTATAGGATACCTTTTTGTTCTATTGATGGTGTCCTTTGCTGTACAGACGCTTTTCAGCTTGATACAGTCCCACTTGTTCATTTTTGCTTTTGTTTCCCTTGCCCGGGGAGATATGTTCATGAAGAAGTCACTCATGTTTATGTCCATGAGATTTTTGCCTTTGTTTCTTTCTAAGAGTTTTATGGTTTCATGACTTACATTCAGGTCTTTGATCCATTTTGAATTTACTTTTGTGTATGGGGTTAGACAGTGATCCAGTTTCATTCTCTTACATGTAGCTGTCCAATTTTGCCAGCACCATCTGTTGAAGAGACAGTCATTTTCCCATTGTATGTCCATGGCTCCTTTATTGTATATTAATTGGCCATATATGTTTGGGTTAATGTTTGGAGTCTCTATTCTGTTCCACTGGTCTGTGGCTCTGTTCTTGGGCCAGTACCAAATTGTCTTGATTACTGTGGCTTTGTAGGAGAGCTTGAAGTTGGGGAGTGAGATGCCCCACACTTTATTCTTCCTTCTCAGGATTGCTCTGGCTGTTTGGGGTCTTCAGTGGTTCCATATGAATTTGTGAACTATTTGTTCCAGTTCATTGAAGAATGCTGTTGGTAATTTGATAGGGATTGCATCGAATCTGTATATTGCTTTGGGTAGGATGGTCATTTTGACAATATTAATTCTTCCTAGCCAGGAGCATGAGATGAGTTTCCATTTGTTAGTGTCCTCTTTAATTTCTCTTAAGAGTATCTTGTAGTTTTCAGGGTATAGGTCTTTCACTTCCTTGGTTAGGTTTATTCCTAGGTATTTTATTCTTTTTGATGCAATTGTGAATGGAATTGTTTTCCTGATTTCTCTATTAGTTCATTGTTAGTGTATAGGAAAGCCACAGATTTCTCTGTGTTAATTTTGTATCCTGCAACTTTGCTGAATTCCAATATTAGTTCTAGTAGTTTTGGAGTGGAGTCTTTAGGGTTTTTCATGTACAATACCATGTCATCTGCAAATAGTGACAGTTACAGTTAGACTTCTTCTTTACCAATCTGGATTCCTTGTATTTCTTTGTTTTGTATAATTGCCGTGGCTAGGACCTCCAGTACTACGTTGAATAGCAGTGGGGAGAGTGGGCATCCCTGTCTTGTTCCCGATCTAAGTGGAAAAGCTTTCAGCCTCTCACTGCTCAGTATGATGTTAGCTGTGGGTTTATCATATATGGCCTTTATTATGTTGAAATATCTGCCCTCTATACCCATATTGTTGAGAGTTTTTATCATGAATGGATGTTGAATTTTGTCGAATGCTTTTTCAGCATCTGTGGAGATGATCATGTGGTTTTTGTCTTTCTTTTTGTTGATGTGGTGGATGATGTTGATGGATTTTCGAATGTTGTACCATCCTTACATCCCTGGGATGAATCCCATTTGGTCATGGTGTATTATCCTTTTGATGTATTTTTGAATTCAGTTTGCTAATACTTTGTTGAGTATTTTTACATCTACGTTCATCAGGGATATTGGTGTGTAGTTTTCTTTTTTGGTGGGGCCTCTGCCTGGTTTTGGTATTAGGGTGATGTTGGCTTCATTGAATGAGTTTGGGAGCATTCCCTCCTCTTCTATTTTTTGGAAAACTTTAAGGAGAATGGGTAGTATGTCTTTGTATGTCTGATAAAATTCCGAAGTAAATCCATCTGGCGCAGGGGTGTTGTTCTTCGGTAGTTTTTTGATTACTGATTCAATTTTGTTGCTGGTAATTGGTCTGTTTAGATTTTCTGTTTATTTCTGGTTCAGTCTTGGAAGGTTGTATTTTTCTAGGAAGTTGTCCATTTCTCCTAGGTTTTGCAGCTTGTTAGCATATAGGTTTTCATAGTATTCTCTAATAATTCTTTGTATTTCTGTGGGGTCCGTCGTGATTTTTCCTTTCTCATTTCTGATTCTGTTCATATGTGTTGACTCTCTTTTTCTTTTAATAAGTTTGGCTAGAGGCTTATCTATTTTGTTTATTCTCTCGAAGAACCAGCTCTTGGTTTCATTGATTTTTTCTAGTGTTTTATTCTTCTCAATTTTATTTATTTCTTCTCTGATCTTTATTATGTCCCTCCTTCTGCTGACTTTAGGCCTCATTTGTTCTTCTTTTTCCAATTTTGATAATTGTGGCATTAGACTATTCATTTGGAATTGTGCTTCGTTCTTTAAATATGCCTGGATTCCTATATACTTTCCTCTTAAGACTGCTTTTGCTGCATCCCACGGATGTTAGGGCTTTATGTTGTTGTTGTCATTTGTTTCCATATATTGCTGGATCTCCATTTTAATTTGGTCATTGATCCATTGATTATTTAGGAGCATGTTGTTAAGCCTCCATGTGTTTGTGAGCCTTTTTGCTTTCTTTGTATAATTTATTTCTAGTTTTAGACCTTTGTGGTCTGAAAAGTTGTTTGGTAGGATTTCAATCTTTTGGAATTTACTGAGGCTCTTTTTGTGGCCTCGTATATGGTCTATTCTGGAGAATGTTCCATGTGCATTTGAGAAGAATGTGTATCCTGTTGCTTTTGGATGTAGAGTTCTATAGATGTCTATTAGGTCACTGTTCTAGTGTGTTGTTCAATGCCTCTGTGTCCTTAGTTATTTTCTGTCTGGTGGATCTGTCCTTTAGAGTGAGTGGTGTGTTAAAGTCTCCCAAAATGAATGCATTGCATTCTATTTCCTCCTTTAATTCTGTTAGTATTTGTTTCACATATGTTGGTGCTTCTGTATTGGGTGCATATATGTTTATAATGGTTATATCCTCTTGTTGGACTGAGCCCTTTATCATTATGTAATGTCTTTCTTTATCTCTTGTTACTTTCTATATTTTGAAGTCTATTTTGTCTGATACTAGTATTGCAACACCTGCTTTTCTCTCCCTGTTGTTTGCATGAAATAACTTTTTCCATCACTTGACTTTTAATCTTTGCATGTCTTTGAGTTTGAGGTGAGTCTCTTGTAAGCAGCATATAGATGGGTCTTGCTTTTTTATCCATTCTATTACTCTGTGTCTTTTGATTGGTGCATTCAATACATTTACATTTAGAGTGATTATTGAAAGATATGTACTTATTGCCATTGCACACTTTCGATTCGTGGTTACCAAACGTTCAAGGTTACCTTCTTTACTACCTTACTGACTACCTTAACCTGCTAATGAGGTATTATAAACACAGTCTGGTGATTTTTTCTCTCCCTTCTTATTCCTCCTCCTCCCTTCTTCATATGTTGGGTGTTTTGTTCTGTGTTCTTTTTAGGAGTGCTCCCATCTAGAGCAGTCCCTCTAAGATACCCTGTAGAGGTGGTTTGTGGGAGGCAAATTCCCTCAACTTTTGCTTGTCTTGGAATTGTTTAATCCCTCCTTCATATTTAAATGATAATTGTGCTGGATACAGTATCCTTGTTTCAAGGCCCTTCTGTTTCATTGCATTAAATATATCATGCCATTCTCTTCTGGCCTGGAAGGTTTCTGTTGAGAAGTCTGATGTCAGCCTGATGGGTTTCCCTTTGTAGGTGTCCTTTTTTCTCTCTGGTGCCTTTAATACTCTGTCCTTGTCCTTGATCTTTGCCATTTTAATTATTATGTGTCTTGGTATTTTCCTCTTTGGATCTCTTCTCTCCTGAGTTCTGTGTGCTTCTGTAGTCTGCAACTATTTCCTTCTCCAGTTTGGGGAAGTTCTCAGCAATTGTTTCTTCAAAGACACTTTGTATCCCTTCTCTCTTCTTCTTCTGGTATCCCTATAATGCGGATATTGTTCCTTTTGGATTGGTCACACAGTTTTCTTAATATTGTTTCATTCCTGGAGATCCTTTTATCTCTCTCTGCATCAGCTTCTATGCGTTCCTGTTCTCTGGTTTCTATTCCATCAATGGCCTCTTGCATCTTATTCATTCTGCTTATAAATCCTTCCAGAGATTGTTTCACTTCTGTAATATCCCTCCGGACGTCATCCCATTTCTCTTGTATATTTCTCTGATTCTCTGTCAGCATGTTTATGATTTGTATTTCGAATTCTTTTTCAGGGAGACTGGTTAGGTCTGTTTCTGCAGATCCTCTCTCAGGTGTTGTCTGAACTATCTTGGACTGGACTAAATTTTTTTGCCTTTTCATGTTGATAGCAGTGGCTGTAGGCAGGTTGTGGGTGTGTCAGCTGGGTAAAAAAAGTCCTTTCCTGCTTGCTGGAAGCCTTGCCCTTCTCTGCTGCCTGTGTCAGTTACTCGCACTCCTGGAGCGGCCATGTGGTTAATCCCCTAAGCTGCTGTGGGCGGGGTCTCTGTCAGTGCACTGCGGAGCCATGCGGGGAGTGGCAGGTACGCCAGGTGTGCTCCTCCCTAATAGCAGTGCCTCTGCTGGGCAGCTGTGTGCCAGCAGTGTCCTTTGGGTCTGGCCCCGGCGGCTGTGCATTGGGCCGGGATTCTGGTCTGCAGCTGGGAGTGCGGCTGCTCCCTCTGGCTCCGCTGCAGGTGCACGCAGGCCTCTCCTGGACGGACCTCTCCTGGGCTCCTCTGGCGCCACTGCCGCCGGCGCACACGATCCGCTCCCGGTCCCCTGGTGCTGCAGCCCTCAGCGCGCACTGCCACTCTCCCACTAGGCCAGTGTATCAGGGTCCACGCCACTTGTAGGAATGACTGGCAGTCTGCTTAGTGCTGTGAGGGGCTTCAGAGCTGCGCTGCTGCACCGGGGTTTAGGGCACCTAAAATTCCCCAGGATTCTCAGCTGCTGGCTATGTGTGCTGGGACGACTTTGTCAAGCTCTGGGGTTCCAGTCTCTTTAAGACTTGCAGAAAGTACTTGCTTTTCTTTTGTCTCAGGAGCGCCAGTTGCGGGGACCTGCCCACAAGTTTTACTTCTCTGTTTCTCTAATATCCAGCACCCCGTGCACCTTGTGTCTGCGCTCTGGGTGCGGATTTCTAGAGCTGGTTGTTTAGCAGTCCTGGACTTTCACTCCCTCTCCGTTCTGACTCCTTTCTTCCCGCTGGGTTCTGCGGTGGGAGAGCATTCGGGTCCTGCCTGGCCGTGGCTTGTATCTTACCCCCTTCATGTGATGTTGAGTTCTCGCAGACGTAGATGTATCCTGGCTGTTGTACTGCATCCACTGGTGTCTCTTTTAAGAATAGTTGTATTTATTGTATTTTTATAAATATATATGTTTTGGGGAGGAGATTTCCACTGAACCACTCACGCCGCCATCTTACCATGATGAAAAGCAAATTTTTAAGTGGCTGAACAAAAAACAATTCAAGAACTGTGGGACAATGACAAAAGGTGTAAATATATGAAATGGGAAAACTAGTAAGAGAAGCAACAGAAGTAATATTTGGAGCAATAATGACTGAGAATTTTCCTGAATTAATATCAGACACCAAATCATAGATCTAGGAAGGTCAAAGAATACCATAGAGGATATATGTGAGAAAAACAAAAGACAAGAAATTGCTACTAGGCATATCATATTCAAAATTCATAAAACAGAAGGGAGACAGAGAAAGAAGCCACCCTACTTAAAGAGGAACAGAGATAAGAATTACACCAAACTTCTCTTCAGTAACAATGCAAGCAAGATGAGAATGGAATGAAATGTTTAAAGTATTTAGTCGAAGACCCCCCCCAGCAGCCTAGAATTCTGTACTCTGCAAATTTATCCTTAAAAAGTGAAGGAGAAACAAAACCTTTCTCAAACAAAAGCCATGGGAATTTGTTGCCAGTAGACCTGACTTGCAAGAAATGTTAAAATAAGTTCTTCTAAGAAGTAAAATGATCTAGGTTAGAAACGTGGATCTACAAACAGAAAGGAAGAACATCAGTAAGCGAAGGTGAAATAAAGCCAAGGTGAAATAAAAACTTGCATTTTTCTTAATCTGAGAGATCAAAATATATGTTCAAAATATTTGTTCAGAATAATCGCAACAATGTATTCAATTGTGTGTGTTTATATTTATATATATTCTTATATGACATATTACGTATAAGTAAATGAATGACAACATGATACAGTGATGGAAAGTAGATGAATGGATAAAGGAGATGTGTTACATATACACAATGGAATATTACTCAGCCATAGCAAGAAAACAAATCGTCCCATTTGCAACAACATGGATGGAGCAAGAGGGTATTATGCTCAGTGAAATAAGCCAGGTGGAGAAAGACAAGTACCAAATGATTTCACTAATTTGTGGAGTATAACAACAAAGTAAAACTGAAGGAACAAAACAGCAGCAGACTTACAGAATCCAAGAAGGGACTAGTGGTCACCAGAGGGAAGGGGTTGGGGATGGTGGTTGGGTAGGGAGAGAGAAGGGGATTAAGGGGCATTAAAATTAGCACTCATAGGTAGGTCACAGGGAAGGCAGTATAGCACAGAGAAGACAAGTAATGACTCTATAGTATCTTACTACACTGATGGACAGTGATACAGTGGGGTGTGAGGGGGGCACTTGATCATATGGATGAATGTTGAAACCACAATGTTACTCATTGGAAACCTTCCTAAGATTGTATATCAATGATTCCTTAATTTAAAAATAATTAATTTAGAAAGATACAGTGATGGGAGGGAGGAATTAGGAATATTTCCGTTACATCCTAGCCAAAGCAAGACTGTCTAGTTGGTCATTCTTGCAAAAAGACCAAATCATTTATGGCAGGGAGATTATGTTACTGTCAAACCTCTCAGTGGCTACAGGATATTCAAGGAAAACAAGTACAAAGAAAAGATTTTAAGTTTGACTAAGTTACCACCTTTCAGGCATATAAGATACAACAGGAACCTAGAAAATGTCCCCAAAAGCATTCCTGAGGACTTCACTAGTTGAGGAGTTAAGGGATGGCTTACTGAGCCAAATTTGGGACCCAACCTGTTTTTCTACAGGCTGTGAGCAAGAAAGGTATTTAAATTATTAAGAATTTTGAAACAGAGTAATATGCAATAAAGACTGAATGTGGCCTTCAAAGCCTAACATAAAATCTGTCTAGCCCTTTTCAGAAAAATATTTGTTGACCTCTGTACTAGAGGACTGGCTAAGATATGAATGAGAAAGCATGTGCATAGGTTTATAATGGCATTGATTATATTTAGTTATAAAAGTAAGATTTAAACAAGTTTGCAGATGGGGAAGAAAGCACAATAACATTATCAGTGAAATGGGGGAAACCATTGAAACAGGAAATTTTGGAAATTATTTCACATCTTTTCACTCTACATAAATTTATTTCATAATGTATATGAAATAGGTAAATCTCTGAATATATAATCTACCAAACCTAACCCTAGAAGAGATAGAATGTCTAAATAGACAAATTTTTCAAATAAAAGCTAAGGATGTTATCAAAGATCTAACCAAAATATTTCACTCAGGAATTTTACCAAACCTTTAAAGAACAGGAAACCCCAGGGAGAGGGACATAGCATGATAGAACAAGAGTTTTCTACTGTCTTCCCCTCAAAAAAACCTGATTTTGACAATCACATACAGATAAGCATACCTTTGTGGGACCTAGAGTCAAGTGGAGAAGTCCCAGCACATTGCTGGAGTAAAAATATCAGAGATTAGACACACTGAAGAGAACAAGAGGAGTAGTTTTACTTTACCTATATTACCCCACCCTCAAGGTGGCAGAGCTCAGTGCCAAGAGAGATGCACTCATCCTGTTTTCTCCTACAGGAGAAAGTGAGAACATGTGAGTGAGTGTCTGATTTCCCCAGCTATACAGGACATTTCTAAAGACACCCGCTTCTTTCTTACCCCTTTCAGAGTACAGAGGTGATCTGTATAACTGAGGGGCAAGGAGAGTCTGGGAACATAGTAGCCAAGGCTCAGAACTCAACCAGGAAAAACCGGTTTCCATGCTCCATCAGAAAGCCTGCCCATTACCCACTGGGGATCCCTTACCTGTGCCCACAGGTACCTTTGACATTCTACATTCCTCATCCACAGACTGTCCCGCCCCATAACTGTGTGCACCTGAGGGCCATGAATGCAAGCCTTTGCAGACAGAGAATCTGGGCAGAAAGCTGCCTCAACCTTGCAGAAATGAGAGAAAGCAAAAAAACTCAAGTATTTAGTACTGCCCTAGCAAAAGAAAACAGGAGGCTGCCAATACTCAGCTTAGCTTTGTGGAATCAGAGAAGGCATCCAATTTAAGAACTTTCCCCTAAGAGGGAACAAGAATTACAGAGCACACATATCCATAAAGAAGGTCTGAGAAAGCCTCAGAATCCCTAGCAGGGCTGCTGATAGAAGACATTTCCTGAAGTCAGTAAAGACTAGAGGAGATAGTTGCTGCTTTAAATGCTGACAGCAGCACAACACTTCAAGGAAACATACCACCATCAAAGGAACAAAACAATTTCTAGTAACCACCCCCAAAGAAATGGAAATCTATTTGCCTGATAAAGAAATCAAATGAGTTGTTTTGAAGAAGCTTAGTAAGCCACAAGAAGACACAGAAAGACATTTCAATGAAATCAGGAAAACAATATGAAAACTAAACAATAGGAAGTTAAACTGAGAGAGAAATCATAAAAAGAAACCAAACAGGAATTCTGGGGTCAAGAATACAGTGAATGAAAAAAATGCAATAGAGAGCAATAGCAAAATGTATCAAGGAGAAAAAAGAATCTGTGAATTTGGAGACAGGCCATTTGTAATTATCCAATCAGAGGAGGAAAAAGTAAAAAACATGAAAAAGTGCGAAGGAAGCCTACATGTATTATGGGATAGCAGCAAATGAAACTTTTTATGCATTATGGCTGACAGCTTTTGAAATCTGGGGAGAGAGATGGGCCTCAAAGTTCATGAAGCCCATAATTCCCAATTCACAGATTCAATGTAAAGAAGACTTCACTGGAACACATTATGTAATATATAATAAAGCTGTGTAGAATCAAACACAAAATTTTGAAAGCAACAAGAGACAAAAAACTCTTCACATGCAACAGAACTCCCATAAGTCCATCCGGGTATCTCTCAGCAAAAACCTTACAGGTCAGGAGAGAGTGTGGGTTGATATGTTCAAAGTGCTTAAAGCAAAAAAAAAAAAAAAAGCCAGTCAAAAATACTATACCCAGCAAAGCTGTCCTCCAGAAATTAAAGAGAAAAACTTCCACAGACAATAAGTGAGGGTGTTCATAACCACTAGGCCTACCTTACAAGGAAAAGTGAAAAAGTTCTTCAAGCTGATATGAAAGGATATTAATTATTAAAATATAAAGCATGTTGTTACAGTCCAGTATGTAATCAAATTCAGATACCATAATAATGTAAGATGACCATGTGTAAATGGCTTAACTCTACTATAAAGGTTAAAGTACAGAAGTATTAAAAATAACTTTAACTACAATAATTTTAATGGGTACACTATAAAATATGTAAATTGTGACATCAGGATCATAAAGTGTTGGGGTGATTAGAGTTTTTGTATGATAGAAGAAACTTAACAATTTAAAATGGAGATTTGTAACTATAAGATGTTTTATTTAAATCTCATGGTAACCACAAAGCAAAAACTTATAGTAGGTACACAAGCAGTTTTTTAAAAAGGGATTAAAGTATACTAATATGGAAAATTGTAAAATCAGAAAGGAAGACAATAATAGATGAAGAAAGGAACCAAAACAGCCAGGAAATTAATAAGATGTGTTAGTAAGTCTTTGCATCTCAGTAAAAACTGTAAATTTAAATAGATTCTCAAATCAAGACATAGGGTCTTTGAATGGATAACAAAGAAGACCTAACTGTATTTTGCTCACAAGAGACTCATGTCAGCTTTATGGAGATAGACTGAAAGTGAAGACATGGAAAAGATACTCCATGCAAATGGAAACCAAAATAGAGAGGCAGTAGGTATACTTATGTCAGAACTAATAGACTTTAACTTCAAAACCTTATAATAAGAGATAAAGAAGGTCATTATATAATGATGAAAGACTCAGTCCAAGAGGATACAACAATTGTAACTACATATGTACCCACCATCAGAGCACTTAAATATATTAAGCAAATGCTAACAAATATGAACAGGAAAGTATATAACAGTACAATAATAGGAAACTTCTATATCCTTCTTCCAACACTGGCTAGATTATCCAGATCATGAATAGGAAGCATTGGAATTGAACTATACTTTAGACTGAATGAATCTAACAGACATATACAACATCCTGTCCAACAGCAGTGTACATTCTTCTCAAGTACACTAGAACATTCTCCAGGATGGATCATGAGTTAGGGCTCAAAAAGAATTATCAACAAATTTAAGATAGAAACTATATCAAGGATCTTTTTCACCACAATGGAACAAAACTAGAAATTGGTAATCCTAAAAAAACAAAACAAAACAAAAAACTGGAAAAATTTAGAAATGATATGGAGACTAAACAAAAAGCCCCTGAACAACAATGGGTCAAAGAAGGAACCAAAGTTAACTCAAAAAATATCGTGAAACAAATGAAAATGGAAACACAATACACTGAAACTTACAGGATGTAGTAAAAGCTATTCTAAAAGGGGAGTATATCACAATAAACAAGAGAAAGGAAATATCTCAGATAACAACCTAACTTTACATGAAGTAGAAAAACATGAAGAAATAAAGGCCAGAGGTAGTAGAAGGAAGGAGATAGCAAAGAGGGCAAAAATAAATGAAATAGAAACAAGAAAAACAATGGAAAAGACTGACAAAACTGAAGTGTTGGTTTTTTTGAAGATAAAAAACTGGCAAAACTTTACCAAGGCTAGATGGGAAAGCAAGAGAAGATTCAACTAAATACAGCCTGAAATAAAACACAAGGCTTTATAATTGATACCACAGAAATACAAAGGGTCATAAGACACTACCATGAACAATTATAAGCCAACAAATTGGATAACCTAGGAGAAATGGATAAATTCCTAGAAACAGAATCTACCAATACTAAGTCATGAAGAATAGAAAATCTGAAAAGACCATCAAGGAGATGGGATCAGTAATCAAAAACTTCCCTATAAAGAAAGTACCAGGACCTGACGACTTTATTGCTGAATTCTGTCAGACTTTTAAAAGAGAATTAATACCAGTCTCAGACTTTTCCCCAAAATCGAAGTGGAGAGAACACTTTCTTTTTTTTTTTTTGCCTTTCACCAGAGGAACTTCTATTTAGTTATTTGTTTGTTTGTTTGTTTGTTTGTTTTGGCCAATATTATATTTTATTTGCATGGAGTATTAACACAATGCATTAAATATTATGTAGAAATTCAGTTGCATGAATTTTTTTGATATCATTAATGTACAATTATTTGCACAACAATAATGGTTACTAGACTCCCCCTATTATCAAGTCCCCCCCACATACCCCATTACAGTCACTGTTCATCAGTGAAGTAAGATGCTATACAGTCACTACTTGTCTTCTTTGTATATACTGCCATCCCCATGTGTGCTCCTACATTATGTGTGATAATTGTAATGCCCCATTTTTTCCCCTTATCCCTCCCTTCCCACCCATCCTCCCCAGTCCCTTTCCCTTTGGTAACTGTTAGTCCATTCTTGGGTTCTGTGATTCTGCTGCTGTTTTGTTCCTTCAGTTTTTTCTTTGTTCTTATACTCCACATATGAGTGAAATCATTTGATACTTGTCTTTCTCCACCTGGCTTATTTCACTGAGCATAATATCCTCTAGCTCCATCTGTGTTGTTGCAAATGGTAGGATTTGTTTTCTTCTTATGGCTGAATAATATTACATTATGTATATATACCACATCTCCTTTATCCATTCATCTACTGATGGACACCTAGGTTGCTTCCATTTCTTGGCTATTGTAAACAGTGCTGTGATAAACATAGGAGTGCATATGTCTTTTTCAAACTGGGCTGCTGCATCCTTAGGGTAAATTTCTAAGAGTGGAATTCCTGGATCAAATGGTATTTCTATTTTGAGTGTTTTGAGGAACCTCCATACTGCTTTCCACAATGGTTGAACTAGTTTACATTCCCACCAGCAGTGTAGGAGGGTTCCCCTTGGAGAGAACACTTTCAAACTCTTTATCAGCATAACCCTGATGCCAAAGCAAATGATGCTACTAGAAAAGAAAATTACAGGTCAGTATCTCTAATGAACACAGATACACAAATCCTAAGAAAATACTAGCAAACAGCACTTTAAAAGGGTCATACATCATGGTAAAAGTAGGCTGTATCCCAGAGATGCTAGGATGTTTCAACATATGCAAGCCAAATGTGATATACAACATTAACAGAATAAAGGATAAAAATCATAATCATGTCAATAGATGCAAAAGCATTTGATAATATTCAGCATTGTTTCAAGATAAAAACTCAACAAATTCAGTATAGAAGGAATTAACTTGAACATAAAGACAATATATGGATTCAAGATGGCGGCATGAGAGGTGAGACAGAGAACTCCTCCCAAAACCACATATAGTATGAAAATATAGTTAATACAACTAACCCTGGAAGAGCAACAGGAGGGAAGGCTGCACCAGACTACATACAGACCTCCCGAACAGAGCAGACCACACAAAGCAGGGTAATGTACCAAAGCCTTGATCCGGCAGGACCCAAGGCCCTCCCCCACCCCAGCTCACTGGCGGTTGGAAGAGAAATGGAGTGGGGAGGGGGTGGAAGACTAGAACTGCTGAACACCCATCCCTGGAGGTCTGCTTTGGACCACAAACCTACACTGTGTGGTACTCTGGAGGTTGGTGGGGTTGGGGAACCTGGACTTTATTTAAGGCAGAGTGCTTGAGAAACTGAGATTCTGGCTGTTTGTGTAGGACGGGGATCCACATCCAGTGACTCTGGAACAAAGGAAAGGCAGGGGGTCTGAGAGGCTTCTTAGCAGCAAGCGGACTGCTGAAGGGGCGGGGTTTCCATGGAGCTTGCTGCACGGGAGAAGGGAAAGCTAGACAAGATTGTCTGGGTGCACTCAGCCCAGCAGGTTGGGAACTCTGAAGAGCATCAGGCACTCCATCCCCCTGACTGGCTACTCGGATCCGAGGCCCCCCACTGTGACATGCTGCCTGCTGTGCCTTCCTCCTTGCCTGCAGGCACTGGCTTGCAAACCGGCAGTCTCTGCACTGGTGTAAGGCCAGCCAGAGGGAGGCCCCACCTAAAACAGCCTGAGACACAAAGCACAGAGGCTTGCACCTGTGTGCTTGGCCCACTTTCACTGATACTGGAGACAGGCACTGCAGCCGGGAATCAGGAAACAGATCTTTCCTCACCCCAGGCACCAGCACTGCTCCCCTATGACCCCCCAACCTCACTCTAGGGGCTGAGCAGCTCCAGAGACTAGAGCTTCTGGGCACTAGGCTGGTTCAGACCAAAAAAGGGACAAATGAAAGTACACTCACTAATTTTCTGAAAAAGAGTTCAAAATAAAAATCATAAACATGCTCATGGAGGTACAGAAAAATATTCAAGAACTCACGAACGAATTTAAGAAGAAGTTTCAAATCATTAAAAAATTCCATACCTGAAATGAAACATAAAACGGAGGGATTTAAAAGCAGATTCGATGTAGTAGAAGAGACAGTAAATGGAAGAGGAATTAGAGAAGAGGAATTCAAAGAAGCTGAGGCACAGAGAGACAAAAGGATCTCTAAGAATGAAAGAATATTGAGAGAACTGTGTGACCAATCCAGATGGAACAATATTCGCATTATAGGGGTACCAGAAGAAGAGACAGAAAAAAGGATACAAAGTGTCATTGATGAGATAATTGCTGAAAACTTCCCCAATCTGGGGAAGAAGATAGTCTCTCAAGCCATGGAGGTGCACAGATCTCCCAACACAAGGGACCCAAGGAAGACAACATCAAGAAATATAATTATTAAAATGGCAAAGATCAAGGATAAAGACAGTCTTTTAAAAGCAGTTAGAGAGAAAAAAGATCACATACAAAGGAAAACCCATCACACTATCAGATTTCTCAACAGAAACCTTACAGGCCAGAGGGAGTGGCATGATATATTTAATGCAATGAAGCAGAAGGGCCTCAGACCAAGAATTCTCTACTTTGCAAGGTTATCATTTAAATTTGAAGGAGGGATTAAACAATTTTTAGATAAGCAAAAGTTGAGAGAATTTACCTCCCACAAACCACCTCTACAGTGCATTTTGGAGGGACTTCTATAGATGGAAGTATTCCTAAGGTTAAACAAATAGATGTCACCAGGGGAAATAAAGCTGCAGCAAAGTAGAACAATTAATTACTAAGCAGATGCAAAATCAAATGACCTACCCTCAAAGCCAATCAAGGGATACACAAAGAGTAAAGAAGATGCTACCTAACATATAAAGAATGGAGAACGAAGAAGGAGGAAAAAAAGAAAAAAACTTATAGATTGTTTGTAGTAACATACAAAGTGAGTTAAATTAGAGTGTTACATAGTAAGGGAATTACCCTTGATCCTTTGGTAACCATGAATCTAAAGCCTGCGATGGCAATAAGTACATACCTATCGATAATCACCCTAAATATAAATGGTCTGAATGCACCAATCAAAAGATAGTCACAGAATGGATTAAAAAAACAAGACCCGTCTATGTGCTGCCTACAGGAGACTTACCTCAAACCCAAAGACATATACAGACTGAAAGTGAAGGGATGGAAAAAGATATTTCATGCAACTAATAGGGAGCAAAAAGCAGGAGTTGCAGTACTTGTATCAGACAAAATAGACTTCAAAACAAAGTAATAAGAGACAAAGAAGAACATTACATAATGATAAAGGAGTCAGTCCAACAAGAGGATATAACTATTATAAATATCAATGCAGCAAACACAGGATCACCTACATATGTGAAACAAATACTAACAGAATTAATGGGGGAAATAGAATGCAATGTATTCATTTTAGGAAACTTCAAAACACCACTCACTCCAAAGGACAGATCAACCAGACAGGAAATAAGCAGAGACAGACACACAGATTAACATATTAGAATAGATGGACCTAACGGACATCTACAGAACTCTCCATCCAAAAGCAACAGGATATATATTCTTCTGAAGTGCACATGGAACATTTTCAAGAATAGATCATATACTAGGCTATAAAAAGAACCTCAGTAAATTACAAAATATTGAAATTGTACCAACCAGCTTCTCAGATCACAAGGGTATGAAATGAGAAATAAATCACAAGGAAAAAGAAAAAGCCCACAAACACATGGAGGCTTAATAACATCCCCCTTAAATAATCAATGGGTCAATGACCAAATAAAAACAGAAATTAAGGAATATATGGAAACAAATGAAACCAATAATTCAACACCACAGAATCTGTGGGATGCAGCCAAGGCCGTGCTAAGAGGGAAGTATATTGCAATCCAGGCCTACCTCAGGAAAGAACAGTCCCATATGAACAGTCTAAACTCACAATTAGCAAAACTAGAAAAGGAAGAACAAATAAGGCCCAAAGTCAGTAGAAGCAGGGATATAATAAAGATTGGAGCAGAAATAAATAATGTAGAGAAGAATAAAACAATAGAAAGGATCAATGAAAGCGGGAGCTGATTCTTTGAGAAAATAAACAAAATAGATAAACACCTAGCCAGAGTTATCAAGAAAATAAGAGAGTCTACACACATAATCAGAATCAGATATGAGAAAGGAAAAATCACTACGGACGCCACAGAAATCAAAGAATTATGAGGGAATCTCTATGAAAAATTATATGCTATCAAATTGCATAACCTAGAAGAAATGGACAACTTTCTAGAAAAATACAGCCTTCCAAGGCTGACCCAGGAAGAAACAGAAAATCTGAGTAGACCAATTACCAGCAAGAAAATTGAATTGGTAATAAAAATCTACCTAAGAACAAAACGGCTGGACTCGATAGTTTCACTGCTGAATTATATTAAACATTTAGTGAAGACCTAATACCCTTAAAGTTTTCCAAAAAGTAGAAGAGGAGGGAGTACTTCCAAACTCAGTCTACGAGGACAAAATCACTCTTAATACCAAAACCAGGCAAAGACACCACAAAAAAAAGAAAATTACAGACCAATATCCCTGATGAACATAAATGCAAAAATACTCAACAGAGTACTAGCAAACCAAATTCAAAAATACATCAACAGAATCATCCATCATGATCAAGTGGGATTCATCACAAGAATGCAAGGATGGTACAACATTCGAAAATACATCAACATCATCCACCACATCGACCAAAAGGACAAAAACCACATGATCATCTCCATAGATGCTGAAAAAGCATTTGACAAAACCCAACATCCATTCATGATAAAAAAAAAGTCTCTCAACAAAATGGGTATAGAGGGCAAGTACCTCAACATAATAAGGGCCATATATGTGAAACCCACAACTAACATCATACTAAACTAACATCATGAAAGCAGGAGCTGATTCTTTGAGAAAAGAAACTTAACGGTGAGAAGCTGAAAGGTTTTCCTTTAAGATCAGGAACAAGACAAGGATGCCCACAGTCTCCACTTTTATTCAACACAGTTCTGGAGGTCCTCGTCATGGCAATCAGACAACACAGAGAAACAAAAGGCATCCAGATTGGCAAGGAAGATGTCAAATTGTCCCTGGTGGCAAATGACATGATATTGTGCATAAAAAACCCTAAAGAATCCACTCCAAAACTACTAGATCTAATATCTGAATTCAGCAAAGTTGTGGGATACAAAATTAATACACAGAGATCTGTTGCATTCCTATACACTAACGATGAACTAGCAGAAAGAGAAATCAGGAAAACAATTCCATTCACAATTGCATCAAAAATTATAAAATACCTAGGATGAAATTTAACCAAGAAAGTGGAAGACCCATACTTTGAAAACTACAAGACACTCATGAGAGAAATTAAAGAAGATACCAATAAATGGAAACTTGTCCTGTGCTGATGGTAGGAAGAATTAATATTGTCAAAATGGCCATCCTGCCTAAAGCGATCTACAGATTCAATGCAATCCCTTTCAAAATACTAACAGCATTTTTCCACAAATTAGAGCAAATATTTCTAAAATTCGTCTGGAACCAGAAAAGACCCCAAATAGCCAAAGCAATCCTGAGAAGGCAGAATACAGCTGGGGTGATTATACTTCCCAGCTTCAAGCTCTAATACAAAGCCACAGTAATCAAGACAGTTTGGTACAGGCACAAGAACAGACCCATAGACCAATGGAACAGACTAGAGAGCCCAGATATAAACCCAAGGATATATGGTCAATTAATATACAATAAAGGAGCCATGGATATACAATGGGGGAATGACCACCTCTTCAACAGCTGGTGTTGGCAAAACTGGACAGCTACATGTAAGAGAATGAAACTGGATTATTGTCTAACCCCATACACAAAATAAACTCAAAATGTATCAAAGACCTGAATGTAAGTCATGAAACCGTAAAACTCTTAGAAAAAACATAGGCAAAAATCTCTTGGACATAAACATGAGCAACTTCTTCATGAACGTGTTTCCCCAGGCAAGGGAAACAAAAGCAAAAAATGAACAAGTGGGACTATATCAAACTAAAGAGCTTCTGTGCAGCAAAGGACACTATCAGTAGAACAAAAGGAAATCCTACAGTATGGGAGAATGTATTCATAAATGACATATCCAGTAAGGGCTTGACATCCAAAGTATACAAAGAGCTCACACACCTCAACAAGCAAAAAACAAATAAGCCAATTAAAAAATGGGCAGAGGAGCTAAACAGACACTTCTGCAAAGAAGAAATTCAGATGGCCAACAGGCACATGAAAAGATGCTCCACATCACTAATCATCAGAAAAATGCAAATTAAAACCACAGTGAGATATCACCTCACACCAGTTAGGATGACCACCATCCAGAAGACAAATGACAATAAATATTGGCGAGGATGTGGAGAAAGGGGAACCCTCCTACACTTCTGGTGGGAATGTAAATTAGTTCAAGCATTCTGGAAAGCCGTATTGAGGTTCCTCAAGGAACTAAAAATAGAAATACCATTTGACCCAGGAATTCCACTCTTAGGAATTCACCCTAAGAATGCAGGTGCCCAGTTTGAAAAAACATATGCACCCCTATGTTTATCGCTGCATTACTTAGAATAGCCAAGAAATGGAAACAACCTAAGTGTCCATCAATAGATGAATGGATGAAGAAGATGTGGTATGTATACACAATGGAATATTATTCAGCCATAAGAAGAAAACAAATCCTACCATTTGCAACAACATTGGTGGACCATGAGGGTATTATGTTCAGTGAAATAAGCCAGGCAGAGAAAGACAAGTATCAAATGATTTCACTCATCTGTGGAGTATAACAATAAAGAAAAAACTGAAGGAACAAAACACCAGCAGATTCACAGAACCCAAGAATGGACTAACAATTATCAAAGGGAAAGGGACTGGGGAGGATGGGTTGGAAAGGAGGGATAAGGTGGAAAAAGGGGCATTATGATTAGCACACATAATGTAGGGGGTCAGGATATGGGGAAGGCAATAAGTATAATAAAAGACAAATAGTGATTCTATAGCATCTTATTACGGTATTGGACAGTGACTCTAATGGGGTGTGTGGTGGAGACTTGATAATAGGGGAAGTCTAGTAACCATAATGTTGCCCATGTAATTGTACATTAATGATACCAAAAAAAAGAGACAGTATGTGATAAACCCATCATACTGTCATCATACTCAGTGATATTCATACACAGCTAAGATCATACTCAGCCTTTAAGATAAGAAACAAGGTAATGATACCCCTTCTCACCACTTATATTCAACATACTACTGGAAGTCCTAGCCAGAGCAGTTAGGCAGGAAAAAGAAATAAAGGCATCCAAATGAGAAAGAAGTTAAATTGCCTCTCTTTCTAGATGGCATGGTCTTATATATAGAAAACCCTGAAGACTCCACCAAAAAATTGTTAGAACTGATAAGTTCAGTAAAGTTGCAGGATACAAAATGAATCTACAAAGATTAATTGTGTTTACACACTGATGACTGCCTTTTGGAGAAAAAAATTAAGAAAACATTTCCATTTACAATAACATCAAAAAAAAAACCTTTGAAATAAATTTAACCAAGAAGGTAAAAGACCTGTACAGCATAAATTATAAGACATTTAATAAAGAAATGGAGGAAAAACACAAATAAATGTGAAAAGTATTCATGGATTGGAAGGATTTATGTTGTTAAAACATCGATAGTATCCAAAGTGATCTATGTGTTTAATACAGTCCCTATCAAAATTCTAATTGTCTCTTTCATAGAAATTGAAGAAAATCCTAAAATCATATGGGAAGTACAAAAGACTCAGGGAAGCCCATGCAATCTTGAGAAAGAACAAAGCTGGAAGCATCATACTTGCTGATTTCAAAGCATATTACAAAGGGATAGTAATCAAAGCATGGTATTGGCTTAAAAACAGACACATAGACCAGTGGAGCAGAATAGAGAGGCCAGAAATAAACCCAGGCATAAATGGCTGATTAATGCTTACAAGGGCACCAAGTACACACGTGGGAGAAGAACCATCTCTTCCGTAAACAGTGCTGGGAAAACTGGCTAGCCACATGCAAAAGAATGAAATGGGGCTTTATCTTGTACTCCCAAAAGTTAACTCAAAGTGGATTAAAGACTTAAATGTAAGACCTGAAGCATAAAGCTCCTAGAAGAAAACAGGGAAAATGCATTTGGCAATGATTTTTTGGATATGACACCAAAGGTACAGCAATAAAAAACAAAAAGTAACCAAGTAGGATGACATTAAACCAAGAAGCTACTGCACTGCAAGGGAAACAGTCAACAAAATGAAAAGGCAATTTACAGGATGGGAGAAAATATTTGCAAACTATACTCTGCTAAGGGGATAGTACCAAAATATATAAGGAACTTACACAACTCAGTAGCAAAAAAAAAAAAAAAAATTACAGTTAAAAAATGGGCAAAAGACTTTTCTTTTTTTTCCAAAGAAGTGAACATTTTTCCAAAGAAGACATACAAGTGACTAACACATATATAAGAAAGTGTTCAACATTAATCATCAAGGAAATCAAGACCATAATGAGATACCACTTCACACCTGTTAGGATGACTTTCATCAAAAAGACAGTATATAACAGTGTTAGCATGGATCTGGAGTAAAGTTAATCCTAGTACACTGTTGGTGGGAATGTAAATTGGTACAGTCATTATGGAAAAGTGTGGAGGTTTGTCAAAAAACTGAAAAAATGGAATGATCCACTGGTTATTTGGTCATTTGTATGGTTTGGTCATTAAAGAAAACTGAAAACTTGTGAGAAATAGAAAACTTGGAAAGAGAGGATATAAAATTCAGAAAGTAATTTAATTTGGGATAACAGAGAAAATAATTACATCAGAAATAAAAAGAAAAGGATCCAAATTAGCTTAAGATACAACGGGAAATGAATGAAAATCAGATGGAAATGAATAGGAAGTCTCATGTCTCCCTTTGTTGGGGAGCTATTTATTCACTATGTCAGAACAATAGCAAACTAATACATTTTAAGTTATTTAAAAATTTTTTCTACCCTAAGTTCTTTTATCTTCCCCCATTTTTAAGAAATATATAATATGAGAGTGTTTGATGTTGCCCCTTCACAAACAGGCTTTATTCAAGTTTTTCATGCATCATAAAATAATGTCCTGAAGGTAAAAAGGAAAGGTAATAATGCTTTTCTTTTGGGATGGGGGAATTATTCCAGGCATAGCCCTTTTGTACCTGCAGTTGTACCGAGTCACGTGTGACCAGACCTACCTGCTCCGATCCCTGGATTACGTAAAGAGGACACTTCGGAATCTGAATGGCCGCAAGGTCACTTTCCTCTGTGGAGATGCTGGGCCCCTTGCTGTAGGAGCTGTGGTATATCATAGACTCAAAAGTGATTGTGAATCCCAGGAATGCATCTCAAAGTGAGTTTTGAGAACTGGAAGTATTTTTCTCCAAATTCTCAGCTGTAGGTCTTGCTATAGAAATACATTCAAAAAAGAAATTATTTCTTAATTTATCTACTGTTTCAAAGAGGTTTCTCCAAGAATTGAAGAGGGTTATATATTACTTCTGAACATAATGGTGGGGTTGTGTCCTTTCTTTCAATCCAAGCATATAGTTGCCCTAATTTTGGGAAGAATAAACATATTTCTTTGCCTTACTTTAATCATTTTTCCTGAGTGATTCTTGATTGCTTCCAAATGCATGAAAATTAGCTAAATGCCTGAGATTCACTATTACAACTAAGTTATTCTTAGGGTCCCTTATTGTGGAACAGAGTGTGTAAACTTTTTTTGTACCTATTGGTTTATTTTCAAGGAAAATGCAGAAATCAGGACTCAGTCCCACATTCTGGCACATGCTAATCAGTTAATGTTTGTTGAAAGACAGAATGACTCGATCTAATTCCCAAGTTTTGGCTACTGAAAATTTTAGTACTATTTTCATTTATATTTTAAATCAACTTTCTTCTAATTCTGGATATCAAAATTGAGTTTCTTCTCTTACATGGTTTAGAGTATATATAAAGGTAGAAATTTTGAACAGAAATATGTTTTGTTTTTAATTTTGGTATCTGAGAAGAAAATAGTAAAGTGAAGTTTTTGTTGTTTTCTGGGGTTTTCTGTGTATTTTTTAAAAATCAGTCTTAAACGAAAAATAAATGACAGGTAGTTCCTAAAGTGATAGGTTTACTTAGAGTTTCAAAAAGAGGTATTTTAGACATTGTCTGGAAAACAGCATTTTTCTTGTCTGGTAGACTTTTGCAGCTCCAGAGAACCATTGTCTGCCAAGACTCAGAGCTTCCCGATGAGCTGCTCTATGGACGGGCAGGGTACCTGTATGCCTTACTCTACCTGAATACGGAGATCGGTCCAGGCACCGTGTGTGAGTCCGCTGTTAAAGAGGTATGTGGGATTACTGACAGCTACAGGCATCCCTGTCACTGCTATTTGAACCTGTCTTAGCACAGAGTGACTATAGTAGCTGGACTCTCCTTGTAGGTGGAGTAATTTCTTAAAGCATCTTGTAAAATTAATAAATAGTTTCTTTTTTTCCTTTCTAAGAATGTGTCTTAAAAATCTGTACTCCTCTTAGGCCTGTATTCAGCTGTTTTTACTAGAAGCAAACAACTGCAGCTTTGAAAAAATAGAATGTTTATTTCTCTTTCATGAGTCGTCTGGAGCGGTAGGAGCCCAGGTGAATATGGCTTTTCTGTCGTGTCTGCCATGTCCTAGGGGCATGCCCTTACCTGCATGACCAAAGCTACTGAGCACCCCCAGCCCAGGGGACAGGTGAGGAAGTGAAGGTTGAGGAGCTTTCTTTTTAAGGCCACGAACTAGAAGTTGCCCACCTCACTTTCCTCACATCCCACTTCCAGAACTTAGTCAAGTGACTGTGTCCAGCTGTATATAGCTCAGAGGTCAGATGCATAGCTAAAACTTGGAGCTCTGTTACCAGTAGTATGAGGGGAAGGAAGGATATGAAGAAAAAGTTAGTCTTTGCCACATTGTCATTTCAGATATGGTATTCTTTTGATCTAACATCTGCATACTACAATGACACATCTCATTTTATTAGCCTTTCATAAAGAAAACTAATTCCTCCAGCCTTTCCTGGAAGATGTACATGCCAGTCTTTGGGGGGAAATATTTACAGCTACAAAACAACTAAGTCTAGAGCAGTTGTTATAGAAAGTTATCCTAGGTTTTAGCAAACTGTTGATACAAAGAACTTTTGATTTCTTTGACTTCTTAATGTCTTTTCTACTCTGAAATTATCTTCTGGTTTTTCTCTGTATTTATTAATTTATAAAATAAATAAAACAATGTTGGCTACTAACTGCTTAAAGATTTTAGATTAAATTCTGTCTAAAGACAGGTTGTTAGTGTTAATTAAAGTAGAACAGGATACATGTAAGGTGTTTAGACTTAGGCTGCTGCCTCTTTATCTCTGTAGGTTGTCAATGCTGTTATTGAATCGGGCAAAGCCTTGTCAAGGGAAGAAAGGAAGGCTGAGCGCTGTCCCCTGTTATACCAGTGGCACAGGAAGCAGTATGTTGGTGCTGCCCATGGTATGACTGGGATCTACTACATGCTACTGCAGGTAAGTAAGAATTCTCAGAAATACTAATATCAGTGACTGCTTTATAAAATATTAGATCAAAGAGGGAATGTGAACTTAAATTTTAGTACAAACCACACAGGCTGAAATGAAATAAGGATCCTACTTTGAATTACAATGTTTAAACTCTGCATATGAGCCCCAAGAAGTGAACCCACGAGCACATTCCATATGCAGTTTTGTACAGGCGAGGTGTCTACTGGCCCCAAGTCTCTTCTGTGCGTGTCCCGCTGCTGATTGACGCAGTCACCCTTGTAACAGTGAAAGCCTTCAAGGGACTTCCAGAGTCTATCTCTGAATCTCTGGAGACATTTCATGGTCAGATACCCCCAGTTGCTCTCAGTTGTGTTCTTGATTTTTAAGTAGTTTATTGTAGAGGTTATGATGTTGTCTGTCAGTCATCCCTGACATCTACTGAATTAAGTACTGGCTCTTCTGTCAGGCAGTCAGAGACCCCACACAAAGACCGCTTCAGCCTGCAGCCAGCCATATGGCCTGTGATTCCTTCCCTTCCTTGCTCTGTATGTGGCCCAATTTTTTTTTTCCATTAAGGCTTTCATTATTCTGCCACACCCATAACAGTAGTTAATTAACTTGCTCAAAATCACAAAGCTATTAAGGAACATGGATTAGACTTTAGATCTTCTTTTTTTTTTTTTTAATTTTATTTTGGTATCATTAATCTACAGTTACATGAAGGACATTACGATTACTAGGCTCCCTCCTTCACCAAGTCCCCCGCACATGCCCATTCACAGTCACTGTCCATCAACATAGTAAGATGCTGTAAAATCACTCCTTGTCTTCTCTGTGTTGCACAGCCCTCCCCGGTGCCCCCACCCACACTATACATGCTAATCGTAATGCCCCCTTTCTTTTTCTCCTGCCCTTATCCCTCCCTTCCCACCCATCCTCCCCAGTCGCTTTCCCTTTGGTAACTATTAGTCCATTCTTGGGTTCTGTGCTTCTGCTGCTGTTTTGTTCCTTCAGTTTTCTTTTGTTCTTATTCTCCACATATGAGTGAAATCATTTGGTACTTGTCTTTCTCCGCCTGGCTTATTTCACTGAGCATAATACCCTCTAGCTCCATCCATGTTGTTGCAAATGGTAAGATTTGTTTTTTTCTTATGGCTGAATAATATTCCATTATGTATATGTACCACATCTTCTTTATCCATTCATCTATGATGGACATTTAGGTTGCTTCCATATCTTGGCTATTGTAAACACTGCTGCGATAAACATGGGGGTGCATCTGTCTTTTTCAGACTAGGCTGCTGCATTCTTGGGGTAAATTCCTAGAAGTGGAATTCCTGGGTCAAATGGTATTTCTATTTTGAGCATTTTGAGGAACCTCCATACTGCTTTCCACAATGGTTAAACTAATTTACATTCCCACCAGCAGTGTAGGAGGGTTCCCCTTTCTCCACAACCTCGCCAACATTTGTTGTTGTTTGTCTTTTGGATGGTAGCCATCCTTAGTGGTGTGAGATGATATCTCATTGTGATTTTAATTTGCATTTCTCTGATGACAAGCAATGTGGAGCATCTTTTCATGTGTCTGTTGGCCATCTGAATTTCTTCTTTAGAGAAATGTCTATTCAGCTCCTCTGCCCATTTTTTAATTGGATTACTTGCTTTTTGTTTGTTGAGGTGTGTGAGCTCTTTATATATTTTGGATATCAACTCTTTATAAGATCTGTCATTTACGAATATATTCTCCCATACTGTAGGATACCTTTTTGTTCTATTGATGGTGTCCTTTTGCTGTACAAAAGCTTTTCAGCTTGATATAGTCCCATTTGTTCATTTTTGCATTTGTTTCCCTTGCCCGGGGAGATATGTTCAAGAAGAAGTCACTCATGTTTATGTCTAAGAGATTTTTGCCTATGTTTTTTCCTAAGAGTTTTATGATTTCATGACTTAATTCAAGTCTTTGATCCATTTCGAATTTACTTTTGTGTATGGGGTTAGACAGTGATCCAGTTTCATTCTCTTACATGTAGCTGTCCAGTTTTGCCAGCACCATCTGTTGAAGAGACTACCATTTCCCCATTGTATGTCCATGGCCCCTTTATCGAATATTAGTTGACCATATATGTTTGGGTTAATGTCTGGAGTCTCTAATCTATCCCACTGGTCTGTGGCTCTGTTTTTGTGCCAGTACCAAATTGTCTTGATTACTGTGGCTTTGTAGTAGAGCTTGAAGTTGGGGAGTGAGATGCCCCACACTTTATTCTTCCTTCTCAGGATTGCTTTAGCTATTATGTCTTTGGTGTTTTGGTGTAAAGACTATAGCTTTAGTCTTTGGTGTTTCCATATGAATTTTTGAACTATTTGTTCCAGTTCATTGAAGAATGCTGTTGGTAGTTTGATAGGGATTACATCGAATCTGTATGTTGCTTTGGGCAGGATGGCCATTTTGACTATATTAATTCTTCCTAGCCAGGAGCATGGGATGAGTTTCCATTTGTTATTGACCTCTTTAATTTATCTTAAGAGTGCCTGTCTTATAGTTTTCAGGGTATAGGTCTTTCACTTCCTTGGTTAGGTTTCTTCCTAGGTATTTTATTCTTTTTGATGCTATTGTGAATGGAATTGTCTTCCTGATTTCTCTTTCTATTAGTTTATTGTTAGTGTATAGGAAAGCCACAGATTTCTGTGTGTTAATTTTGTATCCTGCAACTTTGCTGAATTCCGATATTAGCTCTAGTAGTTTCGGAGTGGAGTCTTTAGGGTATTTTACATACAATATCATGTCATCTGCAAATAGTGACAGTGTAACTTCTTCTTTACCAGTCTGGATTCCTTGTATTTCTTTGTTTTGTCTAATTGCCATGGCTAGGACCTCCAGTACTATGTTGAATAACAGTGGGGAGAGTGGGCATCCCTGTCTTGTTCCCGATCGCAGAGGAAAAGCTTTCAGCTTCTCGCTGTTCAGTATGATGTTGGCTGTGGGTTTATCATATATGGCCTTGATTATGTTGAGGTACTTGCCCTCTATACCGATTTTGTTGAGAGTTTTTATCATGAATGGATGTTGAATTTTATCGAATGCTTTTTCAGCATCTATGAAGATGATCATGTGGTTTTTGTCTTTCTTTTTGTTGATGTAGTGGATGATGTTGATGGATTTTCGAATGTTGTACCATCCTTGCATCCCTGGAATGAATCCCACTTGGTCATGGTGTATGATCCTCTTTTGATGTATTTTTGAATTTGGTTTGCTAATATTTTGTTGAGTATTTTTGCATCTACATTCATCAGGGATATTGGTCTGTAGTTTTCTTTTTTGGTGGGGTCTTTGCCTGGTTTTGGTATTAGGGTGATGTTGGCTTCATTGAATGAGTTTGGGAGTATTCCCTTCTCTTCTATTTTTTGGAAAACTTTAAGGAGAATGGGTATTATGTCTTCTCTGTATGTCTGATAAAATTCCAAGGTAAATCCATCTGGCCCGGGGGTTTTGTTCTTTGGTAGTTTTTTGATTACTGCTTCAATTTCATTGCTGGTAATTGGTCTGTTTAGATTTTCTGTTTCTTTCTGGGTCAGTCTTGGAAGGTTGTATTTTTCTAGGAAGTTGTCCATTTCTCCTAGGTTTTGCAGCTTGTTAGCATATAGGTTTTCATAGTACTCTGTAATAATTCTTTGTATTTCTGTGGTGTCCGTCGTGATTTTTCCTTTCTCGTTTCTGATTTTGTTGATGTGTTTTGACTCTGTTTTCCTCTTAGTAAGTCTGGCTAGAGGCTTATCGTTTTTGTTTATTTTCTTAAAGAACTGGCTCTTGGTTTCATTGATTTTTGCTGTTGTTTTATTCTTCTCAATTTTATTTATTTCTCCTCTGATCTTTATTATGTCCCTCCTTCTGCTGGCCTTAGGCCTCATTTGTTTTTCTTTTTCCAATTTCGATAATTGTGGCATTAGACCATTCATTTGGGATTGTTCTTCCTTCTTTAAATATGCCTGGATTCCTATATACTTTCCTCTTAAGATTGCTTTTGCTGTATCCCACAGTAGTTGGGGTTTTGTGTTGTTGTTGTCGCTTGTTTCCATATATTGTTGGATCTCCATTTTGATTTGGTTGTTGATCCATTGATTATTTTAGAGCATGTTGTTAGCCTCCATGTGTTTGTGAGCCTTTTTGCTTTCTTTGTACACTTTATTTCCAGTTTTATGCCTTTGCCTGAAAAGTTGTTTGGTAGGATTTCAATGTTTTTGAATTTACTGAGGCTCTCTTTGTGGCCTAGTATGTGGTC
The DNA here is from genome assembly GCF_030020395.1 of Manis pentadactyla. NCBI lineage: Eukaryota > Metazoa > Chordata > Mammalia > Pholidota > Manidae > Manis > Manis pentadactyla. Next base: position 40,019,184 of record NC_080025.1, on the reverse strand, counting down.
TATTCTGGAGAATGTTCCATGTGCACTTGAGAAGAATGTGTATCCTGTTGCTTTTGGATGTAGAGTTCTGGAGACGTCTATTAGGTCCATCTGTTCTAGTGTGTTGTTCAGTGCCTCTGTGTCCTTACTTATTTTATGTCTGGTGGATCTGTCCTTTGGAGTGAGTGGTGTTGAAGTCTCCCAAAATGAATGCATTGCATTCTGTTTCCTCCTTTAATTCTTTTAGTATTTGTTTCACATATGGTGGTGCTCCTGTATTGGGTGCATATATATTTATAATGGTTATATCCTCTTGTTGGACTGAGCCCTTTATCATTATGTAATGTCCTTCTATCTTTTGTTACTTTCTCTGTTTTGAAGTCTGTTTTGTCTGATACTAGTATTGCAACAGCTGCTCTTTTCTCTCTGTTGTTTGCATGAAATATCTTTTTCCATCCCTTGACTTTAAGTCTGTGCGTGTCTTTGGGTTTGAGGTGAGTCTCTTGTAAGCAGCATATGGATGGGTCTTGCTTTTTTATCCGTTCTGTTACTCTGTGTCTTTTGATTGGTGCATTCAGTCCATTTACATTTAGGGTGATTATTGAAAGGTATGTACTTATTGCCATTGCAGGCTTTAAGTTTGTGGTTATCAAAGGTTCAAGGTTAGCTTCTTTACTATCTTACTGTCTAACTTAACTCGCTTATTGAGCTATTATAAACACGGTCTGATGATTCTTTATTTCTCTCCCTTCTTATTCCTCCTCCTCCCTTCTTCATATGTTGGGTGTTTTGTTCTGTGCTCTTTTTAGGAGTGCTCCCATCTAGAGCAGTCCCTGTAAGATGCCCTATAGAGGTGGTTTGTGGGAGGCAAATTCCCTCAACTTTTGCTTGTCTGGGAATTGTTTAATCACTCCTTCATATTTAAATGATAATCATACTGGGTACAGTATTCTTGGTTCGAGGCCCTTCTGTTTCATTGCATTAAGTATATCATGCCATTCTCTTCTGGCCTGTAGGGTTTCTGTTGAGAAGTCTGATGATAGCCTGATGGGTTTCCCTTTGTAGGTGACCTTTTTTCTCTCTCTGGCTGCCTTTAATACTCTGTCCTTGTCCTTGATCTTTGCCATTTTAATTATTATGTGTCTTGGTGTTACCGTCCTTGGATTCCTTGTCATGGGAGTTCTTTGTACCTCTGTTGTCTGAGAGACCATTTCCTCCCCTAGTTTGGGGAAGTTTTCAGCAATTATTTCTTCAAAGACACTTTCTATCCTTTTTTCTCTCTCTTCTTCTTCTGGTACCCCTATAATGCGGATATTGTTCCATTTTGATTGGTCGCACAGTTCTCTTAAAATTCTTTCATTCCTAGAGATCCTTTTATCTCTCTCTGCATCAGCTTCTCTGTGTTCCTGTTCTCTGTTTTCTAGTCCATTAATGGTCTCTTGCTTCTCGTCCATTCTGTTTTGAAGTCCTTCCAGAGCTTGTTTTGTTTCTGTATTCTCCCTCCTTAGTTCTTGCATATTTCTCTGCAAGTCCATCAGCATGTTTATGACTTTTGTTTTGAATTCTTTTTCAGGAAGACTGGTTAAATCTATCTCCCCAGGTTCCTTCTCAGGGGAAGATGTAGAAGATGTTGAAGCTGTCTGGGTTAGTCTTGTCTGGATCAAATTTTTTTGCATTTTCATGTTGATAGGTACAATGGTGAGCTATTGACTCATCTGTCAGTTGAGAGAGCCACGACTTTCCACTTGCTCCTGGACTTTCTTTACTGGGACAACTGAGACCCCTAGTGGCTTGTTTTGGGCAATTGCGTGTAGACTGGGTCTTTGTATCTTGCCCAGCCGGTATGGAGGAAGCTCCCTTGCTGTGGGCATGGCCAGCCTCAGGCAGCTGCTCTGCTATGGCGGGGCCCCGGAGGGGTAATGGACAGGGGGGTGTTTGGCTGTTTACCTCCCTGAGGGTTCTCAGAGCTGTTGCCCAGGGGGTTAGTGTACCCGGAGTTCCCTGGAATTTCCAGCTGCTGGACTGTGACCCGGGATGCTTCCTTCCTGCTTTGGCGTCTCTGTCCCTTTAAGACTTTCAAAATGCACTCGCTTTTCTGTGTCCCAGAGGCACCGGCTGGGGGACCTGCTCAAAGATCTTACTGTCCTGATTCCCTAGTTTCCAGCACCCCACACATACACTGTGTGTGCGCTCTGGTGCGGATGGCTGGGGCTAGGTGTTCAGCAGTGCTGGGCTCCCTCTCCCTCCACACTCTGACTCCTCTCCTCCCACCGGGAGCTGGGGTCAGGGGCACTCAGGTCCTGCCAGGCTGGGGCTTGTATCTTACCCCCTTTGCGAGGCGCTGGGTTCTCGCAGGTGTGGATGTAGTCTGGCTGTTGTCCTGTGTCTTCTGGTCTCTCTTTTAGGGGTAGTTGTATTTGTTGTATTTTCAAAAATATATGTTTTTGGGAGGAGATTCCCACTGTCCTACTCAGGCTGCCATCTTGTCTCCACCTCCGACTTTAGATCTTTTTTGACTAAAAGCCCATATATTCCCTTTTTTAAAATTTTATTTCAAATTTCTTTTTTAAAAGAAAACTTACTGCGTCATGCTGCTACTCACTAAAGCACAATTGTGTAGGTATGAAAAAGTTCATATCTACACAGGACTAAAACCACTTTTTATGGTTATTAGTTGTTTTTGTGAATCATTGTAGAAGGTAAAATATGTATATATTCTAATTTGTGAATTTTCCTTAAGTGCAGACATGTTTTCAAAATAACCAAAATTCCATATCTCACTTAAAAATGGCATGTTATTCTGGACAGTTGGCAGATTGTGTATATTCTCTCTTTTGCCAGAAAAATGTTTTAGCAGCAGCTTTTGAAACTTTTTTTTTTAATGATAATAGTCTTAGCAGCAACAGAATCCTATGAGAACCATGCCCCAGAAAAACAGCTGAACTTAGATTTCAGTGTCAGGTTGATTTTGTTAGATACAAGGGGTTTCCTTGAGAGAAACACAAATCGTAAAATTGTCCCCTCATCTGCTTATAAAGTGAAGAATATGGAAATACCGTTTAGTAAGCATTGTATTTAGAAATTGATATTGGGCTTCTTATAGCAGTCACTGAGCAGTAGTGTGCTAGAGCGAGCTCACAAGCAGACTGCACATCACTTCTCTGTTCAGCGGGGGTACCGTCCTGGCAGAGCGGCGCCCAGCCATGCAGCAGTCAGCCAGCAGTGCACCACCATAGGTCCTGTGTAGCCTTCCATTTGGAAGGCTAGTGGAGCAATAGACACAAAACTTCTAAAATAGCACTTAAACAGATAAACTTTCATGATACAGAATGATATTGGTCAAAGATTATTCTGGATGTTTCTGTGAGAGCATTTTGGGTGAGATTTACACTTAATTCTCTTCAAAATCATCTCAAAATAACAAGGAAAACAAAAAATAGAAACCCAACTTCTTTGATGAAACTAGGAGACATCTGGCTCCCCAAACTACAAATATGTAGACTGAGAAAATAGATGAAAGAATGGAAGATGCCCTGGCAAGGCAGAGGAAGGCCACAATCCAGGAAGGGGCCTGAAGAGAGGGTGCCAACAAGGAGCAATCAGTTTGCCCTGCAGGCCCCTTGCCCTCAGGAATCTTAAGTGCCATGTACTGTTGGAGGCAGTGCCAGATGTCAGGTCTGGTATACGGAGGATGAGGGCTGGGCAGTGGGAATTCTTTATATGGAGCATTAGGCCTGTCGGTAAGATCACCCTGCACACTGAGGTGATTGCCCCCCACCCAGCTCCTGCTATGAAGGAAATGGTCTACAGGAACTGAACCAGCTCTTTCAACTCAAGAAAGCCGGGTGTGGAGGGAGTTGAAGTTAAGCATCCAACTGAAAACGGGGGGTTTGATGAATGTCCACATGGTGAGTGGTGAGACTTCCTGCTGCCATAGCCACTCATGCACACCTTCTTCACCCTATTTGACAAGACCACTTTCACCTCAGGAAGGGAATTAAAGTCTCTTTTTGGGGGGAAACAACTCAGATTAAAGATTCATAGATACATGTATTTGAAAGTCCCTAGTGAAAATACCAGCTATCTGTGACAGTTAATCTTACATGTTAAATTGGCTGGGCCAATGGTGCCTAGATATTGGTCAAACATTATTCTGGATGTTTCTGTGAGAGCATTTTGGGTGAGATTTACACTTACATGTGTGAACTTGTAGTAAAGCAGTTTTCTCAACCATAACATGGGGGACCCATCTAATCAGTTGAAGGCCTCCCCTGAGCAAGAGGGAATTCTCCAGAAGATGGCCTTCTTACTTGTCAGTGACATCAGAAAGACACAAAAAAATGTCTGCCCAAGTCTTAAATAACCAGTTAATCGAATTAATTACAATTTTATATGCTTCTTGGTATTCCAGGTAATTGATGCCTTCTTATATTAGCCACAAAACAGATTTTTTAAAAAGGAAACTTAAGGAAAAATTAATGTTTTTTTTTTTTGTTTGTTTGTTTGTTCAAAGCCATCAGCAAAAGTGGACCAAGAAACCTTGACAGAAATGGTGAAACCTAGTATTGATTATGTGCGCCACAAAAGATTCCGATCTGGGAATTATCCATCTTCATTAAGCAATGAAACAGATCGATTGGTCCACTGGTGCCACGGTGCTCCAGGTGTCATCCACATGCTTATGCAAGCCCACAAGGTCAGTGCTTCAGCTTGTGCCACAAGCATCCAGTGTCCGTAGATCCACTTTTCTCCACCAGGTTTTCAGTTTGATTTTGGTTGCAAACTAAACACCTTTTAGAATTAATGTTTTTACAAAATAAATAGAAAGTCTCTTTATTTCACTGTTCATCACCACTGTAGTTAGAGCTATAAGTACATGTGTGTGTGTTTTAACAGAAATCGTATTCATGTATAGAGTCAAACCTGGATGACAGCATAGTAATGATTTTTATTCTGAGCGTAAGTTCAGTAAGGCAGAAGGAAGTGTTATAAACAGGATGCCTTTTTTTCTTAACATTTTATTTTCTTGCTTGAATATTCCTCTATTGCTGGATTATTATTATAAGTCAGGGGCTTTTAAGTTTGAATTTAAAATTTTTATAAAATTATGCACAAGAGAAAGGTATGGCACTCATATTTTTACACATACAGGGTATTATAGGAAAACAGGAGGTACCTTTACTGATAATTCTAGTAGACACTAGATATATTTGGGCACAATATTAAAAATACTTGATTTCTTTTCTGGACTAAGAATTATAGCTTGAAAGTAAATAATGCTTTTTTTACAATTTTATTTTTCTTTTGATACACCTTATTTATAACATTTGATGTTAGAGATTGTTGCTCATATATCAAAGCATAGATTATAACCACAATGAACGTGTTTTGGTAAGGTTTCTTGGTTTTGCAGAAATAAATGAAATTAATGGAGTGGAATTCAAGTTTCTACCTGAAAATAAAAAAACTGGTCCCTGAATCATTTTTATTTTTTCTTTGTGGCTAACTAATAAATTAGACAAATTGTGGGGAATTATCTCTCATGATTTAGACTAATTTCTCAGAATTTTTTAGTCCTACAACAATAACATAAAAAATATTCTAATAATACAAAAGTCAGGTGTGAGCACTCAAGAAAATAATGTCGACAGTTGTGATAGTTGATGAGAGAGAAGCACAGTGAAATATACACCTTGGCATGCAGAAGAGCTTAATCATGCATTTTCTTAACACCTTAGCTTTTAAATTAAAACGTCTGTTCAAATCACTGCTTCCCCTTTTTTAGAGCTTTAGAGCAATTGTAGCTTTAGTGGCATAGATATGAGTCTGTAATATCAGAATTATCTGGCCATAATAACCGAGCATGCTGTTGGCAGTATAAGCAAGGGTCCCTTCATATTCAAAACAGATGTATGACTGTTAAAAGATGTATTTTGTTTGTCATACTTCTTTGTCGTACTTCTTTCCCCTTTCGCTTTAAAGAGAATCAGCTATAGAGGTGGGCACTCCTAGTAGCTGATGATCTTGGCTTCTGGAGGTCTCCTCCAACCCACCCCCAGGTTGCAGCAGCTGAACCCTTGGGCAGCAAGCAGGTGATCAAGAGCCATGGCTCCCTGGGGGCCCTTCTCCTGAGCAATTCTGTTCCTGTTAGCCCTGTTGACATTTCCCACCGTCCCTCTCCACCACTGCTGGTAGCACAGGAAGCAGTCAGAGCAGAGCTCTGCTGCCGGCAGGGCCACAGCTGTCTCAGACCAGCTGCCGCCTACAGGCTTCTGCTGAGAACACCATCTGGGTGCCTTTCCCTGCCCTGCACATTCCAAAACAGAAATTTCTTTCGTCTCGAAAATAGGGAGCCAAATACATTAAGGTGCCTTACTTAGTCATTAAAACTTAATTTTGTCCATTTATATCAAAATTCTCAGACATGAGGAAGGAGAGGAATAGCAGAATCTTCTGAAGTGAAGATATCAGTGGTAATTTGAAAAAGCACAATATAGTTTAACAGGTGAGTGACACTATGTCTTCATGGTCTAGGTCAGTGAGTGAGATGTGAAATTTGTGTTTGGCAGGGCCAGGGGGTGGTGAGGGGTGGGCGCACAGAGCTAGAGAACATGGTTCTAGACTCTATTTTCTCTCATGTTGGTAATTCAAATTAAGAGCATCTATATTCACTGAAGTTGTCTCTTAAAATTAGAAAGTGTTTAAATTATGTGTCATAAACTTTCTACAGTTTCTTATGCTGGCATATGAAGTCATAAGGTTTCTTCGAGAATGCATATGAAGGCACAAGGTTTTCAAGTACTTGAAAAAATATTAATATCCTTTACCAAAAAAACTATGAGTCCAGATTCACTAACTTTATTTTCCCTTGCTATAGATGCTAATCATGTTTTAGTCATTAGCTAGGGTATACTTGTCTTTTTATGAGCATGACTTGTTAATTTAAAATTTTAGTGTTTTAGGTGATTTTGGACAAAAAGTCAAGGTTTTAACAGTCTTCTTTATTGTATTTAGAGTTTTGTTAATTGCAAATGTTTTTCTAACAAATTACATTTGTGGACTCACAATGATGTATAGTTACAATCAGCTCTGGATTATCTGACAGTAAACTAGAGGTAATGGTAACAAATTCTACCTTCTAACCATAATTTGGGCCCTTGGGCATTAGCAATTTGGGTGGACTGAGCCACTACAAACAAATGTTAACATTCTTCAAATGAAATTGGAAGGGTTAATATGCTGCCAGGTAAACCATGCCGGTTACATCCAAGTACTCTCAACATGATCCTTTGGTTCTGGAGTAGACGTGTGAAACAACCATACCTTCCCTCTCTTGTCCCCCCATGCTGACACTCTGAACATCTCAGAAAAGAAAAGGTGGTCAACTGTTTCTGACTGTCAGAAAATGTTTTCATATGAATTGTGTTCCAAAAGCTCGTTTGTAAGTTGATTATTTGAAACAGGGAACATCTTTGGGGTGGGGTGGAGTGTGGTGTAGAATAATCACCTGGAGAAATTTTTTTCGAACTGTGCTGCTTCTTCAAGATTCTGATAACATCCTAAGTTTAAGCATTGTTTATGTAAATATACCACAGTTTATCCATTTGTTTTTCAGTTTTTAGCTGTTTACTTTTAGGAATCAGTTGGTATGAACATTCTTAGAAGGTCTTTTTATAGACATATGTTTTCATTTCTTTTAAGCTAATACCTAGGAGTGGAATTGCTGGATCAGAGGGTAGATGTATATTTAGTGTTATGAGAAACTGCCAGACCTCTTCTCAAAGTAGTGGTCATACCTTTTACATTCCATCAACAGCGTAAGAGTTCCAGTTGTTCCACGTCTTTGTCTTTTTAACTCTGTTCTGGTGAAGATTCCATTGTGGTTTTGATTTGCATCTTCCTGATTTATAGTGTTGAGCAGTTTTGCTTGTGCTCATGGGTCATTTGTATATCTTTCTTTGTTGAATGTCTGTTCATATTTTTACCTGCATTGTTTTATTTACTTTTTTTGTCTTTTTATTATTGAGTTATAAGAATTCTTAATATGTTTGGCTACAAGCCATTTTGTCAGATACAGGTTTTGGAAATAATTTCTCCCATGCTGTTTTGTGTGTTAAAATTCCTGATAGTATCTTTTGATGAACAGAGTTTTTAATCTGATAAAGTCTATTTTATCAGTGTTCTTTTTATGGTAATTACTTTCTGTATCTTTCTAAGAAATTTTACATGCTTTCAGATTATCCAGATAATACTCTGCTACAGGGTTCATGGATTTAGATTTGACATTTAGAACTGTGATCTGTCTCAAGTTTTGTGTATTATGTGAGTTAAAGAGTGAGATTTGTTTTTTAACTGTAGGGACACCTGGTTATTTCCACATCATTTGTTGAAAGACTTATTTCCCTAGGTGGATTAATTTTGGAGCCTTTATAAAAATCAAATTAACTAGTAAGCATGAGTTTATTTGTGGCCTCTCTGTATCGTTATTTTACCCTGTTTTTTCCTGTCATTATGACACGATTTCAATTACACTACTTAACTGTAAGTATTGAAGTCAGGTAATTTAAGACTTCAACTGTATTCTTTTTCAAAAGCACTTTAAACAATCCAGATCCTTTGCATTCCCATATAACTTTTAGAGTCAGTTTGTCAATTTCTGCAAAAGAGGCCTTTTGGGCTTAAGAGTGAGATTGTCTTGAATCTATGGATAAATTTTGGTAGAATTGATCCATGTGCAATCTTATTCACAAATACAGTATATCTCTCCATTTATTGATACTTTCATTTCTGTCAGCAATGTTTTATAGTTTTTGATGTCTTTAAAGTGTGTCTCTTTATACTTGGACTTGTCTGAAAATCCAGTCTAACAATGTGACCTTTAGTTTGGAAAGTTATTATACATTTATTGTTTAATCTATATATAATGTTTAATATACATATACAATGTATGTATATACATATACATATATATAAATTCATACTGTTTAGAATACACATACATACACAGGAATTATTTATATGGTTAAATTTAGCTTTGCCATTTTCCACTTGGTTTCTATGAGCTACATCTTGGAATTTTTTTCCTCCTGTTTTTCCTTTCTTTCCTTTTGTAGGGAAATAGGAGAGATTAATTGGATATTGTCTAGAATTTCATTTTAATATCTCTCTTGACTCTAATTGTATTTTTTTTGATATCATTAATCTACAATTACATGAGGAAAACTATGTTTACTAGACTTCCCCCTTCACCAAGTCCCCCCCACAAACCCCATTATAGTCACTGTCCATCAGCGTAGTAAGATGCTGTAGAATCACTACTTGTCTGTGTTGCACAGCCCTCCCTGTGCCTCCCCCCACATTATACATGCTAATCATAATACCCCCTTTCTTTTTCCCCACCCTTATCCCTCCCTTCCCACCCATCCTCCTCAGTCCCTTTCCCTTTGGTAACTGTTAGTCCATTCTTGGGTTCTGTGATTCTGCTGCTGTTTTGTTCCTTCAGTTTTTCTTTGTTCTTATACTCCACAGATGAGTGAAATCATTTGGCACTCGTCTTTGTCCGCCTGGCTTATTTCACTGAGCATAATACCCTCTAGCTCCATCCATGTTGTTGCAAATGGTAGGGTCTGTTTTCTTCTTATGACTGAATAATATTCCATTGTGTATATGTACCACATCTTCTTCATCCATTCATCTACTGATGGACACTTAGGTTGCTTCCATTTCTTGGCTATTGTAAATAGTGCTGCAATAAACATAGGGGTGCATCTGTCTTTTTCAAACTGGGCTGCTGCATTCTTGGGGTAAATTCCTAGAAGTGGAATTCCTGGGTCAAATGGTATTTCTATTTTGAGCATTTTGAGGAACCTCCATACTGCTTTCCACAATGGTTGAACTAATTTACATTCCCACCAGCAGTGTAGGAGGGTTCCCCTTTCTCCACAACCTCGCCAACATTTGTTGTTGTTTGTCTTATGGATGGTGGCCATCCTTACTGGTGTGAGGTGATATCTCATTGTGGTTTTAATTTGCATTTCTCTGATGACAAGCGATGTGGAGCATCTTTTCATGTGTCTGCTGGCCATCTGAATTTCTCCTTTAGAGAACTGTCTGTTCAGCTCCTCTGCCCATTTTTTATTTGGATTATTTGCTTTTTGTTTGTTGAGGTGCATGAGCTCTTTATATATTTTTTGGATGTCGGCCCTTTATCGGATCTGTCATATATGGATATATTCTCCCATACTGTAGGATACCTTTTTGTTCTATTGATGGTGTCCTTTGCTGTACAGAAGCTTTTCAGCTTGATATAGTCCCACTTACTCGTTTTTGCTTTTGTTTCCCTTGCCCAGGGAGATATGTTCATGAAGAAGTCGCTCACGTTTATATCTAAGAGATTTTTGCCTATGTTTTTTTCTAAGATTTTTATGGTTTCATGACTTACATTCAGTTCTTTGATCCATTTCGAATTTACTTTTGTGTATGGGGTTAGACAGTGATCCAGTTTCATTCTCTTACACGTAGCTGTCCAGTTTTGCCAGCACTATCTGTTGAAGAGACTGTCATTTCCCCATTGTATGTCCATGGCCCCTTTATCGAATATTAGTTGACCATATATGTTTGGGTTAATGTTTGGAGTCTCTATTCTGTTCCATTGGTCTGTGGCTCTGTTCTTCTGCCAGTACCAAATTGTCTTGATTACTGTGGCTTTGTAGTAGAGCTTGAAGTTGGGGAGTGAGATGCCCCACACTTTATTCTTCCTTCTCAGGATTGCTTTAGCTATTCGGGGTCTTTGGTGTTTCCATATGAATTTTTGAACTATTTGTTCCAGTTCATTGAAGAATGCTGTTGGTAGTTTGATAGGGATTACATCGAATCTGTATGTTGCTTTGGGCAGGATGGCCATTTTGACTATATAAATTCTTCCTAGCCAGGAGCATGGGATGAGTTTCCATTTGTTATTGACCTCTTTAATTTCTCTTAAGAGTGTCTATCTTATAGTTTTCAGGGTATAGGTCTTTCACTTCCTTGGTTAGGTTTATTCCTAGGTGTTTTATTCTTTTTGATGTTATTGTGAATGGAATTGTCTTCCTGATTTCACCTTCTATTTGTTTATTGTTAGTGTATAGGAAAGCCACAGATTTCTGTGTGTTAATTTTGTATCCTGCAACTTTGCTGAATTCCGATATTAGCTCTAGTAATTTCGGGATGGAGACTTTAGGGTTTTTTACGTACAATATCATGTCATCCGCAAATAGTGACAGTGTAACTTCTTCTTTACCAGTCTGGATTCCTTGTATTTCTTTGTTTTGTCTAATTGCCATGGCTAGGACCTCCAGTACTATGTTGAATAACAGTGGGGAGAGTGGGCATCCCTGTCTTGTTCCCGATCGCAGAGGAAAAGCTTTCAGCTTCTCACTGTTCAGTATGATGTTGGCTGTGGGTTTATCATATATGGCCTTGATTATGTTGAGGTACTTGCCCTCTATACCGATTTTGTTGAGAGTTTTTATCATGAATGGATGTTGAATTTTATCGAATGCTTTTTCAACATCTATGGAGATGATCACCTGGTTTTTGTCTTTCTTTTTGTTGATGTGGTGGATGACGTAGATGGATTTTCGAATGTTGTACCTTCTTTGCATCCCTGGAATGAATCCCACTTGGTCATGGTGTATGATCCTTTTGATGTATTTTTGAATTCGGTTTGCTTATATTTTGTTGAGTATTTTGGCATTTACGTTCATCAGGGATATTGGTCTGTAGTTTTCTTTTTTGGTGGGGTCTTTGCCTGGTTTTGGTATTAGGGTGATGTTGGCTTCATAGAATGAGTTTGGGAGTATTCCCTCCTCTTCTATTTTTTGGAAAACTTTAAGGAGAATGGGTATATGTCTTCTCCGTATGTCTGATAAAATTCCGAGGTAAATCCATCTGGCGTGGGGGTTTTGTTCTATGGTAGTTTTTTGATTACCCCTTCAATTTCGTTGCTGGTAATTGGTCTGTTTAGATTTTCTGTTTCTTTCTGGGTCAGTCTTGGAAGGTTGTATTTTTCTGGGAAGTTGTCCATTTCTCCTACGTTTCCCAGCTTGTTAGCATATAGGTTTTCATAGTACTCTGTAATAATTCTTTGTATTTCTGTGGTGTCCGTCGTGATTTTTCCTTTCTCGTTTCTGATTCTGTTGATTTTTGTTGACTCTCTTTTTCTCTGAATAAGTCTGGCTAGGGGCTTATCTATTTTGTTTATTTTCTCGAAGAAGCAGCTCTTGGTTTCATTGATTTTTTCTATTGTTTTATTCTTCACAATTTTATTTATTTCTTCTCTGATCTTTATTATGTCCAACCTTCTGCTGACCTTAGGTCTCATTTTTTCTTCTTTTTCCAATTTCGATAATTGTGACATTAGACTATTCATTTGGGATTGTTCCTCCTTCTTTAAATATGCCTGGATTGCTATATACTTTCCTTTTAAGACTGCTTTTGCTGCGTCCCACAGAAGTTGGGGCTTTGTGTTGTTGTTGTCGTTTGTTTCCATATATTGTCTGATCTCCATTTTGATTTGGTCATTGATCCGTTGATTATTTAGGAGCATGTTGTTAAGCCTCCATGTGTTTGTGAGCCTTTTTGTTTGTAGAATTTCTTTCTAGTTTTATACCTTTGTGGTCTTGAAAAGTTGGTTGGTAGGATTTCAGTATTTTTGAATTTACTGAGGCTCTTTTTGTGGCCTAGTATGTGGTCTATTCTGGAGAATGTTCCATGTGCACTTGAGAAGAATGTGAATCCTGTTGTTTTTGGGTGTAGAGTTCTATAGATGTCTATTAGGTCCATCTGTTCTAGTGCGTTGTTCAGTGCCTCTGTGTCCTTACTTATTTTCTGTCTGGTGGATCTGTCCTTTGGAGTGAGTGGTGTGTTAAAGTCTCCCAAAATGAATGCACTGCATTCTGTTTTCTCCTTTAATTCTGTTAGTATTTGTTTCACATATGCTGGTGCTCCTGTTTTGGGTGCTTATATATTTATAATGGTTATATCCTCTTGTTGGACTGATCACTTTATCATTATATAATGTCCTTCTTTATCTCTTGTTACTTTCTTTGTTTTGAAGTCTATTTTGTCTAATACTAGTACTGCAACACCTGCTTTTTTTCTCCCTGTTGTTTGCATGAAATATGTTTTCCAATTCCTTGACTTTTAGTCTGTGCATGTCTTTGGGTTTGAGGTGAGTCTCTTCTAAACAGCAAATAGATGGATCTTGCTTTTTTATCCATTCTATTACTCTGTGTCTTTTGATTGGTGCATTCAGCGCATTTACATTTAGGGTGATTATTGAGAGATATGTAATTTTTACCATTGCAGGCTTTAGGTTCATGGTTACCAAAGTTTCAAGATTAGCTTCTTTACTATCTTACTGTCTAACTTAACTCGCTTATTGAGCTATTATAAACGCTGTCTGATGATTCTTTATTTCTCTCCCTTTTTATTCCTCCTCCTCCATTCTTCATATTTTGGGTGTTTTGTTCTGTACTCTTTTGTGTTTCCTTTGACTGCTTTTGTGGGTAGTTGATTTTATTTTTTGTCTTTAGTTAGTATTTTGTTGGTCTGCTTTCTTTGCTGTGATTTTATTTTCTCTGGTGACATCTATTTAGTCTTAGGAGTGCTCCCATGTAGAGCAGTCCCTCTAAAGTACCCTGTAGCAGTGGTTTGTGGGAGGCAAAGTCCCTCAACTTTTGCTTGTCTGGGAATTGTTTAATCCCTCCTTCATAATTAACTGATAATCGTGCTGTATACAGTATTGTTGGTTCAAGGCCCTTCTGTTTCATTGCATTAAATATATCATGCCATTCTCTTCTGGCCTGTGAGGTTTCTGTTGAGAAGTCTGATGATAGCCTGATGGGTTTTCCTTTGTAGGTGACCTTTTTTCTCTCTGTGGCTGCCTTCAATACTCTGTCTTGTCCTTGATCTTTGCCATTTTAATTATTATGTGTCTTGGTGTTATCCTCTTTGTGTCCCTTCTGTTGGGAGTTCTGTGTGCTTCCGTGGTCTGAGTGATTATTTCCTTCCCCAGTTTGGGGAAGTTTTCAGCAATTATTTCTTCAAAGACACTTTCTATCCCTTTTTCTCTCTCTTCTTCTTCTGGTACCCCTATAATGCGGATATTGTTCCGTTTTGATTGATCACACAGTTCTCTTAATATTCTTTCATTCCTGGAGATCCTTTTATCTCTCTCTGTGTCCCTGTTCTGTGATTTCTGTTCCATTAATAGCCTCTTGCACCTCATGCTGTCTGTTCTTACGTGCTTCCAGAGATTGTTTTATTTCTGTCATCTCCCTCTGTACTTGCTCCTTTAGCTCTTGCATATTTCTCTGAAGATCCATCAGCATGGTTATGACCTTTATTTTGTATTCTTTTCAGGAAGATTAGCTAGTTCTCTCTCCCCAGGGTGTCTCTCAGGGGTTGTCTGGACAATTTTGGACTGGAATAAATTCTTCTGCCTTTTCATGGTGATAGCGGTGGCTGTTGGCTGGTAGCATGTGTGTCAGCTGGGACAGCAAAGTCATTTCCTGCTTGCTGGTTGCCTTGCCCTTCTCTGCTGCCTGTGTCGGTTACCCGCACTCCTGGAGCAGCTGCCGGGTTAGTCCCCTAAGCTGCTGTGGGGGCGGTCTCCATCAGAGCAGCACAGAGCCCTGCCCGGAATGGCAGGCGTGTCAGGTGCGCTCTCTCATGAAAGCAGCACTCCTGCCAGGCAACTGTGTGCCAGCATTGGCCTTGAGTCTGGCCCAGGCAGCTGTGCACTTGGCTGAGATTCTGGGTGGCTGCTGGGGGCACAGCTGCTCCTGGACTGCCACTGCCAGCATCCTGCAGGCCGCTCCCTGGCCCCTCTGGCACTGCCGCAGGTGTGCGCAGGCAGCTCCCTTGCCCCACTGGTGCCACTGCCTCCGGCACGCACGGGCCGCACTTGGACCCGTCTGGCGCTGCCGCTGCGGGCTCGTGCAGGCCGCTGTCAGGTCCCTATCCCTTTAAGACTTGCAGAAACACTCACTTTTCCTTTGTCTCAGGGGCGCCGGTTGTGGGAACCTGCTCATAGGTTTTGCTTTTCCTTTTCTCTAATGTGCAACACCCTGTGCACTGTGTGTCTGTGCTCCCGGTGCAGATTTCTAGAGGTGGTTGTTTAGCAGTCCTGGGCTTTCAGTCCCTCCCCGCTCTGACTCCTTTCTTCCTGCCGGGGTCTGGGATTGAGGGGGTTCAGGTCCCACTGGGCCGTAGCTTGTATCTTACCCCCTTCATGTGATGCTGAGTTCTCACAGATGTAGATGTAGCCTGGCTGTTGTACTGTATCCACTGGTGTCTCTTTTAGGAATAGTTGTATTTGTTGTATTTTCAAAAATATATATGTTTTTGGGAGGAGATTTCTGCTGAAATACTCACACCATCATCTTGGCTCCTCCTCTCTCAATTTGTATTTTTAAAACTGTTTATAAATGTTTAACTTCGCAATATACAAATCACAATATATATATATCCTTAACTTTTTAGTTTATGTAGAGCTAACATTGCACACTTCATACAAAATGTGATGAAATAGTAGTTCTCTTTATACCAGCACTTCACACTATGTCTGTCATCATGTCAACAAGTATTATACACCAAAATATAATTTTATAATCTTTGCTTTCTTAGATACTCCTGTGCATTTTGAAGAATTTAAGACAAAAATATAATCTTTGATATTTATTTATAAATTTCCAAATTCCGTTTTTCTTTTTTCCTTCTGCAACTTCTAGGTTTCTATCTGATTTTTTTCCATTCAGCCTGAAGAACCTCCTTCAACATTTCTTTTTTTTTTATTTGTTTTTTTTTGGTATCATTAATGTACAATTACATGAGCAACATTATGGTTACTAGACTCCCCCCATTATCAAGTCCCCACACACACACCCCATTACAGTCACTGTCCATCAGCATAGTAAGATGCTGTAGAATCACTACTTGTCTTCTCTGTGCTATACTGCCTTCCATGTGCCCCAACCCCTACATTATATGTGCTAATTGTAATGCCCCCTTTTCCCCCTTATCCCTCCCTTCTCACCCATCCTCCCCAGTCCCTCTCCCTTTGGTAACTGTTAGTCCATTCTTGGGTTCTGTGATTCTCCTGCTGTTTTGTTCCTTCAGTTTTTTCTTTGTTCTTATACTCCACAGATGAGTGAAATCATTTGATACTTGTCTTGCTCCGCCTGGCTTATTTCACTGAGCGTAATACCCTCTAGCTCCATCCATGTTGTTGCAAATGATAGAATTTGTTTTCTTCTTATGGCTGACTAATATTCCATTGTGTATATGTACCACATCTTTTATCCATTCATGTTCTGATGGACACTTAGGTTGCTTCCATTTCTTGGCTATTGTAAGTAGTGCTGTGATAAACACAGGGGTGCATATGTGTTTTCAAACTGGGCTCCTGCATTCTTAGGGTAAATTCCTAGGAGTGGAATTCCTGGGTCAAATGATATTTCTCTGGTTAGTTTTTGGAGAATCCTCCATATTGCTTTCCACAGTGGTTGAATTAGCTTACATTCCCACCAGCAGTGTAGGACGGTTCCCTTTTCTCCACATTCTTGCCACTATTGTTCTCAGTCTTTTTGATGGTGGCCATCCTAACTTGTGTGAGGTGATATCTCATTGTGGTTCTTATTTGCATTTCCCTGATAATTAGTGTTGTGTAGCATCTTTTCATGTGCCTGTTGGCCATCTAATGTCTTCTTTGGAGAATTGTCTGTTCATAACCTCTGCCCATTTGTTAATTGGGTTATTTGTGTTTGGGTGTTGAGGCATGTGAGTTCTTTATATATTTTGGATGTTAAACCCTTTTTGGATATGTCATTTGCAAATATATTCTCCCATACTATAGGATGCCTTTTATTCTCTTGATTGTGTCCCTTGGTGTACAGAAGCTCTTAAGTTTGATGTAGTCCCATGTGTTGATTTTTGCTTTTGTTTCCCTTGCTCGAGGAAATGCATTCAGAAAGAAGTTGCTTGTGTTTATATTCAGGAGATTTTTGCCTATGTTATCTTCTAAGAGTTTTACAGTTTCATGACTTACATTCAGGTCTTTGATCCATTTTGAGTTTACTTTTGTGTATGGGGATAGACAGTAGTCCAGTTTCATACTCTTGCATGTACCTGTCCAGTTTTGTCAAAACCAATCATTGAAGAGCCTGTCCTTTCCCCATTGTATATCCATGGCTCATTTATAGTAATAAAATTGACTATATATACTTGGGTTTATATCTGGGCTCTCTAGTCTGTTCCATTTGTCTATGGGTCTGTTCTTGTGCCAGTACCAAATTGTCTTGATTACTGTGCCTTTTAGTAGAGTTTGAAGTCAAGGAGCCTAATCCCCAAGCTTTATTCTTCCTTCTCAGGATTGCCCTGGCTATTCGGGGTCTTTTGTGGTTCCATATGAATTTTAGAACTATTTGTTTCAGTTCGTTGAAGAATGCTCTTGGTATTTTGATAGGGATTGCATTGAACCTGTAGATTGCTTTAGGCAGGATGGCCATTTTGATGATATTAAGTCTTCCTATCCATGAGCCCTGGATATTTTTCCATTTATTGGTATCTTCTTTAATTTCTCTTAAGAGTGTCTTGTAGTTGTCAGTGTATAGGTTTTTCACTTCCTTCATTAGGTTTATTCCTAGGTATTTTATTATTTTTGATGCAACTGTGAATGGAATTGTTTTCCTGGTTTTTCTTTCTGTTTCATCATTAGTGTATAGGAGTGTAACAGATTTCTGTGTATTAATTTTGTATCCTGCAACATTGCTGAATTCAGATTTTAGATCTAGTAGGTTTGGAGTGAATTCTTTAGGATTTTTTATGTACAATAACATGTCACCTGCAAACAGTGACAGTTTAACTTCTTCTTTACCAATATGCATGCCTTTTATTTTTTTGTGTTGTCTGATTGCCGTGGCGAGGACCTCCAGAACTATGTTGAATAAAAGTGCAAGGAGTGTACATCCTTGTCTTGTTCCCGATCTTAAAGGAAAGGCCTTCAGCTTCTTGCTGTTTAGTGTGATGTTGGCTCTCAGGGATCAACCCAGAGTCTTCCACCTGCGTGCGGCTGATCGGCACAGGCAGAGGAAACTGGCAGTCTGGAAAGCTTGTAGGAGCTCTATTCTTGTGGTGAACACAGACTGACCGCCTGCAACCACTGCCAGTTCCCTAGGCCACACTGAGGGCCGCCCTGCCCATGGCAGCTCAGGGGATTAACCAACAGGTTACCCCCTGCACACGCCTGACCGGCACAGGCAGAAGAAACTGGTGCAGAGTCCACAAAGCATGTAGGGCCTCTGTTCTCGCAGCAAACACATGCTACTTGCCTGCTACCACCACCAGTGTCCTAGGCCAGGCTCCTCTTCCTTTGGTAACCAATAGTCCATTGTCAGTATTTATAGGTCTGTTTTATTTTTGCTATACAGTATGTGTCTTTCTCTGACTGACTTTTTTTACTTAGCAGGATGCCCTCTAGGTACATCCATGTTGTTCCAATTGCCAGATTTCCTTTGTTTTTATGGCTAATATTTCCATTGTGTACATGTATAACATCTTCATTCATGTATTGATGGGCATTTGGCTTGCTCCCTTATCTTGGCTAATGTATACAATATAGCAGTCAGCACAGATGTGCATGTATCTTTTTGAGTCAGTGACTTTGTTTCCTTCATGAAAATTCACATATGTGAAATTACTGGGTTGAATGATATTTCTATTTTCAGTTTTTTGAGGAAACTCCATACTGCTTTCCAAAGAGGTTGGAATAATTTATGTTCCCATCAATAGGGTAGGAGAGTTCCCTCTGTTCCACATCTTCACCAACACTTGTTATTTCTATTCTTTTGGATAGTAGCCATTCTGACTGGTGTGAGGTGATATCTCACTGTTGCTTTGATTTGCATTTCCCTGATGATGTGTGATGTGGAGCATCTTTTCATGTGCCTGTTGGCCATCTATATGTCTTCTTTGGAGAAATGTCTATGCAGGTCTTTTGCCCATTTTTTATTTGGATGATGTGGGTTTTTGGTGTTGAGTCATAGTGCTATTTATATATGTTGGATATATTGCATATATTGTTTACAAATATATTTTCCCATACAGTAGGTTGTCTTTTTGTTTTGTTGATACTTTCCTTTGCTGCATACATGCTTTCTTGTTTGATTTAATCCCGCTTGTTTATTTTTTGCTTTTGTTTCCCTTTCCCAGAGAGATGTATCCAGAAAAAAAATATTGTTCATGCTGATGTTTAAGAGATTCCAGCCTATATTTTCTTCTAAGAATTTTATGGTTTCATGTCTTACGTTTAGGTCTTTATTCCATTTTGAGTTTACTTTTGTGTATGGTGTTAGTGATCCAGTTTAATTCTCTTACATGTAGCTGTCCAGTTTTCTCAACACCATTAATTGAAGAGCTCTTTTTTCCCCATTGTATAGTCTTGCCACCTTTGTCATATATTAATTGACCATATACATGAGTTTATGTCTGGGCTCTCTTCTATGTTCCATTGATCCATATGTCTATTCTTGTGCCATTACTATGTTTTAATTGCTGTAACTGTGTAGTATAGCTTGAGGTCAGAGAGCCTTATAAACCTAACTTTGTTCTTTCATCTTGCAATTTCTTTGGTTACTTAGGGGTTTATTCAGGGTCTTTTGTGGTTCTCTATAAATTTTAGAATTCTTTGCTCTGGTTCATTGAAGAATGACATTATGTTTTCATAGGGATTTCATTGAATCTGTAAATTGCTTTGGGCAGGAGGCCATTTTGACAGTATTAGTTCTTCCTATCCATGAACATGGGATAGGTTTCTATTTATTTGTGTCTTCCTTAATTTCTCTCATGAGTGTCTTATAGTTATCAGAGTACAGGTCTGTCATCTCCTGGTTAGATTTATTCCCTGGTATTTTATTCTTTCTGTACAATTGTAAACGGAATTGTTTACTTGATTTCTTTTTCTGCTAGTTCTTTATTAGTATATAGAAATGCACCAGATTTCCATATGTTGATTTTGTGCCCTGCAACTTTACTGAATCCAGTTATTGGTTCTAATTGTTTTTTGGTATAGTCTTTAGGATTTTCTATATATAGTATCATGTCATCTTCAAATAGTGACAGTTTTACTTCTTCTTTACCAGTTTGGATACCTTTTATCTCTCTATCTTGCCTGACTGCCATGGATGGTACCTCCAGTACTGTGTTGAATAAAAGTGGTGAGAGTGCACATCCTTGTTTTGTTCCTGATTTTAGAGGAAAAGCTTTCAGCTTTTTGCTGTTAATTATGTTGGCTGTGGGTCTGTCATATATGGCCTTTATTATGTTGAGGTACTTGCCCTGTATACCCATTCTTTTGAGAGTTTCTATCATGAATGGATGTTGAATGTTGTTGAATACCTTTTCAGCATCTATTGAGATGATCACTTAGTTGTTATACGTCCTTTTGTTAATGTGGTGCATCACACTGATTTACTTGTGGATATTGTACCATTCTTGGATGCATGGAATAAATCCCACTTGGTCATGATGGATGATCCTTCTGATGTAGTTTTGAATTCAGTTTGCTAATATTTTGTTGAGGACTTTTGCATCTATATTCATCAAGAAATCTGTGATTTTCTTTCTTTTTTTTTTTTTTTTGTAGTGTCTTAGTTTTCCTTTAGTGTGATGCTGGCCTTGCAAAATGAGTTTGGGAACATTCCCCCCTCTTCTGTTTCTTGGAAAACTATATTAGCCCCTCTTTAAGGATTAGTATAATTCATCCATGAACCATCTGCTCCTTGACTTTTTGTTGTTGGGAGTTTTTGATTTTCAGTTTGATTTCATTACTTGTTAGTTGGTCTGTTCAGATTTTCTGTTTCTTCCTGGTCAGTCTTGGAAGACTGTGGGTTTCTAGGAATTAATTCATTTTTTTCTCAGTTGTCCAATTTATTGTCATGTAATTGTTCTTAGAATTCTCTTATACTTCTTTGAATTTCTCTGCTGTCAGTTGTAATGTCTCCTTTCTCACTTCACATTTTGTTTGTGTCCTCTTTTTTTCTTGATAAATCTAAGATTTGTCTATTTCATTTATCTTCTTGAAGAGCCAACTCTTGGTTTCATTGATTTTTTTCCTATTGTTTCCTTAGTCTTTATTTTACTTATTACTGCTCTGATCTTTACGATGTCTCTTCTTATACTAACTTTAGGCTTCGTTTGTTTTTCTTTTTCTAGTTCTTTAGTTGTGAGTTTAGATTGTTCTTGTTTCTGGAGGTAGGCCTGTGTTGCTATGAACTTCCCTCTTAGAGTGACCTTTGCTGTGTTCTCACTTTGAACCATTGTGTTTCTGTTTTAATTTGTCTCCATGTATTGTTTGCTTTCCTATTTGATCTGTTCATTGGTGCATTGATTATTTGAAAGCATGTTGTTTACACTCCATGTGTTTGGGATTTTTTCCAGTTTTTTTTCTTGTAATTGATTTCCAGTTTCACACTGATGTGGTCTGAAAAGCTTGATACAATTTTTTTTATTAAAGTATAATTGACATATGATCTTATAATGGCTTCAAATATACAACACATTGATTCAATAGTTACCCACATTATTAAATCATCACCCCCACTAGTGCAGTTACTCTCTGGCTTGATACAATTTCAGTCTTCTTAAATTTATTGACATTTGTTTTGTGTCCTAACATGCGATCTATTCTGGAAACCATTCCATGTTCACTTGAGAAGAATATGTGTTCTGTTCTTTTTAGGTAGAGTATTTTGTATGTATTCATTAAGTCCATCTAGTCTAATGTGTTTTTCAATGCCTCTCTTTCATTATTTTGTCTGGATGATCTGTCCACTGAAGTTAGTGGGGTGTTAAAGTTCCCTACTGTTATTGTGTTGCTGGGAGAAAAGACATTTCTCCCTTTAGGTCTATTAGTATTTGGTTTATGTATTTAGGTGCTCCTGTGTTCAGTGCATAGGTGTTTATGGTTGTTCTGTCCTCTTGTTGGACTGATGCCATTATCATTATGTAATGTCCTTCTTTGTCTATTGTTATTTTGTTTAGAAGTCTGTTTTGTCTGATATAAGTACTGCTCCTCCTGCTTTTTTCTCTTTTCTGTTTGGATTACCTCTTTCTTTCCATTCAGCTTCAGTATATTTGTCTCTAGGTCTGAAATGAGTCTCTTTTAGGGAGCAAATATATAATTCTTGTTGTTTTATCTCCTCAGTCACCTGTGTCTCTTGATTAGAGCATTTAGTCCATTTATATTTAAAGTAACTATCAGTGTGTATGTACTTACTGCCATTTTGTTAAATGTGTCCTGGTCATTTTTGTCATTCTTCTCTGTTCCTTTCTTCTTCCCTTGCTGTCTTCTCTTGTGTTTTATGACTTTCTTTATTGTTAGGGTTGGGTTCCCTTCTCTTTTTGTGTGTGTGTATCTGTTACAAGTTTTTGGTGGGTGGTTGCCATGACATCCTATGAATATAACAATCTGTATTAAGCTGATGGCCACTTAAGTCTGAATGCATTCTAACAGCACTGCATTTATAACTCTGCCTCCTCCCCATTTTATGTATATGTCTTCTTTTATACCTTTTAATCCACTGATTCCCTTAACTAATTTTTAGGTGTAATGTTTTTGCTTCTTTTGTCTTTTGACCTTCACAGTAGCTTTTATGTCATTGATCTACTGCCTCTGCTATATGTTACCAATGGTAATTTTTCCCCTTCTTAAATTTCTTGCATCTAGTTAGGGTCCTTTAGCATTTCCTACAAGGCCAATTTAGAGATGGTGAACTCTTTAACTTCTGTTTATTTGTGAAGCTCTTTATCTCTCCCTCAATTCTGAATGTTAACCTTGCTGGGTAGAGTGTTCTTTTGAGTGGAGGATTTTCCTTTCAGCACTAGAGTATATCATGCCACTCCCTTCTGGTCTTTAGAGTTTCTGCTGAAAAATCAGCTGATAGGCTTATGGAGTTTCTCTTATACATAATTTATTGCTTTTCTCTTGTTGCTTTTAATATTGTCTCTGTCTTTGATCTTTGATATTTTAATTACAGTGTGTCTTGATGTGGGCTTCCTTGGGTTCATCTTGTTTGGAGCTCTCTGCCTCCTGGACCTGATATATTCCTTCTCTTGGTTAGGAAAGTTTTCAGCTATTATTTCTTCCAATAAGTTTTATACTCTGGTCTCTCTCTTCTCATTCTGAGACTCCTATAATGAGGATGTTAGGACTTTTGGTGTTGTCCCAGAGCTCTCTTACCCTATCTTCATTTCTTTTCTTTCTGCCTTCCACTATTCAACTTGAGTGGTTTCCATTACTGTCTTCCAAGTTACTGATCCATTTTCTGCATCCTCTAGTCTGCTGTCATTCCCTTCAGCATATCTTTTATTTCATTTATTGAATTATTCATCTTTGATGGGTTCTTTTTTAGATATTCTCTTTGTTGAAGTCCACCTTGAGTTCCACCATTGTTGTCTCACGGTCTGATGAGCATCTTTATAAGAATTACTTTAAACTGCGAGGTAAATTGTTTACCTGTGTGTCATTTAGTTTTGGGTTTTTTTTTCCTGGGCCTTTTTCTTGTTCTGTCATTTGGAGCACATTCCTCTATCTCTTCATTTTATATGATTTCTATGCTTGGTTCTTTGAATTAGTTGAAAGGGCTCACTCTCCCAGTCCTGAAGGATTGGCCTTGTGTGGGAGAGTTCCCTTTGTTGACTGTGTGCCTCATGGTCTGGGCAAGCTGAAGGCCTAGTGAGCACTTGATGAGCTTTTTCTGGTGCTGCTTCACAGTTTTGTTCACACTCCCTGTGGGGTCGGGGAACTTTCAGTCCTGCTGATGGGGGCTAGGCTGGTGGATGGCAGTGGGCAGCAAGGTAAGACTGCTGGATCTCCTGCAAGTGTGTTTGCTTATAGGTGGGGGCAAGGAGGCTGCCTACCCCCAGTCTGCCATTGGTGTGTGTTCCTGGACCTGCCCTTGGCTACACTAAGGTGTACAGGAGCACAAACAGTGGCTCTGCAGCCCCTGTGATCCCAGAGTGCTTCCTGCATCTCCCCTGCCAAGTGGTGGGTGCTCAGTCCTGAAATGGGTCTAGTTCTGTTCTCACCTTTTTCATGTGCCTCAGGGCAGCGAATGTGCCCCGGCTCTGGGATGTCCCTCCTCCCCCTCACCAGTCACTGTGCTGTGGGTGGCATACCTGCTGTCACTGGGTCTCTGTCTCCTGCTGCTTTTAACGTGGTCTTTCTGTCCCTTGTATAGAAGGTGTTCACTTCAGTATCCGCTCTGCAGGGTGAAGTGCTCTGTGTGTAAGTGTAGATTCGCTGGGTTCAGGAGCTCCACTCTGCCATCTCTCCCTAATCCCCATATCTGTATATATCCTTCTTGAGGTCCCTTAAGTGTCTTGAAATTGTTATGTCCCCCATTACAGTTGGTAAATAAATTTTTAGCTTTTATTTTCCAAAAGGTCCCTGAACTTTTTTTCCCCTTTGGAATTCAGATTGGATAATTTCTACTTATTTAGCTTCTTACTCACTAATGATTTCTCTCATGTCCAACTTACTATTAAGCCTACCCAGTAAGTTTTTTATTCCTGGGACATATAGGTGATACTGGTGGTGTTTTTCAGCTCCAGAATATCTTTTATAGTAATGTTTTCTCTGTGTGTTCCAAACTATTCATTGATTATAAGTAGGGTTTCCTTTTCATCATTAAATATTTGTAATAACTGCTAGAATCCTTGTGTCTGTTTTCAACATTGGGGCCATCTCAGAGTTAATCTGCCCAGTGACGTGAGCAGGCAGCTTCAGAGAAGTCACAGCAATTCATCCAAAGTTGCATTTTTGTAGGTGTGGAAGGAACCCACCCAGGCTCTGACTGCAGATCCCTGTTTTCACCCACACTGTACTGTCTCTCCTAATGTTTTTCATATGCTTCCTAGGGAAGCTTACCATCTGAGAGGAGTGATATGGATAAGTAAATGCATTTTCTGGCCAAGTTATAATTGCTACCATGTAGAGAAAATGAATCTATGATTAAATCTGAGAGCTTTTTTCTGTAATCCTTAAATTTCTAAATGTCACAATATTAAAAGTACCTCCTCACTTAGAACATGAATGTATGTGTGCAGAGTAGGGATAGGGTGGGAATTGCTGGCACTGGGGAGATAAAGAGCAACATATGGAGCCTACCTCCAGAGGCCCCATTTAACCAGAGAAACAGGGATGGCAGGAAGAAAATTAATTCGTTTACCTTTCAAACTTCACATACTCCTGGGCTATCACCAGAAGATGCACATCAGATTTCCTTTAGGACTGGCCTTACTCTCAGTATGACTTCAGAAGGTAGTCTCTAAAACAGTCTCTTTTCACCTACATTTGGGTGGGGGGTCGTTGAGAAATTGTGACCATGGGCTGATGCAGCAGTTGCGTCCTAGAAACCAAAGGTTCCCCACCCCGCCCCTCTCCACAGCCCCTCACTGACCTCGGAGTGTGCTCTGTACTTGCCTTCCCAGATCTCAGAAGCTGCCTCAAGGACTCAGCCTTGAGATAGTGATGTGGAGTTGAGAGTGTCTGACCAGTACGTAAGACTTACGTTCCTGGAGGGTAGGTGGGAAACCTGCTTGTCTGCCGCTGCTCAAGACCCTGTCAGCTACCAACCTGGAGTGGCCTGCCTCTTTCTCCAGTCTGTCCCTGCCCTGTGCTTATGGGCCAGCTTCATATTACACTTGGGAAGTGCCCAAGGCTTTGAAGTAACAATGAGCGAAGCAGACAGGAGACTGAAGAAATGGGCTTTGGGAAAGAAGCAGCCATGGAGGAAGTCTGAAGTTGGCCTTCAGCATCTTCATGGGGCTAGGTGGCCCATATGTCAGATGCTTCTGAACTACTGAGTTGAAACACTAGCTGGTCTAATGCACTTGTTAGAGGAACCATGCAAAGCACCCTGCGTGGCAGAGGGAGATGCATGGCTGTGCAGTGGGCTGCCCTCTGCTGTGGGCTGTCCAGCTGGCCACCAAAGCCCACATAGAATCTGAAGCAGAGCTGGAGTTAGAGTGCTTTGTGTGGGCGTCCACTGCTGTGCTGGTGTCAGGGCTGGCCGGCCAAGTGGAAGAGCAGGGCAGTAAGTTGGAGGCTTTAAGTGCATTGCTCTGCAAAGCTAGGCAGACACAGCTGCATGCATTAGGTCTTAGCACTTGTGACAAAGCCTGATTGGGACACTAAGAGGCGGAAGGAACCCTGCAAAAGTGGAGAACAAAAAGGAGGGTGTGACTGATAGGGAAACAGATGAAATGCCCCACCTGCCATGACCTCTCACACAGGAACGCAAAGCCCAGCGGTGGCCCAGCCAGTGGGCAGCTCCAGTCAGGAAGTGCCTGGATGAGCAAATATGTGCCTACTGGGCTTGGTGGTATATAGCGGCCACGTTCCAGCACAAGGCCAGTGGAGGGTCCAGGGGAGATCAGTCCACCTATACGGGTTATGGGGGT
The DNA here is from genome assembly GCF_030020395.1 of Manis pentadactyla. Classification (NCBI taxonomy): domain Eukaryota; kingdom Metazoa; phylum Chordata; class Mammalia; order Pholidota; family Manidae; genus Manis; species Manis pentadactyla. Next base: position 39,992,703 of record NC_080025.1, on the reverse strand, counting down.
TGGCATCTCCGACATGGCAGGAGGCAGAAAATGAGCATCACCACACACCTGGCCTTCTGGAAGTGCCTGCATGACAGTGGGCAGGTTCGAGCCTGCAGGTATTGTAGCCTTCAGGTAAACCTGGCCAGTGAGGGGGGCCTCCCTGGGCATGTGGGACCCTCAGGACCTATAGGGAAAGGGCATCAAATACTTAGGAAATGGGAATGAGAAGGGTACCCTACCGCCTGCCTCTGAGGGCCCAAATGGGGCCACGTTCACTGCAGGAAGGAAAGCTAAGATTCTCAGTTCTCCCCAGCTCCTGCTGTGAGACACTGACATCTGTGCTGAGCACAGTCATGGGACAAGATGTTTATGATGTTGGGCAATCCATTGCTGATCTGGGGGAATTTGACAAGTCCCAGGAATAGACAGAGGAGGTGGGAAAGACCTGAGCCAGAGGGAGCTCACAAAGCTGAAAGGCTGTCCCAATCAGCTGAACAGGGTCCAATAAAAATTGTCCAGAAGCAACTGTGGTTTGACCTCATTGCTGTAGGGACCCCACATAAACAGGCCGACACCCCAGTGCTGTGATGGTCGGCCTGCGTAAGCCTCACAACCTTAGCAGCAGTCAGACCTGCCCCTCCTGCCCCACCGACTCTGAGGCCCTGCAGCTCCCACAGAGGCTCCAGGGGTGCAACCCTTTTCAGGGGGTTGCTCCCATTCCTCAGTTTAGGAAGCAGGCCAAGACTGTCTCCAGGGACGGCCACAGGAGGCCATCGGGGGCCTCATAGTGAGCTTGCTGTTCACTGGTCCTAGAAATTAAAAAAAGCTGGAGGCTCTGGTGGTTCCTGGAGCCAAAAGTACTGTAATACATGGTGATGCTCATGAGTTTTATGGCCTCTTGGGCACCATTGATGGTTATGGGGACAGCAGTTATGGTCAGGAAGTCCTTTCGACACTGCAAATTGGTGTTCTCCCTTGAGAATATGAGGTTTTTATCTCTCCAATGCCAAAGAATGTATTCAGCACTCATATCCTATAAGGTCAAGCTCTGCAAACTCGTCAGTGAATTCTGCCACCAGGTTAAAGTAATCAAACCAGCGCAGAGGGGAAAGGCCAACTGGGGACCAGTAAGCTTGCACTGCTGAGAAGAGCATAACTGTCAAACAATATAAATCGCCTGTGGGCATAAAGATGTAGGAGAACCCTCCCAAGGACTGCACTGCGTGGGCACTGACCGCCCTGCCCCTTTCAGCAGCCCAGCATGGCAGGCAGAAGAGCCAGAGGCTTGTGGTGGACGACAGTGGCCTACCGGGAACTGAACAGGGTGGTGCCCCATCCATGTGGCTGCACCCAGCATCGCCACTGTCCCAGATCCCTTAGCTGTCATCCTAGGAGTGTGCCATGCTGTGCTGGCCTTAGCAAATGCCTTTCCAGTAAGCCCCGGGCCACTGAGTCACAGTCAGTTCACCTTCCTGTGGGAGGGGCAACAATGGGCCTTTCAAGAACTTCCCCAGGGCCACCTGCACAGTCCCCATATGTCATGGGGTGGCAGCCCGAGGCCTGTCCCTGTCTTTCCCCACATCAGACAAATGGGCCCATCACACTGACAGTGTGGTGATGTGTGGGGACTTGCCCCTGCCAGAGGACATCCCGTGGCTTTGCTGGACATTTGTGAGGGAGGAGGTGGGTGACCCCACAGAGAAGTCAAGGCCCAGACACCGCCATAAGGTTTGGGGAGTAGTTTGGTCGGCAAGACACATGTTGTCCCAGAAGTTGTGATTGATAAAGTGCAAGCTTATCCAACCCCCAAGAGTGTGAAAGAGCTCCAAGCTCTAGGGATTTAGGCATTTGTAGGACTTTTATTCCCCACCTGGCTCTGGGGATCAGAGCAGCACACAGACTTTGAGAGACAAAAATACTGGTGGAGCAGATTAAAGCCCTAGGCATCCCCCATGCAGGCTGCCATTTGAGTTAGATGTGTCTAGGTCATACACTCTGGCAGAGACACCATAAGGGGAGAATATTCCTAGGATATACCCCCATAGAGCAACAGCTCCTAGCAGGTACACAGAACTCCAGGAAGAACCTCATACCAGCAGGTCCTGGTAAGAACTTCCCTTCCTATCAAGGGGTGGGGGAGAGTATGTTCCACTGACCCACCTCTGCATGGCTGAAGCCCTCACACTAAGGGGCTTGCCTATTTGCAGCAGAGGAGCACCCTGTCCACCAGCTGCTGTCTCTAGAAATGGGGGTGCTACCAGGCTCTGTGGAGGATGTAAATCCCTCAGGTGCCGCCATGCATACACATTCCTGTGGAAACCCCTGTGGCCTGCAGAAGGGAGCAGGGGTCTAGTCAAGGCAGCAGGTCCTCAAGGACTGCAGTAGCTATTCAGCCCAATACAAACACCATCTCGATGGAAGCAAGAACAAAACACAGCTGTAACTGAGCTGAACCGAGAGGTTTGGCTGGCAATCACTCATGCATGCTGGCCATTAACCTCATTGCACTAACAGGCAGGCAGTTCTAAAGGGATTCACCTTACAGCTTGGACAATGGGAAGCCAACGGTGGAGGGTCATAGATAAGCTGTGTGGGGCCAGGATACATGGACAGACTTGGGTTTGTCTGTCAGAGCCTGAGGCAGTCCTTACTGTCTCCACATACAGGCTCCTAAGGCAATTTTATTAGGTTTTACCAAATATTGCCTAAAGTGGGAAAAAGTGTTTCCCTTTATAATTCATTTTTAGAAGCATAAGATGCAAATAGCAGGATGAAGCATTTGTGCTGCTGTGATAATGTAGAAAAAGTACTAGTTAGAGAGAACTGTGTGACCAATCCAAATGGAACAATATTCAAATTATAGGGGTACCAGAAAAGGAAGAGAGAGAAAAAGTGATAGAAAGTGTCTTTGAGGAGGTAATTCCTGAAAACTTCTGAAATCTGGGGAAGGAGATAGTATCTCAGGCCATGGAGGTGCACAGATCTTCCAACACAAGGAACCCAAGGAACACAACATCAACACATATAATGATTAAAATGGCAAAGATCAAAGATAAGGAAAGACTATTAAAAGCCAGAAAGAGGAAAAAGATCCCATTCAAAGGAAAACACATCAGGCTATCATGAGACTTCTCAACAGAAACCTTACAGACCAGAAGGGCGTAGCATGATATATTTAATGCAATGAAACAGAAGGGCCTCCAACCAAGAATACTCTATTCAGAAAGATTATCATTTAAATTTGAAGGAGGGATTAAACAATTTCCAGATAAGCAAAGGCTGAGAGAATTTACCTCCCACAAACCACCTCTACAGTTATTTTGGAGGGACTGCTAAAGATGGAAGTGTTTCTGAAGCTAAATAGCTGTCAAGAGAGGGGGAAAAAAAAACCACAGTAAAGAAAGTAGAACAATTAATTACCAAGCAGATGCAAAATCAAATCAACTAACCCCAAAGTCACTCAAGGGATAGACAAAGAGTACAGAATATGATATCTAATATATAAAGAATGGAGGAGGAAGAAAAAGGAGGAAAAAAGAAAGAACCTTTAGATTGTGCGTATAAGAGCATACTAAGTGAGTTAAATTAAGACTGTTAGATAGAAAGGCAATTACCCTTGAACATTTGTTAACCATGAATCTAAAGCCTGCAGTGGCAATAAGTACATACCTAGCGATAATCACCCTAAATGTAAATGGTGTCAATGCACCAATCAAAAGACAAAATTACAGAATGGATTTTAAAAAAAGACCCACTTATATGCTGCATACAGGAGACTCACTTAAACCCAAAGACATACACAGACTAAAAGTGAAGGGATGGAAAAGATATTTCATGCAACTAAAAAGGGGACAAACACAGGAGTTGCAGTACTTGTATCAGACAAAATAGACTTCGAAACAAAGAAAATAACAAGAGGCAAAGAAGGACATTACATAATGTTAAAGGGGTCAATCCAACAAGAGGATATAACCATTATAAATATTTATGCACCCAACATAGGAGCACCTATATATGTGAAAAAAATACTAACAGAATTAAAGGAGGAAATAGAATGCAATACATTCATTTTAGGAGACTTCAACACACCACTCACTCCAAAGGACAGATCAACCAGACAGAAAATATGTAAGGACACAGAGGCACTGAACAACACATTAGAACAGATGGACCTAAATGGGATCTATAGAACACTCCACCCATAAGCAACAGGGAACACCTTATTCTCAAGTGCACGTGGAACATTTCCAAGAATAGATCATATACTAGGCCACAAAAAGACTCAGTAAATTAAAAAAGATTGAAATTGTACCAACCAGCTTCTCAGACCACAAAGGTGTAAAACTAGAAATACATTACGCAAAGAAAATGAAAAAGCCCACAAACGTGGAGGCTTAACAACATGCTCCTAAATAACCAATGGAGCAATGACCAAGTAAAAACAGAGATCAAGCAATATATGGAGACAAATGACAACAATAATTCAACACTGCAAAATCTGCGAGATGCAGCGAAAGCCTTGCTAAGAGAGAAGAATGTTGCAATACAGGCCGACCTCAGGAAAGAACAATCCCATATGAACAGTCCAAACTCACAATTAAAGAAACTAGAAAAGTAAGAATAAATGAGGCCCAAAGTCAGTAAAAGGAGGGACATAATAATCATCAGAGCAGAAATAAATAAAATTGAGAAGAATAAAACAATGGTAGCAGTATAAGCCAGAGCTAGTTATTTCAGAAAATAAACAAAATAGATGAACCCCTAGCCAGACTTAACAAGAAAAAAAGAGAGTATACACACACAAACAGAATTAGAAATGAGAAAGGAAAAATCACTACAGACAGCACTGAAATACAAAGAATTATTAGAGCATACTATGAAAAATAATTGCTAACAAATTGAATAACCTAGAAGAAATGGACTTTTTAGAAAAATACAACCTTCCAAGACTGACCTAGGAAGAGAAAATCTGAACAGACCAATTACTGGCAACAAAATTGAATTTGTCATAAAAAAAACTACCCAAGAACAAAACCCTGGACCAGATGTCTTCACCATTGAATTTTATCAAACATTTTGTGAACACTTAATACCCATCCTCCTTAAAGTTTTCCAAAATGTAGAAGAGGAGGGAATACTTCCAAACTCATTCTATGAGGCCTGCATCACTCTAAAACCAAAATCAGACTAACACAACACACCAAAAAGAAAATTACAGACCAATATCCCTGATGAACATAGATGTAAAAATACTCAACAAAATATTAGCAATCCGAATTCAAAAATACATCAAAAAGATCATCCATCATGATCAAGTAGGATTTATTCCAGGGATGCAAGGATGGTACAATATTTGAAAATCCATCAACATCATACACCAAATTAACAAAAAGAAGGACAAAAACCACATGATCATCTCCATAGATGCTGAAAAAGCATTTGACAAAATTCGACATCCATTCATGATAAAAACTCTCAACAAAATAGGTATAGAGGGTAAGTACCTCAACATAATAAAGGCCATATATGACAAACCCACAACTAACATCATAATTAACAGCAAGAAGCTGAAAGCTTTTCCTTTAAGATTAGGAAGAAGACAAGGATGCCCACTCTCCCCAGTTTTATTCAACCTAGTTCTGGAGGTCCTAGCCACGGCAATCAGACAACACAAAGAAATAAAAGACATCCATATTAATAAGAAAGAAGTTAAACTGTCACTGTTTGAAGATGACATGATATCGTACATAAAAAACCCTAAGGAATCCACTCCAAAACTACTACAACTAATATCTAAATTCAGCAAAGTTGCAGGATATAAAATTAATACACAGAAATCTGTTTGTTGCATTCCTATTCACTAACGAACAAGGAGAAAGAAATCAGGAAAACAATTCCACTCACAATTTTATCAAAAAGAATAAAATACCTAGGAATCAACCTAACCAAGGAAGTGAAAGACCTATACTCTGAAAACTATAAGACACTCATGAGAGAAATTAAAGAAGATACCAATAAATGGAAACACATCCCATGCTCATGGCTAGGAAGAATTAATATTGTCAAAATGGCAATTCTGCCTAATACCAACAGCATTCTTCAACAAACCAGAGCAAATAGTTCTAAAATTCATATGGAACCAAGAAAGACCCCAAATAGCCGAAGCAATCCTGAGAACGAAGTATAAAGCTGGGGGGATTATGCTCCCTGACTTCAAGCTCTACTACAAAGTCACAGTAATCAAGACAGTTTGGAACAGACTAGAGAGCCCAGATATAAACCCAAACACATATGGTCAGTTAATATACAATAAAGGAGCCATGGATGTACAATGGGAAAATGACAGCCTCTTCAACAACTGGTGTTGGCAAAACTGGACAGGTACATGCAAGAGTATGAAACTAGATTATTGTCTAACCCCATACAGAAAAGTAAACTCAATATGGATCAAAGACCTAAATGTAAGTCATGAAATAACAAAAGTCTTAGAAAACAACATAGGCAAAAATAAATCTCTTGAATATAAACATGAGCAACTTTTTCCTGAACACATGTCCTCGGGCAAGGAAAATAAAAGCAAAAATGAAAAAAATGGAACTACATCAAGCTAAAAGGCTTCCTTAGAGCAAAGGACACAATTAGCAGAACAAAAAGGCACCCTACAATATGGCAGAGTATATATAAATGACATATCCAATAAGGGGTTAACATCCAAAATATATAAAGAAGTCACACACCTCAACACCTGAAAAGCAAATAACCTGATTAAAAAATGGGCTGAGGATATGAACAGACAATTCTCCAAAGAAGAAATTCAGATGGCAACAGGCACATGGAAAGATGCTCCACATCGCTAATTATCAGGGAAACGCAAATTAAAACCACAATGAGATATCACTTCACACCAGTTAGGATGGCCAACATAGAAAAGACTAGGGACAACAAATGCTGGTGAGGATGCAGAGAAGGGGGAACCCTCCTTCACTGCTGGTGGAAATGTAAGGTAGTTCAACCATTGTGGAAAGTAATATGGAAGTTCCTCAAAGTACTATAAAATACCATTTGACCCAGGAGTTCCACTTACAGGAATTTACCTAAAGAAAAAAAGATCACAGCTCTCCTATGTCTATTGCAGCAGACTATAATACCCATGATTTGGAAGCAACCTAAGTGTCCATTAGTAGATGAATGGATAAAAAAGAGGTGGTATATATACATGCTGAAATACTATTCAGCTATAAGAGAAAAACATCCTAACATTTGCAACAACATGTATGGATCTAGAGAGTATTATGCTCAGTGAAATGAGTCAGACAGAATGACAAATACCAAATAATCTCCCTCATTTGTGGAGTAAAACAACGAAGCAAAACTGAAGGAACAAAACAGCAGCAGACTCACAGACTCCAAGAAGGGACTAGTGTTTACCAAAGGGGAGGGCTCGGGGGAGGCAGCTGGGGAAGGAAGGAGAAGCGGAATGAGCAGTGTTATGATTAGTACGCATGGTGAGGGGGAATCATGGGGAAGACAGTGTAGCACAGAAAAGACAAGTAGTGAGCCTGTGGTATGTTAGTATACTGAGGGACAGTGACTGCAATGGATTATAGGGGGGACTCAATACTATGGGTGAATGTAGTAACCACAGTATTTTTCTTGGGAAACCTTCATAAGAGTGTGTATCAGTGATATCTTTAAAATTAATAATAATAAAAGAAAAGGTACTAGTTAATTATAGCTCAGAAGTAGTTAGCATTTAGCTATGTGCCAGGCGCTGTTCTAAGAGCTTCTTGTATATTATTTCATTTTAATACAACAAGCAACTCAGATTAAAAAATAGTACCCTTTTGTAGTTGAAAAAAGTAACACATAAGAGGTTAAGTGACTTGCCCAAGGCCACATAGTTAGAAGATAATGGAGCTGAGATTCAAACTCAGGCGGTCTGACCACACAGCCTGCATCTCAGCTGCTTCTGTGACTGAGCATCCTCCTTGTGACCCTGGAGAGCAGGCTCTGTAGCCGGAACAGCAGCCGGGATGTGCACGTGCCTCTTGGCCCCCCTCCTGTGCCTGGAGGTCCTGCTCACAGGCCGTGCCTCCTTGCTTTTCCCGCAGCCTCACAGCCTCCTCAGCTGGGCGCCCCGGGGTTCCCCTCGTCAGTCACAGTAGCTGAATGCCATGTGCCACCTCGAGGAGATCATCTCCAATGACCCTTTTGCCTCTCATCCTTTTTCAAAAACTCGTTTGCGCCAGAATAGAACAAGCTGGCATGTGATCACTATTAACAGAATCAGAGGGAAGAACAGGGGAAAACAAGAAGCATCTGAGGAAAGAAAAGAACATTTAAAATGGAACCTTGTCAGCAAGAGACTGCCTCCCTTCACAAGCCTCGGCCTTCCCTGGACTCCTGGGCCTCCTGCGAGCCTCTGGGCACAGCGCTGTCGCATTCTGCAGCCCAGGAGGACTGTGGGTGCCTGCAGGAGTTTCGTGCAGGGTTCCTCATGACGGGTTCTGACAGACCTCCCCGCCCTGGCAGTGCCAGATCCACAGGGCCTTGCTGCTGGGTGGCTCGCCCAGGACACTGAGGGCTCCTCACCCGGATGGCAGGACATCGTGGAGTTACCAGTCTCTTGATCACCTTCTAAATAAGCAGAAGTTTTAGAGCTGTAAGTTTTAGGCCCCAGGAAGCACAGAATGATTTATTTATGACAAAACATCTTACCAAAGAAATCTGGTAGCTTTTATTTTAATTTTTTAAACTAAATTTTAGAATTATTTTTGTAAAACTATCAACAAGAAGGAGGGCAAGGAGAATGGATGGGTGGACAGTAGATAAAGACTGTAAGGCACCATGGTTTTGGTTTTGCTGGTCGTGTTTGATTTTACCCCAAGTGCCATTTCAGGTTTCCTAATGTCATGTAAGTTTCTAACCAGAAGGGGAATATATTTTGCTAACTCTATTGAAAACATCTTAACACTGCTTTGTTTTCATTGCCCAGGTTTTTAAAGAGGAAAAATACCTGAAGGACGCCATGGAGTGCAGTGATGTGATATGGCAGCGAGGTCTGCTGCGGAAGGGCTATGGCATCTGCCATGGGACTGCAGGAAATGGCTATGCTTTCCTTTCCCTTTACCATCTCACGCAGGATAAAAAGTACCTCTACCGAGCTTGCAAGGTAAGGATGCCTCTATCCAAACAACTTTTGTACATGCCAGAATGGACACGAAGCCCAAAAATACAACTCCTCTCCTCCTTTTAACTTGTTTCTCCAAACTCTGTGGTTCTTGTTTCTTCCGGCACAGCCTTGTTCCTTGCCTCTCCATGATGCATGATTCCATCTGTCAAGTGGGGCTAAGACACAGGGATGAGTTCTGAGGACACAAGTTCTAGAGTCACATGACCTGATTAGAATCATCCCCTGTGCCATTGACTAGCTTTATAGCTTTGAGTATGTCTCTTCTTAAAGCCTCAGTTTCCTCATCTATGAAATTGGGGAGAAATATCACCCACCTCCTATATTTGTTCCAAGAAGAATTAATTGAGATAATGTAATATGCAGATCATCTACAACTGCCCCTGCTTAAAATCCTCCAGTGGTTTTTCTCCCTGCAGTGTGACTGAAACCCAAACTGCTTCCCAAGTTCACAGCACCTGTTCACTTGCCCCTGGCTGCCTCTCCTCCACATCTTAGCCACTGTCTAGTCTAGCACATTCCACACCACAGCTGTGCTGCTGCCCCTTCCCAAGTGGAGCGCGCCATGTGTGCCTTTGAGTGTTTTTTAGTCTTTTCCTCTACCAAGAATGCTTTTCCCCTGAAATTTGCATGATGACTCCTTGTCACTCCAGTCTCAGCTTACATGGTGCTCTTAGAGCCTCTGAGATGTCAGAAGTGAAAGGGTAACCCAGCCATTCGTCGTGGAGTTGTTTCATGCATATGTTGCACCAGCAGAATATAAGGTCCGTGAACTTATTTGTCTAGGTACTGGTGTGGGGTGGTGACCCAGAACAGTGCCAGCACCAAGTAGAAACTTAACAAATATGCACAGAATGTATAAAAATGAAAGGCACAAAACAGGACTCAGTAAATGCTTGCCAGTGTTTTTATTACTACACACATTTCACAAAATATAGTTACCATAGACACAAGAAAAAGATGGAATGAAAGCAAGCCAAAATGCTCACAATGACCCTTGATAGAAGGGTGTTATGAATAACTTATTCTTTATATTTTTTGGACAATGAGCACCTGTCACTATTAAGAATCCTTTTCTCAACCCAAATGGAATAAATCCTTTCCTTCTTGGTGCCCTGAGACATACACATGCCAGGAGAAATGCCCACAGTCAGAGAGGAGCACACAGGACATTGTAGGGGCACATGGAGAAGGAGATACCCAACCTGGACATCCCTGAGAAGTTAAGAAGTAACACCTGGACAAGACCTAATGGGTAACTAGAAATTCAGCAGGGGGGATGGGAAGTGTTGAAAGGAGAGGCCTGAAAGGTGTGAAGCACCAAGCAGAACCCTGTGGAATTCATCTGGATGGAGCAGAGCAGCAGATAGAGTCCACAAGGTGAGGAGCAGCTTGACTTGGTGATAATTATCATAGCAGATGATTAAACAAATGGGGAGGATTGGAAGGACTTAATGGAGGGTGAGATGCAGCTGGTTTTGTAAAGATGAAGAGTGTTTCAGGTGGGTCAGGGGCAGCCTGGGGAGGTGGGTAATTGCCCTTGCAAAACCACAGTGCCGCATGGTCATGAGACTGAGTGCCCCAGTGCTGGGCACGGCAGAGGGCAAAGGAGAAGGCAGACAGGAACGCAAAGTCCTTTTGACAGTGGTTCTCAACATTGGTTACACATGAGAATCACTAGGAGCTTTACAGGAGTACCTGCACCCTACCCCAGACAGGGAGGGGGTGCAGGCCCCAGGAGTGTCCAAGGCCTGGGTATTCCAATAATCAGCCAGTGTGTATGCTGATCTGGAAAGGGGGGGTTCACAAGGGTTTCTGATACATGTTCAGACTCTTCTCATAAATCATGATCATAGCAGAAAGAGTGAGTTAGATGTTACATTTCCCCAAATTGATGTTTTGTAACTAACATAAGAAATGTTGAGTTATAAACCAAGACACTGGTTCTGATAAAAACAGAAAAGAGAGGCTTAAAGATGGCAGTGTGAGAGGTGAGACAGAAACATCCTCCCAAAACCACATATAATATGAAAATACAGCAAATACAACTAATTCTGAAAGAGCAACAGGAAAGGAGGCCGTGACAGACTGTCTACATCTGGGGAAAGAGGAGACCTTACAGAAAAGCGTAAAGTACCAAAGCCATGACCTGGCGAGACCCAAGCCCTTCCCCAACCCAAGCTTACTGGAGGAAGAGAAATGGAGCAGGGAGTGGGTGGAGGCCTAGGACTGCTGAACACCTAGCCCTGGAGATCTCCTCTGGCAGCACAAACCTACATTACATGGTGCTCTGGAAATAAGTGGGGTTGGAAAAATAAGTCAGGCAGAATACTTAGAGAGACTGAGACCCAGCCACCTCTGGAAAACAGGTAACCAAAACCAGCAGCTCTGCGACAAAAGAAAGGTGGGCACTCTAAGATTTCCCAACAGCGAGAGGGCTGATAAAGGGGCAAGGATTGCACAGAGTTTGCTGCTCAGGAGAAAGGACAGGTGGACAAAATTGTCCTGGTGCACCCAGCCCAGCAGGTTGGGAACTTTAAGGAGCTTCAGGTGCTCCATTGCCCTGGCTGGCAACACAGCCCCAAGGCCCACCACGGTGATACGCAGCCTGCTGCTCCCTCCCAGCCAGCACAGCCCCACAAACCTGCCCCTGCCATTGCACTGGGCCAGCCAGAGGGCAGCCACACCTATGGCAGCTATAAAGGTGTAGCATAGAGACTCCTCTCTGTGCACTGAACTCACTGGCCCTGTCAGTGGACACAGTCACTATAACCAAGAAGCAGGAGAGAGCTATTTGCTCCTGAAAGGCACCAGTGCTGCTCACCTACGACCCCTGCCATCACTCCAGGGGTGGAGCAGCTTCAGAGAACAGAGCTTCTGGGCACTAGAGGGTGCCACCTGCACCAAGTTACTATTACAAATATGAAATGGCAAAAGAAACTGATACAAACCAAAATCCCACCAACACTAGAAAAAGGGCCAAGTGAAACAACTCGCCAGTCTTCCTGAAAAAGATTTCAAAATAAAATTCATAAACATGCTCATGGAACTACAAAAAAATATTCAAGACTTCAGGGCGGAATTCAAGAATGAGGTAGAAACATTGAACAATACAGTATCCAAAATGAAACATACAATGGAGGTATTTAAAAGCAGATTAGATGAAGAAGAGGAGATGGTAAATAAAACAGAAATTGGAGAATAGGAATACAAAGAAGCTGAGGCACAGAGAGAAAAAAGGATCTCTAGGAATGAGAGAATATTAAGAGAACTGTGTGACCAATCCAAAGGGACAAATTTATTTGCCTTATATGGGTACCAGAAGATGAAGAAGAGAGAAAAGGGACAGTGAGGGACCACTCACTCCAAAGGACAGATCAACCACACAGAAATTAAATAAAGAGACAGAGGCGCTAAACAACACATTAGAACAGAAGAACCTAACGGACATCTACAGAACACTCCATCCAAAGAAGCAGGATACACATTCTTCTCAAGTGCACATGGAACATTTTCAAGAATAGATCATATATTAGGCCACAAAAAGAACATCAGTAAATTCAAAAAGATTGAAATTGTGACAACCAGGTTCTCATATCACAAAGGTGTGGAACTAGAAGTAAATTACACAAAGAAAATGAAAAAGCCCACAAACATGTGGAGGCTTAATAACATGCCCCTAAATAATCAGTGGATCAATGACCAAATAAAAACAGAGATCAAGCACTACAAGGAGACAAATGACAATAATTCAACACCACAGAATCTGTGGGACACAGCAAAGGCTATGCTAAGAGGGAAGTATATTGCAATACAGGCCTACCTCGGGAATGAAGAACTATCCCAAATGAACTCAAACTCACAATTAATGAAACTATAAAAGGAAAAACAAATCAGGCCCAAAGTCAGTAGAAGAAGGGACATAATAAAGATTGAAGCAGAAATAAATAAAATTGAGAGGAATAAAACGAAAGAATCAATGAAAGCAGGAGCTGGTTCTTCGAGAAAATAAACAAAATAGATAAACCCCTAGACATGAAAAAAGAGAGTCTACACACACAAACAGAATCATAAATGAGAAAGGAAAAATCACTACGGACACCACAGAAATACAAGGAATTATGAAAGAACACTATGAAAAATTATATGGTAACAAACTGGATAATCTAGAAGAAATGGACAACTTTCTAGAAAAATACAACCTTCCAAGGCGGACCAAGGAAGAAACAGAAAATCTGAATAGACCAATTACCAGCAAGGAAATTGAATTGGTAATGAAAAAAACTACCTAAGAACAAAACCCCTGGACTCGAAAGTTTCACTGCTGAATTATATTAAACATTTAGTGAATACCTAATACCCAGCCTCCTTGAAGTTTTCCAAAAAGTAGAAGAGGAGGGAATACTCACAAACTCACTCTATAAGGACAAAATCACTCTAATACCAAAAGCGGGCAAACGCACCACAAAAAAAAGAAAATTACAGACCAATATCCCTGATGAACATAGATGCAAAAATACTCAACAAAATATTAGCAAACCAAATTCAAAAATACATCAAAAAGATCATCCATCATGATCAACTGGGATTCATCCCAGGAATGCAAGGATGGTACAACATTCAAAAATCCATCAACGTCATTAACTACATCAACTAAAAGAAGGACAAAAACTACATGATCATTTCCATAGATGCTGAAAAAGCATTCAAGAAAATTCAACATCCATTCATGATAAAATCTCTCAACAAAATGGGTATAGAGGGCAAGTACCTCAACATAATAAAGGCCATATATGACAAACCCACAGCCAACATTATACTTAACAGCGAGAAGCTGAAAGCTTTTCCTTTAAGATCAGAAACATGACAAGGATGCCCACTCTCCCCACTTTTATTTAACATAGTACTGGAGGTCCTAGCCACGGCAATCACACAGCACAAAGAAATAAAAGGCATCCAGATTAGCCAGGAAGAAGTGAAACTGTCCCTGTTTGCAGATGACATGGTATTGTACATAAAAAATCTTAAAAGAATCCACTCCAAAACTACAAGATATAATATCTGAATTCAGCAAAGTGGTGGGATACAAAATTAATACACAGAAATCTGTTACATTCCTATACACTAAGGATAAACTAGCAGAAATAGAAATTAGGTAAACAATTCCATTCACAATTGCATCAAAAAGAATAAAATACCTAGGAATAAACCTTACCAAGGAGGTGAAAGACCTATACCCTGAAAACTGCAGGACACTTTTAAGAGAAATTAAAAGAGGACACTAATAAATGGAAATTCATCCCATGCTCTTGGCTAGGAAGAATTAATATTTTCAAAATGGCCATCCTGCCTAAAGCAATCTACAGATTCAATGCAATCCCTATCAAAATACCTACAGTATTCTTCAATGAACTAGGGCAAATAATTCTAAAATTCACATGGAATGACAAAAGACCCCGAATAGCCAAGGCAATCCTGAGAAGGAAGAATAAAGCAGGGGGAATTATGCTCCCTGACTTCAAGCTTTACTACAAAGCCACAATAATCAAGACAATTTGGTACTGGCACAAGAACAGACCCATAGACCAATGGAACAGAATAGAGAGCCCATATATAAACCCAAGTACATATGGTCAATTAATATACGATAAAGGAGCCATGGATATACAATGGGGGAAATGACAGGCTCTTCAACGGGTGGTTTGGCGAAACTTGACAGCTACATGTAAGAGAATGAAACTGGATCACTGTCTAACCCCATACACAAAGTAAACTTGAAATGGATCAAAGACCTGAATGTAAGTCATGAAACCTTAAAATTCTTAGAAAAAAATATAGGCAAAAATCTCTTGCAGTTAAACATGAGCAAGTTCTTCATGAACATATCTCCCCGGGCAAGGGAAACAAAAGCAAAAATGAACAAGTGGGACTATATCAAACTAAAAAGCTTCTGTACAGCAAAGGACACCATCAATAGAACAAAAAGACATCCTACAGTATGGGAGAATGTATTCATAAATGACATATCCAATAAGGGGTTGACATCTAAATTATATAAAGAGCTCACACACCTCAACAAACAAAAAGCAAATAATCCAATTAAAAAATGGGCAGAGGAGCTGAACAGACACTTCTCCAAAGAAGAAATTCAGATGGCCAACAGGCACATGAAAACATGCTCCATATTGCTAATCATCAGAGAAATGCAAATTAAAACCACAATGAGATATCACCTCACTCTAGTTAGGATGCCAACATCCAAAAGACAAACAACAAATGTTGGCAAGGATATGGAGAAAGGGGAACCCTCCTACACCGCTGGTAGGAATGTAAACTAGTTCAACCATTGTGGAAAGCGTATGGAGGTTCCTCAAAAACTCAAAATAGAAATACCATTTGACCCAGGAATTCCACTCCTAGGAATTTACCCTAAGAATGCAGCAGCCCAGTTTGAAAAAGACAGATGCATCCCTGTGTTTATCGCAGCACTATTTATGATAGCCAAGAAATGGAAGCAACCTAAGTGTCCATCAGTAGATGAATGGATAAAGAAGATGTGGTACATATACACAGTGGAATAGTATTCAGCCATAAGAAGAAAACAAATCCTACCATTTGCAACAACATGGATGGAGCTAGAGGGTATTACGCTCAGTGAAATAAGCTAGGCGGAGAAAGACAAGTATCAAATGATTTCACTCATCTGTGGAGTATAAGAACAAAGAAAAAACTGAAGGGACAAAACAGCAGACTCACAGAACCCAAGAATGGACTAACAGTTACCAAAGGGAAAGGGACTGGGGAGGGTGGGTGGGAAGGGAGGGATAAGGGGTAAAATAGGGCCTTACATTTGGTACACATAGTGTAGCGGGGAGGGACACGGGAAAGGCAGTATATACAGAGAAGAGAAGGAGTGATTCTATAGCGTCTTACTAGGCTGATGGATAATGACTGTAATGGGGTACGTGGGGGGGAGTTCATAATAGGGGGAGTCTAGTAATCATAATGTTCAAGTAATTGTACATTAACAATATCAAAATAAATAAATAAATGAAAAACAATGTAAATAAAGCACTTTGCACAGTGCTTGACACATAGTAAGTGCTTGCTAAGTGGAAAAAAAGAAGGAACAGCAAATGCTGGCACGGATGTGGAGAAAGGGGAACCCTCCTACACTGCTAGTGGGAATGTAAATTAGTTCAACCATTGTGGAAAGTACAATAATGTGGTTCCTCCAAAAACTAAAAATAGAAATACCATTTGACCTAGAATTCCACTCCTAGGAATTTATCCAAAAAAAACAAGATTCCAGATTCAAAAAGATATTTGCATCACTATGTTTATCGCAACACTGTTTACAGTAGCCAAGATTTGGAAGCCACCTTAGTGTCCATCAGCAGATGAATGGATAAAGAAGATGTAGTACATTTACACAATGAAATATTATTCAGCTGTGAGAAGGAAACAAATCGTACCATTTGCAGCAACATAGATAGAGCTAGAGGGTATTATTATGCTCAGTGATATAAGCCAGCTGGGGAAAGACAAGTATCAGATGATTTCCCTCATTTGTGGAGTATAACAATGAAGCAAAACTGAAGGAACAAAACAGCAGTAGACTCACAGACTCCAAGAAGGGACTAGAAGTTACCAATGGGGAAAGGTGAGGGAGGGCAATTGGAGGGGTGGCTGAAGGGAATTGAGCGGCATTATGATTGGCACACATGGTGTGTGTGTATGTCTCAGGGAAGACTTAACACAGAGAAGGGAAGTAGTGACCGTGGCATCTTACTACGCTGATGGACAGTGACTGCAATGGGGTGTTGGGGGGACTTGATAATATGAGTGAATGTAGTAACCACAATGTTTTTCATGTGAAACCTTCATAAGAGTGTATATTAATGATACCTTAATTTAAAAAAACAGAAGACAAGAGATTTAGAAACATTTAGATTGAGCCCACAGAATTTAATGGTTGTTTCCTTAATGTGAAGAAGATGGAAGTATCTGAATGTCTCCCAATTGTATGACTTAAAAAAACCTGATAGATGGCACATAAAACAAATTAGAAGAATGAGCAGATTGGGGAGGGTAGAAAGCCAAAAATTTTAATGTGCTGAATTTTATATTCCTTGTGTTTATTACTTAATGATTCTTTGTATACAAATGACAAAAAAAATAAGTTAGGTGAAAAATGGAAATTTCTGATAATGTTGTAAAAAACCCATTGAAGACAGGCTTAAGAAGGAAGAGTCAGAGAGCTTGATGGAAATTGCTTGGAGAGTGAAGGGAAAAAGAGCTTTAAAGATGAAGAAAGTGGTCGGGCAGCAGAGCGGAGTTTTATAGGAGTGGAACTGGGAGTAGCTGGGAACAGGCTGCAGTTGCCTGAGAAGATAGCCAGGGGGAGCCCGCAGGGGATTCGGAAGGCCATTTCAGAGACAAGGGTGATTTAATGTGGATAGAGCAAATGCTTCAAGTTGTTACTTCAGGAATTTTGACTCTAAGGGACAGGAGGCAGGTGCCTAAAAAAGCAGAAGGTTATTGTTGAGTTGTGTTTTTTGCTTCAGCCTTCGCTACCACCTTTTGACAGGTGAGTGAACATGCAGGGGGGTAACAAGTTGCCGGGTATCACCCAGCTGAGAAGAGGGGACACTGGGGCTCCGTCCAGAGCTCACACTCCTATCCTGTTGCCGGGGATCTTCTGTCTCTGAATCCTGATGAATCCCTGCAGTCTTAGCTGCCACCTCACCCAGTGAAGAGCGGAGACACTCTAAGAGAAACACTTTCTTCTTAGTTTGCAGAGTGGTGTCTTGAGTATGGAGCACATGGGTGCCGCATTCCCGACAGACCCTATTCTCTCTTTGAAGGTAAGAGTGAGGAAAAGACTATAGTTTTAAATATTGGGGCAAGTGAATTTGATCCTCCCCTTTTTGTGGATGACCACTATTACATTTGATCTTAATGGGTAATCACTGTAACACAGCTGTGAACAGGGTGGTTTATTGCTGAAAATTATATTGAGTCTTTTCACTTTACCTATTTTGTGATCCTATGAATGTCTTCCAAGTATTTTTAGATATTTTGTGAGGTCTATATAAAGTCAGAACATTACTGCTACTCAGTAATGCAAGAAGTAAGTTAACCTCTCTGCATTTCATCTGTGATACTGTGTTATAATAATGACCTGGTCACTGGAAACTTAGTTATTTAAATATATTTAATTATTTAATTTATATGAACAAGTATGAAGATAATGAATATTCATTAGTAATGTAAAGTATTCATAGTTGGAAGACAATATTTAAGAAAATTCTGAAAAACAAGCAATAACAGGAAATTGGCAAATGCAACATTAACAGTCTGAAAACTATTCTATATATATAAAATATAATTAACAAAAGAGACATCCTCAAAGAGACTCATGTATTTTTTATATTAATATTGTGCATGTGTGTATGAATTGGATAATTTATAACAAGCCACAAGTCAAAGGGCAGAGGTTAAATGGTGTGAGGATAAAGTGATGATAACTTTTACTTGTAATTGACCCTCAAAACAATATGGGTTTGAATTGCAGAGGCCACGCATATGTGGATTTTTTTCAATAACTATATTAGAAAATATTTTGGAGATTTGCAACAATTTGAAATAACTCGCAGGCAAACCATGTCCCTAGAAATATCAAAAAAGTTAAGAAATAGGTATGTCATGAATACATGAAATATATGTAGATACTAGTCTTCATTATTTACTACCATAAAATCAACAGTAAGTTATTAGTAATTAAGTTGTAGGGAAGTCAAAAGTTATATGCAATTTTTCAACTGCATTGGGGTCCATACCCCTGGACCCCATAATTTTCAAGTCAGCTGTACTTTAGAGCCACATCTTATACTAGTTCCAAAATAAACTTCAGAAGGAATAAATAACTGAATATTTTTTTAAAAAACAAATAATAGTTGGGTACTGAATTTTGTCAAAAAAATTTTTGCATCAATTTCTGCATCTGTGGAATAAACCTCAGTTGGTAATGGTGTAAAATTCTTTCTGTATAGTGCAGAATTGCATTTGGTAATATTCTGTTGAGGATTTTTCCACCTGTATTCACATGGGGTATTAGGCTGTTGTTTTCCTTTTTGTTTTTGTTTTTGTTATCTGGGTAATACTGACCTACTTACCTAAAAAACTATATTGAGGATACTTTATCCTCTCCTCTTCCATTTTCTGGAACAGATTGTATATTAATTGGAGGAAGAATTGGTGTTAATTTTCATTTAAATGGTAGAATTCTCCAGTGAAAATTATTCAGCTTAGGAATTTTTTTCAGAATTTTTTAAATTATAAATTTAATTTGTTTAATAGTTTACAGGGCTTTTCAAGTTATTCTGTTTCATATTTGATCATATTTAGTAGTTTCACATTGGTGTCCAATTTATCTGTGTAAAGCTGTGGTAGTATTCCTTTATTATCCTTTTGATGTTTGAATTGTCTATAGTGATGTGCCCTGTTTTTTTTTGCTATTGATATTTTTAAATCACATAATGGAAATATGAGTATAAAATAGAGAATTTGTCATTATCTTCTGCTGAGTAAGATCTTTTTAATATCCAAAGGAATCATAAAATATTTCTCCAAATAAAAATTTTATTCTTTCATGTCATAAAAATGCAGTGCATTTGCACCATATATAACAGAGTTAATACCTGAGCTTTAAATAGGGTCCCTTCAAGTTTATAATGGCAATTTCAAAGCCCCAGTAAATCAAAATCCTTGAATGTACAATTCCCTAAAGACTGGGAAGTTACCAAATTCATCTGTTCCCCTGTGCTTCACAAGTCTCTGGTAGTAGGCACTAGTTAGATTCCTATCCATGGGTAGTTGTATTGAGTGCCTGTGTGGAGACTGCTCACCTGGAAGGGTTGACATCTGTGACTCCTTCTGGAGGAGCTTTCTCCTGCTGAAGTGGACCTGCTGTCCCACCCCAACAAAACAAGCAAACAAGTGTCATCTCAGGATGGCCTACTCTAAGGGCTCTTCAGACAGTGTTATGCATCACTATCTATTTTTAATGGATTATAACAGATCAGTAGTTTTCATATTTCTTAAATAAGCTGCTGTAACTCTTTCTTTATATAAAAGCTTGTAGGAAAGGCTTGGAACAGCCCAAATGCAGGAAAACAGCTCCAGACTTACAAAAAATATGAATGAATCAATGAAAAACTGAAAGAAGAAACCAGATGCAACAGGCTACAATTGTGTGACTCTGTTCATGTGATAATCTGAAACAAGCAAAACTAATCCTTGGTGAGGTGGGAATGGTGGCAGGGGTAGAATGGAGAGGCACACACAAGAACTCCTTGGAGGACAAATGTTGGTAGTAATGGAAATATCCTGCAACACTGAAGACTTCTGTAGTTTGTTGTATATAAGTTTTACATAAAAATAATAATAAACAACCCAATAAAGAGGGATCAGAGTCAGAGGAAGATAATGGAATAGGAGGTAACAGTGATAATAACCTCCTCCCATGTACACACTGAAGAGAAAACTACATTGAATACAATTAACTCTGAAAATTACCTAAGCACCAAAGAATAGTCAGTCTACACCAGTGAAGAAGGGAAGAGCACATTGAGAAGGGTAAAGGAGCAGAACCATAACTGATCTGGATTCAAGCCCTTTCCCCATCCCAGCCCTCAAGCAGGAGGAAGAGGAACAAAGTTAGGAGGGGATAAATGCTCAGGAACCTGATGCACCTGGCCCTGGGTATCTGCTCTGGAAAGACAAGTCTCCAATGGGCTTTGAAGATAAATGGGGCTGGCCACTAGGAAGAGTAGGGAGTATTGGGTGCAGGGGGTGGAGGGGTGCCAAGACTCCAGTTAGTTATAGAGGACCAGTGAGCTCTGTTGGTCACTCTTAGACCCAGCACAAAGGCAGCAGCTTTAAAGATTTTCTAGCCAAGGTAAGTGTGTTGGGAGATTCTGAGGCAGCTATCTCTGGAGGAGAAAGGGTAGACAGACAACACTTTTTCAGTCCTCCCTTAGACCACTGGCCAGATGCTTGCAAAAGCCAGCTGTGAAATGCTCCCTGCCCACAGCCTACTAATGCAGTTGCAGCTTGCCACAACAGAGAATTGGGGTCTGGTAACAGAGGGTTTAATAATTCTGGGTACCGCACAATGCACACTACCTAAAACCACTATTTTCAAGACCAGGAGTCATAGCTGATCTATCTAATAAAAGGAAGAAACAAAGAGAACCAGACAAAATAAGAAGGCAGAATAATATGTTACAAACAAAAGAACAAGACAAAACACCAGAAAAAAACTGCTAAAAGAAACAGAGGTAAGCAATCTTCTTGAAAAAGAATTCAAAGTAATGGTCATAAATATACTCACTGAACTGAGAAAAAGAGTTGGTGATCTCAGTGACAACTTCAACAAACAGATAGAAAATATAAAAAGAGCCACTCAGAGCTGAAGAATACAATAACTGAAATGAAAAAATACAATAGAAGGAATATATAGCAGGCTGGAGGAGACAGAGGAAAGGATCCGTGAGCTGGAAGATAGCGTAGTGGAAGATAACCAGGCTGAGGAACAGAAAACAAAGAATTTCTAAAACTTACAAGATGCTAAGAAAGTTGTGTGACAACTGCAAGTGTGACACTATTCAAATAATTGGGGTCCCAGAAGGAAAAGAGAAAGACAGAGGGGTAGAAATTGTATAATAGCTGAAAACGTCCCCAGTCTGGAGAAGGAAATAAACACCCAGGTCCTAGAAGCACAAAAAGCCCCTAACAAGGTAACCCCAGGATGACAACACCAAGACACACAGTAATTAAAATGGCAAAGACTAAAGATAAAGAGAGAATCTTAGCAGCAGCAGGAGAAAGCAGTTTTACCTATAAGGGAAACTCTATAAGGCTATCAGCAGATTTCTCAGCAGAAACTTTACAGGCCAGAAGGGAGTGATGTGATATATTCAAAATAATGAAAGGGAACAATCTACAACCAAGAATATTTTATCCAGAAATATTATTTTATACAGAACTGAAGGAGAGATTAAGTTTCCCAGGTAAATGTAGGTTAAAGTAATCAATCACCACTAAACCAACCTTACAGGATATTTTTTAATGACTTATTTAGGTGTAAATGTCTTTAAGTGCAAATGTTTTTCATCAGTGAAAACAAACCTACAGTAAATGTAGTAGACCAATCATTTCCAAAGCTAATATGAAGTTCAAAAAATAAAAGTAGTAAAATCAACTATACACAAAATGCATCAAGGGATACACAAAAGATACAGATTATGACATCTTATACCAGAAAAGCATAAGAGGAATAAGAATAAAAGTAGAGTACTTCTAGAATGTGTTTGAAATTAAGTGACCATCAACATAATATAGACTGTTACATATATAGGAAGCTGTATATGAAACCTTATGGAAATCACAAACCTAAAGCCCATAATAAATATAAAAAATAAGGATAAAAGAATCCAAGCATTACAGTAAAGAAAATCATCAAATCACAAGGGAGGAGAGCAAGAGAAGAAGGGAACAGAGAGGAGCTATAAAAAAAACCAGAAACAACAAAATGACAATAAGTACATAACTATTGGTAATCACTTTACATGTACTAAATGCATCAGTGAAAAGACATAGGGTGGCTAAAGATATAAAGAAACAAGAGCCATCTCTATGCTGCCTACAGCAGACTTATTTCAGACCTAAAGACAAATATGCTGAAAGTGAGGGAATGGAAAGAGATATTCCATGCAAGTAGAAGAGAGAAAAAAGCAGGAGTAGCAGTAATTATATCAGACAAAATAGATTTCATAACAAAGTAACAAGAGACAAGTATATTGCATAATGATAAAGGTCAGTCCAACAAGGAGGTATAACAACTGTAAATATATACATACATACCCAAAATAGGAGCATCTAAATCTATAAAACAAATACTAACAGACCTAAAGAGAGAAATTGACAGTAAGGCAATAATAATAGGGGATGTTGACAACCTACTTACATCAGTAGTTAGATCATCCAGACAAATCAATGAGAAAATAGTATTGAATGACACATTTGACCAAATGGATGTAACACATATATACAGAACATTCCACCCAAAAGAAGCAGAATACACATTCTTCTCAGTTGCACATAGAATGGTCTCCAGAATAGATAATATATTAAGACACAAAATAAATCTCAATAAATTTAAGAAGATTCAAATTGTACCAAGCATCTTTTCAGACCACAACATTGTGAAAATACAAATCAGTTGCAAGAATTAAACTGGAAAATACAGAAACACCTGAGGCTAAACAACTCCAATAATCAGTGGATCCAATAACCAATAATGGATACAATAATCAATAAAATCAATGAACAGAACAAAGAGGAAATCAAAAATACATGGAGACAGAGAAAACAAACACAATGGTTAAATTATATGGGATGCAGCAAAAGCTGTTCTAAGAAAGAAGTTCACAGCAACTTCCCTAACTTTAAAACTAAAGGAACTAGAAAAAGAAGAACAAACAAAACCTAAAGTTAATATAAGGAGAAACATCATAAAGATAAGAACAGTAATAAGTAAAATAAAGACTAAGGAAACAATAGGAAAAACATCAATGAAACCAAGAGCTGGCTCTTCAAGAAGATAAATACAATAGACAAGCCTCAGACAGATTTATCAAGAAAAAAGAGGACACAAAATGAGACATTACAACTGACATCACAGAAATTAGAAGAACTATAAGAGAATTCTAAGAACAATTATATGCCAATAAATTGAACAACAGAGAAGAAATGGATAAATTCCCAGAAGCTCACAGTCTTCCAAGACCGACCAGGAAGAAACAGAAAACCTGACAGGCCAACTACAAGTAATGAAATTGAACTAAAAATAGAAAAACTCCCAACAACAAAAAGTCCAGGAGGAGAGGGCTTCGTGGAGGAATTCTAACACTTAAAGAGGAGCTAATACTGAGCCTTCTTATAGTTTTCCAAGAAATAGAAGATTGGGGAATGCTGCCAAACTCATTCTGCAAGGCCAGCATCACACTAAATCAAAACCAAGACACTACAAAAAACAATCACAGACCAGTTTCCTGGTGAACATAGATGCAAAATCCTCAAAAAATATTAGCAAACTAAATCCTGAGAAAGAAGAATAAAGTAGGGGGGATCTCACTCCCCAACTTCAAGCTCTATTATAAAGCCATAGTAATCAAGACAATTTGGTACTGGCACAAGAACAGAGCCACAGACCAATGGAACAGACTAGAGAATCCAGACATTAACTCAGACATATATGGTCAATTAATATTTGATAAAGGAGCCATGGACATACAATGGCGAAATGACAGTCTCTTCAACAGATGGTGCTGGCAAAACTGGACAGCTACATGTAGGAGAATGAAACTGGACCATCGTCTAACCCCATATACAAAAGTAAACTCAAAATGGATCAAAGACCTGAATGTAAGTCATGAAACCATTAAACTCTTGGAAGAAAACATAGGCACAAACCTCTTAGACATAAACATGAGTGACCTCTTCTTGAACATATCTCCCCGGGCAAGGAAAACAACAGCAAAAATGAGTAAGTGGGACTATATTAAGCTGAAAAGCTTCTGTACAGCAAAAGACACCATCAATAGAACAAAAAGAAACCCTACAGTATGGGAGAATATCTTTGAAAATGACACATCCGATAAAGGCTTGACGTCCAGAATATATAAAGAGCTCACACGCCTCAACAAACAAAAAACAAATAACCCAATTAAAAAATGGGCAAAGGAACTGAACAGACGGTTCTCCAAAAAAGAAATACAGATGGCCAACAGACACATGAAAAGATGCTCCACATCGCTAATTATCAGAGAAATGCAAATTAAAACTACAATGAGGTATCACCTCACACCAGTAAGGATGGCTGCCATCCAAAAGACAAACAACAACAAATGTTGGCGAGGCTGTGGAGAAAGGGGAACCCTCCTACACTGCTGGTGGGAATGTAAACTTGTTCAACCATTGTGGAAAGCAGTATGGAGGTACATCAAAATGCTCAAAACAGACTTACCATTTGACCCAGGAATTGCACTCCTAGGAATTTACCCTAAGAATGCAGCAATCAAGTATGAGAAAGATCAGTGCACCCCTATGTTTATCGCAGCACTATTTACAATAGCCAAGAATTGGAAGCAACCTAAATGTCCATCGATAGATGAATGGATAAAGAAGATGTGGTACATATACACAATGGAATACTACTCAGCCATAAGAAAAGGGCAAATCCAACCATTTGCAGCAACATGGATGGAGCTGGAGGGTATTTTGCTCAGTGAAACAAGCCAAGCAGAGAAAGAGAAATACCAAATGATTTCACTCATCTGTGGAATATAAGAACAAAGGAAAAACTGAAGGAGCAAAACAGCAGCAGAATCACAGAACTCAAGAATGGACTAACAGGTACCAAAGGGAAAGGGACTGGGGAGGATGGGTGGGTAGGGAGGGATAAGGGGGGGAGAAGTAGGGGGGTATTAAGATTAGCATCCATAGCGGGGTGGGAGAAAGGGGAGGGCTGTACAACACAGAGAAGACAAGTAGTGATTCTACAACAGGTTGCTACGCTGATGGACAGTGACTGTAAAGGAGTATATAGGGGGGACCTGGTATAGGGGAGAGCCTAGTAAACAAAGTATTCGTCATGTAAGTGTAGATTAATGATTAAAAAAAAAAAATGCAGTTCCTATGTGGTGACCTCTAATGAGTTCTACACAATGATATAAAGGACATATAAAAGTGTAGGCAAAGGGTCTGTTTGTGTTTATACAGAGGATCAAAGCCTAATTTGGCTACCCCGAAAATGAACTAAGAAACGATATGAAAGAGAACTTCCAACATCAGCACTCTCGGGAAGACTCATGCCAGAAGATGATCATCAAAAAACCCCAACAAAGATCCACGCACTGCTACAGCTGTAGATGCACTCATCCCACCAGCTCCTGGACTTGCCATGGGAATGAAGGAGATATCTAAGCTGGCCTGTGCATACAGTAAAACAACAAATTTGACTGGATCTATACTGTTGGAACTCAACCAAGAATTAGGAGAAGTGCAAACTGTAGCGCTCCAAAATCTTACAACTACAGACTATTTACTGTTAAAAGAACATATGGGATGTGAACAGTGCCCAGGAATGGGTTGTTTTAATTTGTCTGATTTTTCTCAAACTATTCAAATTCAGTTAGATAATAACCATCATATCATTGATAAGTTTTCACAAATGCCTAGGGTGCCTAACTGGTTTTCTTGGTTTCACTGGAGATGGCTGGTAATTACAGGTATGCTTTGGTTATGTAACTATACTCCTATTATGTTAATGTGTGTGCGCAATTTAAGTGGTAGCTTAAAATATATACATGCTGAAGTTACTCTACAAGAAGATATGTCAAAGAAATAATCAATCTTCCCATGTTTTCTCCCGCCTGCTACTTCTATAGCTTTTCTTCTTCCTTCCTAATTACAACGAATTCTTAAATAGAATTCGTGCCTCATATCAAATTTACCGAGTATCATAACTCCTCCAAGTGGTAAAGATACCTCAAGACAAATGCTGGGCATAGAAGCCACAGGGCATAAATATGCAAAGAAATAAAAAGCTAACCTTTTCAAACAATAAGGCTTCTCTCTCACTTACCAACTTAACATTTCCCTGTATGGCCCCGGAAGATGACTGGTTAGCCAGAGACGGGTAAGATTCCTCAAGGGAGGAACAACCTAAGACAGGCACAGTCGCAGGGGGGCCATCAGGTGAGAAATTGGGGATCAACAGAGGTGAGGCTTAGAACCTCACCCCCCCTGTTCTGAGAGAAATCTTCTGCATATGTGGATGTTTTATTGCCCTTGTCTAGCTTGGATTAACACATAGTCTACAGGCACACACCTGATCATCTACATTTGCTCTCTTACAACACTAAACTATGTTTTCTACCTTTATGTTGTATCTACCTACCACTTCAGCATCTTATTAAAAATAATAAAGAGAGAAATGTGGTATCCACATATAAATCAAGTATAAAAATCAAATGTGTATTCATATTTGAACTGTTTATAGTTCATAATGCATGAGCAAAACCAAAAGTTTCTGTGATGACTGCCCTTGTACTGTTCACCATGTAACTTATTCACTATGTAAGAATTTGTTCTCCATGTAAGAACTTGTTCGTTATGCTTCAGAAGATTGGAGACTGACGAAAATTAGGCTTGGGGTGGATTAATGATTGTGCATTGAGCATTGACTCCCCTATACAGAATTTTATTGTTGTTAACAACCATTTGATCAATAAATATGAGAGATGCCCCAACAACAACAACCAAGAAAAAGTACACACTTCCAATTGTAAAATAAATAAGCAACCGGGATGTAATGTATAGCATAAGGAATATAGTCAAAATATTGTAACAACTTGGTATGGTGATAGCTGGTACTTAGAATTATCATGTATATAAATGTTGAATCACTGTGTTGTACACCTGAAACTAATGTAATGTAATACTGTGTGTCAACTACCCTTCAATAAAAAATAATTATCTAAAAAAAAAAAAAAAAAAAAAATATTAGCAAACTAAATTCAAAACTACATCAGAAGGATCATCCATCATGACCAAGTGGGATTTATTTCATGCATCCAAGGATGGTACGATGTTCACAAGTAAATCAGTGTGATGCACCACATTAACAAAAAGAAGAATAACAACCAAACGATCATCTCAATAGGTGCTGAAAAGGTATTCGACAACATTCAACATCCATTCATGATAGAAACTCTCAAAAGAGTGAGTATAGAAGTAAGTATCTCAACATAATAAAGGCCATATATGACAGAACAACAGACAACATCATAATTAACAGTAAAAAGCTAAAAGCTTTTCCTCTAAAATCAGAAACAAGGTAAGGATGCCCATTCTCACCACTTCTACTCAACTGGTACTGGAGGTCCTAACCACAGCAGTCAGACAAGATAGATAAAAGGCATCCAAACTGGTAATGAAGAAGTAAAACAGTCACTGCTTGAAGATGACATGATACTATATATAGAAAACCCTAAAGACTACACCAAAAACCTGACAGAACCAGAAAAAAAATGGTGGCATGAGAAGTGAGGCAGAAACTTCCTCCCAAACACCACATATAACATGAAAATACAGCAAATACATCTAATTCTGAAAGAGCAACCAGAAAAAAGACTGCAACAAAAGGCCTACATCTGGGGAAAAGAGAAGACCTCATGGAGAAGGGAAAAGTAGCAAAGCCACGATCCAGTGGGACACAAGCCCTCCACCCACCCCAGCTCACTGGTGGGAGAAAGAGAAATGGAGCGGGGAAGGAGTAGAACCCATTACTGCTGAACACCCACCCATGGAGATCTGCTCCAGGAGCATGAATCCACATTACATTCTGCTCTGTAGATTAGTGGGGTTGGAAAGCAAAGACAGGTGGAATAGTCAGAGAGAATGAGATTCCAGCTGGTTGTGGAGAACAGATACCCACAACCGGCCACTCCAGGAAGAAGAAAGGTAGGCAGCCTGAGAGACTTCCTAACAGCAAGAGGGCTGCTAAAGGGGCAAGGATTACACAGAGATTGCTGCTCAAGAGAAAAGATAGGTGGACAAAATCATCCAGAAACACTCAGCCCAGCAGATTGGGAACTTTAAGGGGCTTTATGTGCTCCATCCTCCTTGCTGGAAACACAGTGCTGAGGCACCCCACTGCATTACAAAGCCTGCCACTCTGATTCCCAGGTGGCACTGGATGGCAAACCTGCTGCCCATACTGTTGTTCCAGGCCAGCCAAAGGGCAGCCCTGTCTAGGGCAGCTACAAGGGCAAAGAACAGAGGCTCTTCCCTGCATGCTCAGCCCACTGGCCCTGGCAGTGGAGGCAGGCACTGCAACTGGAAAGCAGAAAAGAGCTCTTCCCTTCAGGCAGGTACCAGAGCCACTCGGTGACCCCTTGCTGTTGCTCCAGGTGCTGGGCAGCTCCAGAGAGTAGAGCTTCTGGGCAGTACAGGGCACTGCCTACACAAAGCTATTATTCATAGTATCAAGTAGGATTATGAAAAGGCAGAAGAACCTTGTTCAATCCAAAATCCCTCAGACACCAGAAAGAGGGCTAAGTGAAACTGAAATCACCGATCTTGATAAAGATTTTAAACTAAAAATCATAAACATGCTCACAGAGCTACAGAAAAATAGTCAAGATCTAAGGGATGAATTCAAGAGATATAGACACTCTGAAAAATACAGTATCTGAAATGACATATACAATGGAGGGATTTAAAAGCAGACTAGAAGAGGTAGAGGAAGTGGTAAATGGAGGAGAAATTAGAGAACAGAAATACAAAGAAGCTGACGCACAGAGAGAAAAAAAAGGATCTCTAGGAATAAAAGAATAATAAGAGAGCTGTGTGACTAATCCAATCGGAACAATATTTCCATTATTGGGGTACCAGAAGAAGAGAGATAAAGGGAGAGAAAGTCTCTTTGAGGAAATAATTGCTGAAAACTTCCCCAGTCTGGGGAAGGAAATAGTCTCTCAGGCCATGGAAGTGCACTGATCTTCCAAAAACAAGGGATCCTAGGAAGACAACACCAAGACATAATAACTAAAATGGCAAAGAGCGCATATAAATGAAAACCCATCTGGCTATCATCAGACTTCTCAAAAGAAACCTTACAGGCCAGAAGGGAATGGCATGATATATTTAATGCAATATAACCAAAGGGCCTCCAACCAAGAATACTCCACCTGGCAAGATTATCATTTAAATTTGAAGCAGGGATTTAAAAATTTCCAGATAAGCAAAAATTGAGGGGATTTACCACCCACAAACAATCTGTACAGTGTATTTGAAAGGACTGCTCTAGATGGAAGTGCTTCTAGCCAGAGAAAATAAAACCACAGTAAAGGAAGTAAACCAATTAATTACTAAGCAAATGCAAAACTAAATCAGCTACCCACAAAGTCAGTCACGATACACAAAGAGTACGGAATATGACACCTACCATATAAAAAGTGGAGGAGGAAGAAAAAGAAGAGCAAGAAAGAAGAATCTTCAGACTGTTTTATAATAGTGTAATAAGTGAGTTAAGGTAGACTGCAAGATAGTAAAGAAGCTGCCCTTGAACCTTTGGTAACCATGAATCCAAAGCCTGCAATGGCAATAAGTACATATCTTTCAATAATCACCCTAAATGTAAATGGACTGAATGCACCAATCAAAAGACAGAGTTACAGAATGGATAAATAAGCAAGACCCATCTGTATACTACCTATAAGAGACTCACTTCAAACCCAAAGACATACACAGACTAAAAGTAAAGAGATGGAAAAAATATTTCATGCAAAGAATAGGGGAAAAAAAGCAGGTGTTGCAGTACTTGTATCAGACAAAATAAACTTCAAAACAAAGAAAGTCACAAGAGACAAAGAAGGACATTACATAATGACAAAGGGGTCAGTCCAAGAAGAGGATATAACCATTATAAATATCTATGCACCCAAACAGGAGCACCTACATATGTGAAACAAATACTAACAGAATTAAAGAGGGAAATAGAATGCAATGCATTCATTTAGGACACTTCAACACTTCACTCACTCCAAAGGACAGATCAACCAGACAGAAAATAAGTAAGGAGACAGACGCACTGAACATCACATTAGAATGGATGGACCTAACGGACATCTACAGAACACCAACCAAAAGCAACAGGATACACATTTTTCTCAAGTGCACCTGGAACATTTTCCATAATAGATCACATACAGGCCACAAAAGGAGCCTCGGTAAATTCAGAAGGGTTGAAATTGTACCAACCACCTTTTCAGACCACAAAGATATGAAACTAAAAGCAAATTGTGCAAAGAAAACATAAAGCCCACAAACACATGCAGGCTTAACAACATGTTCCTAAATAATCAGTGGATCAATGACCAAATAAAAACAGAGATCAGGCAATATATGAGGATAAATGAAACAACTCAACACTCCAAAATCTGTGAGATGAAGTGAAGCCCATGTTAAAAGGGAACTATATTGCAATACAGGCTTACATCAGGAAAGAAGAACAATCCCAAATGACCAGTCTAAACTCACAATTAATGAAACTAGAAAGAGAAGAACAAATGAGCCCCAAACTTGGTAGAAGGGGTAACATAATAAAGATCGGAGCAGAAATAAATAAAATTGAGAAGAATAAAATGATAGAAAGAATCAATAAAACAAGGAGCTCGTTCTTTGAGAAAATAAACAAAATAGATAAATGCCTAGGCAGACTTATCAAGGAAAAAAGAGAGTCTAAACACATAAACAGAATAAAAAATGAAGAAGGAATAATCCCAATAGATACCACAGAAATACAAAGAATTATTAGACAATACTATGAAAAATTATATGTTAACAAATTCAATAACCTAGAAGAAATGGACAACTTTCTAGAAAAATTAAACCTTCCAAGACTGACCCAGGAAGAAACAGAAAATCTGAACAGACCAATTACCAGGGATGAAATTGAATTGGTAATCAAAAAACTACCCAAGAACAAAACTCCTGGACCAGATGGCTTCACCGCTGAATTTTATCAAACATTTAGTGAAGACCTAATATGCATCCTCCTTAAAGTTTTCCAGAAAGTAGAAGAGGAGGGAATATTTCCAAACTCATTCTATGAGGGCAGCATCACTCTAATAGCAAAATTAGGCAAGGACACCACAAAAAAAGAACATTACAGATCAATAAACCTGATGAACATAGATGCAAAAATACTCAACAAAATATTAGCAAACCAAATTCAAAATACATCAAAAAGATAATCCCTCATGGGCAAGTGGGATTTATTCAAGGGATGCCAGGAGATGGTGCAATATTCAAAAATCCATCAAAATCATAAATCACATCAATAAAAAGAAGGACAAAAATCACATGATCATCTCAATAGATGCTGAAAAGGTATTTGACAATATTCTACATCCATTCATGATAGAAACTCTCAGCAAAATGGGTATAGAGGGCAAGTACCTCAACATAATAAAAGCCGCATATGACAAATCCACAGCCAACGTCATACTTAACAGTGAAAAGCTGAATGCTTCTCCTCTAAGATCAGGAACAAGACAAGGATGCCCACTCTCACCACTTTTATTCAGCATAATACTGGAGATCCTAGCCACAGCAATCACACAACACAAAGAAATAAAAGTCATCCAGATTGGTAAGGAAGAAGTTATAAATGGTCACTGTTTGCAGATGACATGATATTGTACATAAAAAGACCCTAAAGAATACACCACAAAACTACTAGAATTAATAACTGAATTCAGCTAAGTTGCAGGATATGAAATCAATTCACAGAAATCTGTTGCAGTCCTATATACTAATGATGAGCTAGCAGAAAGAGAAATCAGGAAAACAATTCCATTCACAGTTGCATCAAACAGGATAAAATACCTAGGAATAAACCTAACCAAAGAGGTGAAAGACCTATTCCCTGAAAATGACAAGACACTCTTAAGAGGAATTGAAGAAGACACCAATAAATGTAAATGCATCCCATGCTCATGGGTAGGAAGAATTAATATTGTCAAAATGGCCATCCTGCCTAAAACAATCTACAGATTCAATGCAATCCCTGTCAAAATACCAAAGCATTCTTCAGTGAACCAAAGCAAATAGTTATAAAATTCATATGGAACCACAGAAGACCCTGAATAGCCAATGTTATTCTGAGTAGGAAGAATAAAGCAGGAGGGATTACGCTCCCCAACTTCAAGCTCTACTGCAAAGCCACAGTAATCAAGACAATTTGGTACTGGCACAAGAACAAACCCATAGATCAATGGAACAGACTAGAGAGCCCAGATATAAACCCAAACATATATGAACAATTAATATACGATAAAGGAGCCATGGATATACAGTGGGAAAATGACAGCCTCTTCACCAATGGTGTTGGCAAAACTGGACAGCTATGTGTAAGAGAATGAAACTGGATTACTGTCTAACTTCATAACACAAAAATAAACTTGAAATGGTTCAAAGACCTGAATGTAAGTCATGCAAAAATAAAACTTTTAGAAGAAAACATTGGCAAGAATCTCTTGAAAATGAACATGAGCAACTTTTTCCTGAGCATGTCTCCTCGGGCAAAGGAAACAGAAGTAAATGAACAAAATGAACAAATGGGACTACATCAAACCAAAAAGCTTCTGTACAGCAAAGGACACTATCAGCAGAACAAAAAGGCATCCTACAGTATGGAGAATATATTCTTGAAGGACATATCTAATAAGGGATTTACATCCAAAATATATAAAGAATTCACACTTCTCAACACCCAAAAAAGCAAATAACCCAATTGAAAACTGGGCAAGGGATCCAAACAGACACTTCTCCAAAGTAGAAATTCAGATGGCCAACAGGCCCATGAAAAGATTCTCCAGATTGCTAATCATCAGGGAAATGCAAATGAAAACC
Source organism: Manis pentadactyla (assembly GCF_030020395.1). Taxonomy (NCBI): domain Eukaryota; kingdom Metazoa; phylum Chordata; class Mammalia; order Pholidota; family Manidae; genus Manis; species Manis pentadactyla. Next base: position 39,958,982 of record NC_080025.1, on the reverse strand, counting down.
ACAATGAGATACCTCACACCAGTTAGGATGGCCAACATCCAAAAGACAACCAACAAATGCTGCCAAGGATATGGAGGACTGGAAACCTTCCTACACTGTTGGTGGGAATGTGAGTTAGTTCCCATTGTGGAAAGCAATATGGAGGTTCCTCAAGAAACTAAAAATAAAAATATCATTTGACCCAGGAATTCCACTCCTAGGAATTTACCCTAAGAAAACAAGATTCCAGATTCAAAGAGACATATGCTCCCCTATGTTTATAGCAGCACTATTTACAATAGCCAAAATATAGAAGTAGCCTAAGTGTCCATCAGTAGATAAATGGATAAAGAAGATGTGGTACATATACACAATGGAATATTATTCATCCAGAAGAAGAAAAATCCTACCATTTGCAACAACATGCATAGAGCTAGAGAGTATTATGCTCAGTGAAATAAGCCAGGTGGAAAAGGACAAGTTCCAAATGAATTCACTCATTTTGGGCATGTAACAACAAAGCAAACTGAAGGTACAAAACAGCAGCAGACTCACAGACTCCAAGAGACTAGTGGTTATCAAAGGGAAGGAGTTTTGGAGGGTGCATGGGGAGTGAAGGAGAAGGGGATTAAGGTGCATTATGATTAGCACACATAATGTAGGGTAGTCACGCCAAAGACAATATAGCACAGAGAAGACAAGTAGTGACTCTAACATCTTACTACGCTAATGGACAGTGACTCCAGTGGGGTGGAGGGGAATTGATATTATGAGTGAATGTAATAACCACAATGTTGCTCATGTGAAACCCTCAGAAGATTGTATATCAATGATAACTTAATAAAAGAAATAACTCCCCATTTGAACACTTGGGATCAAAACAACATACCCTAAAACAGAAACAATAAACAAAGCAGAAAAGAAAAAGAACTATTATAACCAATAACTGGATTTCTCAAAGTTGCAGGACAGATAATCAATATATGGAAATCTGTTGCCTTTCCATATACTAATAGTTAACTAACAGAAAGAAAAATCAAGTAAACAACTCCATGTACAATTGCATAAGAAAGATAAAATACCAGGGAATATACCTAACCAACACAATGCCAGATCTGTACTTTTAACACTATAAGACACTGCTGAATGAAACTGAAGAAGACAAATAAATGGAACACTCATAGGAAGAATTAATATTATCAAAATGGGCATCCTGCCCAAAGCAATTTACAGATTCAATATAATCCCCATCTAAATAACAATGGCATTTTTCAATGAACCATAGCAAAGAATTCTAAAATTTATAGAGAACCACAAATGGTCCCAAACAGCCAAAGTAATCATGTGAAAGAAGACAAAGCTGAGTGTATCATGCTCCCTGCTCACAAGCTATACTGAAAAGCTATGGTGATTAAAACAGTATGGAAATGGTGCAAGAACAGACCCATAGATCAATGGACAGAATAGAGGGCTCAGAAATCAACCCATGGGTATGGTCAATTAACATATGATAAAGGAGGCAAGAATATAAAATGGGAAAAAGACAAGTCTCTTCAGTAACTGGTGTTTGGAAAAGTGGACAGCTGCATGCAAGTGAATGAAACTAGATCACTAACACCGTACACAAAAGTAAACTCAAAATGGATTAAAGACTCAAATGTAACACATGAAACCATAAAAGAAAACATAGGTGTAAATTTCTTCAACATAAGCATGAGTAATTTCTTTTCAGATACATCTCCCTGGGCAAGGAGAACAAATGTAAAAATGAACAAGTGGGACTACATGAAACCAAAAATCTTCTCCACAACAAAGGAAGCTATCCACAAAGTGAAAAGGCAACCTACAGTATGGGAGAGTATATTCACAAGTGATATATTCTATAAGGGGCTAATATCCAACATACATAAAGAACTCATATACCTTAACAATAAAAAAAAACAAATAATCCAATTAAATGGGCCAAGGACTTAAATAGACACTTTTCCAAAGAAGACATAACAGATGGCCAAGAGGCACATGAAAATATGCTCCACATCACTAATCATCAGGGAAATGCAAATCAAAACCACAATGAGATATCACCTCACACCAGTAAGGATTGCCGCCATCCAAAAGACAAACAACAACAAATGTTGGCGAGGATGTGGAGAAAAGGGAGCCCTCCTACACTGTTGGTGCGAGTATAAATTGGTGCAGCCACTGTGGAAAGCAGTTTGGAAGTTCCTCAAAAACCTAAAAATAGAAATACCATATGACCTAGCAGTTACACTTATGGGAATTTACCAGAAAAAAAGAAAATCACTTACTTGAAAAGATGCATGCACACCTATGTTTACAATGGCCAAGTTATATAAGCAACCAAAGTGTCCATCAGTAGATGAATGGATAAAGAAGAGGTGGTACATATACACAGTGGAATATTATTCAGCCATTAAAAAAAAAGAAATCCTGCCATTTGCAACAACATGAATGGACTTAGAGGGCATTGTGCTCAGTGAAATAAACTAGGCAGAGAAAGACTAATACCATATGATTTCACTTATATGTGGAGCCTAAAAAACAAAACAGACGGAACAGAAATAGACCCACAGATACTGAAAAGAGACTGGTGGTTACCATGGGGGAGGGTTTGGGTGGGTGGGTGAATAGGTGAAGGAGATAAAGAGGTATAAAATCTCAATTATCATATAAATTAGTCATGGGGATGAAAGTACAGCATAGAGAATATAGTCAGTAATTCTGTAATATCTTTTTGTGGTGACAGTGTACTAATTGGGGATAGGCATTTAATAATGTAGATAACTGTTGAATCACTGTACTTGAAACCAATATAATATTATGTATCAACTGTACCTCAAAAAAAAGAACCCCAGCAGGGAGTAACTGAGGAGGGAGATGGGCCCTGGAGGCTGGCGCTGGCCGGCAGCCTTCCCACCCTTCCAGGCACCCCTGTGCACCAGGTTAAAGTCCGACCTTGGTCGCTGCAGTGGTTTTGGGTGAGTGTTTGAAAAAAGCAAGTAAAATTCAATTTAAAACAACATTCTTAAAACCTAAGGAAGATATGCAATACAACTTTTTGTTTGGAATAAGAATATAAAGGCTCTGCGGAGGAATTTTCATATGTTAAATATCATAATAGCAGCACCCATAACTTTTTCAGTAACAATTCTGTGAGATCATCTTAAAGTTTCAAGGTACGAGATTAAAGCTTCAAAGCCAATTAAAAACCAAAGACAGTGCAGAAAACGTATTCCACTAAGTGCTGGCAGCCTGAGCGCTCTTTATCTGTGCAAGGTGGTTTGTAAGGGCCTCGGCACCTGTCCGTCCCGCGCCTCTGGCACAGGCAGTGCAGCGCACTTTGTTTCAGACACGCCTGTGCCCGTCATAAAAAGACCTGCGTTTTGTGTTGCAGGAATGGCCGGTGCGATTCACTTTCTCTCTGACATCTTGGCACCAGAGACCTCGCGGTTTCCAGCGTTTGAGCTCGGCTCTTCACAGAGGGATGAGAAAGTGCAGGGAGACTAGAGGCCTGTTTGGGCCCAAAGCTACCAGATTGCTGAACACTGGGCATAGAACCAACTGCAAATCCTGATAAAAAGGAGAAGAAACACCCTCACAGGCCCCCTTGTGTTGCAAAGACCCTCAAGTTAAGAGCATGAGTGACAGAAACCATCCCATCAGTGTTTTGTAACAAGTTCCCCTTGCCGGTGTTGGAAATGAAATATGCACACCCAATTCTCTGTAGCATTTGCATGTTTCTTGGTGTGTGTTGTCTGTAAGTTGTTCTAAACAGAAAGCCCTTCTCTTCCCCAGAGCCAGGAGCTGTCTGTACATGGGAGCAGGCGGCAGCCCCCCCCTCAGTAGATGATTCCTGAAGAGGGGTGTCTGCTGTGTTGACAAACAGGAAGTCAGGTGCTGTCTCTCTTCTGTATAGGGAAAATTCTCTAACGTGATAGCCTAGTGATAATACTTTTTTCAGCACCTGGGAACCTTTCAGATGAGCAGGAGGAAGAAACCACTCCAAAACCTGAAAAGAAACAGAACAGATGGGAGGGAAATGGTTGGGGGCGTAAGCCTTTCCGCACGGTAGTTGAACTCTTCCTCTTTGTATTTCGAGCTCACCTTAGTGTCTTTAAGAGCCAAAGGGAGGGCACCGTAGCCCTCCTAGGACCCCCCGTTCTCAGCAGAGGTCAGGCGCTCTGTGTGAAGTTCCAGAGGCTCCTTGCAGTCCAAGGCCACAGCTGCCCTTGGGGGTGGGCTTCATGGCATCGGCGACAGCAGTCCAGGGAAGCCTTTTCATGGCGACATTGTACATCAGGTAGCAGTGACTGTGTGTTGGCAATTTTGGATTCTGTGTGTATTATTAGAACAGACTGTACCTCAATTTTGTCAATATTATAACTTACTGTTCTAAGTTCAATGATACAATTCCAGATGGGTGATAAATAGGAAAATTTTCAGCTGTTCCCCTGTCCCTGCAATTAAACTTATTTCAAAATATGGTGAGTTATCAGAGTATACATTTGGGATTAATTCAGTCCTTAATTTCTTGTCCACTATTTGGGTGACAAAACCCCACATTTGATGAAATGTATAAAGTGTAAGCTAGTCTACATATATATGTACATATATATGGGACATGTAATGCCCTAACCAAAAAAATTATGGCATCATCTGTCTAACATTTTTATTTTAAAAACGGGCATTAATTTGGATTAGCATACCCTAAATAATTCTACCACAGGTAACAGTTTTTAGGAGTTTTCTCATCATAGTAGGAGTGGCCAAGGACTTCCTGCATACTTTTCGTCTTGTGAGCTAAGGCATGCGTTCTAAAAGACAAGGTGGGTCTCTGATGGTCTGGTCCGTGCCTATGAGGGGCTTTCTAAGTGTTTATCAGCCTCTGTTTCTACTCCTTTCGTAAGGGAGAAAGAAGAGTGTCAGTGCAGAGGATGCAGTCCTTGGATGGCACCGAGCCTTATCGGTGGGGCTGCCACCCCGTGTGTGACCTTCAGGTCCTCAGTGACGCCTCATGAGTCTCTTCATCACAGACACTCTTGTTTCTAAGTCACAACTATCTTCTTCCAAGTTACGGTGATGACTTCCATAGTCACAAATTCTCATGGATATATTTTAACCCACTTTGTGGGCCTGGTGGTGTGCTTCTCAGGCCCCCAAGCCCCGTCACCTAAAGGCAGGATATGTCACGAGTGAGTTGAGGGCGACCATTTGGCAGAAGAGCTCACCTGGCGTCACAGCTCAGCCGGACGACACAGCTCCCTTCCTCCCCACCCACTTCATCCAAACCACGGCAACGGAGCCTACGGAGAGGTCCTGCCTGCTTCACCCGTGGCCACCCTCAAGGCTTCAGCTAAAAGCTCTGCCTGAGTGGTCTCATCTCAGGGGAAGCAGTGGGACCCCTCAGGAATCACCCCGAGGCCCCCGGACAGCCTGTCTCACCAAGAGGGAGCAGGTCCGGGAGGCCCTGATTCTGACAAGCCCCCAGGCCAGAAATATGGAGGGTGGCTTTTGGTTGTCTGGGCATCTTGCTGTGTATGGAAAATATTTGGTAGGTTTATTTCTGACTAACACCTTGAAGAAAGATAAAATACCAGTGGGATAAATGGAGGGTATTTTCTTACAGGATTTTTTTAAAAGCTAGCTGGGTTGACACTTTCCTACTTACCCACTACATGTTAAAAGATGTGCAGTTCTGTGACTCTACAATAACTCACTTACTAGCATCCATTCGGCTGCTGCATAACAGTAGTTCCAGCTCTCAGGCTCTGAGGCATAGGAGAAATGGCAGGTACTTCAAAGAACAGAGGGCTTACGGAAGTTGTCTTAATAGTTCTGTGTTTGAATTCAGGTCTCAGAACATATCACAATGATTTCTTGGATTTGTGTCCTCCAAAATGTGACTATACTTTTGAAGTATGTATATGCAAAATACCATTTTAAAACTTGAAAGAAAAAAAGCTGATGTCCACAGCTGTGTCTGGGGTTCTTGGGTTTTGTTAGTAAAGACAGTTTTGTGATGATCTGTGGATCTTCATGTGCTCTCACCTCTTGTGTTTAGGAGTGACATGGGTTTAGAGCATTGATCACCATTCTGAAGATTTGTTTCTTAAAAATCTGGCAGTTGCTCACATTATGAGTTACTAGATAACTGATTAGGACAGGAGCACTGTCTCTTCCTTCCAGGCCCTCTGGCGCCTGTCGGAGTGTAAGAGCAGCATGTGCTGACTGGCCCCACGGGACGGGGTCCTCAGAAGTGCAGCGCCCTGTGTGTGTGCAGGTGAGAGTCTGCAGGGAGCTCCTGGTTTTCACCAGAGCCTGAGTGTCCCTGACCCCAGAGGCTGGGTGAGGAACTCACATCAGCAAGCTGGGCTCCTAAGGGAGCAGGGGCCGGGCTGTCTGGGGTCAGGAGGCTCCCCACCCTCCTACGGCGGCAGATGCTGCCTGCAGGTCTTGATTTTTCCACATCGCTGTGAAGAGAGCCACATGTCAATTCCAGCATGACGGTGACCCCTGATGCCTCTCATCCTATTAAGCTGGCCGGTGGTCCTGGAAGGCTGTGTTCATCACCTCCCCTCCTGATCAGAGCACGTTTTACCAACCCTCTGGCTCCCTGGAGCCAGATTACTGAAGCACTGGTGGTTCCAGATGGCTGAGGCTATCATGAGGTCCAGTCCACTTCACAAACAATGCTGCCCCCATTTCCCTCTCCCACTTGGAGACGGGAGGTTGATTCCTTCATTCAGCAGATGTTGACTGCCCACCTGCAGTGTGCCAGACCCTGAGCTAAGTGCTGAGGGTGAAATCAGCCTACAGCCATGGATCCAACTTCAGTGGCTCACAGTCCCGCTGATGGACGGAACATGCCCGGAGTGAGCAGCCTGGAGCTCCTGCGCAGGGGCGCCCTCCCTTGAAGGACTGACAGGAATCACAGCGCGAGGTGGGAACTGCAAGTGTCCTTGTGAAGGATGTGCTCTGCGCCTTCCAGGCCATGGCAGCAGTAGTGGAGTCTGGTCCAGCCTTGTGGTGTGACACCATCTGGTAGGATGAGCCTGTCCCTGTCATCAACGGGCGTATGCAATGCAAACAAAGAACACAGACTCCTCAATCAGAATGTGTGTCTTTATCTCTGAGTGCAACCGCTTGTGTGAACCTGGACAAGCTTCGTAAGTCTTGGGTTTTTTCCTATAAAATAGGGATAATAATTGGGACAAACTTGTTTGGTTGGAAAGATTATTAAAATAAAGTAACAAATGGAGAAAGTGTCTAGCACATTCAAGTGCTCTGTTATGGGGGAGGTGAAGGTGTTGGTATAGTGCTTTCTCTGAAGAAACCAGCTCAGTCTCCCAGGTAGCAGGGTGAGAACAGATCCAACCAGGTCCAAAACCCCTGCCTCATAACAGTCCAGCTTCTCTACTCTGCCTGGGGGCCTGGGCCTTTCTGCCAGCTGTGTGTGCATGTGGGCATGCATGCATTTGTGTGTGTGCGTGTGTGTGTGTGTGTGTGCCTTGCCACCTCAGGGCAGGGAAAAGTTACCACAGGAACAAGGAGGGAACAAGCCCCAATTTCAGGAGGACTCAAAACCTTCTGAGAGTGGGGTCTCCACTGCTCTGGTCTATCCCTCGTTTAGTGCCTCACTGAGATCTCCCCAGTTCCATACCAGGCAGACATTTGCACTGTCACAGGATCGTCCACCAGGGCAATGTTGGTCACATGTCAAGAGGGAGTTCACCCCACTCTTTAAACCATTGCCCATGAGAGAATAAAACATGTTCCAAGAAGTGTAATCATATATCTACCCATGGTCATGCGAATATTCCAACAGATCTGAGAACTGAGGAGGATGGCTCTTTATACCGTTTCATCACAAAGGCATTTGATAATGAAATTATCAAATAATGAACTTAGCAAATGCTTTTGGCTCAGCTGCTGGGAACTAAAAGGCACAAGGACAGTCCTACTCCCCTGGGCTCCCCCAGGGAGCATGAGGCTCTGCATTAGCAGGAAGGGAGGCCGGGCTCCCTCTCTGCAGCTGAGCTAAATGTTCTGGGACCTTGCATGCCTGAAAGATGTCTCTGTTCTGCCCTGAAACTTAAATCATACCTTGTTTACAGAACTCTGGACTGGGAATTGCTTTCCTACTAAAATTTAAGGCATTGCCATACTGTCTTCTCGCTTCCACTGTTGCCTCTCAGAACTTCATAGCTATTGTGAGTCTTCTTTCCTTGTACCTGATCTTATTTTGAATGTGATTGCTATGCAAGTTGTACAGTTTTTTTCTCCCTGTCATGACACGGCCTAGTTCTGTGTTCTTGGTGGGCCCTTCCAATCTGGAAATTCTTATCTTTCAATTCTAGGAAATTTTCTTGAATTATTTCTAATACATTTTCTCTCTGATGTCCTTGTCTTTTTCTTGAACACCTATCATTAGATGTTAAACCTCCTACTATGTTTTCAGATTTTTCCTTCTTCTTCTTTGTCTTACTGCTTTACTTCCCAAGAGATTTTAATTTTATTTTCCAATCCTTTTATTGAACATTTCATTTCTTAATTTCTAGGAGTTTTTCTTGTTCTTAGGGCACCTTTTGTAAATATCTTCTTTCAGTGAAGTATCTTCTGAGGATGTTAATTTATTCAACTAATAGTCTAATGCTTACTCAACACCAGATACTATTTTAGGCACTTAGAATCCATCAGTGAACAGAAATATCAAAGATCCGTACCTTGTATAGTTTTTTGGTAGTATTGCAGGGAGGAGAAAACAAGGCAAACTTTCTCATGTTATAAGGTAATAAATAATATGGAAAAAAGATAAAGTAAAACAGAGTAAGAGGGACAGACAGTGGTGAAGAGAACACATTGTGCTTTAAACACAATGATTGGAGTAAGACTAGAGATGGCAACATTTGAGCCAACACTTGAAGTAAACAAGTCAGCCAGATGAATATTTGTAGAAAGAGCAAAAGAGCACGCAGACAGAAGGCGTGCAGCTAGTGTTCAAGGAAAAGCAGGAAAGCCTGACTGGAACATGACAGGGAAGAGGAAAGTGGTAGAGGACAGAGGAAGCTGGGTCTCCAGAGATTCACGTGAGGCCTGGAGCCAGTCATGAATTTGGCTCTTGCTCTGGGTGAAGGAGAGAGCCACTGGAGAGCTTTGAGCAAAGGCAGAACACTATCTGATTTCTATTTCAAAGGGATCATTCTGGCAGAATGCAGGGTAGAAGCAGGAAAACCAGAAGGCTGGCCCAGGAAAAAAATTATAATGGTGGCAGCTCCACCCTGGTATAGTTGGCAGCAGTGAGCAGTGGTCAGACTCTAGACATATCCTGAAGCTAGAGCCAGTGAGATTTCCTGGCCGTCAGGTGCAGGGTATGAAAGAGTAGACAAAGATGGCTCCAAAGTGTTTGGCCCCAGCACCAGGAAGGCACCAGAGCTGAGATGTGGACGAGGTCAGGCAGGAAGATCAGGGCTGGGTTTTGAGCATACGAGTTTGGGATGACTTTAGACATGAAAAGTCTGGAGTCTGGGATGGAGCTGTCACTTTGGAGTCATCTGCATATTGATGTTATTTAAAGTCATGACACTGGAGGCGCCCACCTAGGAAGTGAGGGTAAAGAGAATTGGGAAGGGGCTGAATGCAGGGCCCTGGGCCACAGCACCATTAAGTTGGGAGATACAAAAGAACCAGCGGAGGAGGGTAAGAAGACGCAGTCACTGGGGGAGGGGTACGTGTTCCTGGAGACCAGTGAGGAAAGTGTCATCCTGAGAAGGGAAGGACCCACAGGTTCAGAGGCCCTGAAGGCATAGGAGAGTAAGGGTAAGAGCTGACGGGCTGCCCGCAGCCTGAGGTCGTTCGTGAATTTGTCAGCAGTTTAGAAAACACTTCTTAGGAGTTTTGTTGCAAGAGAGGGCCATAGTTGGTGAAAGAGGATTAAGAAAAAACACTTTTCTAGTTCAGAAAAAAAACAGCATGTTTCGGTGGGCATGATCCAATGGGCAGTTAAAAACAAAAGTGATGTAGAACAGAAAGGGGGTGGTGCTGTGGTCTGCCAGCAGGCAGAGGAGCCAGCGCTGGCCACGGGCTGCAGAGCAGCTCGGAGGGACACGCACCACACCATCAGCCAACAGACCAGCAGAGGCAGGGCGGCCGCTGTGGAAGCTCTCCGAGTTCTTCTTTGGTCAGCGAAGTACGGAATGAGGCAGCGTCTGCTGAGTGAGGACAGTGGAGGAGGTGGTGCTGGGATCTGAAGAGAGAAAATGTGAATATTGCCCAGGACAATGGGAGAGTGATTGAGTAGTTCTCAAACTTGAGCCTGCTCAAAAGTCACCTGGAGGACGTGTTCAAATCCAGGTTGCTGGGCTAGGCTGTAGTGGGGCCTGAGAACTGGTTTCCTAGCAAGTCAGGGTGGCACTGTGATGCTGCCGGTCCGGGGACCCCACACTGCGGGGAAACTCAGGACAGTCGTCCTCGTTCTGCTGGTCCAGGGGGTCCTGGCCACGCGCCATGACGGCCTCAGGGCCCACACGCTGGGAACACAGGTAAGACCGGCCAGTGGATTCTGTGTTTTTCCCAGCTCTGCATTAGCAGAAGGGAGGCCAGGCTCCCTCTCTGCAGCTGAGCTAAATGTTCTGGGACCTTGCATGCCTGAAAGATGGCTTTGTTCTGCCCTGAAACTTAAATCATACCTTGTTTACAGAACTCTGGACTGGAAATCACTTTCCTACTAAAATTTAAAGCATTGCCATACTGTCTTCTATGTTTGCTTGCTTTTTTAGTTTATCAGAATTGCCTTTTCCTACTTGTTGGCTTTAGTTTCCATCTTTCTTGCTAGAGGGCCCCTTGCTATGTGCCGCAGACAGCTGCCCAGAGTCGTGTGAGGGGGGCTGACACACACTGAAAATTCTGGTCCCTGTGGTACGATCTGGGGGATCTTTGCATTGGGGAAACTGCAGCTTGTGGGGCCCATCAGTCCCTGCCGAGCTGCCGGTAGGTGGCAGGAGGGAATGGAAGTGAGCTGGGTGGCCACCTTCACTTGATGACACTCCTGACCTTCAACCAGATTTAGTACCCCCTGGGCCAAAGACGAGAACCTTTTCCAAAAAAGAAGCCTCCAGTTTTGTGCCGGGAAGCAGGAGGGGACTGTGGCCATGACACTGCTGTGTAGGCAGGGGAGAGCTGGCTGGTCACCTGCGTGAAGCGCCCTCGCCCCACCCAGAGGCCCTGGATGCGGCCCACCCCCCAGCCCGCCTGCTCTGGGTGGGTGACAGGTGGCTTCTGCTCTCCTGGCTTCAGGCTCAGGACACTTTGCTCCCCCTTCCTCCCACAGGCCTTCCTCTGCTGTGCTTTTTGGCTCCCCAGGCATGTGTGTTTTCCTCCTCTCTAATCTCACGCTCTCTGTGGAGATGCACCTTGTGGGGTGGCGGGGATGGCTGCTCTCCAGCAGGCCTTGCCAGGGAGCCCAGGTGCATGCGGCCCAGCCCTTCACTTGCCCGGCTCCCAGCTAGATTTGGAGGACCGGGAATGGCCGATGTTTTTTAGCCCAAGAGGGTTCTCATCTCCATGGTTTTATCTGGACTCTCCCTGGGCTGGACTAAGCACTGCCAGCCGTCACAGGTGCCAGGTATTGACCAGTCCTGAGACAGCCCTATACTCAGTGTCACCATCATTGTGCAAACGGGCTGAGACGTGGGCACTCTCTGCCCCAAGGGGGGCTCAGACCACACTGCTCTTTGGAAGCTTCTCACACTGAATTATCTTGCTGACATCTTGATTTTGTGATTTTTGTCCCTTACAGAAAGCCTGTTTGTTTTTGTCAAATGGAAAAATTCATAAATAAGGCATGTTAAGCATTTGCAAAACACCATAGTTTCTCAGCAGTTTTGCCATCACAACATTAGCCATTTCGGGAAGAACGGATGTTGAAGGTCAGTAAGAGCAGAAACAGGTGGCTGGGGCAGGAGGGGAGAGAGAAAAAGTTACTGGCCCCACAGTGCATCTGCAAAACAAGCCACCCACCCTCTCCACCTCGCCTCTCCCACCTTGAAAAGCATCAGGCCTTCCAGACATGCCGATACCTGAAATCCCCATATTCCACATCCAGAAAGAAGCTGTAAAATTAAAGTTCCCTGGTTGATGTCTATGAAGATTGACAAGAATGGGCTTTGACATCAGGAGCAGGGTTCTCCTGTGGCTTTGCCACATTCAATACCTGCCTCATACGGCTGTTTGGAGGATTAAATAGAATAATCCGAGTAAAACACCTAACAGTGCAAATGTTAACAAAATAAACATCACCTTTACTGCTAAATTAGGGACAAAGTAACTGACATCAGGGGATTATCTAAGGAAGGAAGTCTGTACTGATGGGGCTGGTTGCAGCTGGCACTCTGGGAAAGCAGTAGCAGGCCAGCACCGACACACAGAGGTTGCCCTCTTTTTTCTGTCCTTTTCCTGTTCCAGCTCCACTTCCCCGTTTCTTCAGGAAACACAGGCCTTCCCAGGGAGCTGCTTGCCCCTCCCACTTAGATGCCACAGCTTCAGTGTGAACACCCGACATACAGAGGTGTGGCATTTAGTTTACAATTAGCACAACTGAGTCATGGAAGATGTCCCCAACTGCCTCCTCATTGGAGACAGCAATAGGGCATCTTCACATCCTGTGCTCTAGGCTTGCGCACATTTAATGGGTTTATCACCAGAGCGTGTTTCGTTCTAATGTATAATAACACGATCTCTCCTTTACTGTGCCAGGCCCCGTGTGAAGCGCTTGATAAGCAGCTCTGCACTCAGTTACCCCGTTGGCCTTACAAAGGCTGGTGCAGAGCTTCTTGGGCACACTTTCATAGTCTCTGTTTCTGTTTTTCTGTTTTCTGTATTTTGAACAAATGCAATAAGTTATTGGTAACTCAGCCACATTTTACTACCTATGAAACAACTCGGGGGTGGGGAAGCTGCACGATGTCATACAACCACTGAGTTGTGGGGCAGTGATTCAACCAGACCCAAATTTACAGGAGTCTCATCAGACATTTCAAGATCAAGGATAAAAATGGAACTAATCTCCATTCTCGCTGAAGGTGAAGGTAGTGGAAGATGAGCCGCTGGAATGGACAGCAGAGTGGCAGCGTAGCACCTAATGTTAGTGGACAGAGACAGCTAAGCGGCAGTCAGAAGCTCTGATCTAGTCACTCAGGACAAATGTCCAAACCACGATCAAAGCTCTAGAGCAGAGTACATAATCTATAAAATAAATAGTGATTTCATTCAGTCAAAGGTATGGCCTTCCCCCAACATCCATGTAGTCTTAGTGATCTATTGCTAAATTATCCCCAAGTTTAATGGGTTAAAATAACAGTAAATCTATCTGTTGCCATGGCACAGAAATTCAAGAGACACTGGGCTGGGCCAATCTGACTTGGGGTCTCCCAAGAGGCTGCCAGCAGTCAGCGTCCCCTAGAGCGGGAGGGAGACCTCCAAGAGGGCTCACTTGCTGGGTGGGCAATTGGTGCTGCTGTTGGTGGGAGGTTGATCCCTCTCTGTATTCATTTCCTAGGGCTGCCTACAGGAGATGAATACAAAATGCACAGTCTGGGCACCTTGAAACAAATTTATTCTCAGTTCTGGAGGCTAGCAGTCTGAAATCCAGGTGTCTGTTGGGCCACACTCTCTGAAGGATCTAGGGGAGCATCTGCTCCATCCTTCCTCGGAGCTCCGGGCATGGCCAGCATCCGTGCCCCTCTGCCTCACAGGCGCATCACTCCAGTCGCTGCCTCTGTCCTCACAGTGCCCTCTCCTGTGTGCGTGTGTCTCTGCCCCTTTTCTTCTTCCAGGGACACCAGTTATTGGATTACGGGACCATTGACTGCTCCAGTGTGACCTTATCTTAACTAATTACATCTGCAATGACACTATTTTCAAAGCAGCTCATGTCCCACGGGCCTGGAATGACATGAATCAGGGAGACACTTCCCAGCCCAGGACACTCCCATGGGGTCATCTTTATAGGGCTGCTCGAGCATCCAAATGACAGGGCAACTGGACTCCCCAGAGTAAGGATCCAAGCAATCCTAAGGCCACTCTTTGACGGCCAGACTTCAGAAGTTACACACTGTCACATCTACAGTATCATACTCAGTGTGGAAGGCACTGAACAAGGGCAGAAATATCAGCAGTTGAGGCTGATCGTGGGCTGCACTGGAGGCTGCCTACATGACTCACATCCCTCCACTTGAAAAATACTCTCACCCCTCCCAGGCCCCCTAAATGCTCCTCTCATTACATGGGCTTCTGCTGGGCTAACGCACAGTGCCCTTTAGCTTCTTGGAAGCTCTTTTGTTTATCGGAATAGTTGTCTGAGGTATGACCCTAGGCGTTTCTTTTAACACAGCTCTTAACAAAAGATTTTATAGCTACACTCTTGCCGTCATCTTTATACAACATTTTCCTGAGAGCAGCCTGGGTTTTATCTTTGCCTGAAAGCCATTTCTTAATTTTAGCTTTATTTGCCATTTGGAGGGTCTGAGAATTTTCAAAATCAGCAATTCCTGACTCCTTTATGTTTAATAGTCCTCGTTCTAGCTTCTTTCTCATCTCACAAATTTTACTGTAAAGAGCAAGAGGAAGCCAGACAGCATCTTTAACTCCCATTTGGAAATCTCCTTATAAGTCACTCAGTTCATTAGGTATGTTTTCTACTTTCTCTCTTGGAAGAACTATCATGCATGACAGGGCTATTTTAGAAAACATTTTGCCCTGTCTGCTTTAGCTTTCTCTCTCTCCACACCCACACCCACATACACTTGCTTCATCACTTGAAAGTAAGTTGTAGATATTATGTATGACCTTCTTCATAAGTACTTCATTATACCTCTTCTGAAAGTAACAACCCGCCACATAATCACATTACAAATATCATACCTGATAAAACTAACAGTGGTTTTATATTATTGTAAGTCTGGGGAGAGGAAATCCTGGGGCAAAACACCTCTAAAACTGAAATCAGTTAAAGGGAGGAATAAAGTTTAAAATCTGTTTCTTGCTTACAAACTGCAGTCCGGGGCCATCTCTCTTTCCTGCTCCAGCAGAAGCAAAACCACACCTCCCCTTCACCTCTCTGGTACAGATAAGCCCTCGGTTGCCCAGGTAATTACCCACTGATATGGAAATGAACTTCTCTCCACCCCTGAGGATATGCAAATGCACTAAAGCCAGGAGAGATATTCTGGAAATACTACAATTTTACCCACAATTATGTTGTATCCAAATCATATTCAGTGTTCCCCAACTGACTCAAGAATGTCTTTAAGTCTGTTGTTTTTTTCAATCATGGCCCAGTTGAAGTTCTAGCATTTCATTCATCTCTTCATTATAACTGAGGACAATCCCTGTTTTTTGTTTTGTTTTTGTTAGGCAGAAAAATAGGTATAAGCAGGGTGAAAAGAGAATAAAGCCAGGAAAGCCCACTAAAAAAGACCCAGAATTAATGAGTTAATCAGTTAAAGCTCAAAAAAGGCAGGAACAACTTGGCCTGGAAGTTTGAATATTCCCAGATAAAGGAGGGTACCTCAGCATAGCCCATGTCTTTAGTGTGTCAATTAGATCATGCCATTGTAAGATTTACTTTAGCCTGCTAAAAGGCCCAACCTATTTTTCTTACTTTACCCAGACGCTGCTTTTCCTCCTCCAGCCCTTATCAAGTAACTTACAACCTGGGCAAGTAATGTGGCAAGCAAGCCAAGCCATAAACAACAGTAAAAGCAAGAAGGATTCCATCTTGAAGATAAGATTGCATTTTAAAACCCAATTAGTTGAAAAGTTTCTTAATATACTCATTAGCAAACAATAACTCAGCCCACCTCGGGGGCAGAGCAGGCAGTCTTCTTTGAAAGCTCCCAGACCAAGTCACCAGTATCTCAGAGCAGTAAATTTCTTGTATTAAGTCTTAACAAGTCTGCACCCCCAGCCCTTTGTCACATACCTGAAAAATCCTTAAAAGGAGGAGCCCGTCCCCTGCACTTTCTGAGTTCATACATTTTCTTTCAATGAAACTTAAACCTTTCAAAGCGCCTCTCCTCTGAGGTCACCTGCTGCACTTTTTCTATCTTTAAGTAACTTTAAATAAAACTTTTACTCTGTTTCACTACTGTGTCTCTGCCCTTCAATTCTTTGTTGTGGCAGGACAAGAACCAAGGAAAATACACAACGATCCCCCAACATTTTTAATGACATTGATTTTTTGAAGACTCCAGGACTGTTTTCTTATAAAATATCCCCTTGTGGATTTATCTGATTCTTTCCCCATGGTGCCATTTAACTTCTGCTCTTTCCCACTTCCTGTAACTTTGAAGTTAGGTCTAGACTCAAGGGCTATATTGTCTAGTATGGTAGCCAATAGCCACATGTAGCTATTTTAATTTAAATTAGCTTAACAAAGGTAAATTTGACATTTAAAATCTGGTTCTTCTGTGTCACTGGTCTCATTTCAAGTGCCCAATAGCCACATGTAGCTAGAGCCTACTATACTGGGCAGTATGAATATAGAACATTTCCGTCACAGAAGTTCTACTGAATAATAATGATCTAGATGCTCAGTTACATCCAGGTTAAACATTTGTGGCATGGCCTCTTAGGTGGTATTTGGTACTTCATTAGTGCACCACATGAGAAGGCCTGGCTGGGAGTTCCAGGGTCCCCAAGGGACTTGTGGGCTGTAATAATGGAACTAGAGATACCACTCTCTCCCACTCTGGACATCCTTCTCTGATTCTGTCAGCCTGGATCCTGCATCCTGTGATGGAAAAGATTTCTAAGGACAAGAAAGCAGAATCAAAGAATTTCAGAGCTGAAAGAGAACTTTGATACTATTTTACTAAGCAGCTGCAGAAAATGCCCATAAAGGTCGAAGAGTTGCTCAATGTCACTGACGCTAGTTGGAAGCAGAGAATCTCTTCAACAAACATCTCACTCCTGCCGAGACTTACATCCAAGTAGCAAATGAGATCAATTGGTACTGCTAACACTAGCAATAACAATCATAAAACACTGGGGGTCTGGGACAGGTGGACCCAGTGAGAAGACGGACTGGCTCCCATAAACAGGTAGTCACCATCTACCATAGCATTTTTATTTATTTATTTATTTTCATTTTGGTATCATTAATATACAATTACGTGAGCAACATTGTGGTTAACTAGATTCCCCCCATTATCAAGTCCCCACCCACCACATACCCCATTACAGTCACTGTCCATCAGCATAGTAAGATGCTATAGAACCACTACTTGTCTTCTCTGTGCTATACTGCCTTCCCCGTGCTCCCCGCTACATTATCTGTGCTAATTGTAATGCCCCTTATTCCCCTTCTCCCTCCCTTCCCACCCACCTCCCCAAGTCCCTTTCCCTTTGACAACTGTTAGTCCATTCTTGGGTTCTGTAAGTCTTCTCCTATTTTGTTCCTTCAGTTTTTCCTTTGTTCTTATAATCCACAGATGAGTGAAATCATTTGCTATTTGTGTTCCTCGGCCTGGCTTATTTCACTGAGCATAAAACCCTCTAGCTCCATCCATGTTGTTGCAAATGGTAGGATTTCTATATGTACCACATCTTTATCCATTCATTTACTGATGTACACTTAGGTTGCTTCCATTTCTTGGCTATTGTAAACAGTGCTGCGATAAACATAGGTGTGCATATGTCTTTTTCAAACTGGGTTCCTTCATTCTTAAATTCCTAGGAGTAGAATTCCTGGGTCAAATGATATTTCTATTTTGAGTTTCTTGAGCAACCTCCATACTGCTTTCCGCAATGATTGAACAAGTTTACATTCCCACCAGAAGTGTAGGAGGGTTCCCCTTTCTCCACATCCTCACCAGCATTTGTTGTTCCTAACCTTTTCTATGTTGGCCATCCTAACTGGAGTGAGGTGATATCTCATTGTGGTTTTAATTTGCCTTTCCCAGATAATTAGTGATGTGGAGCATCTGTTCATGTGCCTGTTGGCCATCTGATGTTCGTCTTTGGAGAATTGCCTCTTCATATCCTCCACCCATTTTTTAATAGGGTTATTTGCTTTTTGGATGTTGAGGTATATAAGTTCTTTATATATTTTGGATGTTAACCCCTTGTCAGATATGTCATTTAGAAATATATTCTCCCATACTGTAGGACACCTTTTTGTTCTGCTGATAGTGTTCTTTGCTGTATAGAAGCTTTTAGCATGATGTAGTCCCATTTGTTCACTTTTTTATTTTGTTTCCCTTGCCTGACGAGATTCATTCAGGAAAAGTTGCTCATGTTTATATTTAAGAGATTTTTGCTTTGTTTCCTTCTAAGAGTTTTATGGTTTCATGACTTACATTCAGGTCTTTGATTCATTTTGAGTTTACTTTTGTGTATGGGTTTAGACAATTATCCAGTTTCATTCTATTACATGTAGCTGTCCAGTTTTGCCAACACCAGCTGTTGAAGAGCCTGTTATTTTGCCATTGTATACAGATGGCTCCTTTATAGTATATTAATTGACCATATATGTTTGGGTTTATATATGGGCTTTCTAGTCTGCTCCATTGGTCTATGGGTCTGTTCTTGTGCCAGTACCAAATTGTCTTGATTACTGTGGCTTTGTAGTAGAGCTTGAAGTCAGGGAGTGTAACTCCCCCTGCTTTATTCTTCCTTCTCAGCATTGCTTTGGCTAGTCGGGGTCTTTTGTCATTCCATATGAATTTTAGAACTATTTTCTCTAGTTCATTGAAGAATGCTGTTGCATTTTGATAGTCATTGCATTGAATCTGTAGATTGTTTTAGGCAGGATGGCCATTTTGTCTACCACAGCATTTTATGCATGTTGCACTCATTCATTTAAACCTGTATGATATTTTGTTATTTAAAAACGAGAAACAAAATGGAAAAACCTTAAATTTTCATCCAAACGGAAAAAAAAGAGCAACCATGTTGTGGGATACTATTTAATCACTACAGGGAAGTAGTAGAATGTTTACATGCCATGAAACATACTGGAGAATAAAGGGCTACAAAAGATCCCTGTTTGGGGAGGAGCCAAGATGGCGGCATGAGTAGGACAGCAGAAATCTCCTCCCAAAACCATACATATTTTTGAAAATACAACAAATATGACTATTCCTAAAAGAGAGACCAGAGGATACAGTACAACACCCAGGCTACATTTACATCTGCGAGAACTCAGCATGTCACAAAGGGGGTAAGATACAAGCCGTGGCCCAGCAGGACCCGAGTGCTCCCCCCACCCCAGTTCCCCAGTGGGAAGAAAGGAGTTGGAGTGGGGTGGGAGTAGAAGTCCAGGACTGCTAACTACCCAGCCCTAATAATCCACATTGCATGATGTGCTGGATATTAGAGAAACGTAACAGTAAAATCTGTGAGCGGGTCCCCACAGCTGGCTCCCCTGGGACAAAAGAAAAGCGAGTGCATTTTGAAAGCCTTAAAGGGACAGGGGCCTCACAGCTGGCCGGAAGCGTCCCGGCACACTCAGCCCAGCAGCTGGGAATCCCATGGAACTTCAGGCACCACAGCCCCCTGGGAGGCAACACAGCCCTGAGGCCCCTCACGGCGATAAACAGCCAGCCAGTTGTTCCCACTCCAGCACAGTCCTGCCACAGTGGTGGAGCAGCTGGAGAGTGGCCACACCCACAGCAACTCCCAGAATCTCTTCCCAGCGTGCAGCCACCCGGACCAGATCCAGAGGGCGACTCTAGTAAACATAATGTTCCTCATGTAATTCTAATGATAGATACCAAAAAAAAAAAAAAGATCCCTGTTTTGATCCCGGGTGTGTCTCTTCGGAGCAAGAGAGCTTGAAAGCGATGGAGGCACACCCACCTCTTGGCGACGCGGGACTGGCAGATGATTTAAATTTTCCTTTTCTTTTTGCTTTTCTCAACAATCCACATTCCCTTCAATGAGCATGCATTACTTGCAGTCAGATAAAATATAAAGGCCCGTGGTTTGGTTTAGGGTAAAGGATTTTCACTGGGACCTTACCAAGATTCGGGACAGTGACCCCCCCTACTCCCGCGACGCAGTGGCCCGGGGGCGGGGCAGAGGCGGGCAGGGGCGTGACCGAAATTCGGGGCGTGGCCAGCGGCGGGCAAGGGCACGGCCAGAGCTCAAGGCGGGCGGGGATTTGACTAGAGCTTGGGGCGTAGCCAGGGGAGGTGTGGGCGTGGCCGGCGGTTGGGGCGGGGCTGGAGCGGAGTTCTCCCGGGGGCCGGAGCTTCCGCGGCGTCTCCCCAGCTGTCCGCGGCCCGGCTCCCCACCGGGCCCTGCGCTCTCGCCATCCCGGGCGAGGTGGTCTGGTGAACCCTCAGCACCCCGCGTGCCCCGAGGCTCACTTTCCCGACGGAGAGCCCCGGAGGTCGGTGACGCCAGTCGCTGAGTGACACACTGGGGCTCCAGCACCGGGGCACCGCCCTGCCTCCGCCCGCTGCGCGAGCTGCAGCCATTTCGGCCCCAGGCGAGGACAGCGACAGCGGGGCGCTCATCCCCAACTCGCTCCCCGGGGCATCTTCCCCAGGTTGCGAGGCTGACGGCGGGCCGCCGCCGGTGCGGAAAGGGGACGAAGGTAGATGTGCCCCGCAGGACTCCCCGGAACTGAGCCACACCTTCTGCGCACAGGGCCTTTGGGTGCCTGAGTGGTAGACCACAGACCATCCCGCTGCGCCTCCGCGTCCCCGCGAGTGGTTTGCCCGGCCCGGCAGGGAGAGCAAGCGTCAGCCTGGCCTCCCCAGGAGAGGGCAGCCCGCCCCACCCACCGGGCTCTGCCCTCGGTAGATCCTGTCACCCTTCTACCGTCCTCCTCCCCACTGCCTCCACCTCTGTACCTGCATTCTAGGGCCCAGTCACAGGTGTCGGGTGGAAGAGGTTCTGGACACCCTGTAACATTTGAGAGAAGCTGGTTCAAGGGCACTTGAGCGATCAGCACGTTGTGGGGGTGAGATTTCTGCAACTGAATCTTGGGTCTCCTGTACACCCCACACTGAGTCAGGCAAAAAGTTCTTCCCCAAGGACACACGTTGGAGTGAAAGTACTGTCGTCCTCCCTCCCTGCTGAGAGCTGCTCCCCCCTTCCAGGGGACATGGGCGTTTTGTTGAAGAACTTGGTGAAAACCAAAGGAGTGACAGACTTGCGTCTGGGGAGACATCTGGGAGAGACCTCAGGGGTCTGGCATCACTTACCTGGCCAGCAGCAGTGATGCTGGGAGCGTTGGTGAGGTTGCCCCAGACCTGCTGTCTCTTGGGTTTTCCTTAGCAATGCCCAGACACCACCATCGGCACCTTTGGAGACTAGAATGAAACACTGAGCTGCTGCAACCCTCCTGTCCAACCCAAAGAGCGCCAGGAAGGAAACACTTTTATCTCCCAAGATCACTGACTGTCACCTGGAGAGACGCTGCGTTGTTAAAGGAATCTGCAAGACTACCTGTGTAGCTTAGAGAATTGTATCGGATCGCTAAAGGTTGTACTGTGTCACGCCGGCTTGAATTCCACCTTCAACCTTTTCAAATTTACCTGACTTAAACCTCACTGTTGTAGGTAACCGGCCAGAACATGAGAACTGAGCATTTTCTTAGGCATTGTTGTCCCACATGGGTAGAAAAGCAGCCACTAGCTCTGTAGAGTTACTGCACACTTGAGATGTGGCTGCTCCAAGTGGAGACTGTGCTGGTGAGCATAAAATTCATATTGAATTTTGAAGACGGTATGGAAAGAAAAGAATAACATTTCTTTTTCACATATTTTGTTACATGTTGAAATAGTATTTTGATATACTAGGTTAAATATTAAAATCAATTTCACCTTTCCTCTTTTTTAATGCAGCTAATGAAATGTGATGTATTTGGCTCAGATTATGTTTTTAATGACTGGTCTAGGACATATCTCTAAAAGCATTTTCTGTAAACTCTAAAGCAAAATGCAAAATTCTTTTATTTCACAAAAACATGAGGGGTTGTGATTCAGATTTTGTGTCTCTTTATCCCCTTCAACTATTCTACAAAATCTCAATCATAAATCAGTCATGGGGATAAAAGTACAGCACACAGAATATAGCCAATGGTTCTGTAACATCTTTGGTGACAGTAACTACATTGGTTGGGATGAGCATTTCATAATGTACATAACTGTTGAATTACTATGTTGTATACCTGAAACCAATATAATATTGTATATTAACTACACTTCAGTAAAACACATTTTTTTAAAAATCATGAGGGATTGTTACTGTTTGGAAGGGCTGCGCCCAGGCACTTTTCATAGGTACATGCCTGGTATCTATCCTTGTTCCTGTACAATGAGTCCTGGGTCAGCAGCAAGTGATTCATGGGCTTCAGGACCTCAGTACTGTGATTTCGAGTCCAGAGAGGAAGACAGCAGTGCTCTGAAGCATTCCTGTTACTCCTGAAGAGATGGAGGGGTGCAACTCCTCCCTCCCTGCACTCTTGGAACTGGCCTAAGAACATGAGTTTTCCTTCACAGAAGCCGGATCTTTACAGCAGCGTCAGAAGGGGACTCTCCAGGGAGATGCTACAGCCCAACTCTAATCCCCTTCATCTTATCTTGGGCATTAGGGGAAGGAGGCATTGAGTTGCAAATCAGCTGTGCACCCACCACTTTCAGGAGGGTCCACGCCCAGGAGCAGAGCCCTCCTGGACACTGCAGCCACAGCCAGGGCAAGGCAGGATTATCACAATAGGTGGTTGCGGGGGGTCAGCAGAAACACCTGAAGTAATATGAATGTACAAAGCAATGCTTCAAAGTCAGGTCATGGCTTGTTCTGGGTACTCAAAGATCTCATCAGTACAGTTAGGTGCAGCGTGGTGGTATACAGCACACCCTGTGGCTTCCATCTTCACAGGATCGTGGTCTGAAAGGTGAATACATGGGGCACATATCCAGAGGAAGTTCACTCCCCTCACACCATGGACCTTGTCTCCTGATAGCTGTGCAAAGGACTGGGTGGGAGGCCATTTCTCTCCCACTGTGCTTCAATTTCTCTTGCTCAGGGAAATGTGGAATGAGGGAGAACAGACGATTTTCAACATTCGTTGAGTACTCACAGTGTACCAGGTACGAGGCTGGTATATGGAGCAACAGGGAGTATGACTCCATTTTATAGTTGTGGAAACTGAGACGAGATCATTTGAATCACTGAAGCTTAAATCATTTGGCAGACACACAGCTAACGAGCAGCAGACTCCAGACTTGAGCAAGGCTGGCCGTCTTCATGGCCCACAGTCTCTCAGTGACACCGCAATGGGCAGCGAAGCCCGCACGGGTGCCCTTACATCCACTGTGTGCTCTCATCTTTGGTATTCAAAGAATATTCTAGGTTGAAGACTCAAACTGTTAAGAACCATTGTAGCTGAGATGCTTGGGCAACTGGATCGCAAGGCTGACATAGTGCAAGTCAGGAGAAAACTTGGCTGAGTATCTTCTCTGGTGCTAGGGAAACTTCCAAGGGAGGCTTTGTAGTTCTGGTGACTGGGTCCTGATTTTTCCAGCTCCTTGAGTTTCTGCCTTGTGTGGGAACTTTCTCTGACCTGGAATCAAGATCCAGGGACTGTGAGAAAGCCATTGTAGCCAAGACGGAGTGTTTTAATTCATACATTAGAAAAGCCTAACCCATTTTCTAAGATGAAATAACGATGCCAAAGGCCCATCTCTCAGCATCTTACACCCAGAGCACCCACTTTGTGAGAAACTGAGCTTCAGGGTCATTAATTCCTGCGGCCAGCCACGCCACTTAATGGGAGCTGGGGCAGAGCACGGCCAGTCCAGCACAGCTGCTTCCAGAACAGCCCTTGCCCATCACCCTGCCAGCTGCCCATGGCCCACACCTGCCCCCTGCACTCACAGGGCTGCAGTGTACAGTGTCGCTCACTGCACGCCCTTCCCAACTGTCTTCTTGGCACATTTTCTGCTTCCATATCTCAGATGTTTTCTCCATCCACCAATCCCACCTGCCATCTTCTATGCCAGAAATTACTCAAAAATTCTGTTCTTGTACTTCTTTGCCTTGAGAGCCATTATGGATTTTTTTGAAGTTAAGTGAAATTTGGGAAGGACAAGATAGAAGCATCCAGTTTGCCATGAGCTTTGCCTTGTGAATGTCCCTGCTTCCACTTCACTAGGGGAAGGTGATGACAAATGGGGTGTCCAGGTAAGGTGGGTCAATTGGCTATGGCTTCAGCACAAGCAAGCTGCTTGATTGCATCTGGCTTATTTCCTGCTGTGTTTTAAGATAGCAAATTATAAAATCATACTTCTTTTAAAACTCTCAATTAGTGACTCGTGTAAAATGCAGCCTAATTGTAGCAGTTATATCCTTCAATAAATCTGTGAGATATCTTGGTTTCTGACCAAGCAGAGAGAGATTTTAAAATCAAGACTCACCCATAGAAAGCAGATCCTGACCACAAGGTAATTAATATCAGTATTAGTTATGAGTTTACCCAATTAATGCTTCTCTCTTCCTATCTGCTTCAGATAATTTTTTTTCTTAGGAAGATTTTAAAAATGTGTTGTTGAGCCAAAAGTTCCTTACATTCGTGGAAAATATCTAATCTCCGGCTCTCCTGAGATTGAATGCATTCTCCCCACCCCCACCTGGCTGAACTGGTGACCCACTGTACACCCTTCCTCTCTAGAACCTTCTTCTCTGCCCTCTTTCCCAATTCTCAGCAAAACAATCAAAGCACATGCCCAAATTTATTTTTATTTTGCATGCATAGGGAACAGGACCCTATCAAAAGAGAACTAAAAACAGAAAAGAGCCAAGTGTTGCAGAAGAAAAACATGCACAGATCTGCTCCAAGTTTACTCCTAACTGCTGACTCTATAGGACTTGACATCGGAGCTGGACTCACTCTAAGCAGTGGGCATAATCCACCCACAGCACAGAGAAGATGAAGATGGCTGGGAAATGTCACCACAAGTCGATTTTCCATACACCGTGTCAGTGTTCACTATAGCTGGGTTTTTACCCGGGTTAAAGAAAAACAAAACTTACTTTACACAAACATGGGAATATAAAATTGTCAAGCACTACCTAAATCATTCAGTGTCTCAAGCACATCTGCTATCAGAAAGATAACACAATTGCACAGTGGCCTTCTGTACGCCTATGCAGCTGTACCCTAATCTGGTTCTGGGGCAGCTCTTACTGCTGCTCTGCTGAAACAGGAAAGGGAGAAGTTGGAAATAGCCAAACAAATGCCCTGGTGGATGAGGAACTGCCTGGACCCAAGTTGCCCTTGGGTGTAAACAGCAAGTGTTGTGCTTAGTTGTCTCATGGGAATCAAGGACCCACGTGTGGGGAGGTAATGGAGTCGGGGCAGGAGTTCAGACGAGGGCAGTTGAAGACCCCAGCAGCGGCACCTCTTCACAAACTGTGTTTCCAAGGGCTTTTGTCTGGCTCCAAGCATTTCCTGTAGGATTCCCTTGGAGGTTTCCAGATTCTCTGTCGTTAAAGTCAAGTCAGCCTGAGGGGTCACTGCAGCCCATCGAGATTTCTCACCCCTGCTCCTTACAGGGTGTCCCAGCAGAGCAGGACACCAAGACTCCCAGTCTAGGGCAATGAAAAGCACTAGTACCCACTCGAGTGAGATGCCCTGGTGCTCAAGGTCAGTGAGTACAGATTTCCAACCCCACCTCAGGGTCCCACTGCAGAGGAACTGATCTTCCCTGCTCACTGCCAACAACCCCAGTGACTACAGGTAAAATCCTGGGTGAGACAGGTTTCTTGGCCAGGATTTGCATTTTTAATCATCATCTTCTTTATTCTAATTTTCATTATATTGCCAGTGAAATATAATTAGTACTTTTTGAAGAGATCTCCCTGCAGTCCTGGCATTTCCTATTACTGTCTTTCTCAGCAAGCTCCTCCTCTTCAGAGCCCAGCACACACCTGCTGAGAGCAAACAAAGGCCTAGCCCTAGGCACATCTATGAGGCATGGACCCAACTCCCCAGCCAGATGTCCTCTCTGCTTTTAACGTGCCTGTCAAACCCCACCACCAGAGCTGCCCTGGGGAAGCATGCTGAGACCGTTGGTCATGATCAAAACCAGCAAGCTGCTGATATCCAGAGTAGACATTCTCAGTCTGACCTCAAAGGACAGGACTAGGTACACGAACTTCCAAAAAATGCAACAAAGAAGGGGGAAATATTTTTTTCCCAAATCAGACAGACCAGGAGCTCATAAAATGCAATGTTGCCATGTGAAGCAGGGAGCAATTTCCCATGAATTTAAATAACTTCCTTTACTGATTTTCAGATGACTGTAAACATCCAGCTTGGCCTGGACCTGGGTCCTCATCTTGAGGTGAGAGCTGTGCACAGCACTCGCCCAGCCCTGGCTGTGCAGAGAGGAAGCCCCTTCTTCAGGAAGTTCATGGAGATAGGAAAGTGCTCCAGGGTTTCTTCTCCACCACATGTCTAACAGCTGCTTGAAGAGGAAGACTGACAGGACGAGGCTCCCCCAGCAGACCCCGTGGGGCCTACCGTCAGTGAGCTGCCTGCTGTTGCCGGGCTTTCCCTGTGGTGGGAGGAAGCTCACCTGGGCCAGGCACCTGGCCCCTCCGTGGGCTCGCCTGCCCATACCGCCTGGCCTTGTGCCCCCTGCTTAGTCTCTCTCGTGAGATCTGGGCGTGCTACCTATGTTGTTAACCCTTGGGGACTGTCCATGCTCCACCAGAGCACAAGTCACATCAGAAACAGAAGCAACAGAGGAGACACAGGGTGAATTCCAAGCCCCACCCCATGGAAGAGGGAAAGGGAGCTGTGCTTGCTGTGAAGGCATCACTGAGGAAGGGACCCTTGGTGGCTCATAGGATGGGGACAGGGAGGCGGAGGGAGAGGGCCCCTCCCTGTCCCCCTGTGAGGTCACAGGCAGGCGCTGGGCGGCACCCCCACTACTTGGCCTTCACCACCTGTTCATATGGGGGTGGCGGTGTGTTGCAGTAGGAAGGGGGTGGTGGGTAGGCTGTGCTTCCCTGAGGTGAGGTGGGCTGGACCTGGAAAGCCATCGCCATGGAGGTCCCAGCAGGATTCATGCCTGGCCCTCCGGGGTCGGTGTAATATGGCAGCCCTGGCTGGTGGACTCCTGCAAGACAGATGAACAGATGTGAGCACAGCAGAGAAAACCTACTGCCCATCACACCCAGAGCACAACCAGGCTGGAGGGGCCAAAGAGACCACCACCCTGGTCATCCACTCAGCTGACAGGTATCAAGGCCAACACACCCAGCCATAGTAAGGCACCTGGGGTGAAGTAACTAGCGAGGTGACACACAGATCCCTGGCCTCATGGAGCTTCTAGTCCATTGGGTGCAGACAGCTCAAAGACCCCACACAAACTCACAAGGGTGGCTAAGTGACAGGAGGGACATTAACAGGATCAGGCATAGTATAAGCGGGGTGCAGACATTGCTAATTTGAAGCCTGAATTATTAAGGCAGCTGTGTGAAGAGGTAGTCAAGTGGGTACCAAAGAAACTCCCAACAAAGAGGGCTGTGCACATTCAGCCACAGCCTGGACAGTGGCAATTTGTGGCTGACTGGGAAGCCCTGAAGAGGGCCCTGTTTCATGGCTCAGCCAGAACTACGCTGGCAGGGCCACACACCCTTTGGGAACACAGTTGCTGAAGTGCATTTCTGAGGTAGAGTCTCTCCTCTCACCTGCTGGGTTAACAGCTTATCAGGGTGAGGATGACAGGGAGACAACCTGCAGGGTAAATGCCAGCAAGGAGGGGTCATGCGGCAATGGAACCTCTATCTGCCTTTGATGGCCTCCTCCTCCAGGTGTGAGCCTTTGAGACACAGGCTGACTGGGCCACTCCAGGCCAGGGTGCAAGACGGGGGTCCAGAGAGCACAGAAGATGACAGGAGGGGACAGGCTGGTCATTGGCCCCAAATCTGGCCCTAATTCTCATCTTAATGGGTAGAAATATCTGAGCTGCTGTTCTAGAGCATACTTTTTACATCTGCTTACTCTGACGATGTTGGTAACCTACAAAATACTGAATATCTGAAGAATCAAGAGATAAGACTGGGAACTTGGGTGTTTCTGGGACTAAGCTGGTTTCATGGGTGCACTCAGGTCTGAGTCAGGCCTCATTTAACCCAGGGAGACATTTGGCATGTCAGGGAAGTCATCCCTGTATGTATACTGTGTAATTGTGTAGGGTCTTTTTTTTTAACACCTCCTTCTACCATAGTTTAAGTGAATAAAGGTCAGATTCCTGGAAAGATGGCCATCAATGCGTGCATGATGTCTCAACCTGGCAAAGGCAGGTCTCGGGTATGCACAGATGTGCTGAAGGAGAGAATGCAGAACAGAAACAAAGGGCCAGAAAAACATCTCAGGGTGTCGGCAGGCCCCAGGCACCGCCTTTATCCGCCGACCTGTGGGGCCCAACGGACAGCATCTACTTCTACTGGTGCATTCCCCCAGCCTTGGGACATGCTTGTCTACAAGCCCGTGACCAGGAATTTCTCAAGGGCAGAGACTCTATTTTTATTTATCTCTGGATCCCTTTAATTTTACACAAATAAAAAGTTAAAGATTAAAAAAAAGAGGCTATTGTAATAGCCCAGGAAAGGCATGATGGAAGCTTCTGAACATGAGAGGGACGGGGAGGAGAGAGAGGGACTCAGGAGGTGTGTCCAGAAGGACTGGGGCCAACTCTGTGGGCAGTGCTTGAGGATGGAGAAGAGGGCGAAAGGGAAGACCCTGGTTTCTGGTCTCCAAAAGGGAGTCCACCAAGCAAGAGGCAAGTTCCATGCTGGATCCACGGCAGCCAAGGCAGCTGTGGCAGAGACATGGTGTAGCCAAATCACCCCGCAAGGGTCCAAGGAGGCTGAGGGCAGAACAGTGGGAAAGACCAACGTCCAAGGTGGAAGAGGGCCCAGCCCCCGTGAGGTGGGCAGCAAGGGTGCAGGCAGTGGCCAGCAGGTGATGTGGCGGCAAAGGAGAGCTTACAAGAAGGCAGAAGCAGTCAGTAGCTACAAGGTTAAAGAGTTGAAACAAGAGTGGCAAAACCTCAGTGGATACGGCATTTGGGATTTCCTGCCAACAGTTTTAGCACAGCTGCAGACACAAAATCCCAAGTGCAGAGGGCAAAAGGGCTATCCAAGGGGGAGGGGGAAGGCCACTGAGGGGGTACCCAAAGGGGTACACGGTAAAGAAAGATGTATTTTATGGGTGGGAAATGCTTGAGCATGTTTATAGGGTGTAGGGACAGATACCTGGGAAAGAGAGAAGATTTCTAGGGGAGAATATAGGCTAAATGAGGGCAGGGAGCTTTGACATCTGGTTCCATGTTGCCTAGCAAAGAGCCTGATGACAGGGAGCCCGATGTGCCCCAGACGCAGGCAGAGAAGCACACAGGTAGTGGCCCTGAGAAGCTGCCTGGGGCCTCTGCAGCTGTGTGGGAAGGAGGCCCTGGGCACACCGCAGGCAGTGCTGCACTGAGAGAAACTGCATGTGCAGCTATCCAAAGACATCTGAGAATAAATGGTCACAGGTGGTGGCAAGATAGTGACAAAGTGGCAGAGCCAAAAGGCAGGGACTCAGTGTAGTCGGGACTTCATACATGAGAGCTGGAAGAGCACTAAGTGACAGCCAGGAGCCAGGGGGACGCCAGCCCCATCTCCTTCCCCTACAGGGGGAAACATGGGAAAAGAGAAGTAGCCCTTCAGGTTAGAAGGTTCACAGAAGATGACTCGGGTGGACAAGAAAGCAGAGCACCCTGTGAAGAGGCCAGGCTCACAGGAAGACTTCCTCTAGCAGAGAGGCAGGGTCAGGAGAGCTGCCCCTTCTGTGTCCTCAAGTATTAAGTGGCTACTATGCCAACCTGTGTTGCATTTGCTTTAGATGGGATGGGATGGGATGGGGACAGTGAGGCAATAGGGGGTGGTACTGTATAAACATTCTTTTGTTTATACATTGAGGCTCTGAGGCTCAAGAAGATGAGGTAACTTACCAGGGTCACACAGCTGTTACTTGAAGCAGTGGGACGGGATTTGAGCCCAGCCAGTCATGTGCTGGAAAGCCCAGGTTCTCTCCCCTATGATGTATGTCCCTCCCAACAGAGTAATGAATGGGGACAGAAGCTCAGGCATGAGAGGGATGGGAAATTCCAAGAAGATAGTTGACATTCACAGGCCTACATTCTGAGTGCCACCCACAGATGAAGGACTGGCTACGGTCTGTCATGATGCAGGCTTATCCCTGGCAATGTTGTCTGTCTCCAGAGAGTTGAAGTCCTTTTATTCTTTAATGCCATTATCTTTTTCCTCATTGAGATTGTTTGCATGTTTTGACAGGAAACTCTAAATTCAGTGCAGATTAGTATGCAAATGTCAAAGATGGCAATTGCAACAGCTCCTCCTCTAAGTGGAACAATTCCATCTATGCCCAGGGATGATGTGGCAGCCAAGCTTTCCTAACAATGACCCTGCCTCTCTAAACAAAGCTGACTTGTGGACAGACGGGTTTGGCCAGGCTTTACTTGGAATGCAGAGGAATCTGGCTAGCAGTAGAGAATGGTGTAAACACAGGGAGAGGTGGAGACAACCTGAGAAAGACCTGGCAGCCCATAGGACATGGAAAGGTTGCCAGTCCCAGGCTGCCCCAGATCCTAACACACCACACATGCCTACAGTCACCCCACTCGGGGTCAGCTCTGCTGGGTATCCAAGTTCGTCTCACTCCATTCGTCTGCAACCTCTCAGTTACTCAGAGCCAGTATCCTAAGTTCTTACGTCCACCTTTGTTAGCCAGGCTGCTTCTCAAGGTTTCGGCAAATATTTGAAACACATTACAGCTGACACATCATTCATCCTTCCCACCTGTGAGTTGAACATCCTGCATTCATTCCCATTCTTGATTGGTGCCACCAATTCACCCATGGGACCATAGGCTGAGTTCCCTGAGGGGGCACAGATGGCCCTCCACAGTCAGATTCTTACCTACTTCAAAGGGGTGTTTCTTCCTGCCTAGCCTTATTCTTTATCACCCAACAACAACCTAATTGCTTGCATCCTGCTCCTCACCCCCTACCCTCACCAGAAGGCACCTCACTGCTGTTCAACATGTAGACCCCTCCTCCTGGAACGACCACCACCTACAAACCACCTTCCCCAAAGGCCCCTGTATGGCTAACTCCATTTGACCTGCAAGCCTCAGATCAGAATCACCAACCCCAGGAAGCTCTATCTCTCAGCCTACCGCCCGCTCCCTGTGTTAGGTGCCCTGTCCTCCTGGCATTCAGGACAATGTATATGTATTGGTGCATCACTGTGTCATACAATTTTCTGAGCTTTCCGCACATGAAGACAGGATATCAATCATTTTGGAACTCTCAGAGCCCTGAACAGCACCTGGCATGTGGCACATGTTCATAAATATATAAGATGAATGGCTGAAGATGGGATGAATGGTGATTCTGATCTGGACTTTGCCATATAGTGCTGGGCACACCTCAAGGTTTCTTGAGACACACCAGTTTCTGATATGACAGGAAACTGGCTTCCCCAGCCCAGCAAGCTTGTGCCAATGCCACCCATCGTTTCCAAGGACAGAGGGCTTGGAAGGGATGCCCCTAACTCCCTATCACAGGTGAAGGTGGGTGGGTCTGGTCTTTGTACCAGAGATGTGCCTTGGGCTATGTCTGTACAGCCATGCTGCGTGACCACTCACTGGAGAATGAGAAACACGGGCAAGTGAGTTCAATTTAATTGGCAATTTTATGTTAACAGCCACAACTCACGGGTATTGCAGGGAATTGGAAGGACAGGATTGAAATACTTGAACATGTAGATGGAGAGACATTCAGAATATTAAAGAAATAGAACACACAGGAGGTAGATGAATTACATGCTTGTCAAGAACATGAGTCCTTAGGGACTCTGGAATCCAAAGTATTGTAAAACTGTAACTTCACAGACCAATATCCCTAATGAACATAGATGCAAAAATACTCAAACAAAAAATTAGCAAACCGAATTCAAAATTACATCAAGAGGATCATGCATCATGATCAAGTGGGATTCATCCCAGGGTTGCAAGGTTGGCACAACATTTGAAAACCCATCATCATCATCATCATCCACTATATCAATAAAAAGAAGGACAAAAATCACACAATCATCTCCATAGATGCTGAAAAAGCATTTGACAAAATTCAACATTCATTCATGATAAAAACTCTCAACAAAATGGGTATAGAGGGCAAGTACCTCAACATAATAAAGGCCATATAAGATAAACCCACAGCCAACATCATACTTAAAAGTGAGAAGCTGAAAGCCTCTCCTCTAAGACTGAGAACAAGACAAGGATGCCCACTCTCCCCACTTTTATTCAACATGGTACTGGAGGTCCTAGCCAAGGCAATCAGACAACACAAAGAAATAAAAGACATCCAGATTGGTAAGGAAGAAGTTAAACTGTCACTGTTTGCAGACGACATATTATACATAGAAAACCCTAAAGAATCCACTCCAAAACTACAAGATCTAATATCTGAGTTCAGCAAAGTTGCAGGATACAAAATTAATATACAGAAATATGTTGCACTCCTACATACTAAAATGAACTAGTAGAAAGAGAAGTCAGGAAAACAATTCCATTCACAATTGCATCAAAAATAAAATACCTAGGAATAAATCTAACCAAGGAAGTGAAAGACAAGCTCTGAAAACTACAAGACACTCATGAGAGAAATTAAGAAGACACAAATAAATGGAAACACATCCCCTACTCCTGGATAGGAAGAATTAATATTGTCAAAATGGCCATCCTGCCTAAAGCAATCTACAGATTCAATGCAATCCCTATCAAAATACCAACAGCATTCTTCAACGAACTAGAGTAAATAGTTCTAAAATTCATATGGGGCCACAAAAGACCCCAAACAGCCAAGGCAATCCTGAGAAATAAGAACAAAATGGGGGATTATGCTCCCCAACTTCAAGCTCTACTACAAATCCACAGTAACCAAGACAATTTGGAACTGGCACAAGAACAGACCCATAGACCAATGGATCAGAATAGAGAGTCCAGATATTAACCCAAGCATATATGGTCAATTAATATTTGATATATATTGGGGAAATGGATATAAAATGGGGAGATGACAGCCTCTTCAACAACTGGTGTTGGCAAAGCTGGACAACTATATATAAGAGAATGAAACTGCATTACTGTCTAACTCCATACACAAAAGTGAACTCAAAATGGATCAAAGACCTGAATGTAAGTCATGAAACCATTAAACTCTTAGAAGAAAATATAAGCAAAATTCTCTTGAATATAAACATGAGCAACTTTTTCATGAACATATCTCCCTGGGCAAGGGAAACAAAAGCCAAAATGAACAAGTGGGACTATATCAAACTAAAAAGCTTCTGTACAGCAAAGGACACCATCAGAAGAACAAAAAGGCATCCTACAGTATGGGAGAATATATTCATAAATGACATATCTGATAAGGGATTGACATCCAAAATATATAAAGTAGTAACTCTATAGCATCTTACTACACTGATGGACAGTGACTATAATGGAGTATAGTGGAGACTTGAGAATGGGGGGAATCTACTAACCACAATGTTGCTCATGTGATGGTATATTAATGATACCAAAAGAAAAAATTGCAATAGAACTTTCAAAAAAAAGAGAGAACCTTTTAAATTTATGCATGAAAGATAAAGAAGATTCAAAAACAAACAAAAAATGACCAAGAGAGAGGCCTCAAATCTTATTCTCTGTCAAAGAGAATGGTTTTCTAACTGAAATGGGGATTTTAATAAAATGAGTGAGGGCAAATGAAACTCCAAGATAAGTAAACTAAACATATAAAACAAATACTAAGAGAATTAACATGGGAAATAGATTGCAACACATTCCTTTGTGGGAGACTTTAACATACTACCCACATCAACAGACAGATAAAGCAAACATAAAATAGCGAAACAGAGGCACTAAACAACACATTAGACCAGATGGACTTGACAGCTACAGAATGCTCCACCTGAAAGCAACAGGTTCACATTTTTCTGAAGTGTACATGGACTGTTCTCCAGAATAGATCATATACAAGTCTACAAAAATGAGCCTCAATAAATTTAAAATGATTGAAATTGTATCAAGCAACTTCTCAGACCACAATGCTATGAAACTAGAAATAAATTACACAAAGAAAACAAAAAGCCTAAAAACACATAGATGCTAAACAACATGCTTCTAAATAACCAAAGGATCAAAGAACAAAATGAAAAAAATCAAGCACTACATGGAGAGAAATGAAAACAGAAACACAACAGTCCAAAATTTGTGGGACACCACAAAAGCTGTTCTAACAGGGAAGTACATAGCAATACAGGCTTACCTCAAGAAACAAGAACAATCCCAAATAAACAGACCAAACTCACAATTAAAGAAACTACAAAGGAGAACAAATGAAACCCAAAGTTAGTAGAATGAGGGACATAATAAAGATCAGGGCAGAAATAAATAAACCAGAAAAGAATAAAACAATAGAAAGAAATCAGTGAAACCAAGAGTTGGTTGTTTGAGAAAATAAAGAAAATAGATAAACCCGAGCCAGATGTATCAAGAATAAAAAGAGAAAATACACACACACACACACACACATACACACACACACAAATCAGAAAAAGGAATAGTCACAATGGATACCACAGAAATATGAATAATTATTGGAGAATTCTATGAAGAATTATATGCTAATAAATAGGACAATGTAGAAGAATTGAATAATTCCTAGAAAAATACAACCTTCCAGGATTGACCAAGGAGGAAAAAAAATCTGAACAGACCAATGAAATTGAGCTGGTAATCAAAAAACTGCCAACAAACAAAAATCCTATTACCAGATATATTCACAGCTGAATTCTACCAAGCATTTAAAGAACAGCTAATACTAATCCTTCTCAAAGTATTCCAAAAAGTAGAATTGGAGGAGATACTTCCAAACTCATTCTAGGAGGCCATCAATCTAATACCAAAACCAGACAAAGAAACTACAAAAAAAATTATACACCAATATCCCTGCTGAACATAGATGCAAAAATCCTCAACAAAATATTAGCAAATCCAACTGAAAAATACATCAAAAGGATCCATCACAACCAAGTGGGATTTATTCCAGGGATGGAAGGATGGTATGATATTCATAAATCAGTCAATACCATACACCACATTAACAAAGAGGGATAAAAACCACATGACCATCTCAACAAATGATGTAAAAGCATTTGACAAAATTCTAGCCAAGAAATGGAAACAACCTAAGTGTCCATCAATAGATGAATGGAAAAAGAAGATGTGGTACATATACACAATGGAATACTATTCAGCCATAAGAAGAAGACAAATCCTACCATTTGCAACAACATGGATGGAGCTAGAGGGTATTATGCTCAGTGAAATAAGCCAGGCAGAGAAAGACAAGTACCAAATGATTTCACTCATATGTGGAGTAAAAGAACAAAGGAAAACTGAAGGAACAAAACAGCAGCAGAATCACAGAACCCAAGAATGAACTAACGGTTACCAAAGGGAAAGGGACTGGGCAGGAGGGGTGGGAAGGGAGGGATAAGGGCAGGGAAAAAGAAAGGGGGCCTTACAATTAGCATGTATAATGTGGGGGGGGCATAGGGAGGGATGCGCAACACAGAGAAGACAAGTAGTGAGTCTACAGCATCTTACTACGCTGATGGACAGTGACTGTAATGGGGATTGTGGGGAGGGACTTGGTGAAGGGGGGAGTCTAGTAACCATAATGTTCTTCATGTAATTGTAGATTAATGATAATAAAATGAATATTTTAAAAAAGCTTCTGTACAGCAAAGGACACCATCAATAGAACAAAAAGGTATCCTACAGTATGGGAGAATATATTCATAAATGACAGATACGATAAAGGGTTGACATACAAAATATATAAAGAGCTCACACACCTCCACAAACAAAAAGCAAATAATCCAATTAAAAAATGGGCAGAGGAGCTGAATAGATAGTTCTCTAAAGAAGAAATTCAGATGGCCAACAGACACATGAAAAGATGCTCCACATCGCTTGTCATCAGAGAAATGCAAATTAAAACCACAATGAGATATCACCTCACACCAGTAAGGATCGCCATCATCAAAAAGACAAACAACAACAAATGTTGGCAAGGTTGTGGAGAAAGGGGAACCCTCCTACACTGCTGGTGGGAATGTAAACTAGTTCAACCATTGTGGAAAGCAGTATGGAGGTTCCTCAAAATGCTCAAAATAGAAATACCATTTGACCCAGAAATTCCACTTCTAGGAATTTACCCTAAGAATGCAGCACTCCAGTTTGAAAAAGACAGATGCTCCTCTATGTTTATTGCCGCACTATTTACAATAGCCAAGATATGGAAGCAACCTAAATGTCCATCAGTAGATGAATGGATAAAGAAGATGTGGTACATATACACAATGGAATATTACTCAGACATAAGAAAAAAACAGATCCTACCATTTGCAACAACATGGATGGAGCTAGAGGGAATTATGCTCAGTGAAATAAGCCAGGCGCAGAAAGACAAGTACCAAATGATTTCACTCATATGTGGAGTATAAGAACAAAGGAAAACTGAAGGAACAAAACAGCAGCAGAATCACAGAACCCAAGAATGGACTCATAGTTACCACAGGGAAAGGGACTGGGGAGGATGGGTGGGAAGGGAGGGACAAGGGTGGGGAAAAAGAAAGGGGGTATTACGATTAGCATGTATAGTGTGCGGGGGGTACGAAGAGGGCTGTGCAACACAGAGAAGACAAGTAGTGATTTTACAGCATCTTACTACACTGATGGACAGTGACTGATGGAGTATGTGGGGGGGACTTGGTGAAGGGGGGAGCCTAGTAAACATAATGTTCTTCATGTAATTGTAGATTAATGATACCAAAAAAAAAAAAAAGTTAAATCGGTGTCTTGTCATGTTAGTGAGAGGCTTTTGGACGCCACCCAATGGTGGGGCTGAAAGTTGAATCAGCCAAGAGCCAATAATTAAGCCAATCATGACCATACAATGAAGCCCTCACAAAAACCCCTAAGGAGAGCTTACCACTCTCTTGGGTCCTGCTTCTCTGTCAGAGAGAGGCTCCACACTTGGGGAACCAGAACCCCTCCACATGCCACCGAGTCAGACTCGAAGCTCCACAAGGATAGAAGCTCCTTTATTTGGGACCTTGCCCTATGTCTCTCTTTATCTGGCTGTTAACTTATATCTTTTATGTGGGGCTTGGGACCAGCATTTGGAGTGGTGGGTGGAGGGCAGTCTTGTAGGACGGAGCCCTTAACCCAGGGAATCTGGTGCTGTCTCCGGGCAGATACATCAGAATTGAGTTCTTGGACACCATGCTGGTGTTTTGAGAATTGCTTGGTGTTGTGCATGGGAAGACCCCCCTCCCCCTACACACACACACACACACACACACACACACACACACACACACACACTGGAATTGGGTCCAGGAATCCAAAAGGAGTTGTATTCTTCAACACATTAATTCAGCCTCCTGGTACTTATGCTCTCTAAACATGATTCAATATAATTTTCTGTTGGTGTCTGTTTCCAAGTTACACTAGCTTTAAAAAATAAATTAGGGAGATTTCCTAACTTTCTATACATTGCAGTACTTCATAAAGTATGGAAATGAACTTTTTCTTAAAAGTTTCAAAGATGACATATGAACTCAGAGCCATTCTGGAAGCTAATTCTTTGAAAATTAAAAACTCTTCCTTGACTTTGCTATTGAACTTCTGAATGTTCTGGTGCTTCTTTGGTGATGCACACTTTCCTGTCTGACAAAGGTTTTTCATTACATCAATACTTATTTGCAATTTTCAATCTCCTTTGTATCTGTCATGTTTTATTATTTTATTTTTTCTTTTTCCTCTTTACTGATTAGGTTTATCAGTGGGGGGCTTGTACTGTCATTGACTTTTATTTATTTTTAACTAAGTACTAACTTTTAGATTTACAAATCTATGTTTCTGTTTTGTGCAATTAATTTATACTTTTATTATGTGCTTCTTACTGCTTTCTATGGGTTACATGCTGTGAGGCAGTAAACACTCCTGGGTTCAGCTCTCAAAACCACACCTCTCCCCTCCCCCTGACCTAATTCTCTGGTTAATCATTCACCTTCTGCCATCAGGGATGAATTGGTAAGGAGTGTTCTGGTATCTATGAGAGTTATGTTAATACGTTGGCATTTATGGCTTTTAAACATATTTCCAGTTCCTTTCTTTCACCAAAACCATAAATTCAAAAATAATTCCATCTTAAAGGAAGTCACCCAGAGCAGCATAGTGGAGGGGAATGGACAAGGGTCCCTATGGGGGCACAGGGCTCTTATAGTCCACTGCCCCTGCACACCTGCTCCCAACCCCTGGCAGTTTCTTCAGAAAATAAACAACTGAAACCTTAGCCCCAGGATTAGAGATGGGGACAGGGGCCTGCAGGGCTGTCATCTGCATACCTGAGGCACCAGCCCCTTCAGGAAGAGTGACACTTACTCCACTGGCTCTGAGAGGCAGATTGTCCTCACAACTGAAGCAGCCCTGTTTGTGTTTCAGCTTGGATTTGGATGGTAATTAAATTGTCAAAACACACTCCCTACTATTTACATTTTCCCGCAACCGGCATCCTTTAGTCAGGCCACTGCTGCCACTGTGAGTTGACAGATTTAGCATAGGAGGAGACATCAGAACTCTCAGGAAGCCGTCAACAGACTCACCACAAATGCACTGCAGGAAGGGATGAAAATCCATCTCTCAGTGAGAATACTCCATTGTCTTCTATTTTAATTTCTTTAAGTCAGAATTAGTCACATTAAAGGAAACTATCTTTAAAAGAAAATTCAAACCACATTAACACCACAGATACCATTATTGGCGATTCCCTCCCATCTCTTGCATTTATGTGATTACACAGGCGGATCAGGGCCACTCGACAAACCTATCACCCACCATCCTCTTCTCCACACACAGCCTCACACTTGCCTTGCCAAATTTATGTAGCCTTGATCCTGACCCCAGTGCCTCTAGTGACCACATAATATACATGAAGAGACTGGAGCTGTGTCACCCTTTCCTCTGTACCCCCTGGCTCCCCCTCCCCGTGCTGTCTTGTTGCACCAAGTCCAGCTGAGGCCACTGCTCAGACCTGTCTGCAACCCTGCCCCGCTCTCCTCCAGACTCACAGCCCTGCTTCAGCTAAGGTTTTTATGTTTTTCCTACTGCTGTAAAAGCTTTTCTCTTCCAGTTTTATTGAGATATGATTGACATGGAACATTGTAGAAGGTTCAGGTGTACAACATGATTTGATATATGTACAGATTGTGAAATGACCACCACAGTAAGTTTAGTTAACATCCATCATCTCACAAGATTACACAAGTTTTTTCCCCTTGGGATGAAAACTTTTAAGATCTACTCTTTTAATAACTTTAGGGTATATAACCCGGTACTGTTAACTATGGTCACTATGCTGTACGTGACACCCCCAGAACTTATTTATCTTTCAACTGGAAGTTTGTACTTTGACACCATCTCCTCTGCCCCACTCTGCAAGTTCTTAAAGGGTGGGGAGGATATCCCACACCCCTCCCCTGTGTGAAATGCTGCCAGTCAGCTCTTATTTGTTGAGTGGATAAATGAGAGGATGTCTTTCCTTTCTGCCAAGGAGGGTGCACCCATGCACCCTGTCAGCATGGCGGAAGGGACTTGGGGGCTCTGACTTCCTCAGTCTCACGCAGGCAGCTTCTGGATATGACTGAGTGAACAAGCAGCACTTTTCCTCACAGAATGTCATTTTGCAGAGACTGTGCTGAGCCTAGCAGGGACAGTGGCTCATTGTTCTCACAGACCTCAGGCTTCCTGAGCCCCGTGCAGGTGCCTCTCTGTTTCAGAACTACAGCTTCTCCATAGCTCCTGTACCCCAGCGCAAGGCCCAGATGAGCTGGATCGAAGGCCCTGAGACCTTCGACAAGCAGCTTCAGCCTTTGTTCTTCTGGTTCTTGGCAGACCTGGAGCCCCACCTCTGAACCTTAGCCCCAGGACCTAGCTTGTTAGTCCTGCTCTGACCCACATCCAACCCCTAGAAACAATGCTGCCACATGCCTCCCCAGACCCTGCCTGGTAGAATCATCTTTGTAACGTGCAGGCCTCTGCTTTTCTACACTCAGCCATGCTGGACTGTGAGGCTGGTCCCCGCTCAACACTGCTGCATGCCCCCTAGCACAGCAGGGTAGTAGCTGCCACCCAATCCTGGCCACCTGCCCTCCAGTACATGAGCACCGGTTCTCTAAAACCTTCTGCCTTTTCTTCATAAAGAAGCAAAGCTCAACAACATCCACTTCCCCTACCCAGACCAGTGGTGGAAGGAAAATGGAGCCACCCCAGCAAGTCCACAGGCCCTGCCCCATGCTTCAGGCAGAACTGTCTTCCTTAGCACTGACCAGGCCCCTTCTGGACCCGATCTTTATCCTGTGGGCCTGCCATGTGCTGTCAGTGCACTCAGTTTCTCTACAAGACTGCCAAGCCCCATGTGGCCCTCTTACACTGCACACTCACTCCCACAGGCACGGGGCCGTAAGCCTTACAGGTTCTCAGCAAACAGGTGCACAGGGGATGAACCCCACCCTAGGGTGAGATGGGGTCTAGACCCAAATCATTTAGAAACCAAGGGACCCTACTTTTTTCAATGTTACTACTTCTAAAGAATCGAACAAAAGCATTTAAATTCTTCCCAACCTTTGTGTTGTTAGCAAAAGATGAACCCTTGATTTTGCAGTGAAGTTATGGAGATTGTATACTCCCAGGGAACACAGCAAGCCTCGTTTTCATATGATATTGTGGTATATTTAGGGACTGACTATTTCCAACCATGATAGGCCTGTAAGAAGTGCACAACAGGGATGGAGGTGTGGAGAGGTGGGGGCACCCAAAACAACACCTCCCAACAGGTCATGAATGGGCTCTCTCCCCAGGACCCAGCGGTTATTGCATCATGGGATGTCTAGGAAGAAAATAAAAGGTCCTGCTTCCTGAATACCCTCAATCACACAATGGAAGAGGATCAAACCACACTTTCCCCAAGACATTCAAGATGCTGTGCTTGGCCCTCCATTCACCTGTGTTCTTCCTCCACTGTTTGCAGACAGACTCAATATTTTAGTTGGTGTCTCTCCTGCCCTAGATCCCTACATTTATCCCACCATCAAAAGCATCCTGCAGGTGGTGCCATGGCCGCTGGGGCTGAAGACCTGTTTGCAGCTCTGCAGTGGGTAGGCATGTTCAAGGCTGTGGGAAAGGCAGATGCGGGCACCTCACTGGCTACTTCTTAGCATTGCACCCTTCCCCAACTAGCTCCCATGACATATTCTCACATACTCTTCAGGCCCTCCATCTGGCCCAAGATCAAGTTTCCTGCTTATATGGCTTCCCAGTATCCAGGACGTTTTCTCCATAGCCCTCAACTCAGTCAGTGGCTATAGCTATTTGTACAGTTGCACAGGGCTCCCACACGTGGTTGTGCAAACCATGCAATGCATGAGGGGGTGAACAAGGGCTGGAACCCAGGCTGTACCCCAACACCCATGTCTCTGCAGCACCTTAGTAGGTACATGGTATGGGCTGAGTGAGTGACTCGCAGACCTGGGCTCCAGGCTCCAAGTATGGCCCCAGTAAATCTCAATCCGAGGTTACCCATTCACTCAGCTGGCAGACATGAGTCTGCTTGGTGCCTGAGATGTGAGTCCTGCTGAAGCACTTGGCCAGCTGGGGTCCCAGAGTATACACAAAGGATTAAAACACCACAATACATGCTGTGAAAGCACCTGGTGGAGTAACCAGGACAGGAAGAGCAGGGAGGGAAATGGCCTGGACAATCTCACTATGGAGGCATTTTCCAGGTAGAAGATGCACAGGGGTCCAGAGAGATGGCAGGACTTGAGAGAGCAGGAGGGACAGGGAAGGTGAAGGGTCCTGGGCCCTCGGCTAAGGAGTCTGGGCTTGCTGGAACAACCTGAGCCTTAATCACAAGAATGACATGACCTATGCACCTGCCTTCTTCCTTAAAGAATCTTCTGGTGGCCACGTGTAAGGCAGAGAAGAGCTGGAAGACACCACTGTCAGGGAACTTGTAGCCGGCAATCACCAGGGATAAGAGTCTGAAGTTAGATGTGGTTGGATCTGACTCCTGTTTATTGGTGTGGTTGATATAGGAACTGAGGATTCCAGCTGCAGACAAGGTACACTGCGATGCAGGAAGGAAATGAGGGTGGGCATTGAGGGCACACAGGATGCACCAAGCTCCCATTTGGAAATGCTGAGGCCATGGACGCCCCAGGGGAGCTGTGGGCAAGCAATGGGAAGCATCACCTGCTCCCGCTTCCACTCAGCCCAGCAAGGACAACACAGCTGACACCTGCTCTGTGCTGCAGACCGAGGACATGTAGCATCTGTGTCACAAATCCACATACTGGAGACAGAAAGGAAGAGCTAATTCTGAAGTCTTTGACCCATTTCTCTGATCTACTGTCTCCTTGAAAAAAATCAAGGACTGAGAACTCAGACCAATCCAGATGAAAACTAGTTTTGGTCTCCCATCATAACTTCCCTTTACCCTATGCTACAGCACAATTTCAAACTATTCAAGTATTTCCAAATACAAAAGAATAAAAATCCACTTACATATGAAAAGGGGCACTAACCTTAAGTGAAAGTTTAAGGTAGAGCAATCTCTGAATTGTTGTGGAAAATACATGTTCAGATATTTGAGTAATGTTTTAAAAAAATAATAAAGAGGATTCTTTTTAAAAGAAAACACTGAGAAGCATCTGGTGGAAGAAAGCTAAGAGTAAATCAATAAGAGACTGTCTGGGCACCTTGAGCACAGCACGCCTCAGGAGAACAGAAGCAAGCCGTGTCTTCTTACACCCAATCCCTACTCTTCTCTTTTTCTGTTGGAAACCACTGTTTTGAGATATGACTAACTTACAAAAAGCTGATCATATTTGATGTATACAACTTGATGAATTTGGAGATAAATGTACACCATGACAATAAATGCCATAAACCTATCCATCAACTCTAAGTTTCCTCCTGCCTGCCGAATTTATTATTATTATTATTTTTAATTATTGTGATAGGAACACTGGACATAAGATCAACCCTCTTAGCACAATACAATATTATTAGCTGTAAGTCCTATTCTATGTAGCATATCTCTGGGACTTATTCTTCTTGTATAACTGAAGCTCTGTAAAAACCAAGGGAGGAAATGCTTTTGTGCATTTACCCAT
Organism: Manis pentadactyla; assembly: GCF_030020395.1. Taxonomy (NCBI): domain Eukaryota; kingdom Metazoa; phylum Chordata; class Mammalia; order Pholidota; family Manidae; genus Manis; species Manis pentadactyla. The sequence goes on along the minus strand of NC_080025.1, from coordinate 39,915,578 downwards.
GGTGGGCAATGAATGGAGAGAGCCCCTCCTCTCATTCCTCAGACATAAAGTGACAGGGAGTAGAGCGGTGTGCACAGTGCACGGGAGCAATTCCAACTGCCTGGCTCCACCACACCATGCCAGGAGGGAAGGGAAACACCTCACAAATAATGCCCAAATACCAACTAGTCTGTGTCCTAAGGGAGGCTGGAATTCACCCACTACAGTATAGGAGAGTTGTAGATAGTTGAGGCAGCATTTTATAAGACCACTAACTCTTTTTGACTCTGGGCATCACTGTGGGAAGTGTTCCATAAAGAGGCCAAAATGTCACTTGTGCAAAATGTCTATAGTTGCCCTATATATAGGTATTCGGAATACTAGTAGATGCACAACAAATACTTGTTGAATGAATGAATGAAAAACAAAACAAACGATCCACAGTGACAGAATATCTAATTGCCATTTAGCAACACAGTTAATTAATATTTGGTCTGGAGGCATTAAGAATGGAAGGGATGTTACTGTTTCAGTAGGGAAACTTACACATGAAATAATTTTTAAGGAAAAAGACACAGAGAGCAAACAATATGCATATGCAAACTGCATAACCATGTATAAAAGGTACATCGATAATTAGATAAGGATATGAGGTGACAGACACACAATCCAATAGACACTGCATATTTTTTATCAATGTAAAGGCACAGGGAGGTTGATCATCAGAACTTAAATGAATGAACATAGCCTGAATTTTTTTTTCTAGCATATTCCATGGCAGTGCTTACAAGTGCTTTTCAAATGCTGACAGAGACACTCAGACTGCAGGGAGGAAAAACAAGGACGGAGGGATTGGCTGACCTGAAGTGGGGTTTGGGGGCTGCCTGGTGTAGGATACGTTGAAGGCAGGCTCCTCAATCAGCGGTGGGGGATACATGCGCCTCCGGAGGAAGAAGCCAGCTCCACAGCAGAAGAGCACGCCCATCATCAGGAGGAACCTGAGAAGAGCACAGGGTGAGGTGGAGCACACGCGGTCAGCAGTGCCCTGGGACCCAGAAGTGCCGAATCCTCAGTGCACAGATCAGAGGGCGGGCTCACCCTGGCTCCTGGTGGTCTACCCCTGGACATTTTCCCCAGGATGTTCTTGGGTAGATGCCATTAGGGAGACGCTTGGCCTGTGGGTATCCCTGGATGGGGGCCATTCCCACCAAGAAGCTCCTGAAGTGAGCTTTGTGTCTCAAATAGCTCCACATGATTAGGCGGCTTCAGTGAGTTGACCCATTTACTTTCCTGTCCATGGCTCTGACCTCAACTCAGTATTTTAGTCAAACAAAGATGCCATCTCCACCCTGTTTGAACACTATGGCTGACCCAGCCCTTACCGCACTATCCATTTCCCCCATTTTTCATTCTTCCCTGTGAAAGCAACAAGGGTTAGCACATTTATCCACCCCAGCAGTTTTCTTCCCATTATTACATATAAAGACATTTTAAGTAGTGCCTTTCCCTACAGCACACCTTAATGAACAACTCTAAGAATAGAGAAAATACTCACAATCAATAAAAAAGCTACAGCATTAAAATCTCTAGGGTCTAAGTACGGCTGAACATTCATTCCTACCATGACCCTAAAGTCTCACGGTAGAGCTGACCACCATAAGGCAGCTGCCCAACTCGTCTAAGCATTTCAGTGACTTTACATCGCTAGCATTCAAGAATGACTGACAAACGAGTGAAGGCCATTTTCCCACCTCATATTTGTACTCGACCCTGTGTTTCTAGAAACAGGGGGAGTCATTCTGAGAAGGGCCAGTTTTCTCTCCTGCACAGACGTAACTGGGAAGCTCTTACCCAACTCTGAACTGATAGTAAGATAGGACTCACGGAACCTTCCAGAACCTCACTCCATATATCCATGCTGTGTCTGGGCAGTAAACAGCCTTGTGAAGGATGCATGAGCACCACTGGCTGCATCATTGCCAAAAACATACATGGAATTTAACAAAAGCATAGATGACAAAGCCTTTGAGAGTAACTTAAGTGATGTCCATTGGTCAGTCAGCATGTATTCACTGGACAACCTTGGAACTTGAGCAGAAAGAAAGATCAGAGCACAAGACAGGAAACAAGAAAGGAATGAAATTGTGGGCTTCTGATCTACATTCTAATTCGTTATTCACTCAACAGGTAATGTTTAAGCACCTGGTATGCTCCCAGCACCACGCTGTACATCACAGGGAGCGAGACCGCTGAGCTGAACTCGAGTTCTAACACAGGAGGGGGACAGTGACAACGGGTTTATAAGGCTGTCGATTTACAACTCTGGGAAGTGCTAAGGAAGACAAGTGAAGGTGCACACAGAGGAGGGTCTATGTGTGTGTGTGTGCAGTAAAATATACACAACACATAACTGACCGGTTTCACCATTTTTATGTGTACAATTCAGTGCAAAAAGGGGTTTTAACAAGGGCATCTGTCACAGTGAGAAGATCAGAAGGGCTGCTTTACCTTCAAAGCAACATCTGAGTTTAGCTCTGAAGGAGGGGAAGAAAGGTGAAGGGAAGGGGAGGGCGGTCCGGGCGGGCAGAGCAGCACAGGTCCTCCCGCACAGAAGGCTGGGAATGTGAGGCGAGCAGGGCTGCGGGCTGCAGAACGGGGCGGGGCTCACGGGGCGGTCCTGGCGCCAGGGGAGTCCAAGCCGTGCCTGGCCGAGTGAGGCGATCTCAGCAGAGATGCTGAAATCACAAAGAGAACAGCTTCATCTCTTAGCACTAACTTCCTGCAGGTAGACTCAATGATATTACATTCAACACGGGGTCCAACCGTCAATCTCTGAGAGGAAATACAAAGGAAAGAGAGGCACATGGGGTTACCTTCTCAAATGACAGTACTGCTCACTCCCAGGAGACCAGCTCCCTGGGTTGGAAATTGCTGAAGCCATCTGAGATCTTGGTCTCTTCCACAAAGCAAGCCAAAATGTTGGCTACGTTAAGAAATAAAATGTATTTTTTTCCTAGACAAATAAAAGACACTGCACCTCACCCCACGGACTGAAGGCAAGCAAATTAAGTACCAGGCAGGGACAGACTAGGCCTTGTGGCAGGAGACCAAACCCCAGCTGAGGTGTTGATCGTCATTAGATTCGTGCCTTATTGAAGTATTAGTCTGAGAAAAACATTGTAAAAGAAACTGACAAGGGGGGCTGGGGAATGAGCTTACAGGAACAAGGAGACAAAAGGGAGCGGGAGGTCAGCTGTGGGAAGGAGGGAATAATAAGAAAAGCAGTTCTTTGAAATGCTATGAGCTACAGGGCGATTGCTCTCTGGATGTGCGCTCTCATTGCTGAGCAGGTGTGGAGACCTTTCCAGGGATTAAGAGAGGAAGTGTGTGCCTTTTCTAGCATCAAAAGTAATCTGGTTTCTTCAATTCTATTTGTTTTTTCGATCCCTTCCGACCGTCTGAACACCTGGCCAGCAGTTCTCACCTGCACATGCCCATACCAGGTAGCGGTCCTGCCAGGCTACAGCCCAGCTCTTGTGTGTCCAGCAGTGGGGCCCACCCAGTGCTGCCTGCCAGCTGTGCCTAGATGCCACGAGTCTACCTTTCCTAATTCTGATTACTTCATTCAGACCATCATGGTTAAGATCACTCCAGATTGTGGAGCTGGCGGGGTTCTGAAAGCATTCTCCTGCAAAACCTTTGTTTTATGGGAAGCAGACAGAAGTCCTTCAAAGCCAGGTGGGAGCCAGGTGGGAGGGCAGCCCTTCCATCCACATCCACCCCCAGCCTCCCCTCCAGTGATTCTCCCCTGAACCTGCCCATGCACACGTGCCCCTTCACTCTCTCCCCAGGCCCGTTCCTGTCACGTCCCTGCCCTGCCATGTGTTGTATCCTTCGTGAGGACCACCTTCGCTGAAACCTGGTCAGAAGCTTGGCAGCTTTTCCCAACTTTTCTGGCAACAGACCGCCATGATCTGTATGCAGAGCACTGCTTTAAAACTCTCCACAGGTAATTACATGATTAGACATCTGTCTCTTTTAGGACCCTGACCGCCATGAGGGCCTCTCCCTGGTGTCTGGTACAATCAGACACGATATACTGAGAAGGAACGGGCACAGCAGAACCCAGCATCCTTTGACCTTGGCTGGGGCACCGCAGACTCACATACCAAGGTGTATTTGGCTATGACCCTCATTTAGAAACTGGTGTCAGAACCTCAACTAACGACTCCAATCTGGCATCTGGCACACTGACCTTCTAGACCTGCTCTCATTTGATGGCACTCATGGGACAACTCTGTGCTAGGATCCCGCAAACCCATGTGCCATCTCTGTGACAGGCCCTGGCTATGACAAGTGACCGGGCCAACAGCTCGAAGCACCTGGCTGTCAGCTCAGCTACAGCTTCCCGGGAAGGCTAGCAGAAGCTGCTCTGGCTGCCAGGCTCTCACAGTTTTCCTGCACTCTCAGTTTTTTTCTTTATAATCATGTAATACCTGAACTTTGACAAGTTTTCTTGTTTTCATTTTTTAGGAGCATTTCCACAACCTCAACATTCACTGGGTGCTTCAGGCCAACCTGACATTCTTCTGAACCCTCTCAGGATCCCCGCCCCAGGCAGACCCTGCTGTTTCTACCACCAGGCCCATGGAGGAAACACCTAAGTGAAGGCATCATGAAGCCAGGTAAAGCTCCGAAAGGCCACCCCCTCCGGCTCCCCTCCCCGGCTGTGGTACTATCCCCTCCACCTTGAATAAACACAGAGCTGTTCACACTTGGAAAATCTCAGGCAGCAAAAAATTCACCTTCTGTTACAGAGTTTTCAGCATGAGCAACTATGAGGTGGGAAGAAGCCAGCATCCACATGCCACTGTTCAGGAAGCTGCCAGAAGTGGTGACACAGAGACAGGGGATGTCGGGGGAGGCCAGGTGGGGCCTAGTGAAGGTGAGTCTAGTCCCCAAATTGCCAGTGCCCCACCGTGGAGGTGGTCCTGGGGGTATGAACGGAGGCTCAAAGGCATCATGGCACATGGACTGCCCACTTGCTGGAGCCTTCTCTAGTCACTCATGGGGGACAGCTGGCAGGAGGGAAAAACAAAACTTCACAAAACTTCAAGTGGCTGCTGTAACATGCTCAGTAAAGGTCTTACAGTCTTTAGAAGTTAGTAATGCCAGAAGCTTAGAGTTACAATGAACCTTATGTCTTGAAAGCAGCGAAGTCTTAACACTGCGGAGTCTGCCTTGTGGCATGACTCTCAGGGGAGCACAGGAGACAGGGGTCCCTGTTTCAGGCAAATCCTTTCCCACGTGAGCTCTGCCACCCTGACCTGGGAAGCAATCTCTTACTGCAGAGTCGAATCGATCCTCAGACATACCCCAGCGGGTGCTCCCTGGGGCCAGCGATCCACAGGAGACTCCTGTTGTTAATGGGCTTTGCAGTCAAGGCACAGGTTCACAGACTTCAGGCAGCTCTTCCAGCCTCCCTCAGTGGAGCTGGAAGATGGACAAGGATACTGTCTGCCTGTCTTGGAAGTTAGGATCCAGCTGACACAGGCTGAATGGGGAAAATTTCCAGCAGAAGCTATCCCAAGATTTGTAGATTTTCTGATTCTTTAAGATAATCAGCCTCAGCTCCCCTTCAGAAACTTGTGAAGGAGCTGTGAGGGATAAGGCTGTTGTCCAGCCTGCCTTCCAGAAGAACAACTCATCTTCCCCAGCCATATGCCTATGGAAACAGGAACGAGCCTTCTGCGGGCTCTGCGAGCAGAAATGCTCATCCTGAAGCCAATCCACACAAACCTGTTTTCTGCCTTGAGACTCCACTACAGGCCCCGACCTCAAGTGCAGATACTGTAATTGGCTGTGACCCTACTGACAGGGCAGAGGCCCGGGGCTAGGCGGGGAAGGCATCCGAGACCAGCAAGAGTTGTGACCTACCAAAAATACCACAGCCTCTGTATGGAGAGGGCCCGCACACAGCACCTGGAGCCACAGCAGTCCTCATAAGGGCGGCATCTGTAGGAGAGAGGGGCACAGGCTGGTCAGCGTCTGGGCTGGAAGGCAGGGCCAGATGCGTCATGAGGCCCAGGCCCATTTCAGTGACCAGGACAGAACTGCGTTCCACAACACGGCAGAGCCGGCTGTTGTCCATCCGGTGGCCCAAAGGGAAGGACTGATGGACATGATCAGAGCACCATGCTGACTGCATGGCCCTGGGATGAATCACAGTACTGTCTTTCTGGGCACACTGTCATGAAATCAGCCACCTCTGCAACCAGACGGAAGCTCGACAGCAAACCGGTGTCCCATGTGGTAGCTCCTCCTCAGTGTGCAGTCCCCGACGATGGTCAAATGAGGGGAATACTGTGCCCAGTCCAGGGAGGGCGAAAGCAGAGGTTCTGCTGTCAGACAGGCACAGGCCTGGGCGGCATGCTCAGGGGCTGTTCTTCCCCAAGAGCTGCCCCAGAAAGGCCCTCACTGAGGAAAGGACCCAGGGCAGGCTCCAAAGGAGTCCACCTGGCTTCCTCCCCCAACAGCACCTCCCCACCTTTTTAAAAAGACAGGTCACATCCTTGGGTCATGCACTTCGGCATTTACAGAGAAACGTTCACAGACCAACTTGAGTCCATGTGGCAGTGGATGGAGAGATAGGGAGGAAGGTGGACTCTCAGTAATATTAAGTGATCATTTATTGTGATCTAAGTTGCTGCCAACTTTCTTTAAAAAAAAAAAAGTAGCTGGGAGAAAAACTTGATCCAAGATCTTAGACAATGAATTTGTAGATAATTCAATACAAATTGGCTTGTGTTACATAGAAAAATGTGTGGAAGACAGATGCCCAGAAATATGGCTGAGACAGAGCACCAGGAGTTACAGGGGAGCTCTGCAGACCCGAGCTGCTCCTCGGCTGGCTCCAGGGGCTTCTATCTCTTTAAATACTCAACACCCAGCTGCTGCTAAAACCTCTGTCATTTCAGGGCAAACTGAGAGTCTGTCCAACCATCATCACCACCACCACCACCACCACCACCACACACAGCACTCTACACGTGATTCAGACGCATTCACATCCAGTCCTTCTGCTGCCCATTAGCAGGAATTTTTATCTACTGGGTAAAATATGCTATGATATCGATGAGATACTCCCATAAGCTGGTGACATAAGCTGATCTGCTGAACTTGTTTTATCCAACCAACAGCTGGGATAGCACCAAAATGTGTGCTTCCAGATGCTGGTTTTCACAATTCATGCATCCAGCAAAAAGCCACTGAGTGCTACTAGGAACTCGGCTTTGTGCTGGGTCCTGGGGGTGGAGCAACGAAAACCCAGACAGAAGTCCCTGTAGTACAGGAGCTTTCCTTGTACAAGGAGATGAACAGTAAGCAAGAAAAGTATGAACTGTGATCAGGGCAATCAGTTCCACCCTGGTGGAATATACAGCAGGGTCCCGGGGTGGAGAGCATGGGGGAGGGGAGGCAGATAATACAGTTTTAGGGTGTTCAGGTATGACTCATGGAGAAGGTGACATCTGAGCAGAGACCACAGAAATATCCTTGCTGGCACCAGGGCCTCTGCGCTGTTGGCTCCAGGGAGGCTGTGCTGCTGGCCCCTCCAGGCCTGGCTCCACAGGCCCCGTGAGCACGTCACAGGGAAGAATGGTTGAGCACAGAGTGCAAGGGAAAATGAAATGCCCAAGGTGGGGTGGGGGGCAGTGCAGGGACAGAATCTGGGCCAGGGCTGGACCAGCAAGGACCTAGCACTGCCCCAACAGCACCATATAGTATGCTTCAGAGCACTGCCCACAGCCACAGCTTGGTGCTCTCTCCCCAAGGGTCTCAATGATCCTGAGTCACCCATGTATGGGTATGTGTGGAGGGAGCAGGGAGCATTCAAGGGGGATGATGGACTTCTTGCTCTTAGAATAGGTAGAGTTCAGACAACTAATTGTAAACAACAAGAGATGGGACTGCTTCCTATCATGAGTTTGCACAGTCCTTAGCAATTATGTTAGATTCATGATAGATGTGATAATGTGGCAGGCAGAATTTGAAGATGGCCCCAAGATTCTGTCCCCTAGTGTACACAGCCTGCATGATCCCCTCCCCTTGAGTGTGGAGGGTCCTGGATATATGACTGGATGGCCCCCAGGATTATGGAACAGTATGTAAGATCTGTTGTATAAAATTCTACCTTAGTTTTAACCCGTGAATTCCTCTCCTAGGAATTTACCCAAAGAAAACAACTTCTCAGATTCAAAAAGACATATGCACCCCTATGTTTATCTCAGCATTATTTACAATATCCAAGAATTGGAAGCAACCTAAGTGTCCATCAGTAGATGAATGGATAAAGAAGAGGTGGTACATATACACAATAGAATACTATTCAGCCACAAGAAAGAAACAAATCCTACCATTTGCAGCAACATGGATGGAGCCGGAGGATATTATGCTCAGTGAAATAAGCCAGGCAAAGAAGGACAAGTGCCAAATGACTTCCCTCATTTGTGGAGTATAACAACGAAGCTAAACTGAAGGAACAAAAGAGCAGCAGACTCACAGACTCCAAGACGGACTAGAAGTTACCAAAGGGGAGGGCCGATGGGAAGGGAGAGAGAAAGAGATTATGGGGTATCATGATTGGTGCACATAGTGTGTGAGGGGTCACGGGGAAGACAGTATAGCTCAGAGAAGACAAATAGGTACTCTGTGGCATCTTACTACACTGATGGACAGTGACTGGATTGGGGTACGGGGGGGACTCGATAATAAGGGTGAATGTAATAACCATGTTGTTTTTCTTGTGAAACCTTCATAACAGTGTATATCAATGATACCTTAATAAAAGGAAAAAAAAGGAGTTATTAACTATACAGTTTCATACCTACAAAAATTTGCCTCACTAATAGTTGGGCTATATTGGAGGAGAATAAAGAGCAAGTACAAGAGAGGAGATTCCACTTATAAACTATTACTGAGGCCAAGCACATGGTCCCTGCCTTTACAGAATTAACAAATATTAACAAAGCAAACAGTGCAGGTCTAGGGAAGTACAAAGATGGGCATGTGGGGAAAAAAGAGAAAAACAACTCTGCCTTAGCAACTGGGGCTCCCCTGCTGGCTTTAGCTGCTGTGCCGTAAGCGGGCCATGCAGCTAGGACTGAGGGTGGTCTCTAGAAACTGGGTATAACTCCCAGCCAGTCAGCAAGGGAACTGGGACCTCAGTCCTACAACTGCAAGGAGCTGCATTCTGGCAACAACTGGAATGAACGTGCAGGAGGATCTCATGCAGGGGATACAACCCAGCCAACCCTTTGATTTCAGTCTGTGAGACCCAGAGCAAAGGACCCATAGATGCTATGCCCAGACTTGTGATCTGTAAGGATTTTAAGAGTAAACAAATGTAGTGTCAATCTGCTAAGTTTGTAGTAATTTACTATGCAGCAACAGAATATGAATACAAATAAGAACAAAGGTTACAGGTTATGGACATGTCTTACATTCTAGATAGCAGGTCAAGTGCTTCACAACTTTCTCGTTTAACACTCAAAGAAAGCATCCATATTCAAGGTAAATACTGTTAGCTCCACATACGAAATAAGTTCAGAAAATAAGGCATAATGGATGTTGTGTGTCCTCATCCCAGGGCACTGTCTGCTAAAGCCAAAAATGGACTTGGCCAGTATTTCAGCAAAGCATTTTGTGGAGACACTGTCTCTTTGGCAGTACTGAGTCTTTCATTACCACAGTGCCACCTTCTCTGTCCCCACTTGATTTTCCTATTCTTCACTGGCTCTGCTTCGACAACTGCTGTGAGCCAGGCAATGGTGTGTTGTGACAATACTCATTAACAGTGATCATATAAGGCTCCATCACCATTTAGCTCATGCAAATGGACCAACTGGAAAAAAGAGAATCTGGACATTGGAGGGATGTCTAAGAAAGTGGAAGAGGTAGAGCAGGTGTGGGAGGAAGGTGAAGCTAATGCAGCAGGAGTAGGCCAGAGCGCGCGCCAAGCCCTGAGCTGTGGGAGGAAGGGGTGGACACTGGGCAAGGCCATGGGACAGAGATAATGTGAAAAAGCACAGAATCCTTGGTTGAATGGCAGGAGGGCCCTGGGATAGAGCCCACAGACAGAAACTCAGCAGTCACTGTTTAATAATGCCAGAAGGTGTTCTCAGTTTAACTTGGAACTGCGCATCGACCATGGTGACTCCCAAACAGGCCCACACCATTCCATGTCAAGAACTGTCTAAATCAGTAAATAACTTAATCATGAAAGACGGGAAAAAATACATTTGCATTAGGTAAAAGTATGGGATCTGGAAATTATTAATGCTCCTATAATATTATACAACAAAACAGTGTTTTTCCAACTATTGCGACCCACTAACAAATTATGAAATGACATTATTGGGTTGTGACATGCATTTTATAAAGGTAAAGACTGATTTAAAATAATCACAGGACATCACATACAAGCATTGTTTTGTGAAGCCGACCCTGGTCCCACATACAGCCACAAGGTACGTGCGGACTAGCAAAAGAAAGCATGTTTCTTCAAAGCTAATATTGTGGAAACCCCAAGTCAAAAGTGGACTGCCTCAAGACCCCATTGTGCCTAGATCAGCTTCTTGCATCTTCTTGGGAGGTTCTGGGCAGCCTCAGGGGAGATGACTTCCTGCCATCAATGGTATGGGGCTGAGGTCTCCAGGTTCCCATGACTTCTGGGTGACAGCAGTCAAATGGCTACTGTATTTCTGCTCCTAATTCTAGTAAAAAGTGTCCTGTAGTGATCAAATCCTAGAAGGTACAGCCCTTACAAAGACCGTCTCAAGTGGGAATGCCCCTTGTTGACCTGCCTACTTATGATCAGCCTCTGAAGGCAGGAGGTGGCTTCAGCAGTGGAGAGCAGAAAGACAATGTACAGCTTAGGAGGGGTGAGACGATCTTCTGAGCTCAGAACCACTTCCATCCATTGCTCTACCACTTTTGCCCCCACAAGGCTTCCTGTGTCTCCCCAACTATTGCTAGAGCTGCCTCAGCTCTGGGCACTGTCAGGGGTACGTGGGGTCTACCCAGCTGTGGCCACCACCCAACTCTCAGTATAAAAATTCAGTGAATGGATCAGCTTTCAAGATCTGAATTTGCTAAGACACTTCCCTTTCAAGGTTCTAAAGAAGTATCGCTGCTTTGAAACCTAAAACCCCTGCAGCATCCTGGTTCCCATGTCAGAGGAAGTACCCAGGGAAGAATCTCTACAGGCTTCTATATGTATGCAGAGCCTCTTCTCTCCAATTCTACACACACACACACATCTAAGCACACACACACATATACACCCCTCAGCCTGAGAACAAAGATTAGACGCGGAATGATTTCAAGTTCCTAATTCCACTCTCGGCATACTTGTGGCTATCTGCGGTCCTGGCCGGCTCCCGATGCAGACACTGGGGAAAGCTAGCCACCTGAGCATCAGGTAAGCTCCCACGGGGCGGCACTGACCCCTTTCTCATTGCTGCTTTCTTCCAATGAACCTGCTGGTAAATGGGGGCCCTAAACACACACCTGTTGACATTTCTAAAGAGCTGCAATTATAAAAAGAATGTTAAGTGTAACACTGAGCTTAATTAAAAGCAGTAAACATTAGCAGGCAGCTAGCATACTAAATAAGCTGTCATCCAACACCTCAGGTCTGTGCTCCTGTGCTTAAGCCCTGAAATGGCACCAGTGTTTAAATGACAGCTAAAGCTAAGCCAGTTGTTCACTGAGCTGGGTGCAGAACAAATCAGGACAGAGACAACAGCATGGAAATTTCCTTGTCATTCCACTCGGTGTGCCATATTTTCAGACTTGCAATAGAAAGGAACAAACATCACCTCGAACTAAAGCCACTCTCAACATATCTAATTAAACATCTAGGACTCTGAGGCATACACAACTGCTTCAAGAGATGAAAAGAGCACGAACATCTCCAGAAACAGACCCCAGGAATTGCTTCCTATTAGCCAAGTACTTTTCATTGTATCTCAGAATCCAAATATAAATTTATGATAAGGTCATAGAAGGGAACAGTCCACTCTGAGCAGGTGTTAAATTGTAATTAAGCATATCACCAAGATAAAATCAGAGCGTCTAGACTCCCTCTCCCAGTAATGATAGGGGAAGTGGTCCTGAGGATGCATAATGTAAAAAGGAGCATATATCCACCCTTGTACCTGCCACAGGTTAGAAATGCGCCCGTACTTAAATGCCAATGTGACAGGAGGGCCCTCGGGGAGTTTAAGTAGGTCTAGGAAATAAGCACAGGTTGTGCCAAACACTGTCCAGCAAGGGGGTCTGGCCACTGAATTCATTTATTCCTTGCCTCTGAGTCACAGCGATCTCAAGAGTAAAAAAATCTACTATACTAGGTCAAGGAATGTTCAATTAATGAAGTCAAAAAATCTTTCTATTAAAGAAAAATGTCCAAATGTCGGTACGTAACTTTTTCATATGGTGTAAATGGTCATTTATATTTAAACTGATTTGTGGAAAATCACCTCCCCATCTGGTGGAGCAACTAAAGTATGCATAAGATACTCGAGGTGGAGGTCTAGAGATGAAGCTCTTGGGGGTTGTAAATATTTGAATGTAAAATAAAGAACAGGGAATGGCTAACAAAAGAAAACTTCAGAGTTCTAAGTAAAGTTCTGTCAATACGATTTCATGCAAAAGGCCAATCCTTTCCTTCACCTGCTGGAATAAGTAAGTCTCAGCAGATCATTCTCTTCCTTCTAAGTATCTGCCACCACAACATTTTTCTTCCTGTCCAACCCAAGGTTGGTCTGGTCCCTCAGTCATATACTATATGTATTTTGCTATCTGGACCCGCTTTTTACACAACATTTATTTTCACGTGTGTTTTCCTACAGAGTGAAGCCCATAGCAGATGCATGGAAGGCTTCTTGAGTTAGAATCAGGAAGCACATTTAAGGTTATCAGAGACCTTCAGTTAACCTGCAAGAACATGGACTCCTTGGAAAAACTAAACATAGCCCTGCAAGGCTTGGAGAAAACTCTACAGGAAAGTGAAGTTGTGGGAGTGATGGTGCAGAGGTCAGCTCGATCCTTAGCCCACCTAATGGAGCTCTGCACTTTACTTGTATCAAGGAATCCGACTAAATTCCCCTGTCAAATGCCCCACGCAGAAGCTGTCCATTCCCTGCTGCAAGATCTCCTGAGGCACATGCCTTCTATGACCATGAGGCACTCTTCCTTGTGCAAAATCCAAGCCTGGCCACCTGGTCCCATTCCTGTCTCTCACGGCCACTCCACAGGAAGCCAGCCCTTTCAGCATCTGACGGGGTTCTCATGACTCCCCACGTCTTCTCTTCTCCAGGAAAGTATGCCCCGTTTAGGTGCAGACGTGGTTTCCCATCATCAGGGAGAATGCCCTTCATTCTCATTTCTGCCTCTGAAGCTTCAGACAGAATTAACATTCTAGCAACCAGAGCATCACTGAATCGCAGTGAACTTTCTGCCCGACTCTCCTCAGTAGTTCTGTCTTCCCACCCTGTGCTTGTACAGTAGGGTGTGGGGACCCAAATACAGGGTGTTACAGCTATCCGCAGTAAAGCTCAGACAAATAGAATCTGGTCCATGACTTCAGCGTCAGGAGCTTTTGGAGCCTCATGCTGTCACTCAAGGCATTCACTACTCCTTCCAGTTTTTTGTCATTGAAATGAATAATCTGAGTCAACTTCTGTGAGGACCCAGAAATCCTGAATACCACCATGCCAGCTCTGTTCTGCGTCTCTGCAATGACCCCACAGCAGATGACCCAGCACAGCAGTGTCCACTAACTCCACCATATGGTCAGGGGGGAGGAAAAGGATCAGCCCTGAACAAGATGAAGAATCTTTCCACATCCTGATGCTGTAATCCAGAGGCTAGAATCTTCCCCAAGTCCAATAGGCTCCCTAGAGCAGGAAAATCTAAGTAAGAGAAAGAGAGAAGGTCCCCCCCACAAGGTGAGTCCTGGACTAGCTTCATGGAATGTGGAGGGAAAAGGTGGCCAGGGGAATAGACTGCAGGGAGGAGCAGGCAGAAGCAGGGAGTGGGGAGCACCCAGGCACTGGGTCACACACCCCCAGATGTCTTTTAATCAGCTGTCCTAGATGCTCATCAGTCACATCAGCTCCCTGCCCGGATAAAATGTAAGTGGAAGTGAGTTCTATGGTATTTGAATTATATATTAATTTCAAAAGAGAAAGAAAGGAAGGGGGATGGGAAGAAGGAAGAAATGGAGGTGGATCCAAGACATCCTCTCCCTACCATTTATGAATTGACTGTTATGGCATGCCTTGCACGGTTTCCCTCCAATCGGTGATGAAATACTGGTGACAGAGCCAATGGTCAATCCCACTGGGGACCATCCTTCCATCTTAGTATTTGATTGATGCTAATTTTACAGGTACCGTAATTACACCAGTTACAAATCCACCTACTGCCTATTTATTTAGACCTGAATTCCCTGTCACAGCTGAGATACCGAGCGAGGTGCTCTGAGTACCTCCACGCAGCTCAGGCACACTGTCACATCACAGATCTCCCAGCCTCATGGTTCCACTGAAAACTGAGCCCAACCTGTACAGGACGTTGGAGGGCAAACCCGAATTAGTTCCAAATGACTATGAAGTACCCCTTGAATAATCTCCTCTAGATGCTTCTCCTTGAAGCCCTCACAGAGGTTCCCACCCATCTGGCGAGTGCCCTGGGGGGTGAGTCTGCTTTTCATCGTTTGCACATGTCCTTTTAAAATCTCAGCTTGGTGGGCTCCTTGCTTCCCAAGCACCTTGACCAGGATATTTCCACTTCTTCCCTCCTAAACAAGGTCATCTGTGCTCTTCATGATGTCTCAGGCCCCCACTTATTCCCTGAAGCACCCCTTTCAGAAGCACATCAGTAAGGCACAGTCATCCCTTTCCCAACTGAGTCATCCTGAAATCTATTACTCACCCCCAATTCTACCTTCTTTTAACAAGTTTCTCACTTTATTGTTCAATGCAGTCATTTATTTTCAGCCTTACTATGGTATAACATGGGAGGTGGTATCTCCAGCCCTGCCTCTAGGACTCCACCCCACCACGGGAAAGCTCTCATCTGAATGAGGCAGCAGTCACCCTCCCCTTGCCCACAGAAAGGAGGAGGTCTGGCAGGAACCCTGGCAGCTTCAGGTGGCCACACGCTGTCATGAACACTCTAGAAAGCAGTGGTTCCCAACACTGGCTCATAGAATTACTGGGCAGCTTAAAAAAAAACACCTATTCCTGTTGGTTGAGAAGCACTTCTCAGGTGAGTCTAGTGCACAGCCAGGTCAGGGAATGGAGAGAGGCACGTTGTTTTGGCTTTTCTAATCAGTTTTTTGAAAAACAGCTTTATTGAGGTATTGCTATGCAAAGAGCTGCACACATTAAATATCTATAATTTGATGAGTTCAGACATATGCAAACACCTGTAACACCATCAGGGTAATAGACATATTCTGATCAGTTTCAATATTGAATCTCTGTGAGAAAAAAGATTTTTTAAAAAAGAACTTTCAGCTCTTCAAACACAGGTTTTAGACCTTTTATCTGTCCACCTGGTAAGGCAGAAACTTCACAGACACAAAGATAAGTTGAAGGTTTGCTGTTTCTTTCAACGTCCCTTGACGCTTCCTATGTCTGAATCTTTTCCTTCCTGGCTTGACTTGGTTTCCCTGATGGGCGGGGATGAGCCTCCCTCTGGAGACTCGTAGTCAAATTCTGGTCTTTTAACTGTGACGTGGTCAGCATGCCCAACAGCAAAGCCCAGCGTCTCTGGGCTCTAAAGAGGAACCATGGTGGCTCTGGTGAGACCTGACCTTGAGACTTTAAGGATAGAAGGACAGTTGCCCTGTGAGCCACTCCTCCAGAGACACATCTTTTATTAGAAAACATCTTAAACTTGAATAAGCCCAAACTGGTTGTACTTGGGACAGCATGTGGGACTTACCTAGGAAAGCTACGCTTTTATTTCTACCATGGGATAAGTGCTTATTATAAGCCCTAAAACTGACAGGCCACATGGGTTAGAAAGTACTCATTTCTTTGCCATTTTAGCCCCCTTGAATAGCTGCTGCCTCAGAGCAGCCGCACCCGGGGTCAAGGAGATGAGGTGAGGGGGACCAAGAGGCCCTTGAGCTACTGCCGACCACGGCTGACATTAAGGTTTTGGAACTGAATCCTTGGCCTTCTGGGGCACAGGTTTCTCTTCTTTTCTCCTTTGAGTAAATTGTTGGTCATTTAAAATCAGTTCTATTCAACTCTATCCTGGAAAACAAGGGCTTATATTTCTAATTTTGAGTTGAATAACTCCCAGATTGAAAAACAAATTTCTGGCCAGTGAAGTAATATGGAAAATGAAAAATAAACATCCTCTTATGATCTTACAGAATTTAAATCTGATAATAAATTGCATCTCATTGAAATAATACAAGCATGGCCAATACAAGTGGAATGATAATGAATCTGGCAATGAGATCTGGACAGCAGAATCTGGTTAACTGTTACCCACATGCTCAGAACTTCTAAATCTGCATTCTGTCTCTGACTCCCTCTTGGGCTACGGAAGAAGCCCCCCCACTGCTTTCAATTCCTGGGTGCTCAGCAAGGACTTCAGACTCAAGATGTGCACAGCTGCCACTCTCCACGTCCTCTTCACCAAGAGCCTCCTGGAACCTGCTCTTTTCATGGCCTCTCACTGTCTGCCCAGCCAGGACCTCTGAATTATTAACTCTCTTTATCCATGCATTACATCATTCCGTGCATTATATCCACGCATCTCACTAGAGCACCCATCTCCTCCCCTCCAGTCCCCACCTCCCAGCCCAGCACTGTCCTCACAGCCTGCTGAGGGACCACACTCATACTATTGTCTCACTTTGTGCACAAGTGAGGATCATCTCCTCAGAAGGCTATTCAAGACCCTCTCAAAGAGCCTCGCTCTCCTTTATCTCCTCTCCTGCTACCTGTCAGGAACCCTGAACTCTAGCCTTGCGGCTCCCTGAATACACAGCATACTTCCCACACTTCCATATGGTCTCACCACAGACTCTGCTCCTCGCTTTTCAGAGATCAGCTCTGTGAAGTCTTTCCCGACATCATCCTCTCTTCCTCCTCTGCAAATCATGAGCCTCCCTTCTCTGGATCTCCATTTATATAGCTCTCACCACGTATGATAACGTTGTTCACTGTTAACAGCATCTAACCTCCACGCCAAACCCTGAGCTTAAGAGCAGTCCTGTCTCGCCCTCTCTGCGCTGCCCAGGTGCCCACTACAGTTCTTGACACAAAATAAGCGCGTTGCCTGAAGCAGAAGTGACGTGCAGCATCAAGGAGACTCCCTACAAAGGCGCGATACCTTAACTAACACAAACTCAGAGCCCAACGGTCACTTTAATTACAATGTTACACCCAGTGCTGGTGAGGATGGTCACACAATGATGGCCAACCATGACAACCTTTGACGACTAATGGCAGCATTGATTAAAATGCAAATTAATTATAACCTTTGTTTCAGCAATTCTATTTCTGCAAATTCATCCCATGACAAAAAGTTCTAGTACATAAAGGCATAGTATGTAGCCAGATGTTTACTGAGTCCTAGGTGCCACAATCCTTTTTCCAAACTCCTGGGACCAGATGTGTGGACAACTTAAAACAGTTTGGATTCATGAATGACAGGAAATATAATACCATGCAGTACATAATACTACCAGCAGGGTCTGCACCGAAACATGCAAACATCCGCTAAAGTCATCAAACAAGGAGGCCATCAGGCTGATGTGGCTCTGAGGCCTTCCCAGCCTGCATAAGCAAACCAAAACCTAAGCCAGAGCTCCTGTAAATGCCCCAAGGTTAAGAAGAACCACCTATCGCACACAGCCAGGAGGCTCTTCCAAACCATGCAGCCACTTAAACTACATCCAAGCCAGTCATCCTCACCATGCCTCTGAGGAATCCTTGGCTCTGTGCCTCTACAAAACCCCGGCTCCTGTCAGGAGTGCCCCCAACTATTCCTGGCAGGGTGCTTCCCCGTTTGAATTGATGTTTGCTCAAATAAATTCATAAAAATATTAAGATGCTTCAGTTGATTTTTTAATACATCATGCAAATCGGATTTTAAAAGAATATAAATAGCACCACATCCAAATCCATTCTCCCTACTAAGTGGATGATTTAAACTAAAAGCAAGTGTTCATGAATACTGTTTTGAATTTCACAGTAAATTCTAGATAACGAACTGTGGACCTTCACTAGTAAAAACAAAGCAAATCTAAAACTAACCTGGCACTTCCTGAATGTACTTATAAGAGAATGTGTAAATGAATTACGGTGCCTCATCAGGGAATACTCTGTCACTATGAAAAACAATGAGGTTGTATTATTTACTGATTTAGAAGAATATTTACAATATACAGTCAATGAAAAAATCAAGTTATAGGATATATACAGAAACAGACTTTTAGGGCTTGTCTTAGTCCGTCTGAACTGCTATATCAAAATACCACTGACTGGGTGGCTTATAAACAAACAACACAAATTTATTTCTCACAGTTGTGGACACCGGGAAGTCTAAGATCACGACCATGGCCATCTCCTCATGAGGGCCCCTGTCTGGTTCACAGCCGGCACCTTCTTGCTGTGTTCTCACGGGGCAGAAGGTCCAAGGGGCTCTCCCTCAGCCCTTAAGGCCTAGCCTCCTTCCAAAGCTTACTTCCTAATACCATCACCTTTGGGAGTTATGATTCAGTGAACGGATTTTGGGAGGAAACAAACATTTAGACCATAGCAAGAGTCTAGAGATAATAAGCATTTCTTATGGTTCTGAGCACAGGAAAATGCCTCCAACTTATACCAGGAATCCTCATGATTCCTGCATAACATGAATCAAGGGAGAAGACAACTTCTTTAAGACATCTGTTCCTAGACCAGACATCTCCCCAGCCCCAGGCTGCTAACCAAAGGCTGGGCTCAGGAGCCTCACCACGGCAGAACAACAAGGGTTATAGGAAAAGGGGCACGTGGAGGAACACACAGTGAAGGGAGCAGCCCTGCCCCTGCACCCATCTGCACACCCCTCAAACTGCTGGTGCTGCTGGGAGGAGAGCGGGGAGCTTGAGGTCTGGCTGACTTGGCACCAAGGGAGCTCCTCAGGAGGGCGGTGCAGGGGTGACCTTGCGTCTCAGTGCCCCGGGACTCATCTCAGCATCTCCAACTCTCGCAGGCAGGGAGGGAGGCTGGGCACTGGCTCTGCAAAACCTGCGAATGCTTTACCCACTTGCACCACGAATTATCCACAGTATAGCAACGAACCCGGAGGGACACAATAAACCGGAGTAATGCGAGTACTTCAAAACAACTTCAACACTCTACTGGAAGACTTGGGAAAAAGGCCTGGCCAAGATCAACAGTCAGAGAGCAGCCCTGGGAGGGCCGGGCGCACGGTGCTGCCGGGGAAGCCAAGGACCGGGAGCTCTGGGAGCAGAGACCCTGCCTCCCGACCTTCACTGCCCATGGCCCCTCATGCTCCCTCCCGCCCCCTCCAGCAGTGGTGTGGAAGTAACAAGTGCTCCATGAGTGTTAGAGGAATTAACACATGGCCCTGATGGGTGTGCTCACAGACTGTTCCATGGAGCCTATCTTCCTTTTAGATTTGACCAAACAGCTTTCCATTCGTCTGTACCCTTACGTTCCCTCCTTTGAGCTGGTTGGGCATGGAGTCCCTCGAGTCTCACAGGATTTGACTTCAGAGACATTTTCTATGGACAAAATGTCTTTCTCTCCTTCAATGGAACTCAGATCAGAAACAAAAATTAAAATAACTGAGCAACCTCAACACCCAGAATTCATATGTCCTGCTCCTCTATTCCACTATGCGGCAGCTAGAGATGTGGCCCAGTTATGCAAAAGTCCTTCGAAGGAGCTGCAAGCTCAGGGGAATGGCTTAACACCTCCTGCTGTCAGTTATTTCATTTGCAAAACCTGGTAGGGATGGCCTTACAGTTTTATTAGTATCTAAGAGGGTTGAGTATCAAGGACCACTTCTGAGGCCAAACCTTTCTCTCCTGCCAGCTCTCCAGAAGGCCACTGGGTTATCTCACTTTTAAATCACTGGTACCTAGTTAAGACCCAGCATACTTCTAACTTATCCTCAATTTTCTGGAAGGAACTACCAGATTCATTTCTGTTCATAAAGAATAGGACAGGTGCACATCTAAATCACCAGCTCTCTCTGCCTTGTTTAAAGCACATGACAAGTGTCACGGCCTGGATAAACAAGTGTCACACACATGACTGCCACAGAGCTCCAGTCCCACACCTGATATGGTGTCATAGGAACTTCAAATCTAGGACCCCAGGTGGTCACAGGTTCCTAGATCTATCCACTGCCTGACTGTGTTGCTAACATTTTTTTCTTACTGTTATGTCAATCCAACGACTCATGGCTTTGAAAGGACATTCAGCAGCTGCTTTGTACTTAATGAGCTCATCCATCTCACAGCCATAGGCTTGTCTCTGCTGTAACACACAAGCCTGCTTGGTCATTCCTCTTCTGTTCTCTGTGCTCTAAGTTATTCCATGCAGCCAGCTGGAGGATGTCACGGAATAAGCAGGGTAAGACCTTGGAGACTGTATAGCTCAGGAAACGGGGGCCTAGAAAGGGACTTGACTTCTCATCCCTAAAACACATTCCATCACCAAGGATGATGGGGAGTCACTCTTTCCTTCTCCACCCCTTCTCTAGGCCACCATTTGTTTCTGTTACTAAACGTGTACCAAATGCCTTCTCTGTGCCGGACAGTGCTGGCCCAGAACCTGGAGAAGTCAAGACAGAGCTCATGCCCTCAATGAACTCCTCGTCTGGGGGGACAACACATGCTCTATTCCAGCAGCAGTGAGTCTGCTGATGGCGCACAGCACCAAAGCACCAGGGGCCACATGCCCATCAGCTGACACAGGGAAGGATGAGAGAGGGGCCACCATCCAAGTCCCCCTGAAGGAGAGCATCCATGTACATGCTTAGCACCTGTGCCCTACACACTACACATGAAACCTGCCAGCTGTTTTCCCTTTTAGTCTTGGCATTATAATTAATGACCTCACCACTCCCCTGCCTCAATGGACAGCCCTCTCTCAAGTACAGGCTGGGAAAACTCAGGGACTTGGCTCTTTCTTGGTCAGAGGGACCATGGAAATGTGGGTAGATCTTGGACACCATTGGAGGTTGAGCCAGGGTTGTGAAGTCCTTCCAGCCCTCCATGTGAGGTTCCTCTACCACTGTCAACTTCTGAGAAGGCCCCAAGGCCCCAGGTGCCCACACTTAGAAACTCATGTGTGCCCAACACAGACCCAGCACCAGATCACCTTTCACCTGCTTCTGCCTCTCAAGCTGTCTCCCACCTCTGCTCTGTGGACACATGTCCTTCCACATGTGCAGCCTCAGGCTGCAAATCTCAGCAGACAGGGTGATGTTTCTTACAGACAGTAGAGACAGGCTGGCTGCTCCCAGCCAGCGAGGCCCCCACTGCCCACAAAGGAGCTGGTTATGGCTACGGTGGTACCCACTGCAAGGGAACCCCTCCACCTACAGACACTGAAGATGAGCCGGGAAGGACCCCTCTCACAGTCACCAGGAGCATGTCCAAGAGTGAGACATCTGTCTAGTCCTCCTGCCCCCTAGGGGTAGCAGTTCCATCTGGTCATCACTGGACTGACCCACTGACCCCCTCCACACCATAATGCAACTTCAGATATTACCAAATCATGGATATGATGAACATGCACACCCACCCTCAAAGCAGCCGAGTGTGTCCACTTTATAAAGGGAGAACTGAGACCTGAGGTCAACTCACCTGTGACGTCACTCAGCTGTGAGAGCAGGTAGGCCAGAACCACCCCCCTTGCACTGCACGGCCACCCTTCAGCATGGGCAGGAAACTGGCGCACCACCCCAGGTGGGACAGGAACTCCAGCCCCTTGACAGGGGACAAAGAACTCAGCATGCCCTGCAGCCTCCTGGGCATCAGAGCTCCAGGATGGGACACTGCACTGAGACTCTTCTCCGGCAGATGCCACCTTTGACTGCAGCACTTTCTGGACTCGAAACAAGTGAGGAAAGAGTGCTCCTTTAGATCTGTGCAGCCCTGTGCCAGCCACAGCCTCTGGCAGCCCACTCCTCACCATCTCATCTTGTGCCTCCCACAGCTCGTATCATGCTGAGCTGTGCAGACAAAGGGGCTGAATGAGCAAGTCCTTGACAGAACAACTCAAGTGGAGAATGAAAGCAAAGGAACTGATTTGGTGATGCCACCCTACCTATCCTAATAGAGGCGATAACTGTCTCCTAAGCCTTGAACCAAAGTCCAAAGAAGGCACGTTTTAATTAAAAGCATTTGAAAAAGCAGCCCGTAGACAGGAAAGAAAGGCACTGCCCTGGAGAGCAAGGGAGAAGAAAAAATAACATGAGAGAGACTTGAAACACATATTGCTTCTCTGTTCAGGCTCCAAAGGGACTTTTTCTTCAAAAATAAAGAGAATACTTTGTTTGCACATATACATGTGCATGCTTGTAACTCAACACTGATAAAAATAACAAATGAAAGAAATTTAAGAACCATGACAAAGGGAAAGAGCAGAAAGAGAGTGAATTCAGCATAAAGAAACCAAAACAGGTGAGAGTAAGTCTGCACATCTATGTAGGTACAGTGGAAACCTAATTATCTTTAAAAAAAATTGGCCTCTATAGCTTGATAGCTATAATGCAGAATGAAATTCAGGAACATGCAGAGAGGCAAGAGAAGTAGGGGTGCCATATGGGATTTTGGTGAGACAAATGAATTAGATTTCAAATACAGGAGCAAAATCTCTAAAATAAGTGTGCAGCCCAGATGTTCTCTCTCCAGTGTCTTCCCTGCATCCCATGGAATTATAAACACAAAAGGGAGGTGTTGTTTTGAATATATTTTCTGCAGAGGTAACAAACCCTATAACAGAATAAAAGGATACCATCTTGAGTCAACACATATTTAAAGAATTACCTATTTGGGAGAATCTCAAATAGAGCACTTTACACGGAAATGAAAAGTAGAATATACTCAGCATTTGTTTTTTACATGAGATTGGTTCTCAATCATGGGTTTCTTAATTTAATGTTAAAGGTACTTAAAAAATAACTGATCAATCACACATGATTACACTACAACTCCCTGGGGTACAGGCACATCCTATGCCACCGCATCCCAGCAACTGACACATGGCAGACACTCAACAGGTGTCCATGGATTCAATGAATGGAGAGTGGCCACCTCAGCCCCTCGAGTGGAGCCTTGCACACCAAACGTGTGTCACAAGGGGGGCTGGCACAGTGTGGAGACCACAGGGCACTAGCCTGGATATTAGATAATGACACCTAGGCCCCCAGCATTGGTGAGCTTGGGCTGGGCATGAATCTCCTTTATCTGCACCACGTCCATGCCGACTCCACAGAAACCATGTCTTCCACAGGCCCAAGCACTTCTAGGCAGGGTTGTGATCTTTCTATGGCTACCACCCGGCCTGCAGAAAACCTACCCTTTAGCAACATAAGCTTGCATGGAGTAGAATATATCTAAGCCATTTCTTACTCCCCTTGTATAAAAAGTCTTCACTACCTCAACTTGACGGAAAGCAGGGAGAAGAGCTGCCTAGTGTGAGGAGTGGAAAAAGCAGCACCCTCCTGGGTACCAGGCTAACCCATGGGTACGTCAGGATACTGACTCCGTCATGGGTGCCAGAAGGCAGCAAGCCCAGTTTCTGAAGAACCAATCTCACATGGATACACAGCAGGCTGCAAGCTACCATGGGTGTGTGTATACCTGTACGTGATTTCAGTGCTGACAATGCGCGGGCCCCAAGCTCCACACGCAGAAGGTCAACACTGTGTGCACATCTCGTGAAGAAGCTAACTGAGGTCAAAGGGCAGGGACATAACAGAGCATAGTGATGGCAATGTTTACAACTAAATGAAGGTAGTGACTTCTCAAGGCTGTGAATATACCATATGCCCCTGCACGATTCACCTTAAATCAGTTAATTTTGTTATGTGAATTTCACCTCAATTAAAAGTAATAGAGCAAATATCTGAATGCTGATCTTCTGGACTCTGGAACACTATGATTAGGAAAAGGAGCTAGAAATGAGAAATAAAAACAGGGAGAAGTAAGCAGGGAGAAAGTAAACTGTGCGAACACGAAGCAGTGGATTCAGATGAGGGCAGTGGGAACAGAGAAAAACAGAAACATCAGAGTAGAGTCAGGAAAACTAGTGCGTTTGGTTGGGGTTTTCAAGTGGCCGTGGGATTAGACAACGTTAATTCACGTGTAGGCACAGGACAGTGCCCAGCCTACACTAAGAGCTCAGTAAATGTTACCTGTGCTCACAGTTACACTGTACTTCCGTGCTCCAGTAACAGGGTGGCTTTACCTTTCAATCCCAGGGCCCTTCCTCTCACCCATGGTGAGGGGAGCCAACCAGCAGGTCTGAGTGACAAGCACAGGCCTGTATTCTGTCAGCACAAAGCCACGTTCCACACACAGTGAGTAAGTAAATGAGGAAAGGAAGAGAGGAACAAGGACAGCGAGGACTGGACTCCCAACTCTGAACCAGGAAACAAATCACCAGATGATCTACAAAACAGTTTGAGAAAGATCTGTTTTCAAGGAGGAACACATATGAAGACATGGCTGACCCACACTTGCATAGGAAACTGGACCAAGGAACTACAGCTTGCCAAGGCAAATCCATTGCACAAAGAAGAACTGTTTTATCTTCCTGCTATTCCATCACCATTTTTCTTCTGCCTGACAATCCTGTGATTAGAGTCAAAGTCCTTACGCTGCTGCTTTATTTTCCAAGTGGCTTTTGTCTTTTTGCAGCTGCAGAGGCTTTTTTTTTGCCAGGACTCCTGCCATGTGGGCCATTAAGGACTCCTGCTTGTCAATACATCCCCATTCAATCAGGCAACCTTGGTTTGCCTGCTACAAAGGTCTCTCCAAGGTTAGAAATTCCCCAAGAATGACAGGTAATGTACATCTTGGCCCATTAAGAAATAACCTTCTTTCTCATTTTGCAAAATTCCATACCAAAAATAACAGCTTTTTGGAAAAAACAGTTTGGGTGCATTCCCCTCAAAACCTCTGGAACTGCAGAACACAATAAAAAATAATAACTGACAACCTGGGAAGTTAATCTGGCTACCTAGGCAGGTGGCTCAGCATAGCTAGTGGCTAACACCGCAGATACTAAAAAAACACAAAAACAACAGGAAAATGCAGCAATGCTTCAACTAGAGTAACACCAGCAGGCACCAGAGCACACAGCAAGAAGCACTGAAGCCCTGAGCCACAAGCCAGCAAGGCTGACAACGCCTGCGTGGGGAGGGGACCTGGGGCCAAGGAGATCTCTGTGATCATCTCACACACACACACACACACACACACACACACACACACAGTCAGAGCAGCTGAGCTAAGGACTCTTTCCTGCCTGCTCTTACTTCCCTTGCTTCCTTTGCCTAAGAAAATCTGTAAAACCAACATAACTTGGGCCTTGCTCAGGTATCTTGCCCCTTTGACCAGTCAGGTATGAGCTAACATGCATCACAAACTAAGCCCCAGGTATTTCATGCTGTCCTCAAAGTCACTGGTCTGAGCAGGCTGAGTGTCTTTAGGTAGGTCACGTGCTCATTTGTGAGCAGAGGCAGGTGTAACCAGGGACGAAGGCCTCCCAAGACTGGGCTTTCTCCATCCCATAACCAGTCCTGTTACCTAAGAAATAATTCCCAGAGAAAGATGTGACCAAAGAATCATACCAACAGAAAAGCGTACAAATACTTACATATAATATGTTGGATAGAGTCCTTCAAAATACCAGCAATGTTTTTTGGCATCTGTGCACTGGAAATAGAAAGAAGAAAAATTTTGTCAGTGAAAACTAGCATACTGCTGAGAAGATCTCAAAGAGAAACGAGGAGGAGAGAATACGGCTTAAAGTGAAAAGCAGAGGCTTCAAGGAGACAGTGATGTTAGAGGAAGATCCACCCCTACCTTGACTGTTTTTTTATTGAAGTATAGTTGATATACAGTCTTATACTGGTTTCAAGTACACAATACAGTTGTTTAACCGTTATACCCCTATTATTAAATACTCACCCCCAATAGTGCAGTTACTATCTGTCAGCATAGGAAGATGTTAGAGAATCACTGGGTATGTTCTCCGTGCTCTACTACAGTCCCTGTGACCAACTAATATTATTACTGAGAATTTTTGTGCCCCTTTATCCCACCACACCCACCCACCCAACACCTCCCCCAACTTTTTATTTATTTAAAATATTTTAAAGGAGGGAAAACGTGTATTCCCCTGTAATTTTACTAGCCTTTCCATATCTCTAAAAACACAGGTATGACCAATTCATTAAAAAAGCAAAGACTATCTGTCTTGCTAATGGGTTTCAGCCCTGGGCAAGTTCACTATGGATTCAATGTGACCAAAGGAATGACAGTAGAATGTTCTTGGGGGTGAAAAGGGTTATAACCCAGCTTTATTTCCATGGTGGCAGGTCAATCACTAAAATCTCATTTACTCAGAGCGAGTCTGCATGTAGCAAGCTGGTCACCACCTCTGGGCCTCTGTCCTTGGCGCTGCCACCACTCCAGCCTCTGCTCTGCTCTCCTGCAGCCTTGCAGCCCTGCCACCGTGTCGCCCAGAGCACTGGGCAGCGCCTTTATATAGAGACAATAGCAACATATTGCCCACACGTGCGTAGTGAGCTAACCAACCAGAGCCAGGTGAGAATCCTGGCCACAGGAACTTTCATTTTATACACACTATCCCTTTTTAAAAATTCACATGGTATGATACTTTGAATATCTAAAGAACGCCAGCTATGCAGTATTACAAAGATTCCCATATTCCCCCAATTTTTAATTTTTGATAGATATTTCCCTTAGTTTTAACATTACTACATCTTTGTATTTCAGATTACTTCAAAAGCCATATTCAAATCATGGGTCGCAGCAGATTTACATCTGCCTGACTCTGTAAGCCAGGATTCACTCAGTAGCATAGTGGTGCCCCTGCCCCCAGGGATGAGAAAAGGGCAGGAGGAGGAAGACAGGAAAGATAACAGAGGCCTCCCCTGTGCTCTCCCAGGAAGTCCAACACTCTGGAGGGCAGGGAAGAGCAGTGGCGATGCCAGCCTGGCGGCGTATCTCACGCATCTCCAGCAGGTGAGAGCGGGCCTGTGGGCAGCTGCCTGAGCACTCTGAGCAGAAAGGCTCTCACCCACCTGGGCAAGACTTGTCAAAAATTACTCTACCCGTGCCACGATTTTTGCTTATTCACAACTTCCTACCTCTGTGATTCAGTTCCTTGGCCCATATGCGTAAACAGCACCTTTGAAACATTACAGGGCAAAGCTCCCAACAGGAAAATGGGAAAGGTGCAGTGAAACAAAGTTTTCCTAGGGAAAGATGGCCACTCCCTCCTCTGCATCTCTGCAGCCCTCCCAGCTGCACCATGCCCTCCTCTGTGGTGACCAGCAGCTGTAAGGAAGTTCAGAAACTGACCCCAAATTTATAGTGGCGTGCCAAGGGAGAGGTGAGTACAAATGCTATGTTTATGCTAGCTAAATTAGATGGGTTTTGAAAAGAACGCAGAACACTGGGGTTTTTAAATGTGCTTTAGAACACTCAAAGTACCCTCAGGCAGCCCAAAGTGACCTAGTTTTATTAATGGGAAATCAGTTTAATTTCGACTAGGTTAGCTCCTGTCCAGCAAAAAAGGAAGTTCAGACAGCTGAAAAAATCTTTTTGGACAAGGAAGAAAATTTCAGGCCTCTGCACTAAATTACAATTCATTTCACTGGAATCTTTTACTGTAAACTGAGAACTAGGTCTTTCTTCCAGGTGGCATTTAAAATGTCTTCTTTATTCTCCATCACTGCTAGAGTCAGACACACCTTCTTGGAACTGGACATTCTTCTCCTCCCATATTGTCCTGCCCCCATACAAGACGGTGGCAAGAGAACCAGACCAAGACATCAGGAATCTGCTGGCTCTGCCATTAACAGTCCAGGAGAGCAGCTCTCCCAGCCTGAGATGCCCACACGGTGGGGGCATGTGAGCATACACGGGGGTGCATGTATGAATCTACAGGAAGAGGAGCTTCAGAGCTACAACAGGGTATATGTTAAAAGCACTGAATTGTTACATACAGCATAAGCCCAAGCCCTCTCACACATGGCACTGGCAAGAAATTTAGCAATATCTGGAAAACCACTGATGCTCTCTCTATGTATATGGAACACCATATGCACAAGGTTATTTATGGTGGCATATTTCTAACAGAAAAATCCGGGAAAGGCTACAGTATCCCCATGTTGCAGACTGCCCAAAGGATGAGGCACCCCACAGGGCACACCAAGCAGCCAACAAGGATGAGGTCTCAGAGATGGTGAAATGATTTATAAGATGCAGTGTTAATTGAAAAAGCAATATGCAAAAAGGTGTGTCTATTATGCTTTTCATGGGAAAGGAAAACTGTACATTTGGTTCATTTTTTACAAAAAGAATCACAGAAGGGTTTGGTAAAAAGTAACAGAAATGCCCTATGGGAGCTGGGGGGGTGGTCAGAGACAGGGACAAGAAAGAGATGTCTCTGAGCATACTTTTTTTTATAGATTGACTCCTGAAATGCTTCCACATGCAAAAAGTAAAGTCAAAAGGATTTTATAAAAATCCACTCTTCCAACTGGAATAAAGTCTATCCTGGCACTTTAGCACATACCTCTCTGCCGGGAGTGACCGCATGGTGGACAGCTGGGAGCTGAGCACAAGAACCTGTCAGGAGCAGGAACACGCTCTCCTCCGGTGCCCCTCCTAGTGCCCTCAGAGATCAAGGGCACCATCTCTGTCCCATTATTCCTTTGATGTCCCCAAATCTACTTCTGGCACTCTTGCTGTGGTGTTCAGTAACGTGGTTCCTCCTTGCTGATTTCTCTTGCTCACAGCTATATGTTAATCACCTTCTACCTTTTCTCACTAAGCTACTCAAATAAGGCTGATTTTGAAAAATATTAACCCCAGTTTGTTCGGTTATAAAAATTCTCTTAAAAGAAGAAAATATTATGGCCACATTTCCTGAAACAGAAGAGAAAATGCTTTTCAAATGGTGCTAAGGGGGATTTCCACAGCACCCCCAAACACTGGTGGCCCTCAGGCGACACCATGAGCGACAGACAGGTGGGATGGGGAAAGGCAGAAAGGCACTGGCCACTGGCAGACACATCTGGATCGAGGGGCAAGGATGGGTCCAAACACGGAGGAGGGATCACAACCTAGGGGACTGGGTTCTGACGTCGCAGCCACTGACCAGCCATGCCAGTCAGTCCAGATCTCAGCTTCCTTACTGCTAAAACAGAATACTGTCTTTCCTCCAAAATCCGTAAAATGGTCTTATGAAGTACCTGAGACTGAATGTATAAAAATGCCTAGACATATCAGAATATGGTTCACTGAATCCCACAGCCAGGCAGTAACTCTATTCCTAAATGAGTCTTGAAGCAAAGCTTTAATTCTCCAGAGCAAGTAACTTCCAGAGCTCATTCCACTGTGATCATCCAAGCAGAAGCAATGCTTCCAAACCTCTCAAGAACAGATTCTAAATATGTTAAGACCTTAACATTTGTGTGAGTCTCCCAAAGTCTCCCTTAAAGTAAGCCCCTCTCCAAAAAAACGTTTTAAAAGTATGTAAGAAAAAAATCAATTTCAGGGTTATGTCCACCGCTAGAAGTAGGGCTACCCATACTGCAAAGATACTACTATGGCTTTTTAAGGACTGACCATCTACTAAAACAGAAAATATATCTGATAGGGGAGGTCAGGTCAGCTGCTTTCTGTTACTGACTGGATATTCCCAATAACCAGGGCTCAGCACCAAGTTCTGGGCAAACAGCAGGTCCTCAAGGAGCTCCGTGTGTAATGGGAATGATAAGCATTACATTCTATTTCCTGACAAGATCACAGAGTATGGTTTTAACCTGTAAGCTATTAACAAATCAGAATAAACAGCATTGTGAGAAAGCATCTACTGTGTGGAGCGGTTTCACCCAATGGTGATCTCAAATTACTGGGAAGGCTCATAAGATATCTACACTCAGGGAAGAACCTAGTGCCCTATTATTCAAAGCCTAGGATATCCACAAATATAGTTAAGCCCTTCTAAATACAGTTATCCACACGTAGCCAGGATACAAATAAGTCAAAAGAGCAAATCCTTGCTGACCCCCAGTAATTATCCTCATGTTGACATACTACTCTTCATCTATCTGTACTGAACACAGGAAGACCCAGGATGCCACTGTTTAATGAAATGAACACCCTTTTCCAATTCCAAGTTAAAAGAATAGCTGTGCCACAGTAATATATGGTCAGTGTTGAGAGAACTGAAGCCTGTGAGCCTGGGCACATGGGAGTCAAGAGCATGGGCTTTCGTACTAAACACTGTGGATCACAGTTCAGACAAGCTAGTATGTCACTAACACAACTAATCCCACGACACCAAAAAGTAAGGATCCTTATTTCACTTGCTATAGCAACAGCTTTAGCCAGTCTGTCCTGGGCCAGTAAGTCTGCAGTTTGCTTTGAAGTGGTGGGAAGGTGCCTAGAGGATCAGCTTGACTCTCTCTGTCACAGGGGAAGGACACCCTAGTATGCCTCAGTGCTACTCACTCATCAAAACCTGAACTTGACATGTACGTGGGGGGATTCCAGCTGTGTTCAGCTCCAGCCCAGCTGCAGTGGGCATTTACACTCCACACAGGCTCTGAATGAAGGCAGCCTCTTGGATGCTCACAGTGTGATACTCAGGACCAGGGACAGAGGCAGAGAGTAAGACCTAAACTTGCTGAAGTCGGAGAATTATCTCTAGGCCTCTGAATTTCAAATAATAAATACAAATAATCATGCTTTAAATACCTGCATTGGAATTTAGTCAATTCCCTAAGTGCTAATTACTCAATCCTGGGGCTTATGGATATTCTATTTTTCAGGAATAGTTCATGTACAAGGAACTTTGATTTAAAGGGAAAAAAACAGAGAAGCTCTTTAAAAAACATAAATAAAAGATCCTTCATTGTCTTATAAAAGAAACCACCTCAATGATTCACATATTGGCAGCAAATAAATAACCATCAAATGTGGCACAGTCTACTAATATCTTGAAAACTCGGGACATTTAGACTCTAAGAGCTAGATTAGTCCCAGCTGCACATGCCCAGGAAAATTCTGTGAACTCTCAGAACTTGCTCGTAATAAGTTTTTTTGCTTTATCTACTTTAAGTTTTAACACAAAATTGCAGGGGAGCAGATTTAATCAGTCCTCAATTCAAGTAGGTATGAATAAGAATCCTCATCTCTGTGAGAAGAAAATTAATAATCAAAATTAAAAGGCAAATTATAAAGGAAAATATTCAAATATAACAAAGTTAATACACTTAGACTATAAAGAGTCTACATAATTCAGGAGGGAAAAGATAAAGATCCTAACAGCAAAGAAACAAAAGTAATACATATGATAATTCCTCAAAGAAACACAAAAGTTCAATAAAGATATTTAAGACATAAAATTCATTAGTAATCAAATAAATGTAAATTATAACACTATGGTTTTTGTATATTAGATTGTTAAAAAACATAAAAACTAGTATCTCCTGTTGATGAGGCCATGAGGGAAAGGATATATCACATGATATTTCTGGGAATATTAATATAATGTTGCTGGAGGACTATTTTTCAATACATACCAAAAAAATCTTTAAAATGTATATAGCTCAAGTGGCATTATAAAATTTATCTCAATATTAACAAATGTGAATGACTGTTATTTTTTTAAAAACTTTAAAACATTAAGAATATTAAGGGGGAGGAAAAGATGGAGGCATGAGAAGTGAAGAAGAAACCTCCTCCCACAACCACATATAACACGAAAATACAGCAAACACAACTAATCCTGAAAGAGTGGCTAGAAAGAAGACTGCAACAGACAGCAAACATCTGGGGAAAAGGGAAGACCTCATGAAAAAGGGGGAAGTAGCAAAGCCACAATCCAGCAGGAGCCAAGCCCTACCTCCACCACAGCTAACTGGTGGGAGGAAGAGAAATGGAGTGGGAAAGGGGTGGAAGCCCAGTACTGATAAACACCTACACCTGGAGATCTGCTATGGGAGCACAAACCCACATTACATGGTGCTCTGGAGATTAGAGGGGTTGGAAAGCAAAGATTGTGGAATACTGGGAGAGACTGAGATTCCAGCTGCTTATGGAAAACAGGTACATACAACCAGCCACTCTGGGACAAAAGAAAGGAGGACACTTTGAAAGACTACCCAGTAGCAAGAGGACTGCTAAAGGGGCAAGGATTATACAGAGCTTGCTGCACAGGAGAAGGAACAGGTAGACAAAATCATGGCAGCACACACAGCCCAGCAAGTTGAAACTTTCAGGAGCTTCAGACACTCCATCACCCTGGCTCACAACACAGTGCCAAGATACCCCACCATGATACAGAGCCTGACATGCTTTCCTATCAGCCGATACCAGTTTGCAAACCTACAGCCCCTGCCATTGCACCAGGCCAGCCAGAGGGCAGCCCCACCTACAGCAGCTACAGGAGTATAACATAGAGGCTCCTCCCTCTGTGCTAAGCCCACTGGTCCTGGCACAGGAGGAAGGCACTGTAGCTGGGAAGCAGGAAAGAGCTCTTTCCTCCCGACAGGCACAACACCACTTGCCTGCAACTCCTGCCATCTCTCCACAGGCTAAGCAGTTCCAGAGAGTAGAGCTTCTGTGCACTAGAGGGTGCTAACTGCACAAAGTAGTTATCCCATATTATTCATTAGTAATATGAAGCAGCAAAAGAAACTGGTACAAACCAAAATGCCTAAAACACCAGAAAGAGGGCTCAGTGAAAATGGAATCAATCTGCTTGGTAAAGATTGCAAAATAAAAATCATAAACAATCTCATGGAGCTACAGAAATCTATTCAGGATCACAGAGGTGACTTCAAGAAAGAGATACACACTTTGACAAATATGGAATCCGAAATGAAACATACAATGGACAGATTTAAAAGCAGATTGGAAGAGGTAGAGGAGACAGTAAATGGAATAGAAATTAGAGAAGAGGAATACAAAGAAACTGAGGAAAAGAGAGGGGAAAAAAGGATCTCTAGGAATGGAAAAATAATAAAACAACTCTGTGACCAATCCAAATGGAACAATATTTGCATTATAGGGGTACAAGAAGAAGAGAGAATAAAAGGGATAAAAAGTCTCACTGAGGAAATAACTGCTGAAAACTTCCCCAATCTGGGGAAAGCAATAGTCTCTCAGGCAATAGAAGTGCACAGATCTCAAAACAAGGGACCCAAGGAAGACAACACCAAAACATATAATAATTAAAATGGCAAAGATCAACAAGACAGAATATCAAAAGCAGCTCAACAGAGAAAACAGATCACATACAATGGAAAACCCATCAGGCTATCATCAGAATTCTGAACAGAAATCTTACAGGCTAAGGGAGTGGCATGATATATTTAATGCAATGAAACAGAAGATCCTCCAACCAAGAATACTCTACTTAGGAAGACTGTCATTTAAATTTGAAGGAAAGATTAAACAATTTCCAGATAAGCAAAAGTTGAGGGAATATACCTCCACAAACCATCTCTACAGTGTATTTTAAAGGGACTGCTCTAGACGGAAGTGCTAAAAAGGCTAAATAGCTGTCACCAGACAAAATGACACCACAGTAAAGGAAGACAACCAATTAATTACTAAGCAAATTCAAAATTAAATCAGCTACCCACAAAGTCATACAAGGGATATAAAAAGAATACAGAATATGACACCTAACATATAAAGAGTGAAGGAGAAAGAAAAAGGGAGAAAAAAAAAGAACATTTAGATTGTGTTTGTAATAGTGTAATGAGGGAGTTAAGTTAGACTGTTAAACATGAAAAAAACTACCCTTGAACCTTTGGTAACCACACATGAAAAGCCTGCAATGGCAATAAGTACATACCTATCAATAATCACCCTAAACATAAATGGACTGAATGCACCAATCAAAAGACATAGAGTTACAGAATGCATAAAAAAAAAGATCCATTTATATGTTGCCTATAAGAGACTCACCTCAAACTCAAAGACATACACATATTAAAAGTGAAGGGATGGAAAAAAGATATTTCAGGCAATTAACAGGAAGAAAAAAGCAGGAGTTGCACTACTTCTAACATACAAAATAGAATTCAAAACAAACAAAGTAACAAGAGACAAAGAAGGACATTACATAATGATAAAGCAATAGTGTTCAGCCCAACAAGAGAATATAGCCATTATAAATTTCTATGCTCCCAACATAGGAACACCTAAATACATGAAAAAATACTAACAGAATTAAAGGGGGAAAAACAATGCAATGCATTAATTTTAGGAAACTTCAACACACCACTCATTCCAAAGAACAGATCCACCAGACAGAAAATAAGTAAGGAGACAGAGGACTGAACAACACATTAGAACAGATGGACCTAACAAACATCTACAGAACAGTCCACCAAAAGGCAATAGAATATACATTCTTCTCAAGGCACATGGAACATTTTCCAGAACCTGGGCCACAAAAAGAGCCTCAATATATTCAGAAAGACTGAAATACTATTAACCAGCTCCTCAGACTACAAAGGTATGAAACTAGAAACAAACGATACAGAGAAAACAAAAAAGCCTACAAACACATGGGGGCTTAACAACATACTCCTAAACAAACAATGGATCAATGACCAAATAAAAACAGAGACCAAGCAGTATATGCACACAAATACAAACAAGAGCTCAACAACCCAACTTCTGTGGGACACAGTGAAGGCAGTTCTAAGAGGGAAGTATACAGCAATAAAGGCTTATCTCAAGAAAGAACAACAATGTTAAATTAACAGCATACACTCACAATCAATGAAATTTGAAAAAGAACAAATGAGGGAAAAAATCAGTAGAAGGAGGGACATAATAAAGATTAGGGCAGAAATAAATAAAATTGAGAAGAATGAAACAATAGCAAGAATCGATGAAACCATAAGCTGCTTCTTTGAGAAAATAAACAAAATAAACCCTTAGCGAGACTTACCAAGAAAGAGTGTACACATATAAACAGAAACAGAAAAGAGAAAGGAAAAATCACTACAGACTCCACAGAAATACAAAGAATTACTAGAGAATACTATGAAAAATTATAGGCAAACAAACTGGATAACATAGAAGAAATGGACAACTTTCCAGAAAAAAACAACCTTCCCAGACTTCCCAGGAAGAAACAGAAAATCTGAATATACCAATTACCAGCAATGAAATTGAAATGGTAATCAAAAAACTATGAAGAGGTGCTCAAGATGGCAGAATGAGTACACCGGCGGAAATCTCCTCCCAAAACCATAAATATTTTTGAAAATACAGCAAATACAACTATTCCTAAAAGAGAGACAAGAAGATACAGTACAACAGCCAGGCTACACCTAAATCTGTGAGAACTCAGCATGTCACAAAAATGGGAAGGTACAAATCCGTGAGCCAGTGGGACCTGAGCGCTACCCCCACCCCAGTTCCCTGGTGGGTGGAAAGAAGTCAGAGCAGGGAGGGAGTGAAAGCCCAGGACTGCTAAACAACCACCTCTAGTAATCCGCACTGGAAGTGCAGACACACAGTGCATGGTGTGCTGGATATTAGAGAAACAGAAAAGTAAAATCCGAGATGGAGACTGCAAGCACGTCCCCACAGGCGGCTCCCCTAGGGAAAAAAAAAAGTGAGTGCTTTTAAAAGGACAAGGGCTTAACAGCTGGGCAAAATCCTCCTGGCACACGCAGCTCAGCAGGCTGGGAATCTTAAGGAACTTCAGGTGCCCTAACTGCCTGGGTGGCAACACAGCTCTGAAGCACCTCACAGTGATAAACAACCTGCCATTCATTAGCCCCCACCGGGACTACAAGCAAATGGACTGAACCACCACTGCTGCGGACCAGCTGGGCAGCACTCCCGCCCACAGCAAACACACAGTGTTCTCCTAGTGTGCAGTTAACCGGAACAGACCCAGAGGCTGCTAATGCCAACTGCCCAGCACAGGCAGAGTAAGTCAGCACAAGGTAGGGAAGGCACAAACGAGCACCATTCTCGCAGGAGAACACACTCCAACCTCTGCAACCCCTGCCAGTACCCTAGGCTATCCCGAGGGATGCCCCACCCACAGCAGCTCAGGGGATTAACACAGAGACTGCTCCCAGTGTGCTGATAACCATTATAGGCAGCGGAGAAGGGCAAGGTGACCAGCAAGCAGGAAGGGACGTGGTTTTCCCAGCTGACACATGTGCCACCTGCCAGGGATCACTTTTATTGACATGAAAAGGCAAAAGAAACTGGTCCAGTCCAAAATCACTCAAACAATGCCAGAGAGAGGGCGTGGTGAGATAGATATAAACAATCTTCCTGAAAAAGAATTCAAAATAAAAGTCATAACCATGCTGATGGACTTGCAGAGAAATATGCAAGAGGTAAGGGATGAAGTCTGGAGAAAACAGAAATGAAACAATCAATACAAAGACTTAAGGACAGACTGGATGACGTGCAAGAGACTGTTAATGGAATACAAATCAGAGAAGAGGAGTACAGAGAAGCTGAGGCAGAGAGAGATAAAAGGATCTCCAGGAGTGAAAGGATATTAAGAGAACTGTGTGAAAAATCCAAATGGAACAATAGTCACATTATAGGGGTACTAGAAGAAGAAGAAGAAGAGAGAAAAAGGGATAGAAAGTGTCTTTTAAATAATTGCTGAAATATCCCCCAAGCTGGGGAAGGAAATAAGTCTCTCAGACCATGTAAGCCCAGAGACCTCCAAACACAAGAGACCCAAGGAGGACAACAAAAAGACATCTAATAATTAAAATGGTAAAGATCACCTGAATGTAAGTCATGAAACCATAAAACTCTTACAAAAAAACATAGGCAAAAACCTTTTAGACATAAACATGAGTGACCTCTTCATGAACATATCTCCCCAGACAAGGAAAACAACAGCAAAAATGAACAAGTGGGACTATATTAAGCTGAAGAGCTTCTGTACAGCAAAAGACACCATCAATAGAACAAAAAGGAACCCTACAGTATGGGAGAATATATTTGAAAATGACAGATCCGATAAAGGCTTGATGCCCAAAATATATAAAGAGCTCACCCACCTCAACAAACAAAAAACAAACAATCCACTTAAAAAATGGGCAGAGGAACTGAACAGACAGTTCTCCAAAAAAGAAATACAGATGGCCAACAGACACATGAAAAGATGTTCCACATTGCTAATTATCAGAGAAATGCAAATTAAAACTACAATGAGATATCACCTCACACCAGTAAGGATGGCTACCATCCAAAAGACAAACAACAACAAATGTTGGCGAGGCTGTGGAGAAAGGGGAACCCTCCTACACTGCTGGTGGGAAAGTAAGTTAGTTCAACCATTGTGGAAAGCAGTATGGAGGTTCCTCAAAATGTTCAAAATAAACTTACCATTTGACCGAGGAATTCCACTCCTAGGAATTTACCCTAAGAACACAGCAATCAAGTATTAAAAAGACAGATGCACCCCTATGTTTATCGCAGCACTATTTACAATAGCAAAGAATTGGAAGCAACATAAGTGTCCATCAGTAGATGATTGGATAAAGAAAATGTGGTACATATACACAATGGAATATTACTCAGCCATAAGAAGAAAACAAATCCTACCAATTGCAGCAACAAGGATGGAGCTAGAGGGTATTATGCTCAGTGAAATAAGCCAAGCGGAGAAAGAGAAATACCAAATGATTTCACTCATCTGTGGAGTATAAGAACAAAGGAAAAACTGAAAGAACACAGCAGCAGAATCACAGAACCCAAGAATGGACTAACAGGTACCAAAGGGAAAGGGACTGGGGAGGATGGGTGGGTAGGGAGGGATAAGGGGTGGAGGGAAGATGAAGGGGGGTATTAAGATTAGCATGCATAAAGGGGGGTGGGAGAAAGGGGAGGGCATTCTGCTATGCTGATGGACAGTGACTGTAAAGGGGTTTATAGGGGGGACCTGGTATAGGGGAGAGCATAGTAAACATAATATTCCTCATGTAATTGTAGATTAATGATTAAAAAAAAAAAAGAAAGGGGGATTACTCCCTGATAGGATAAAACTAACTGTAAATCAATGACTAATGCATGCTTGAAATATCCTTAATTTTGATCATTTAAAGGGCGTCAGATGATCAGCTACAGGATTACATTTTTCTGTAATATTCCTTTCTCTTAAAAAAAAAAAAAAGCAGTTCCTGGGTGGTCACCTCCAATGAGTTCTTCACAATGGTATAAAGGGCATATCAAAGTGTGGGCAAAGGGTCTGTTTGTGTTTATACAGAGGATATCAAAGCCCAATTTGGCTACCCAGAAAATGAAATAAGATACAATATGAAGAAGTAGTTCCAACATCAACATACTCTGGAAGAGTCATTCCAGAAGATGATCGTCAAAAAACGTCAACAAAGATCCTGGTGCGGTTGCAGTTGTAGCTGCATTCATCCCACTGGTTCCTGGAATTGTGATTGGAATAAAGAAGGAGATACCTAAGCTGGTCTGTGCAAACAGTAAAATAACAAATTTGACTGGATCTATACTGTTGGAACTCAACCAAAAATTAGGAGAAGTGCAAGTTGTAGCACTCCAAAATCTTGAGACTACAGACTATCTACTCTTAAAAGAACATATGGGATGTGAACAGTCCCCAGGAATGGGTTGTTTTAATTTGTCTGATTTCTCTCAGACTGTTCCAGTTCAGTTGGACAATATCCACCATTCATAGATAAGTTTTCACAAATGCCTAAGGCGCCTAACTGGTTTTCTTGGTTTCACTGGAGATGGCTGGTAATTACAGGTATGCTTTGGTTATGTAACTATACTCCTATTCTGTTAATGTGTGTGCGCAATTTAAGTAGTAGCTTAAAAGCTATACATGCTGAAGTTACTCTACAAGAAGTTATGTCAAAGAAATAATCAATCTTCCCATGTTTTCTTCCGTCTGCTACCTCTATAGCTTTTCTTCTTCCTTCCTAATTACAACCCTTAAATAGAATTCATGCCTCATATCGAATTTACCGAGTATAATAATTCTTCCAAGTGGTAAAGATACCTCAAGACAGATATACAGGGAAGATGGCAGCATGAGTAGAGCAGCGAAAATCTCCTCCCAAAACCACATATATCTATGAAAATATAACAAAGACAACCCTTCCTAGAAAAAAGACCAGAGGACACAGGAAAATATCCAGACCACATCCGCACCAGAGAGAACCCAGCGCCTCACAAAGGGGGTAAGATACAAGCCCCGGACCGGCGGGAGCCGAGCGCCCCTCCCCCCAACTCCCGGCGGGAGAAGAATAGGCAGAGCGGGAGGGAGACGGAGCACAGGACTGCCGAACACCCAGCCCCAGCCATCCGGGCCGGAGTGCAGGGCCCTGGATACTAGGAAAACAGGGCAGCAAGAACAGTGAGCGGGCACTGGAGGACGGGTGCCAGAGGACATAAGAAAAGCGAGCGACCTTTTTTGTTGCTGTTTTGTTTTGGCTAGCGCTTTTTGGAAGACTTAAAGTGATAGGGCCCAAAATACTAGGGAAACGGGGCAGCAAGAACAGTGAGCGGGCACTGGTGGCCTGGCGCTGGAGGACACCAGAAAAGCGAGCGACCATTTTCTTTTTTTCGGTTTTGTTTTGGCGAGCGCTTTTTGGAAATCTTAAAGGGATACGGACCCCAATACTAGGGAAACAGGACAGCAAGACCGGTGAGCAGATGCCTGAGGCTGGCGCCGGAGAATAAAGAAAAATGAGCGGCCACCTTTTTTTTTTTTAATTTAAATTTTTTTTTTTCATGGTCGTCTTGTTTTGGCGGGTGCTTTTTGAAAGTCTTAAAGGGGCAGGGCGGGACACTTAATCCAGAGGTAGGGAATCCGGGGATCTCTGGGCACCGTAACCCATGGGCTGCAGGGAGCAGGGAGGCCCCTTATGGAGATAAATAGCCTCCAGGCCGCTCCCCCTCCAACGCGACTCCACCATTTTGGAGCAGAGGCCCGAACCAGGCCACGCCCACAGCAAAAGCGGAGATAAACTCCACAGCAGCTGGGCAGGAAGCAGAAACCCTGTCTGCGCGCAACTGCCCAGTACAAGCCACTAGAGGTCGCTGTTCTCCCAGGAGAGGAAGGTCACAAACCAACAAGAAAGGAAATTCTTCCAGCCGTCACTCGTCCCAGCTCTGCACACTATTCCTATCACCATGAAAAGGCAAAGCTACAGGCAGACAAAGATCACAGAGACAACACCAGAGAAGGAGACAGACCTAACCTGTCTTCCTGGCAAAGAATTCAAAATAAGAATCATAAACATGCTGGCAGAGATGCAGAAAAATACGCAAGAGAAATGGGATGAAGTCCAGAGGGAGATCACAGATGCCAGAAAGGAGATCGCAGAAATGAAACAAACTCTGGAAGGGTTTATAAGCAGAATGGATAGGATGCAAGAGGCCATTGATGGAACTGAAATCAGAGAACAGGAACGCATAGAAGCTGACATAGAGAGAGACAAAAGGATCTCCAAGAATGAAACAATATTAACAGAACTGTGCGACCAATCCAAAAGGAACAATATCCATATTATAGGGGTTCCAGAAGAAGAAGAGAGGGGAAAAGAGATGGAAAGTATCTTAGAAGAAATAATTGCTGAAAACTTCCCCAAACTGGGGGAAGAAATAATCAAACAGACCACGGCAAAAGACAGAACCCCCAACAGAAAGGATCCAAGGAGGACAACACCAAGACACATAATAATTAAAATGGCAAAGATCAAGGACAAAGAAAGAGTTTTAAAGGCAGCTAGAGAGAAAAAGGTCACCTATAAAGGACAACCCATCAGGCTAACATCAGACTTTAAGACAGAAATCCTACAGGCCAGAAGAGAATGGCATGATATATTTAATACAATGAAACAGAAGGGCCTAGAACCAAGGATACTGTATCCAGCACGACTATCATTCAAATATGATGGTGGGATTAAACAATTCCCAGACAAACAAAACCTGAGGGAATTGGCTTCCCACAAACCACCTCTACACAACATCTTACAAGGACTGCTCTAGATGGGAGCACTCCTACAAAGAGCACAGCACAAAACACCCAACATATGAAAAATCGAGGAAGAGGAATAAGAAGGGAGAGAAGAAAAGAATCTCCAGACAGTGTATATAACAGCTCAATAAGCGAGCTAAGTTAGGCAGGAAGACACTAAAGAGGTTAACCTTGAACCTTTGGTAACCACAAATTTAAAGCCTACAATGACAATAAGTACATATCTTTCAACAGTCACCCTAAAGGTTAATGGGCTGAATGCACCAATCAAAAGACAGAGTAATAGAATGGATAAAAAAGCAAGACCCATCTATATGCTGCTTACAAGAAACTCACCTCAAACCCAAAGACATGTACAGACTAAAAATCAAGGGATGGAAAAACATATTTCAGGCAAACAACAGCAAGAAGAAAGCAGGGGTTGCAGTACTAATATCAGACAAACTAGACGTCAAAACAAAGAAAGTAACAAGAGATAAAGAAGGACACTACATAATGATAAAGGGCTCAGTCCAACAAGAGGATATAACCATTCTAAATATATATGCACCGAACACAGGAGCACCAGCATATGTGAAACAAATACTAACAGAATTAAAGGGGGATATAGACTGCAATGCATTCATTCTAGGAGACTTCAACACACCACTCACCCCAAAGGATAGATCCACTGGCAGAAAATAAGTAAGGACACGGAACCACTGAACAACAGAGTATAGCAGATGGAACTAATAGTCATCTATAGAACTCTACATCCAAAAGCAACAGGATATACATTCTTCTCAAGTGCACATGGAACATTCTCCAGAATAGACCACATACTAGGCCACAAAAAGAGCCTCAGAAAATTCCAAAAGACTGAAATCCTACCAACCAACTTCTCAGACCACAAAGGCATAAAACTAGAAATAAACTGTACAAAGAAAGCAAAGAGGCTCACAAACACATGGAGGCTTAACAACACGCTCCTAAATAATCAATGGATCAATGACCAAATCAAAATGGAGATCCAGCAATATATGGAAACAAATGACAACAACAACACTAAGCCCCAGCTTCTGTGGGACGCAGCAACAGCAGTCTTAAGAGGAAACTATATAGCAATCCAAGCATATTTAAAAAAGGAAGAGCAATCCCACATGAATGGTCTAATGTCACAATTATCGAAATTGGAAAAAGAAGAACAGATGAGGCCTAAGGTCAGCAGAAGGAGGGACATAATAAAGATCAGAGAAGAAATAAATAAAATTGAGAAGAACAAAACAATAGCAAAAATCAATGAAAACAAGAGCTGGTTCTTCGAGAAAATAAACAAAATAGATAAGCCTCTAGCCAGACTTATTAAGAAGAAAAGAGAGTCAACACAAATCAACAGTATCAGAAACGAGAAAGGAAAAATCACGACGGACCCCACAGAAATACAAAGAATTATTAGAGAATACTATGAAAACCTATATGCTAACAAGCTGGGAAACCTAGGAGAAATGGACAACTTCCTAGAAAAATACAACCTTCCACGATTGACCCAGAAAGAAACAGAAAATCTAAACAGACCAATTACCAGCAACGAAATTGAAGCCGTAATCAAAAAACTACCAAAGAACAAAACCCCCGGGCCAGATGGATTTACCTCGGAATTTTATCAGACATACAGGGAAGACATAATACCCATTCTCCTTAGAGTTTTCCAAAAAATAGAGGAGGAGGGGATACTCCCAAACTCATTCTATGAAGCTAACATCACCCTAATACCAAAACCAGGCAAAGACCCCACCAAAAAAGAAAACTACAGACCAATATCCCAGATGAACGTAGATGCAAAAATACTCAACAAAATATTAGCAAACCGAATTCAAAAATACATCAAAAGGATCATACACTACGACAAAGTGGGATTCATCCAAGGGATGCAAGGATGGTACAACATTCGAAAGTCCATCAACATCATCTACCACATCAACAAAAAGAAAGACAAAAACCACATGATCATCTCCATAGATGCTGAAAAAGCATTTGACAAAGTTCAACATCCATTCATGATAAAAACTCTCAGCAAAATGGGAATAGAGGGCAAGTACCTCAACATAATAAAGGCCATCTATGATAAACCCACAGTCAACATTATATTGAACAGCGAGAAGCTGAAAGCATTTCCTCTGAGATCGGGAACTAGACAGGGATGCGCACACTCTCCACTGTTATTTAACATAGTACTGGAGGTCCTAGCCACGGCAATCAGACAAAACAAAGAAATACAAGGAATCCAGATTGGTAAAGAAGAAGTTAAACTGTCACTATTTGCAGATGACATGATACTGTACATAAAAAACCCTAAAGACTCCACCCCAAAACTACTAGAACTGATATCAGAATACAGCAAAGTTGCAGGATACAAAATCAACACACAGAAATCTGTGGCTTTCCTATACACTAACAATGAACCAACAGAAAGAGAAATCAGGAAAACAACTCCATTCACAATTGCATCAAAAAAAATAAAATACCTAGGAATAAACCTAACCAAGGAATTGAAAGACTTATACTCAGAAAACTACAAGTCACTCTTAAGAGAAATTAAAGGGGACACTAACAGATGGAAACTCATCCCATGCTAGTGGCTAGGAAGAATTAATATCGTCAAAATGGCCATCCTGCCCAAAGCAATATACAGATTTGATGCAATCCCTATGAAACTACCAGCAACATTCTTCAATGAACTGGAACAAATAATTCAAAAATTCATATGGAAACACCAAAGACCCCGAATAGCCAAAGCAATCCTGAGAAAGAAGAATAAAGTAGGGGGCATCTCACTCCCCAACTTCAAGCTCTACTATAAAGCCATAGTAATCAAGACAATTTGGTACTGGCACAAGAGCAGAGCCACAGACCAACGGAACAGACTAGAGAATGCAGACATTAACCCAGACATATATGGTCAATTAATATTTGATAAAGGAGCCATGGACATACAATGGCGAAATGACAGTCTCTTCAACAGGTGGTGCTGGCAAAACTGGACAGCTACATGTAGGAGAATGAAACTGGACCATGGTCTAACCCCATATACAAAAGTAAACTCAAAATGGATCAAAGACCTGAATGTAAGTCATGAAACCATTAAACTCGTGGAAGAAAACATAGGTAAAAACCTCTTAGACAGGTTCAGGGGCGGAAGATGGCGGCGTGAGTAGAGCAGCGGAAATCTCCTCCCAAAACAACATATATCTATGAAAATATAACAAAGACAACCCTTCCTAGAATAAAGACCAGAGGACACAGGACAATATCCAGACCACATCCACACCTGAGAGAACCCAGCGCCTCGCGAAGGGGGTAAGATACAAGCCCCGGCCCCGCGGGAGCCGAGCGCCCCTCCCCCCAGCTCCCGGCGGGAGAAGAGCAGGCAGAGCAGGAGGGAGACGGAGCACAGGGCTGCCGAGCACCCAGCCCCCGCCATCCGGGCCAGAGTGCAGGGCCCTCGATACTGGGAAAACAGGGCAGCAAGAACACTGAGCAGGCACTGGAGGCTGGGCGACAGAGGACATAAGAAAAGCGCGCGACCATTTTTTTTTTTTTTGCTTTTTTGCTGCTTTGTTTTGGCGAGCGCGTTTTGGAAGTCTTAAAGGGACAGGGACCCCAATACTAGGGAAACAGGGCAG
This sequence comes from Manis pentadactyla, assembly GCF_030020395.1. Lineage (NCBI taxonomy): Eukaryota > Metazoa > Chordata > Mammalia > Pholidota > Manidae > Manis > Manis pentadactyla. The sequence continues at coordinate 39,870,583 of NC_080025.1, read as the reverse complement.
AAAGACCGGTGAGCAGATGCCTGAGGCTGGCACCGGAGAATAAAGAAAAACGAACAACCACCTTAATTTAAAAAAAATTTTTTTCTTGTTTTTTTTTGTGGTCGTTGTTTTGTTTTGGCGGGTGCTTTTTGGAAGACTTAAAGGGGCAGGGCGGGTCACTTAATCCAGAGGTAGGGAATCCGGGATCTCTGGGCACCCTAACCCCTGGGCTGCAGGGAGCAGGGAGGCCCCTTACGGAGATAAATAGCCTCCCAGCAGCTCCTGCTCCAACGCGACTCCACCATTTTGGAGTAGCTGCCCGAGCCAGGCCACACCCACAGCAACAGCGGAGATTAACTCCATAGCAGCCGGGCAGGAAGCAGAAGCCCTGTCTGCGCGCAGCTGCGCAGCACAAGCCACTAGAGGCCGCTGTTCTCACAGGAGAGGAGGGCCACAAACCAACAAGAAAGGAAGTCCTTCCAGCCGTCACTCGTCCCAGTTCTGCAGACTATTCCTATCACCATGAAAAGGCAAAGCTACAGGCAGACAAAGATCACAGAGACAACACCAGAGAAGGAGACAGACCTAACCAGTCTTCCTGACAAAGAATTCAAAATAAGAATCATAAACATGCTGACAGAGATGCAGAGAAATACGCAAGAAAAATGGGATGAAGTCCGGAAAGAGATCACAGATGCCAGAAAGGAGATCGCAGAAATGAAACAAACTCTGGAAGGGTTTATAAGCAGAATGGATAGAATGCAAAAGGCCATTGATGGAATTGAAATCAGAGAACAGGAACGCATAGAAGCTGACATAGAGAGAGACAAAAGGATCTCCAGGAATGAAACAATATTAAGAGAACTGTGTGACCAATCTAAAAGGAACAATATCCGTATTATAGGGGTCCCAGAAGAAGAAGAGAGAGGAAAAGAGATGGAAAGTATCTTAGAAGAAATAATTGCTGAAAACTTCCCCACACTGGGGGAGGAAGTAATCAAACAGACCACAGAAATACACAGAACCCCCAACAGAAAGGATCCAAGAAGGGCAACACCAAGACACATAATAATTAAAATGGCAAAGATCAAGGACAAGGAAAGAGTGTTAAAGGCAGCTAGAGAGAAAAAGGTCACCTATAAAGGGAAACCCATCAGGCTAACGTCAGATTTCTCAACAGAAACCCTACAGGCCAGAAGAGAATGGCATGATATATTTAATACAATGAAACAGAAGGGCCTTGAACCAAGGATACTGTATCCAGCACGACTATCATTCAAATATGACGGTGGGATTAAACAATTCCCAGACAAACAAAAGCTGAGGGAATTTGCTTTCCACAAACCACCTCTACAGAACATCTTACAGGGACTGCTCTAGATGGGAGCACTCCTAGAAAGAGCACAGCACAAAACACCCAACATATGAAGAATCGAGGAGGAGGAACAAGAAGGGAGAGAAGAAAAGAATCTCCAGACAGTGTATATAACAGCTCAATAAGCTAGCTAAGTTAGGCAGTAAGATACTAAAGAAGCTAACCTTGAACCTTTGGTAACCACGAATTTAAAGCCTGCAATGGCAATAAGTACATATCTTTCAATAGTCACCCTAAATGTTAATGGGTTGAATGCACCAATCAAAAGACACAGAGTAACAGAATGGATAAAAAAGCAAGACCCATCTATATGCTGCTTACAAGAAACTCACCTCAAACCCAAAGACATGTACAGACTAAAAGTCAAGGGATGGAAAAACATATTTCAAGCAAACAACAGTGAGAAGAAAGCAGGGGTTGCAGTACTAATATCAGACAAAATAGACTTCAAAACAAAGAAAGTAACAAGAGATAAAGAAGGACACTACATAATGATAAAGGGCTCAGTCAAACAAGAGGATATAACCATTCTAAATATATATGCACCCAACACAGGAGCACCAGCATATGTGAAACAAATACTAACAGAATTAAAGGGGGATATAGACTGCAATGCATTCATTCTAGGAGACTTCAACACACCACTCACCCCAAAGGATAGATCCACTGGGCAGAAAATAAGTAAGGACACGGAAGCACTGAACAACACAGTAGAGCAGATGGACCTAATAGACATCTATAGAACTCTACATCCAAAAGCAGCGGGATATACATTCTTCTCAAGTGCACATGGAACATTCTCCAGAATAGACCACATACTAGGCCACAAAAAGAGCCTCAGAAAATTCCAAAAGATTGAAATCCTACCAACCAACTTTTCAGACCACAAAGGCATAAAACTAGAAATAAACTGTACAAAGAAAGCAAAGAGGCTCACGAACACATGGAGGCTTAACAACACGCTCCTAAATAATCAATGGATCAATGACCAAATCAAAATGGAGATCCAGCAATATATGGAAACAAATGACAACAACAACACTAAGCCCCAACTTCTGTGGGACACAGCAAAAGCAGTCTTAAGAGGAAAGTATATAGCAATCCAAGCATATTTTAAAAAGGAAGAGCAATCCCAAATGAATGGTCTAATGTCACAATTATCGAAATTGGAAAAAGAAGAACAGATGAGGCCTAAGGTCAGCAGAAGGAGGGACATAATAAAGATCAGAGAAGAAATAAATAAAATTGAGAAGAACAAAACAATAGCAAAAATCAATGAAACCAAGAGCTGGTTCTTCGAGAAAATAAACAAAATAGATAAGCCTCTAGCCAGACTTATTAAGAAGAAAAGAGAGTCAACACAAATCAACAGTATCAGAAACGAGAAAGGAAAAATCACGACGGACCCCACGGAAATGCAAAGAATTATTGGAGAATACTATGAAAACCTATATGCTAACAAGCTGGGAAACCTAGGAGAAATGGACAACTTCCTAGAAAAATATAACCTTCCAAGATTGACCCAGGAAGAAACAGAAAATCTAAACAGACCAATTACCAGCAACGAAATTGAAGAGGTAATCAAAAAACTACCAAAGAACAAAACCCCCGGGCCAGATGGATTTACCTCGGAATTTTATCAGACATACAGGGAAGACATAATACCCATTCTCCTTAAAGTTTTCCAAAAAATAGAGGAGGAGGGGATACTCCCAAACTCATTCTATGAAGCTAACATCACCCTAATACCAAAACCAGGTAAAGACCCCGCCAAAAAAGAAAACTACAGACCAATATCCCTGATGAACGTAGATGCAAAAATACTCAACAAAATATTAGCAAACCGAATTCAAAAATACATCAAAAGGATCATACACCATGACCAAGTGGGATTCATTCCAGGGATGCAAGGATGGTACAACATTCGAAAGTCCATCAACATCATCCACCACATCAACAAAAAGAAAGACAAAAACCACATGATCATCTCCATAGATGCTGAAAAAGCATTTGACAAAGTTCAACATCCATTCATGTTAAAAACTCTCAGCAAAATGGGAATAGAGGGCAAGTACCTCAACATAATAAAGGCCATCTATGATAAACCCACAGCCAACATTATATTGAACAGCGAGAAGCTGAAAGCATTTCCTCTGAGATCGGGAACTAGACAGGGATGCCCACTCTCTCCACTGTTATTTAACATAGTACTGGAGGTCCTAGCCACGGCAATCAGACAAAATAAAGAAATACAAGGAATCCAGATTGGTAAAGAAGAAGTTAAACTGTCACTATTTGCAGATGACATGATACTGTACATAAAAAACCCTAAAGACTCCACCCCAAAACTACTAGAACTGATATCAGAATACAGCAAAGTTGCAGGATACAAAATCAACACACAGAAATCTGTGGCTTTCCTATATACTAACAATGAACCAACAGAGAGAGAAATCAGGAAAACAACTCCATTCACAATTGCATCAAAAAAAATAAAATACCTAGGAATAAACCTAACCAAAGAAGTGAAAGACTTATACTCTGAAAACTACAAGTCACTCTTAAGAGAAATTAAAGGGGACACTAACAGATGGAAACTCATCCCATGCTCGTGGCTAGGAAGAATTAATATCGTTAAAATGGCCATCCTGCCCAAAGCAATATACAGATTTGATGCAATCCCTATGAAACTACCAGCAACATTCTTCAATGAACTGGAACAAATAATTCAAAAATTCATATGGAAACACCAAAGACCCCGAATAGCCAAAGCAATCCTGAGAAAGAAGAATAAAGTAGGGGGGATCTCACTCCCCAACTTCAAGCTCTACTATAAAGCCATAGTAATCAAGACAATTTGGTACTGGCACAAGAGCAGAGCCACAGACCAATGGAACAGACTAGAGAATCCAGACATTAACCCAGACATATATGGTCAATTAATATTTGATAAAGGAGCCATGGACATACAATGGCGAAATGACAGTCTCTTCAACAGGTGGTGCTGGCAAAACTGGACAGCTACATGTAGGAGAATGAAACTGGACCATTGTCTAACCCCATATACAAAAGTAAACTCAAAATGGATCAAAGACCTGAATGTAAGCCATGAAACCATTAAACTCTTGGAAGAAAACATAGGCGAAAACCTCTTAGACATAAACATGAGTGACCTCTTTTTGAACATACCTCCCCGGGCAAGGAAAACAACAGCAAAAATGAGTAAGTGGGACTATATTAAGCTGAAAAGCTTCTGTACAGCAAAAGACACCATCAATAGAACAAGAAGGATCCCTACAGTATGGGAGAATATATTTGAAAATGACACATCCGATAAAGGCTTGACGTCCAGAATATATAAGGAGCTCTCACGCCTCAACAAACAAAAAACAAATAACCCAATTAAAAAATGGGCAGAGGAACTGAACAGACAGTTCTCCAAAAAAGAAATACAGATGGCCAACAGACACATGAAAAGATGCTCCACATCGCTAATTATCAGAGAAATGCAAATTAAAACTACAATGAGGTATCACCTCACACCAGTAAGGATGGCTGCCATCCAAAAGACAAACAACAACAAATGTTGGCGAGGCTGTGGAGAAAGGGGAACCCTCCTACACTGCTGGTGGGAATGTAAGTTAGTTCAACCATTGTGGAAAGCAGTATGGAGGTACATCAAAATGCTCAAAACAGACTTACCATTTGACCCAGGAATTCCACTCCTAGGAATTTACCCTAAGAATGCAGCAATCAAGTTTGAGAAAGACAGATGCACCCCTATGTTTATTGCAGCACTATTTACAATAGCCAAGAATTGGAAGCAACCTAAATGTCCATCGATAGATGAATGGATAAAGAAGATGTGGTACATATACACAATGGAATACTACTCAGCTATAAGAAAAGGGCAAATCCAATCATTTGCAGCAACATGGATGGAGCTGGAGGGTATTATGCTCAGTGAAACAAGCCAAGCGGAGAAAGAGAAATACCAAATGATTTCACTTATCTGTGGAATATAAGAACAAAGGAAAAACTGAAGGAACAAAACAGCAGCAGAATCACAGAACTCAAGAATGGACTAACAGGTACCAAAGGGAAAGGGACTGGGGAGGATGGGTGGGTAGGGAGGGATAAGGGGGGGAGAAGTAGGGGGGTATTAAGATTAACATGCATGGGGGGGTAGGAGAAAAGGGAGGGCTGTACAACACAGAGAAGGCAAGTAGTGATTCTACAACATTTTGCTATGCTGATGGACAGTGACTGTAAAGGGGTTTATAGGGGAGACCTGGTATAGGGGAGAGCCTAGTAAACATAATATTCGTCATGTAAGTGTAGATTAGTGATAGCAAAAAAAAAAAAAAAAAAAAAAAAAAAAAGGGGCAGTTCCTGTGTGGTAACCTCCAACGAGTTCTACACAAGGGTATAAAGGGCATATAAAAGTGTAGGCAAAGGGTCTGTTTGTGTTTATACAGAGGATCAAAGCCTAATTGGGCTACCCCGAAAATGAACTAAGATATGATATGAAAAAGAACTTCCAACATCTGCACCCTCTGGAAGACTCATGCCAGAAGATGATCATCAAAAAACCCCAACAAAGATCCACGCACTGCTACAGCTGTAGATGCACTCATCCCACCAGTTCCTGGACCTGCCATGGGAATGAGGAAGGAGATATCTAAGCTGGCCTGTGCATACAGTAAAACAGCAAAATTGGACTGGATCTATACTGTTGGAACTCAACCAAGAATTTGGAGAATTGCAAATTGTAGCGCTCCAAAGTCTTACAACTACAAACTATTTATTGTTAAAAGAACATATGGCATGTGAACAGTCCCCAGGAATGGGTTGTTTTAATTTGTCTGATTTCTCTCAGACTGTTCAAGTTCATTTGGACAATATCCACCATATCATAGATAAGTTTTCACAAATGCCTAAGGTGCCTAACTGGTTTTCTTGGTTACACTGCAGATGGCTGGTAATTACAGATATGCTTTGGTTATGTAACTATACTCCTATTATGTTAATGTGTGTGTGCAATTTAAGTAGTAGCTTAAAACCTATACATGCTGAAGTTACTCTACAAGAAGATATATCAAAGAAATAATCAATCTTCCCATGTTTTCTTCCGCCTGCTACTTCTATAGCTTTTCTTCTTCCTTCCTAATTACAACCCTTAAATAGAATTCATGCCTCATATCAAATTTACCGAGTATCATAATTCTTCCAAGTGGTAAAGATACCTCAAGACAAATGCTGGGCATAGAAGCCACAGGGCATAAATATGCAAAGAAGTAAAAAGCTAATCTTTTCAAACAATAAGGCTTCTCTCTCACTTACCAACTTCACATTTCCCTGTATGGCCCCGGAAGATGACTGGTTAGCCAGAGACGGGTAAGATTCCTCAAGGGAGGAACAACCTAAGACAGGCACAGTCGCAGGGGGGCCATCAGGTGAGAAATTGGGGATCAACAGAGGTGAGGCTTAGAACCTCACCCCCCCGTTCTGAGAGAAATCTTCTGCATACGTGGATGTTTTATTGCCGTGGTCTAGCTTGGATTAACACATAGTCTACAGGCACACACCTGATCATCTACATGTGCTCTCTTACAACACTAAACTATGTTTTCTACCTTTATCTTGTATCTACCTACCACTTCAGCATTTTATTAAAAATCATAATAATAAAGAGAGAAATGTGGTATCCACTTATAAATCAAGTATAAAAACCAAATGAGTATTCATATTTGAACTGACTGTTTATAGTTCATAATGCATGAGCAAAACCGAAAGTTTCTGTGATGACTGCCCTTGTACTGTTCACTATGTAATTTATTCATTATGTAAGAATTTGTTCTACATGTAAAAACTTGTTTGTTATGCCTCAGAAGATTGGAGACTGACAAAAATTAGGCTTGGGGTGGAATAATGATTGTGCATTGAGCATTGACTCCCCTATACAGAATTTTATTGTCGTTAACAACCATTTGATCAATAAATATGAGAGATGCCCTCACAAAAAAAAAAAAAAAAAAAAAAAAAAAAAAAGGACAGACTTCCAATGGTAAAATAAATTAGTAACCGGGATGTAATGTATAGCATAAGGAATATAGTCAAGATATTGTAACAGCCTGGTAGGGTGATAGCTGGAACCTAGAATTATGTATATAAATGTTCTACCACTGTGTTGTACACTTGAAACTCATGTAATGTAATACTGTGTGTCAACTACCCTTCAATAAAAAATAATTAATAAAAAAAAAAAAATTTCAAAAAAAAAAAAAAAAAAAGAATGTGAGCTGTGAGGTGCAAACTGCTGTGGATTCCCTGAAGAAGGAAATGGCATTGATGTGAGAGGAGGCAGCAAGCACAAGAATGCCAGCAGCAAGGTGCTGTTGAAGAGGAAAAAGATTCCTTACAGAACGTGCTCTGAAGGAGGAAAAGGCCATAAAGGAAAAAGATGACTCCTGAGGGAAGCACAGGCAGAGGTGGCATGAGAACATCAGCTGTGAATCACTGAGCTGAAGCTAAGAGAGCTTCTGAAGACTGAGCAAGCATTGCTGCGAGGGACAGTAGAAAAGGAAAACGTTGTAGCAGAGGAGGCACTAGGGGGATGGGAAAGGTGCCATCAGCCCCAGAAAGAGAGGAGCTGGGGAAGGATGAAGGGGTGGTGCCAGGGGCACTGACCCCTCCCCCATTTAAAGCACACCCAGTGGTTGTAAAGAAAATAAAGACCCAGCAGCGGAGAGTTCCCTAAGGTGAGGAGCAGCCCCTTCCCCAAGTCATGGAGCACTCTATGCTCCGCCCCTATACTCAGGCTGAGGGGGTGCATTTGGGCTCCCAGTTTAGGCAGAAGCCCTTGGAGTCAATATCAGCTTGGCTCCTGCATCTGTGGGACTTAGAGGTGGATGGAATTGTTCTGTTTGGATCAGAGATGGGAAAGCTGGCTTCCCTGATGGTTCAGCCCACCTTGAGGCAGCAGTTACAAAGTGCACATCACACGCCAGGAAATCACTGCCTACTCAATTGGCTTATGGCTGCACTACGTGCTGTGTGGCCCAATCAGGGTGATCTACCATCCACCCCTGCTAGATGGCAGACGTATGCTGAGCTCCAACAGGGGGCTAGGCATAAGAAATGCCATCTATAGCCCAGAGAATCACGGCCCAGATGAAGAGCCCTTCATTACAAGGATGAGAAATATTGTGCTTCTAACAGCTCCCACATCCCTCTTTGAGTCTCTAGCAGCCATTCTTGCCCCTCACTTAGGGCAGCCCATAAGCAAGGTAATGCGTACAGTAGCAGACTTAGGAGAGGCTGAAGCAATGAGAACACAGAAATAAATAAGGTCTGCTACTCACAAAAAGAATTTTAAGGGCCCCATGAAGGTTACAAGAACCAAGATGTGGGTTGATTTAATACGGGCAGGAGGAGATGAAAAATAATTAGATGGGAAGTCAAATAGGACCTTACTGGAGCTATGGTAACAAGTGAAACCAGAGCAGCAGTTCCAGCCATTGAGACCAAAGAGGCAGAGGTCAGAGACAGAGCCACAAGTCCAGCCTGTGTGTTTGCAAGACTTCCTGCTGGAGAGCGAGCCAACCTCACTCGAGCCCACACAGGAAGATGATTGGGGAACAAGGTTCGACTGAGGGGAAGTTTGAGGTACCTGCCCTGAGGGACCAGGGGGACCGGAGGTCACATGTTGAAATAGCTATCCATTGGTCCCCAGTGAACATACAACGTCCTGGCTCTGGTGGACACGGGGGCTGAATGTTCACTGATTCATGGTAACCCTGAGCAGTTTCCTGGTTCCCCCGCTATCATAGATGGATATGGGTGTAAGGTTATCAGTGTGAAACAAGCCCAAATCCCTTTGGGAATAGAGTGTCTACCCCCAAAACAGTATACTGTGTATATCCCTCCCATCCCTGAGTATATTTTGGGATTCATATCCTGCAGGGTCTATGGTTGCAGACCACTATAGGTGAGTTCAGACTGAGAGTACACATGGTGAAGGTAATTCTGAGGGGACATGGTAGGGACCTGCCCATAGCTTTGCCTGTGCCTAGGCAGGTGACTAATACCAAACAATACAAACTGCCTGGAGGGCATAAAGAAATTGGAGAAACCCTCCAGGAACTGGCAAAGGTGGGTATTATAAAGCCCACTCAAAGTCCTGTCAATTCCCCAGTGTGGCCAGTAAAAAAGCCGGATGGCTCCTGGCATATGACTGTGGATTACAGAGAACTGAATAAGGTCATACCCCCTATGCATGCTGCTGTCCCCTCTATTGCAGGCCTGATGGATACCCTCAGCCATGAACTAGGAACCCATTATGTGGTAGATCTTGCTAATGCCTTCTTTTCCATTGACATTGAGCAGGAAAGTCAGGAACAGTTTGCCTTCACATGGGAAGGAGAGCAATGGACTTTCACCATCCTTCCACAGGGATACCTCCACAGCCCCACCATCTGTCATGGACTTGTAGCCCAGGAATTTGCTACATGGGATAAACCACCAACAGTGCAGCTGTTCCATTATATTGATGATGTCATACTCATGTCCAATTCTCTTTCAGATCTAGAAGGTGCAGCACCTAGACTACTTCAATATCTACAGGAGAATGGATGGGTTGTGAATAGTAACAAGGTTCCTTGGTTTCTTAGTCAAATTTCTTAGGGGTCGTCTGGTTGGGTAAGACCAAAGTTATACCAGAAGCAGTTATAGATAAAGTCCAGGCCTTTCCTACACCTACAACTGTAGCATTGTTACAGGAGCTTCTGGGTCTTCTAGGCTACTGGAGAGTGTTTATCCTGCACTTGGCACAAATTCTGAAGCCCTTATACCGGTTGTTATGAAAGAGCGTCAGGTGGGACTGGGATGAGACATGTGCATCTGCCTTTACTACAGGAAAATGGGCAGTCAAGGCCATGCAGATCCTTGAGTCTGATAGACCCATCAAGGCCCTGTGAGCTGGATGCTCATGTCACTGAAGACGGTTATGGCTCAGGTCTCTGGCAGCAGCTTGAACTAACTCGCCAACCTATTGGATTCTGCTCACAACTCTGGAAAGGGGCAGAGGTACGATACACTTTGATAGAAAAACAACTGGCTGCCATGTATCATGCCTTGCTGGCTATAGAACCCATCATTGGAATGGCCCTGATAAAGGTAATAACCACCTATCCAATCTTGGGGTGGGTATGAGATTGGACCCAAAAGCCAAGGAGTGGTGTGGCACAAATGCCCACACTGGCCAAGTGGGGTCTTACCTACAGCAGCATAGTGCCCTCTCTAGTAGCCCCTTGAGTGAAGAACTCCAACACTTATTGGGGCCGGTGACAAATACTAGTGAAAAGAAAGAAGAATCTACTTTAGAACCATTAGTAGTAGAGAGTCCTTATTGGAAGGGAAGGGCCCCTATAACCAAGGATGCATGGTACACAGATGGCTCCAGCTGTGGGTAGCCCCCAAAATGGAGGACCATAGCTTTCTATCCTAAGATTGAGACAATATGGATGGAAGATGGTGAGGGGAAGAGCAGCCAATGGGCAGAGTTGCTGGCCATGTGGCTTGTGATCAGCCAGGAGCCCTTCCCTATAGTTATCTGCACAGACAGCTGAGCCGTCTATCAGGGCTTGACCCTTGGCTACCAACATGGTACCATGCCAACTAGCTAGTTGATCACTGACCCCTTTGGGGGCAAGAACTGTGGCAAACCCTATGGGCCTGTGGTCAGACTAAAACAATTACAGTGTATCATGTGACAGGTCATTTGCCACTGGCATCCTCAGGAAATGATGAAGCAGATTAATTGGCCCAGATATGTTGGTTAGAAGGAAAGCCTGCCTCTGATATAGCCCAGTGGTTACATCAGCATTTGTTGCAGGTGAAGCAAAAGACAATGTGGGCTGAAGCCCGTTGGTGGGGCTTGCCTATGACCTTTGAAGAAGTTAGCAGAGCCTGGCAGGAGTGTGTCATATGCTCCAAAAGGGACTTACACTGAGTTCCACAGCAACATGGGACAATAGCTAAGGGGCCTATACCCCTCGTCAAGTGGCAGATAGACTATATTGGGCCTCTGTTGTTAGAAGGATATCAATATGCCATGACTTGTGTGGACACAGCTACTGGACTTCTGGTTGCTTTTCCACATGTTGTGCAGACCAACAGATGATCAATAGAGGCCTGGAGCATCTCTTTGCTGTCTATGGCTGACCACAGGTAATTGAGTTATCAGGGCACCAATTTTACTGCACATGCACTGCAAGAATGGGTGCAACACCTGGGAATCAAATGGAAGTATCATATGCCTACACTCCTACTGCAGCAGGCATGATAGAGAGGCACAATAGCTTGTTAAAATCTGAACTAAAGTAAGAAACCAATAGTCTGCAGGGATGGTCAGTCTGCTTATGGACTGTGCTACAGCATTTGAACAAGAGACTCCGAAAGGGAGCCCTGAGCCCCGTAGACATGTTAACACATATGGCTGCCTCCCCTATACAACTGCAAGTACAAACCAAGGAAGAATCATTGAAGCTGAGGTTCGGCCACCAGAATAATATCTTGCTGCCAGCACCAACTGCCCTAAACCGTGGACACTCCTTTGAGTGGATGTGGCCTTGGACCTTTCAACACATGGACCAACGATGGCTGGCTCTCCTGGCACCTTGGGGACAAGGTCTGGAAGCTTGCATCCTGTGTATTCTTGGAATATCAGCAGAGTGGCCCCCAAAGGTCACAGTAGTATATCCTGAATGGCGAGAAGGTCGGAGTATCTTACCTGGGACTTTTGTTTTATCATTATGGCCAGTGCATGCACCTCCAGTAGCACCATATAGAGACCCTTCAGTAAACCCATGGGGGAGAGGAATAAAAGTATGGTATACTAGACCTGGAAGGGACTCACTTCCTGCTACAGTCCTATCACAGGACCACTCTCTTGTGTGGACAAGATTTGCCTATGTTGGTGTCATTAAAACATGTGTCTTATCGCCCCTAAGGTCTTTGTGGATTGGGAACCTCCTCAGGCTTAAGGATTATTGTAATTTTTGTTCAAATTCTTGTATCTTAATTTTTGTTATTATCTCTAAGTTGTTGTTCGATATCACCCCAAAGGTCTTTGTGGATTGGGAACCTCCTCTGACTTGAGGATTGTTATAACTTCTGTTACCTGTATCAAAATCTTGTCATATCTTAATTTTTGTTATTATCTCTAGTTACTATCCTCTGTTGCTGTTGTGGAGTCTGGTTACAGTGCTTCAGCTTTCTTGCACAGGGACCACTGCAGAAGATTGAGGGCATGCAGATTGTAAGGCAAGAATTCTGGAGGGGTGGAGTGTGGGGAAGATGGGGTTCCTATGGCCAGGATCCTCACTGAACTTAAACCACTTGATGATATAACTGGCCTGCTGCTAGGCTACTGACTCCATACCCGTAGGCAAAAAGCTATTATTGCACTGTATAGAGAGCTCGGCCCAGTGCTCTGGGCAGAGGCAGAGACACTAGTGCTCGACCTACCACTGGGAGAACAAGCCGAGTAATAAACCCTTTCGCCCCAAGAACGTTCTACTCTCATTTCTTTGGTCACACTGAATCCATAGTGAAGTTGCCCAGGGCTGAAACCCATTGGCAAGACATTCCCCTTTCCTAGGCCATTAAGAAACAATCACCTTCCAACAGGTCCCATTTCTTCCTACTTCAACTACCACAAACCACTTAAGCAAAAATCCAACTCTCAAACTACCCACAAAAGTTCCTTGTCCTCAAACCCATCAGTAAATACTATTCATGTTGTTGCCAGGCAAGGCCTCAATGAATTAAGGCAGTTGTCCACCCACATCCTTCACTCTCCCGTTAGCTCCTCTCTGTATGCTAATGAGGAGGCCAAGAGGTTCCACCTGGGAAACCGCAGCTCCCAGTGAGGGTCTCACACAGCTGACCCACATGTGCAACCCCAACCCAGATCAGTAATAACACACCACCTGCTGCCTCCTCCCAGGCCCCTGGGCTGCAAGACACATCTCTTCACCTGCTGACAAGGTGTAGAACTTTTACTGCTAATCTACACTAGAGGTCATGTCAGATGCACATCACCTGAAGAACACTGTATACACTGTGATCCAGACCCATCTCACTGTAGAGGTGTTTCAGGAACATGGAATGTTGCAAAATCCATTACTGCAAACAAGAGGGGTAGGTCCTGTCACAGATGCTATCCCTTATGCAATCTGCACTTGGGACAGCTACCTGTTTCCTACTTGGAACAGTCTTCTCTAACTAAGGTGTTCCCTCCCATCTGTCCACACACCCAGAGTTACCCAGGGTCCTTCGGCCTCACTGAAAGGGACAATATGTTTGGGCCCTTTCTAACTTAATACTCAAGCATCTTTCTCAAATCTGAAAATGAGCCTTGACTACCAGGCTGCACAAAAACCACACAGCAGTAAATCACCCTACAGTCCAAGACCTCAAGATTCCACAGCCCAGCTGAGAACCACTGTGACAAATGGAATAATCCATCAATGCAAACTTGCAAAGAAGCATAAGGAAGATCCTTGCCCAAGAGTTTCACAGAGCATTGTGTATTGACAGGACCTAAATGTCCATCAAAAGATAGTTGATTAATGAGTCATGATCACTCACTCAAAGGAACACTCAGCAAATCTTGGGGGAAGTGTGGTGGGTTTGTGCATGCTGATAGGGAAACACCTGCAAGAGAAACTCTCAGGGAAGATGAAGAAACGAGGTGCAGGACACTGTGGACATGATCCCATCTGTGTGCTTTTAAGAAAGTATCTGAATAAATAAATATTTCTGAAAATTCAGAGCCTGCAAAGGAAACAAACTACTCCCTCTGCAGAAAGGGTCTACAGCTGAGGAGGAAGTGGGGAGGAAAGACACCCTCACAGTATGTTATCATTTTTATATTTTCATTTTGTTTAAAAATTAAAACCATCAAATCGATTACCTATTAAAATGTATCAAGATCAACATAGTTAAAATCCCTAGATAACTTGGGAATGCCATTTCTACTGGTATTCACACTTATAAACAAACTGATTTCAGTTTTTCCCTCTTCCTCTCTCTCTCTGTCCTTAAAACAAAACTAATGAACTATGAAACGGCCAAATGAGAGGCCAAATGGAAGAAAAACAAAAGCTCTTCCTGAGCGACAAACACAGGCCACACCGATCCTGCCGTGGATGAAGTTGGTGTTCTCCCCTACCAGACTGAGATGTCTTGCAGGAGGATGGAGTTCTCGGGGCAGTCTGCCTCCCAGCCGTGGTGCAGGGATGATGGCCAGAGGTGGGATCAATGAATGGTTGCCGAACCAACTGTACAGACAGCCGGGAAAAATGGATAAGCACATGCATGTGTGCATGCACATGTGCGGAAACGCACACACGCACGTGCGCGTGCACGCGCACACACACACACAGAGTCCCCAGGGGATGGAATAGCTATGGAAAACAACACTAATGTATTAACACTAGTACACCCCAACTTAGAAACGTCACATTTCAAGTCTATCTCTAAACTGATGACTTAGAATTTAGGACCCATTTTTTTCACAGAAGTAATGGTATAATTGTTGGCTAGCCACAAATTTCTATTTAGCTTATAAAATAAATGAACACTGGTTAGCCAGAGACGGGTAAGATTCCTCAAGGGAGGAACAACCTAAGACAGGCACAGTCGCAGGGGGCCATCTGGTGAGAAAATGGGGAGCAGCAGAGGTGAGGCTTAGAACCTCCCCCCTCATGTTCTGAGAGAAATCTTCTGCATACATGGATGTTTACTGCCCTCGTCTAGCTCGGATTAACACATAGTCTACAGGCACACGCCTGATCATCTACATTTGCTCTCTTACAACACTAAACTCTGTTTTCTACCTTTATCTCGTATCTACCTACCACTTCAGCATTTTATTAAAAATAATAATAATAGAGAAATGTGGTATCCACATATAAATCAAGTTTAAAAATCAAATGAATATTCATATTTGAACTGTGTATAGTTCATAATGCATGAACAAAACCGAAAGCTTCTGTGATGACTGCCCTTGCACTGTTCACCATGTAACTTATTCACTATGTAAGAATTTGTACTCCATGTAAGAATTTGTTCGTTATGCATCAGAAGATTGGAGACTGACGAAAATTAGGCTTGGGGTGGATTAATGATTGTGCATTGAGTATTGACCCCCCTATACAGAAATTTATTGTGGTTAACAACTATTTGATCAATAAATATGAGAGATGCCCTCACAAAAAAAAAAATATATATATATATATATATATATATACTTAAACACACTTCCCATTGTAAAATAAATAAGTAACCAGGATGTAATGTATAGCATAAGGAATATAGTCAAAATATTGTAACAACTTGGTATGGTGATACCTGGTACCTAGAATTATCATGTATATAAATGTTGAATCACTGTGTTGTACACCTGAAACTAATGTAATGCAATACTGTTGTCAACTACCCTTCAATAAAAAAAAAAAATAAATAAAATAAAATAAAATAAAATAAAATAAATGAACATCAACTCTGTCCTTGCATGTGCCCGGCCCAGAGCTGTTTGCTGAGGAGATCCTACATCTGTACTCTCTCTGGGCCAAGCTCAGAGCAGAAGTGAAATGACTCTGGTTTGGGGTGTGTGGCACACTCAGGAGCAGCCATCAGTGTCACTTTGGCACTGTCATTGCTCAGCCTCAAGGACTAACTTCACTACAGGTGTACATGTTGCCCAGTCAAATGCCTACCTGAAGCAGCAGTTAAAAAACACTAGGGAAGACTGGTTGAAGGCTACTGGTTCCTCCAGACAACAAAAAAGATGCTTCATAGCAGTGCCAGGTCTCCGCCTCCACCATGAAACATTTACCACTGAATTCCCTGCTGAGATGCACTTTGATAGACCAGTGTCATTGTTATACATCTTTGTCTGAATTATTTTTGTGTTTGATTTAGACATCAAAAAGTCTCTGACATGGTTTAAAGTAATACCAAATAAAGTACAAAGAAAGAAAACAGCAAAAGCAAAAGTAGCAAAAGAAAAGTTGAACTACATCAATTTATTTTTTACTTTATTTAATTATTTAATTATTTACTTACTTATTTTTGGTATGATTAATGTACAATTACAGGAGCAAAATTATGGTTACTAGACTCTCCCTATTATCAAGTCCCCACCACATACCCCAATACATTCACTGTTCATCAGCGTAGTAAGATACTACAAAATCACTACTTGTCTTCTTTGTGGTGTACTGCCTTCCCCGTGCCACCAGCCCACATTATGTGTGCTAATCGTAATGCTCCTTTTTCCCCCTTATCCCTCCCTTCCAACCCATCCTCCCCAGTCCCTTTCCCTTTGGTAACTGTTAATCCATTCTTGGGTTCTGTGAGTCTGCTGCTGTTTTGTTCCTTCAGTTTTTTCATTGTTCTTAGACTCCAAATATGAGTGAAATCATTTGAAACTTGTCTTTCTCCACCTGGCTTCTTTCACTGAGCATAATAACCTCTAGCTCCATCCATGTTTTGCAAATAGTAGGATTTGTTTTCCTCTTATGGCTGAATAATATTCCATTCTGTATATGTACCACTTCTATATCCATTCATCTACTGATGGACACTTAAGTTGCTTGCATTTCTTGGCTATTGTAAATAGTGCTGCGATAAACATAGGGGTGCATCTGTCTTTTTCAAACTGGGCTGCTGCATTCTTAGGGTAAATTCCTAGAAGTGGAATTCCTGGGTCAAATGGTATTTCTATTTTGAGCTTTTTGAGGAACTTCCATACTGCTTTCCACAATGGTTGAACTAATTTACATTCCCACCAGCAGTGTATGAGGGTTCCCCTTTCTCCACATCCTCGCCAACATTTGTTGTTGTCTTTTGGATGTTGGCCATTCTAACTGGTATGAGGTGATATCTCATTGTGGTTTTAATTTGCATATCTCTGGTGATTAACGATGTGAAGCATCTTTTTATCTGCCTGTTGGCCATATGAATTTCTTCTTTGGAGAACTGTCTGTACAGATCCTCTCCCATTTTTTAATTGGATTATTTGCTTTTTGTTTATTGAGGTGCATGAGCTCTTTATATATTTTGGATGTCAACCCTTTATCGGATCTGTCATTTATGAATATATTCTCCTATACTGTAGGGTACCTTTTTGTTCTATTGATGGTGTCCTTTGCTGTACAGAAGCTTTTCAGCTTGATATAGTCCCACTTGTTCATTTTTGCTTTTGTTTCCCTTGCCTGGGGAGATAGGTTCATGAAGAAGTCACTCAAGTTTATGTCTAAGAGATTTTTGCCTATGTTTTTTCTGAGTTTTATGGTTTCATGACTTACACTCAGGTCTTTGATCCAGTTTGAGTTTCCTTTTGTGTATGGGGTTAAACAATGATCCAGTTTCATTCTCTTACATGTAGCTGTCCACTTTGGCCAACACCAGCTGTTGAAGTGGCTGTCATTTCTCCATTGTATATCCATAGCTGCTTATCGTATATTAATTGACCACATAAGTTTGGGTTTATAGCTGGACTCTCTAGTCTGTTCCATTGGTCTATGGGTCTGTTCTTGTGCCAGTACAAATTGTCTTGATTACTGTGGCTTTGTAGTAGAGCTTGAAGTTGGGAAGCAAGATCCCCCCTGCTTTATTCTTCCTTCAGAATTGCTTTGGCTATTTGGGATCTTTTGTAGTTCTATATGAATTTTAGAACATTTTGTTCCAGTTCATTGTAGAATGCTGTTGGTATTTTGATAGGGATTGCATTGAATCTGTAGATTGCTTTAGGCAGGCTGGGCATTTTGACAATTCCTACCCAAGAGCATGGGATGAATTTCCATTTGTTAATTTCTTTAATTTATCTTAAGAGTGTCTTGCTGTTTTCAGGGTATAGGTCTTTCACTTCCTTGGTTAGGTTTATTCCTAGGTATTTTATTCTTTTTGATGCAACTGTCAGTGGAATTGTTTTCCTGATTTCTCTTCTTGCTAGTTCATTGTTAGTGTATAGGGATGCAACAGATTTCTGTGTATTAATTTTGCATACTGCAACTTTGCTGAATTCACGTACTAGTTCTAGTAGTTTTGGAGTGGATTCTTTAGGGTTTGTTATGTATAATATGTCATTTGCAAATAGTGAGTTTGACTTCTTCCTTATCAATCTGGCTGCCTTGTATTTCTGTTTTGTCTGATTGCTGTGGCTAGGACCTCCAGTACTATGTTGAATAAAAGTGGGGAGAGTGGGCATCCCTGTCTTGTTCTCGGTCTTAATTGAAAAGCTTTCAGCTTCTCACTGTTAACTATGATGTTGGCTGTGGGTTTGTCATATATGGCCTTTATTATTGTGAGGTACTTGCCCTTTATATCCAGTTTGTTGAGACTTTTTATCATGAATGGATGTTGAATTTTGTCAAATGCTTTTTCAGCATCTCTGGAGACAATCATGTGGTTTTTGTCCTTCTTTTTGTCGATGTGGTGGATGATGTTGATGGATTTTCGAATGTTGTACCATCCTTGCATCACTGAGATGAAACCCACTTGATTATAGTGTATGATACTCCTGATGTATTTTTGAATTAGGTTTGCTAATAT
The DNA here is from genome assembly GCF_030020395.1 of Manis pentadactyla. Taxonomy (NCBI): domain Eukaryota; kingdom Metazoa; phylum Chordata; class Mammalia; order Pholidota; family Manidae; genus Manis; species Manis pentadactyla. The sequence continues at coordinate 39,851,604 of NC_080025.1, read as the reverse complement.
TTTGTTGAGTATTTTTGCATCCATGTTCTTCAGGGATGTTGCTCTGTAATTTTCTTTTTTTGTGGGTTCTTTGCCTGGTTTTGGTATTAGAGTGATGCTGGCTTCATAGAATGAATTTGGAAGTATTCCCTCTTCTATTTTTTGGACTATTTTAAGGCAAATGAGTATATGTCTTCTCCAAATTGTCTGATAAAATTCAGCGGTGAATCCATCTGGACTGGGACTTTTGTTCTTGGGTTGTTTTTTGATTACCGATTCAATTTCATTGCTGGCAATTGGTCTGTTTAGATCTTCTGTTTCTTCCTTGGTCAGTGTTGGAATGTTGCATTTTCCTAGAATGTTCTCCATTTCTTCTAGGCTAACCAGCTTGTTAGCATATAGATTTTCAAAATATTCTCTAATAATTCTTTGTATTTCTGTGGTATCCATCATAATTTTTTTCTTTCTCATTTCTATTCTGTTTATGTGTGTAGATTCTCTTTTTCTCTTAATAGGTCTGGCTGGGGGTTTATCTATTTTGTTTATTTTCTCAAAGAACCAGCTCTTGGTTTCATTGACTTTTTTTCAATTGTTTAATATTTCTCAATTTTATTTATTTCTTCTCTGATGTTTATTATGTCCCCCCTTCTGTTGACTTTGGGCCTCATTTGTTTTTCTTTTTCCAGTTTCAATAATAGTGAATGTAGACTATTCATTTGGGATGGTTCTTCCTTCTTTAAATAGGCCTGGATTGCTATATACTTTCCTCTTACTTAGCACTGCCTTCACTGCATCCCACAGAAGTTGGGGCGTTGTGCTGTTGTTTTCATTTATCTCCATATATTCCTTGATCTGTGTTTTAATTTGGTCGTTGATCCATTGATTATTTAGGAGCACGTTGTTAAGCCTCCATGTGTTTGTGAGCCTTTTGTTTTCTTTGTAGAATTTATTTCTAGTTTTACATCTTTGTGATCTGAGAAGTTGGTTGGTAGAATTTCAATCTTTTTGAATTTACTGAGGCTCTTTTTGTGGCCTAGTATGTGATCTATTCTGGAAAATGTTCCATGTGCACTTGAGAAGAATGTGTATCCTGCTGCTTTTGAGTGTAGAGTTCTGTAGATGTCTGTTAGGTCCATCTGTTCTAGTGTGTTGTTCAGGCCTCTGTGTCCTTACGCATTTTCTGTGTGGTTGATCTGTCCTTTGGAGTGAGTGGTGTGTTGAAGTCTCCTAAACTGAATGCATTACATTCTATTTCCTCCTTTACCTCTGTTAGTATTTGTTTCACATTTGTAGGTGATCCTGTGTCAGCTACATAGATATTTGTAATAGTTATATCCTCTTGTTGGACTGACCCGTTTATCATTATGTAATGTTCTTGTATCTTGTTATTTTCTTTGTTTTGAAGTCTATTTTGTCTGATATTAGTACTGCAACCCCTGCTTTCTTCTTGCTGTTGTTTGCCTGAAATATGTTTTTCCATCCCTTGACTTTTAGTCTGTACATGTCTTTGGGTTTGAGGTGAGTCTCTTGTAAGCAGCATATAGATGGGTCTTGCTTTTTTATCCATTCTATTACTCTGTATCTTTTGATTGGTGCATTCAGTCTCTTTAAATTTAGGGTCATTATCGATAGATACGTACTTATTGCTATTGCAGGCTTTGGATTCATGGTTACCAAGGATCCGAGGGTCACTTCTTTACTATCTAATCATCTAACTTTAACTCACTTATTATGCTATTATAAACACAGTCTGATGATTCTTTATTTCTCTCCCTTCTTAACTCTTCCTCCTCCACTCTTAATATATTAGTTGTTTTATTCTGTACTCTTTTGTTTCCCTTGACTGCTTTTGTGGATAGCTGATTGTATTTTGCCTTTTGTTAGTATTGGGTTGGTCTGCTTTCTTTGCTGTGATTTTATTTTCTCTGGTAACATCTATTCAGCCTTAGGTGTACTTCCATCTAGAGCCGTCCCTTTAAGATGATGGGTTTTCTTCTGTAGGTGATCTTTTTTCTCTCTCTGGCTGCTTTTAATACTCTGTCTTTGTCTTTGATCTTTGCCATTTTAGTTAGTATATGTCTTGGTGTTTTCCTCCTTGAGTCCCTTGTGATGGGAGATCTGTGGGCTTCCATGGTCTGAGAGACTATTTCCTTCACCAGCTTGGGGAAGTTTTCAGCAATTGTTTCTTCAAAGATAGTTTCTATCCCTTCCCTTTTTCTCTCTCTTCTTCTTCTGGTACCCCTATAATGCAACTACTGTTCCATTTGGATTGGTCGCAGTTATCTTAATATTCTTTCATTACTAGAGATCCTTTTATCTCGGTTTACCTCAGCTTCTCTGTATTCCTGTTCTCGTTTCTATTCCATTAACAGTCACTTGCACCTCATCCAGTATCTGCTGCCTGTGCCAGTCAACGGCACACAGGGAGCAACCTTTGGGTTAATCCGCTGAGCTGCTATGGGCGGGGCAGCCCTCCTTTTGGCCTACAGCACCAGTGGGGGTTGAAGGCAATCAGCACGTGTTCCCCACGAGAATAAAGCCCCTTTGTGCCTTCCAGGCTCTGTGCCATCTCTCCGCTGTCTGTGCCAGGCAACTCTGTACAGGGGGAAGCCTCTGGGTTTGTCCCAGTTAGTTGCGTGCTGGGAGAAGACTCTGTGTGGTTGTTGTGGGCAGGGCTGCTCCCCGGCCGCTCCGCAGCAATGGCAGGTCAGCTGGTTTGATTGCAGTACCAGAGGGGGAGAATGAATGGCAGGCTGCTTAACACCATGAGGAGCTTCGATGCTGCGCTGCCACCCAGGGGGTTAGGGCACCTGAAGTTCCTTAAAGTTCCCAGCCTGCTGGGCTGAGTGTGCCAGGACGATTTCGTCCACTGTTAAACCCTTATCCCTTTAAGAGTTTTAAAGTGCCCGCTTTTCTTTTGTCCCACGGCAGCCGGCTGTGGGGACTATTTGCAGTCTTGGTCTTGGATTTTACTTTTCCATTTCTCTAACATCCAGTACACCATCCAACGTGTGTCTGTGCATCAGGTGCAGATTACTAGAGCTGGTTATTTAGCATCCCTGTGCTTCCACTCCCTCCCCACTCTGATTTTTTTCCTCCCACCAGTGAGCTGGGGTGCGAGGAGTGCTTGGGTTCCCCCAGGTCACAGCTTTGTATCTTACCCTTTTCCTGAGATGCTGAGTTCTCACAGATGTAGATGTAGCCTGGCTGTTGTACTGTATCTTCTTGTCTCTCTTTTAGGAATAGTTGTATTTGCTGTATTTTCAAAATATATATGGTTTTCGGAGGAGATTTCTGCCACCCTACTCATGCTGCCATCTTGAGAATCTCTGAACTACATCAAAATTTTAGACTGTTATGCTGCAAATAATACCATCACGAAATTAAAAGGCAAACCACAGAATGGGAGACAATATTTACCAACTGCAGGGAAAATGGAAGTTTCATAGCCAGGATGCTCACTGACTCTAATCTACTTGCCCACTGTGCACATGCAATGATGCAATACTTGGCTGATAGCATAGGCACCTGTGTGTACCCATGCTGCCTGTGTTGCTGTATAAAGACCTCCTCCCAGTGCTCTACGCAGAGGTGGAGGCAAATTGCAGGTGGAGGACTTGTGGAATGTGGATGTGACTCGAGCACTCGACCTGCCACTGTGAGAATAAAGCCCAGTATAAGACCTTTTACCCTCAACATCCTGTTGTTGTTGTTTTTACTCAATTTCACTGAATCTAGCTGAAACTCTCCAGCACTACATCAACCATACAGCTGATACGGGACTTGCATAAAGAAGTGTTAAATTTTAATTAACAAAAGACAACCCACTAAAACTGGACAAAGGAATGACTGCTAATGGCTCCTGGGTTCCTTTGTAGAGTAATGAAAATGTCCTAAAACTGACTGTAGTGATACTGGCACAACTCAGTGAATATATTAAAGTTGTACACTTCAAATGGGTGAATTGCATGTTTGTGAATTAGATGTCAATAAAAATGTTTTTTTTTAATTGGGCAAAGGATTTGAATAGACATTTCTCCAAAGAAGATGTATAAATGGCCAGCGAGCACATGGAAAGCTTTTGAACATCATTAGTCACGAGGGAAATACAAGTCAAAACCACAGTGAGATAGCACGCCATACTCATTAGGATGGATATGATACAAAAGACAGACAATAACAAGTGTTGACAAGGATGTGGAGAAACTGGAACCCCTTATATACTGCTGGTGGAAATATAAAAATGGTGTAGCCACTTTGTAAAACAGTCTGGCTATTCCTCAGAAAGTTAAAGTTACCATATGACTCAGCAATTTCACTCTGAGATAAATACTCAAGATAAATTAAAACATAAGTCCACATAACTTACATAAAAATGTTCATAGCAGCATTATTCATAATAGCCAAAAAGTGGAAATAACTCAAATACTCATCAACTGATGAATAGACAAATATATTGGCCTATTATTTGGGAATATAAGGGAATGAAGTACTGATACATGCTACATAAAGAAGCCAGTCACAAAAGACCACATATTATATGACTCTGCTTATATAACATGTTCAGAATGAGTAAACTTAGAGACAGAAAGCAGGTTGCTGGTTGCTGGGCATGGGGTGCAGCAGAATGGGAAGTGATTGCTGATGGGCATGAGGTTTCTTTTAGGGAGTAAAAACTATTCTAAAATTAATTCTGGTGATGGTTGCATAACCCTGTGAATATACTGAAATATTCTGAATTGTACACTTTAAAGGGGTGAAGTGTTTAGTATGAGTTATATCTCAAGCTCTTTTTAAAGATACAAGAAAAGCCAGCATATGTGAGTTTGTATTGATAGATGACAGCTGAGTGAAAGGGAAGCAAGGATGGAAAACACGATGAAACTGGACTGAGACACAAACGCAGATAGCGGGGTGGTGGTTTAGGGTGGTGGTGGGGGAGGCACAAAGATGGCCACCCTCAGCTCTCCAGAGGCTGACACAGACAAACACAGATGAGCTACATCACAAGATCCATCAGAAGGGAAAAATTTCAGAGAAAAGAGTCTTTCTCAAACAAAGAGATTTTCTGGTATCAGGATGTGATGGACATTTTCCTTTGGGGCTTCCTAAGGAGAATGGTCATGACTGGCATGAAAGAATGGAAGGAGGGTTCCAGGAGGACCCCCAAGGGGAACCGGGACTGACCGGTCCGATCTGATATTTGACTCTGGACAACTCTATTGAGGAGTCCTATGGAGCTGGTAAAGAATTTGCAACTCAGCCAAACATTTGAAATAAACTAGCTAATGAAGACAGAAGCCATTTTGAACTCAAGGAGAAACCAAAAAGTTATGCAATAAAATAAGTGAAATATTAGTATTCTACATGGTTCAACAGTCAGCAAAATTTAAACAGTCATAAAAATGATAATGATATTAAGGATGCGTTTAACCATATGGTACATAGATTATGTTGTGTATGTATTGATATAACTAAATATGCTGAAAGGAGAGGGGAAGGGAGGTCAACTAGACAATGTCCAATACACCATGTTAGAAGTACGTGTATTATTTTAAAATGTGGAGACAAGTATTAAAAAACCAGCTAAAAAAGTTGAAAGTAGTTGCCTCTGAAAAGCAGACCATGATAGCAGGGCTATGAGGGAGTTGTTATTTTTATTTTTAACATCTAGCACTATTAAACTTCCCAATTTATATTAATATATTACTTTCTTAAATTGGGCCATTGCAACCCCTAGGAGCAAGAGGTAGAAGAGCTCATTGTTTGGGTCAGTTCCTGCCCCCAGACACTTCTCTGGGTATCTTGCCACCCCCAACACAAATGGCATACAGCCCACACATGTCAGGCCCGGCCACAGTCAAAGCACAGGCTGTGGGGGGAGAAAAGTGCTCTCTCCTGCTCCCCCTTTCTGGCACAGCAGACATAACTGAATTCACCCAGAGATAAACACAGGCATAATTACACTATGGTATGACTGAAAAAATCAAACACACATGACTGCAGCTGGAGTCCCAGCTGGTGGGTGACATGAGTCTCGCATCAGATGCAGCTCAGAGGTAGATAAGCTGTCCCAAATACTGCTCTTATTCAGCTACAACAGCTCCCAAGAAGCCTGCCATTCGCCTTTACTATACAGGCCACGCCTAAGTTAACAGAGCTGGTCTGTTATGGCGGGCAGGTAGACAGGTGTTAAGGCTCTTGTGTTGAACACCTAGCCCCCAAATGAATACATAATTATTCCCAGGGATCCACCAAGTTGAGAATAGTTCAGAGAAATGGAAAAGTGAGAGCAGGAAGCAGGAAGTCTCGACAGAAATGAGTTAAAAGCCAGAATTCAACAAGGATACTGGGTTGGATATTGGAAGAGAAAAAAGGACATTAGTGGGAAAACTGACAAAATTCAAATAATGCCTGAAGTTCAATTAATAATAATATATCAGGGTAGGTTTCTTTTTTAGCAAACGTAGCATGGACTATAAGATGTGAAAATCACGAAAACTGGGTAAGAGGTATGCAAGAACTCTGTATTCATTTTGTGACTTCTCTATAAATCTAAAATTATTTCCAAACTTAAAAGTATACACTCATACTGTGCCAAAAACACTAAATAAAAACCTAAATTAAGGCCCCTGGCTCTGAGTTCCAGGGAGTAAGGCTAGCGTGGTGGAGAGGGAGAGGCCGCGGCAGGAGTGAGTTCGTTTGGGTGGGACAGGGCCTTGCAGGCAGGGAAGGATTCAGGTCTTTATCCTGAGGCTGACGGTGTCAGGCAAACTCCCCAGCATGCCTCCAGGGCATGAGGAGGTGGGCAGCCTGGGGTCTGCAGATGAAGGAACCAGTGGGAGCAGGTTACTCAGCATGTGAGCAGAGAAGGGACCCACACTAGCCAAGTGTCCAGTCTGGCAGAAGGCCAGGCAATTTGTAATTCTTCCAACCTGGACTTTAGCAGCCCCAGGTTAGCTGTAAGGATGTGGGAGGGGCCAGCAGAGCTCCCAGAAGCAGCAGGTTGCATGTTATCCCACCACTCTCACCTGACATCCAGACCAAACTCCGTGCCATTTCTGAAGCCGGGGAGCAAAACTAAGATGACTCTGGTGATTTCACAGGTCACAGCCGGGCAGGACCAAGGTTGCCTCCCCAGTGAGCAGTGGCCAGGCGACCTCTGAGGCTTTCTAACTATGATGCCACATAGCCATTAGGCAGGACCTGAGGCTAATTTTACAGTGAAATCCTGTTCTTCTCTGACATTTAGAAATATAAACATATTTTTGTGAAATGCCTTTACAGAGACCTCTGTACACACAGAACTAAGTGTGCCAATCATTCAAGCCTTACTAGTAACTGATAATGGTCATCTCTAACTGGCCACCCATGGACGTGTTTTGCTTGACCCACAATAGTTTTAAGATAAGAAAACTTTACAGAAAAATCTAGATTTCCAACTTTTTGTGAAGAATCTGAAACTTGTCAAAAATCAGCTGGCCCTGAGGGGTGCCTACTGCCCCTCGCCCCAACCTGTAACATGATGAGACCTTTTCTAGTTTTCTGCTCTTCCTTCCCATCACTCCCTGCAGACAAAGCTGGTAGGCTGTACATATTCATTCATATCCTGGGCCCTGCAGGCATTTGCATTCACTGTCTTTTCCTACAGAACCTCTTCCTGCTACTCATAAAAGCACACCAGCCATTTCACAAGCAAGACTTCATTCCCTTGTCAGTGCCTCTCAAACTCTCCCACCAAACCCCAGACAGCACCTAGGGGCATGGCTGCAGATTCTGGGAACAGAAGCAAATAAAGGGAGATGCGGTCTTGAATCACACTCAATGGATTTTAAGTCAGTAGAATTCAAAATTCTTTTGACATCACAAGCTTTACCTTAAAAACTAACCTATGGCATTTTATTTCATTTATGTACACTGTATTCTATTCCATGATACAACTGTATTAAACTTCATACATGTTTTCAGTTATGTGTCAATTAAAGGACTACCTTTCTCCCCCTAAAAACTCAGTGTTAATGGAGCTCTGCACAGTATACCAGGCTTACACTGTGTTTTCTGTCTCTGCCAGAACCACACTGGCCCCAGCTTGAGAAGCTCAGATGCCAGCTGACCAGTGCTCTGTCCCCTAGGATTTCAGGGTATCTAGGAAGTCCCCAGTAGGCTTACCTGCTCATTTTCTCACATTACAGGCTAAAATGTGTATTTTTCCTCCCTCACAGGGATCTACATTAGCCCCGTTAGCAGGAAACCTAATGTCTGCCACTCAGATGACTCACACTCCTGCAGGCCAGCTTCTCTGCAGGCCGGCTAATGAGATGCAGAGTACATGGGTGAGCATGTTTGCTACAGGTAATTATAAAGCTCTTTCCATGTACCTCTTGCTAATAGATTCCAGTCATCTGCCTTATGTGGGTTTACCATATTCCTCTTGTTCCAGGACTGCATACAGAAATCTGGGAAACACAGCACACTTACCATGATAAAAAGTAAGTGAAAAAGTGGGGCGGAAGATGGCGGCGTGAGTAGAGCAGCGGAAATCTCCTCCCAAAACCACATATATCTATGAAAATATAACAAAGACAACCCTTCCTAGAATAAAGACCAGAGGACACAGGACAATATCCAGACCACATCCGCACCTGAGAGAACGCAGCGCCTTGTGAAGGGGGTAAGATACAAGCCCCGGCCCGGCGGGAGCCAAGCGCCCATCCCCCCAACTCCTGGACGGAGAAGAATAGGCACAGCGGGAGGGAGACGGAGCACAGGGCTGCCGAACACCCAGCCCCAGCCATCCGGGCCAAAGTGCAGGGCCCTCGATACTAGGAAAACAGGGCAGCAAGAACAGTGAGCGGGCACTGGAGACCGGGTGTCAGTGGACATAAGAAAAGCGCGCGACCATTTTTTTTTTTTCTTTTTGCTGTTTTGTTTTGGTGAGCGCTTTTTGGAAGTCTTAAAGGGATAGGGAACCCAATACTAGGGAAACAGGGCAGCAAGACTGGTGAGCAGAGGCCCAAGGCTGGCACCGGAGAATAAAGAAAAATGAGCGACCACCTTTTTTTTTTAATTTAAAAATTTTTTTCTCTCTCTCTTTTTTTTTTTTCTTGGTGGTCGTTGTTTTGTTTTGGCGGGTGCTTTTTGGAAGTCTTAAAGGGCAGAGCGGGACACTTGATCCAGAGGTAGGGAATCCAGAGATCTCTGGGCACCCTAACCCCTGGGCTGCAGGGAGCAGGGAGGCCCCTTACAGAGATAAATAGCCTCCCAGCCGCTCCTGCTCCAACACGAGTCCACCACTTTGGAGTAGCTGCCCGAGCCAGGCCACACCTACAGCAACAGCGGAGATTAACTCCATAGCAGCTGGGCAGGAAGCACAAACCCTGTCTGCGCGCAGCTGCGCAGCACAAGCCACTAGAGGTCGCTGTTCTCCCAGGAGAGGAGGGCCACAAACCAACAAGAAAGGAAGTCCTTCCAGCCGTCACTCGTCCCAGCTCTGCAAACTATTCCTATTACCATGAAAAGGCAAAGCTAAAGGCAGACACAGATCACAGAGACAACAACAGAGAAGGAGACAGACCTAACAGTCTTCTTGAAAAAGAATTCAAAATAAGAATCATAAACATGCTGACAGAGATGCAGAGAAATACGCAAGAGAAATGGGATGAAGTCCAGAGGGAGATCACAGATGCCAGAAAGGAGATTACAGAAATGAAACAAACTCTGGAAGGGTTTATAAGCAGAATGCATACAATGCAAGAGGCCATTGATGGAATTGAAATCAGAGAACAGGAACGCATAGAAGCTGACATAGAGAGAGACAAAAGGAACTCCAGGAATGAAAAAATATTAAGAGAACTGTGTGACCAATCCAAAAGGAACAATATCCGTATTATAGGGGTCCCAGAAGAAGAAGAGAGAGGAAAAGAGATGGAAAGTATCTTAGAAGAAATAATTGCTGAAAACTTCCCCAAACTGGGGGAGAAAATAATCGAACAGACCACAGAAATACACAGAACCCCCAACAGAAAGGATCCAAGAAGGACAACACCAAGACACATAATAATTAAAATGGCAAAGATCAAGGGCAAGGAAAGAGTGTTAAAGGCAGCTAGAGAGAAAAAGGTCACCTATAAAGGGAAACCCATCAGGCTAACATCAGATTTCTCAACAGAAACCCTACAGGCCAGAAGAGAATGGCATGATATATTTAATACAATGAAACAGAAGGGCCTTGAACCAAGGATACTGTATCCAGCACGACTATCATTCAAATATGACGGTGGGATTAAACAATTCCCAGACAAACAGAAGCTGAGGGAATTTGCTTTCCACAAACCACCTCTACAGGACATCTTACAGGGACTGCTCTAGATGGGAGCACTCCTAGAAAGAGCACAGCACAAAACACCCAACATATGAAGAATCAAGGAGGAGGAACAAGAAGGGAGAGAAGAAAAGAATCTCCAGTGTATATAACAGCTCAATAAGCGAGCTAAGTTAGGAAGTAAGATACTAAAGAGGCTAACCTTGAACCTTTGGTGACCATGAATTTAAACCCTGCAATGTAAGTAAGTACATATCTTTCAATAGTCACCCTAAATGTTAATGGGTTGAATGCACCAATCAAAAGACACAGAGTAACAGAATGGATAAAAAGCAAGACCCATCTATACGCTGCTTACAAGAAACTCACCTCAAACCCAAAGACATGTACAGACTAAAAGTCAAGGGATGGAAAAACATATTTCAAGCAAACAACAGTGAGAAGAAAGCAGGGGTTGCAGTACTAATATCAGACAAAATAGACTTCAAAACAAAGAAAGTAACAAGAGATAAAGAAGGACACTACATAATGATAAAGGGCTCAGTCAAACAAGAGGATATAACCATTCTAAATATATATGCACCCAACACAGGAGCACCAGCATATGTGAAACAAATACTAACAGAATTAAAGGGGGATATAGACTGCAATGCATTCATTCTAGGAGACTTCAACACACCACTCACCCCAAAGGATAGATCCACTGGGCAGAAAATAAGTAAGGACACGGAAGCACTGAACAACACAGTAGAGCAGATGGACCTAATAGACATCTATAGAACTCTACATCCAAAAGCAACAGGATATACATTCTTCTCAAGTGCACATGGAACATTCTCCAGGATAGACCACATACTAGGCCACAAAAAGAGCCTGAGAAAATTCCAAAAGACTGAAATCCTACAAACCAACTTTTCAGACCACAAAGGCATAAAACTAAACTGTACAAAGAAAGCAAAGAGGCTCACAAACACATGGAGGCTTAACAACACACTCATAAATAATCAATGGATCAATGACCAAATCAAAATGGAGATCCAGCAATATATGGAAACAAATGACAACAACAACACTAAGCCCCAACTTCTGTGGGACACAGCAAAAGCAGTCTTAAGAGGAAAGTATATAGCAATCCAAGCATATTTAAAAAAGGAAGAGCAATCCCAAATGAATGGTCTAATGTCACAATTATCGAAATTGGAAAAAGAAGAACAGATGAGGCCTAAGGTCAGCAGAAGGAGGGACATAATAAAGATCAGAGAAGAAATAAATAAAATTGAGAAGAAAAAACAATAGCAAAAATCAATGAAAACAAGAGCTGGTTCTTCAAGAAAATAAACAAAATAGATAAGCCTCTAGCCAGACTTATTAAGAAGAAAAGAGAGTCAACACTAATCAACAGTATCAGAAACGAGAAAGGAAAAATCACGACGGACCCCACAGAAATACAAAGAATTATTAGAGAATACTATGAAAACCTATATGCTAACAAGCTGGGAAACCTAGGAGAAATGGACAATTTCCTAGAAAAATACAACCTTCCAAGATTGACCCAGGAAGAAACAGAAAATCTAAACAGACCAATCACCAGCAACGAAATTGAAGCCGTAATCAAAAAACTACCAAAGAACAAAACCCCCGGGCAAGATGGATTTACCTCGGAATTTTATCAGACATACAGGGAAGACATAATACCCATTCTCCTTAAAGTTTTCAAAAAAATAGAGGAGGAGGGGATACTCCCAAACTCATTCTATGAAGCTAACATCACCCTAATACCAAAACCAGGCAAAGACCCCACCAAAAAAGAAAACTACAGACCAATATCCCAGATGAACGTAGATGCAAAAATACTCAACAAAATATTAGCAAACCGAATTCAAAAATACATCAAAAGGATCATACACCATGACCAAGTGGGATTCATCCCAGGGATGCAAGGATGGTACAACATTCGAAAGTCCATCAACATCATCCACCACATCAACAAAAAGAAAGACAAAAACCACATGATCATCTCCATAGATGCTGAAAAAGCATTTGACAAAGTTCAACATCCATTCATGCTAAAAACTCTCAGCAAAATGGGAATAGAGGGCAAGTACCTCAACATAATAAAGGCCATCTATGATAAACCCACACTCAACATTATATTGAACAGCGAGAAGCTGAAAGCATTTCCTCTGAGATCGGGAACTAGACAGGGATGCCCACTCTCTCTACTGTTATTTAACATAGTACTGGAGGTCCTAGCCACGGCAATCAGACAAAACAAAGAAATAAAAGGAATCCAGATTGGTAAAGAAGAAGTTAAACTGTCACTATTTGCGGATGACATGATACTGTACATAAAAAACCCTAAAGACTCCACCCCAAAACTACTAGAACTGATATCAGAATACAGCAAAGTTGCAGGATACAAAATCAACACACAGAAATCTGTGGCTTTCCTATATACTAACAATGAACCAACAGAAAGAGAAATCAGGAAAACAACTCCATTCACAATTGCATCAAAAAAAATAAAATACCTAGGAATAAACCTAACCAAAGAAGTGAAAGAATTATACTCTGAAAACTACAAGTCACTCTTAAGAGAAATTAAAGGGGACACTAAGAGATGGAAACTCATCCCATGCTCGTGACTAGGAAGAATTAATATTGTCAAAATGGCCATCCTGCCCAAAGTAATATACAGATTTTATGCAATCCCTATGAAACTACCAGCAACATCCTTCAATGAACTGGAACAAATAATTCAAAAATTCATATGGAAACACCAAAGACCCCGAATAGCCAAAGCAATCCTGAGAAAGAAGAATAAAGTAGGGGGCATCTCACTCCCCAACTTCAAGCTCTACTATAAAGCCATAGTAATCAAGACAATTTGGTACTGGCACAAGAACAGAGCCACAGACCAATGGAACAGACTAGAGAATGCAGACATTAACCCAGACATATATGGTCAATTAATATTTGATAAAGGAGCCATGGACATACAATGGCGAAATGACAGTCTCTTCAACAGGTGGTGCTGGCAAAACTGGACAGCTACATGTAGGAGAATGAAACTGGACCATTGTCTAACCCCATATACAAAAGTAAACTCAAAATGGATCAAAGACCTGAATGTAAGTCATGAAACCATTAAACTCTTGGAAGAAAACATAGGTAAAAACCTCTTAGACATAAACATGAGTGACCTCTTCTTGAACATATCTCCCCGGGCAAGGAAAACAACAGCAAAAATGAGTAAGTGGGACTATATTAAGCTGAAAAGCTTCTGTACAGCAAAAGACACCATCAATAGAACAAAAAGGATCCCTACAGTATGGGAGAATATATTTGAAAATGACACATCCAATAAAGGCTTGACGTCCAGAATATATAAAGAGCTCACACGCCTCAACAAACAAAAAACAAATAACCCAATTAAAAAATGGGCAGAGGAACTGAACAGACAGTTCTCCAAAAAAGAAATACAGATGGCCAACAGACACATGAAAAGATGCTCCACATCGCTAATTATCAGAGAAATGCAAATTAAAACTACAATGAGGTATCACCTCACACCAGTAAGGATGGCTGCCATCCAAAAGACAAACAACAACAAATGTTGGCGAGGCTGTGGAGAAAGGGGAACCCTCCTACACTGCTGGTGGGAATGTAAACTAGTTCAACCGTTGTGGAAAGCAGTATGGAGGTACATCAAAATGCTCAAAACAGACTTACCATTTGACCCAGGAATTCCACTCCTAGGAATTTACACTAAGAATGCAGCAGTCAAGTATGAGAAAGATCAGTGCACCCCTATGTTTATCGCAGCACTATTTACAATAGCCAAGAATTGGAAGCAACCTAAATGTCCATCGATAGATGAATGGATAAAGAAGATGTGGTACATATACACAATGGAATACTACTCAGCCATAAGAAAAGGGCAAATCCAATCATTTGCAGCAACATGGATGGAGCTGGAGGGTATTATGCTCAGTGTAACAAGCTAAGCGGAGAAAGAGAAATACCAAATGATTTCACTTATCTGTGGAATGTAAGAACAAAGGAAAAACTGAAGGAACAAAACAGCAGCAGAATCACAGAACTCAAGAATGGACTAACAGGTACCAAAGGGAAAGGGACTGGGGAGGATGGGTGGGTAGGGAGGGATAAAGGGGTGGGAGAAGTAGGGGGGTATTAAGATTAACATGCATGGGGGGGTAGGAGAAAAGGGAGGGCTGTACAACACAGAGAAGGCAAGTAGTGATTCTACAACATTTTGCTATGCTGATGGACAGTGACTGTAAAAGGGGTTTATAGGGGAGACCTGGTATAGGGGAGAGCCTAGTAAACATAATATTCGAAATGTAAGTGTAGATTAGTGATACCAAAAACAAAACAAAACAAAAAATAACAGGGCAGTTCCTGTGTGGTAACCTCCAATGAGTTCTACACAATGGTATAAAGGGCATATAAAAGTGTAGGCAAAGGGTCTGTTTGCGTTTATACAGAAGATCAAAGCCTAATTGGGCTACCCCGAAAATGAACTAAGATACGATATGAAAAAGAACTTCCAACATCAGCACTCTCTGGAAGACTCATGCCAGAAGATGATCATCAAAAAACCCCAACAAAGATCCAGGCACTGCTACAGCTGTAGATGCACTCATCCCACCAGCTCCTGGACTTGCCACGGGAATGAAGGAGATATCTAAGCTGGCCTGTGCATATAGTAAAACAACAAATTTGACTGGATCTATACTGTTGGAACTCAATCAAGAATTAGGAGAAGTGCAAATTGTAGCACTCCAAAATCTTACAACTACAGACTATTTACTGTTAAAAGAGCATAAGGGATGTGAACATTCCCCAGGAATGGGTTGTTTTAATTTGTCTGATTTCTCTCAGACTGTTCAAGTTCAGTTGGACAATATCCACCATATCATAGATAAGTTTTCACAAATGCCTAAGGTGCCTAACTGGTTTTCTTGGTTTCACTGGAGATGGCTGGTAATTACAGGTATGCTTTGGTTATGTAACTATACTCCTATTATGTTAATGTGTGTGTGCAATTTAAGTAGTAGCTTAAAACCTATACATGCTGAAGTACTCTACAAGAAGATATGTCAAAGAAATAATCAATCTTCCCATGTTTTCTTCCGCCTGCTACTTCTATAGCTTTTCTTCTTCCTTCCTAATTACAACCCTTAAATAGAATTCGTGCCTCATATCAAATTTACCGAGTATCACAATTCTTCCAAGTGGTAAAGATACCTCAAGACAAATGCTGGGCATAGAAGCCACAGGGCATAAATCTGCAAAGAAGTAAAAAGCTAACCTTTTCAAACAATAAGGCTTCCCTCTCACTTACCAACTTCACATTTCCCTGTATGGCCCCGGAAGATGACTGGTGGTTAGCCAGAGACGGGTAAGATTCCTCAAGGGAGGAACAACCTAAGACAGGCACAGTCGCAGGGGGGCCATCAGGTGAGAAATTGGGGATCAACAGAGGTGAGGCTTAGAACCTCACCCCCCCTGTTCTGAGAGAAATCTTCTGCATACATGGATGTTTTATTGCCCTTGTCTAGCTTGGATTAACACATAGTGTACAGGCACACACCTGATCATCTACATTTGCTCTCTTACAACACTAAACTATGTTTTCTACCTTTATCTTGTATCTACCTACCACTTCAGCATTTTATTAAAAATCATAATAATAAAGAGAGAAATGTGGTATCCACATATAAATCAAGTATAAAAACCAAATGAGTATTCATATTTGAACTGACTGTTTATAGTTCATAATGCATGAGCAAAACCGAAAGTTTCTGTGATGACTGCCCTTGTACTGTTCACTATGTAACTTATTCATTATGTAAGAATTTGTTCTCCATGTAAGAACTTGTTTGTTATGCCTCAGAGGATTGGAGACTGATGAAAATTAGGCTTGGGGTGGATTAATGATTGTGCATTGAGCATTGACTCCCCTATACAGAATTTTATTGTCGTTAACAACCATTTGATCAATAAATATGAGAGATGCCCTCACAAAAAAAAAAAAAAAAAAAAGGACAGACTTCCAATGGTAAAATAAATAAGTAACCGGGATGTAATGTATAGCATAAGGAATATAGTCAAGATATTGTAACAGCTTGGTAGGGTGATAGCTGGAACCTAGAATTATGTATATAAATGTTTTATCACTGTGTTGTACACTTGAAACTAATGTAATGTAATACTGTGTGTCAACTACCCTTCAATAAAAAATAATTATCTAAAAAAAGAAAAAAAGAAAAAGAAATAGTTGAGGGGATTCCCTGATGTCTTTCTTCATCTCATTTCAAATATGCTATCTTACATTTGCAAAGATCTTGCTATTAAATTAATCTAATCTGAAAAAAAAAAAAAGTAAGTGAAAGATGAGGAAAAGCTAGCAAACATTATGGCTTCTGCAACAGGTACTTCAAGAAAACGAATCCCAAAAGCAGTTCCCAATACCCGACAAAATCTACAGTCTGATTGGGGGCTTGGGGGTGTAGGAATCTTGTTTTATTATCATACGTGTCTATGAACACCCACGGTGGGACTGGCCACATAGCAGGGAGAACGCCACATCCAAGAGGTGTGCCGACAGATGACGGATAATCCAAGCAGCTGGAGACCAAGTGTTCTAAATGGACTAAATTACCTAAAGGTTTGATAAGGGAGATTGGGCCAGTTCATCATAAACCATTCCCAAGAATTAAAAACACCCAGGCAGGTAAGCAAAGGTCCATGTACACAGTCATGGGACAGGAAGGTTGGCAAGGGGCTGGAGCCCCCTGATCATTTGCCCTCCCTCAGGGCAGGTGACCCCTGGGCCAGGCATATACATTTCTTTGGAACAATAGACTGATGACAGATGTATATAGCCCATGGCTTAATTTCTAATAAAATGCCCAAATCTGTGGTTCATCTGGACAAAAGCTAAGGAAGTGCCCCTCAAACATCACTTTTGCAACTGGGACTGAAGTAGAATGCTCTTAAAGACCTTTCCCCCTTTCCTTCCTCCCTCAGAAACAGGGTCCGTCTCACAGTCAGCCATCCTCCCCAGGATGACTGTTAGGGGCAGGCCTGCGCAGGCACCTCTGTCTCTGAGTGCCTGCCCTCAGCACACCAACAAAAGGAGGAGGCATCTGCTGATGAGCATGGGTTTCATCTGCTTCCTTTACCCCAGACACTACATCCCAGACAGACACACGACCAGCTACATGAAGAATGCTTCCTCCTTCCCAAAAGAAGTGTGGAACTATTCAGTAAGAAATCCCCCTTTTAAAAAAAATCCCATATACTTAAAAGCTAGTACTCCCCTCCTTTCTGAAGGATAAAATTCTGCTTTCAAATCAGGAAAAGGCTCATCCCCCTCCCACTCCCACCATGGTCACCTTAGGGAATGCCTGCCTGGCCAGGAAAACAGCCCCTGGGCAGTCCTCACCAAGACTGGGCCACTCCCCCAGCACAGGGCCGCTGCATGACCAGCTCAAGGCGCCCCAACAATCGAGTAGTGAATGTTGCTCCCAGAATGAGGGAGGACACTTGGAAACACATGTGCTTGGGAGAGGCACAGCATTTCATTTGCTACATTAGTTCAATAACTCCTGGCACAACCCCACTTTGTAGTATTCTATACGTCAGCCATCAGAACGAAGGTCCAGGCATGGGAACCCAAGCAAGGCAGGGGACTGTCAGCCTCTCTCTGAAACAGGACTACCAACACCCAATGAATGTAATTAAGTGCTAAGATTTTAAACCTCTGCAACTCATAACATGGGGAAAACATATTTTAGTCCAAATAAGCAAATATAAAATGCTTGACCTTGTAGTCACATAAACTGCTAGCAGGGGTATAAATTCAGTTTTAAGAAAAAATCTGAAAGTCAGTCTGACAAAACATACCAGATGCCTTTAAATCTGTCAAAAAGCTTTGGTCAAATTATTCCATTTCTAGACAGCTATCACTCAAAAAAATCCAAAATCCACAAAGATGCTTATCTTATAATTCCTAAGATATAGGAAAATGGGGAACAGCTAAATAATTCAACATCGGGAGAACTGATAATCAATAGCTATGTCATAAAATATCACATGGCCACTAAAGCGTTGATGGGTGATTGTTAATGGAATAGAATGGGATGGTCATGACAGGAGAACGCAAACTGTATGTATGTCATGACCACCATATGAAAAAGGCAAAGAAAACGCTGGAACAGAAAGCACTAGGCAATGTTAATGGTTGCTGTCTTGGAGTGAACTTTGAGTACCTTGTTTTTGTTTCTTTGTCATTTCTCTAGTTTTCAATTACTCCACAATTAGAGCGCATTAGCTTTACTGTTTCACCAGTAAGGCAATGTAACTCTGAAGTGAAGCCTATATGAAATGAAAAGTGGAAGACAGGTGAGGGCGAGGGCTCTCCCAGAGGAAGGAGCAGGGCAGGTTCTCCTAGGGCAGCTCCGGTAAAATGCAGGCACGCCCCCTCCTCCCCAGAGCTGGCGCTGCTCGCCAACAGCCGCAGCAGCTTCGTCTGTGCGTCTCCGCAGCAAAGAGCCCCAGGCGGCTTGCAGTAAGACTGGCATAAGTTTACAGCAACTCAAACCTGTCTGCCGTGTTGTGGTTTGATCCCTTCTAAAGTCACTGGAAGTTTTTACTGAGAACAAAGTGATGCCTGGAATATTAGGATATGAAACAACAGCACCCAGCACTCACAGTGAGCACATCCTCCTGTAACCTGTCTGGGGAAAACTTCCCACCAAGCTCCAACAGGACAAAATGTGCTCAGTGCCAGATCAGATTCTGAGTGCTTCCCAAGCACATCTCAAAGGTCGACTTTCCCAGCGAAGCAAATATCTAATGCACAAAAACATGGCAAAAGAAAGTCTTATTCCTTTCTCCTAAAGGGAACACTGAGTGGGGGAGGAGATCGGCTAGGTAGAGAAAAGGCCCATCTTTCCCTTAGCGTAAGTGTTGGAGGGCAGGGAGGCACTCAAACACACTGAAGGAGAAAATGAAAGTTAAAGCAGGACAAACATAAAAAATGAGTGGTGAGGTGACAAAGAGTGGAGAGGTGGAGGGACAGGTTAGGAGCCAGACAGTGAAATGGGAGGAAAGGAAGAAACGGGCTCCACTCCAGGTAAGGCCTGTGCCTTCTGTGGGTTTCTAGTACGCACTGCATGGGGAAGGCAGTCCATTAAGGGACTAGATGACACGGACAAATACAAGCACCTTTTGAATTTAGAAACAGCGATGAGAGAAGGAATGCAAGTTAGCTGACTTCAAAAGCTCAGTGCAAAATGCTTTTCCTCCCAATTAGTTTAAATTGCCTTAAAGGGCTGCTCTGTTCACACTGTCTCCAGAAATGGGGTGGTGAATATTTTCTCATTCCCATCTTAAATTAAATTCTGTACCTATCAGAAAGCAAATGACACATATATATATATATATTAAGGACAGCAGCCACCATTTATTAGGTATCTATTAACTGGCAGACCTCCACACTCAGATCTCTAAGCTCTTAGAGTACATCTCCTGCAAGACATGCATGATCTCTCCGGTGCTACAAAGCCCAGGAAAGTGAAGCAACTTGACTGACACAACAATGATGGAATCAGTTAGAAGCTCGGGTCTGTCTGGCTCCCAAGTTGTTCTTTTCCTACCACATTACATCACCTCCCAAAACAGGAAAACCTCAGCCCCTCCTCAGGCAGAAGTCTGATCTGCCAGGTGCTGACAATGGAGCGCTGGCCTCGGGAGAGTCCTCCCTATGCCGGAGCCTCTCTGCTGTGTTGACTCAGAACAGTGACACACAACACTGTGGACCCTGTGGAGACAACACACAGGATTTCCTAGACTGGACTCCTGAACTCAAAGAAAAAAACATACACACTGCTGACTGCAAATCACTAACAAACGCTCACACACCTTAGAAAGACAGCAACCAAGACCTGTGCCCTGCACTATTCTAGGCTAAGTCAGGGGAGCTTTCTGGGCTTCAATGTCGCTGCTGCAGCAAAAATGACACATGCTTGCCAACAGAATTACAGATGTCAATTTTCATTAACTAAATTAAACTTGGAAACATTCAGGAGGTAAAGGTATAGGCACAGAACTTAATTTTATCTCATAACCTTATCTCCTATGTCTTCCACCATCAGGAGGCACTGTTAGAAACTGCAGTTCACCAACTATTTTTAAATTTTGGATTCAAGAATTTTTTTCAAAAAGGAGGGGTCTGAGGAACAGTTTTTAACATAGTTCCAGCAATCAGTTCCACTGCCAAGCACAATTTAATGGAGCTCTATTTTCATTCCTACTTGGGAGAAGTACTCAGGATGTGCTGGTGGGGTTCTCATGAATAAAACTTCTGCAAGGGGCCTACTTCCAAAGTGAAAGAAATAGAAGGCTAGCCTGGGGAGCCATAGGATATGATATAGACCCTATTATACAGACCCTAACACAAGGGTACTAGGTTTGGCTGTAAACTCTAATTCATCTACTGCAAAACAAGTAGTATTTAGATTACGGATCTAGGCCCAGTGGCTTTGGTTTAAATATGACCCTTAAGGAAACCAATGGGACAAACTGGGAGTGAGTCCTACCAGAAGCCCACACCCTGTACTCAACCTGAACAAGCACACGCACCATGGCTACTTAGGTAGACACCATCACATACGGAGCTCCCATCTCCAACCTCTGACTTCACTGGTATCACTGTGCTCCCTTCTCTTCCACCCTTAACACACACACACACACACCTGCATACACATATTTTCACTTACATTCTTCCAAGGCCTGGCAGCTGGACATTTCTCTCCAGACCCTGGAACCTCCTGGTAGGACTGCCCCCAGGTCCCTGTTCAGCATCACAGGCAGCACACTGCACAGCCCAGGGGATGCCATTTATAAAGGCTGTGCTGTGACAGGCACAGCCTGGAGGGGTGCCTTTTGGTGACCCTGGCTGCTACTTACCTGTTCAAAATTTACAATCATGTATCTGTTTCCCTTCCACCCTCTGTGATTTCCAAAATGCAAAAGATTATGGAGAACTGTGATCACAAGTAAAGAAGAGGAGCAGAGAGAACTTCCCATACAAAGGCACTCCTCCGGACCCATTCACTGCTGTCAAGTGACCAGTTAGTTCTAAACTCATAAGTGATCATCAGTTAATGCACTTAGGATAAAACATCACAAAACCAGGTGAAGTCTGCTGTCTCACTACTCAGAAAGGCTTGGGACAGGGGAGTTCCCCCGTGCACCATCTAAGGAACGGACAGGGCACGGAAGGGCACTGTGAACTAGCTAAGACTGGTTGGAATTTAAGGTGCATTAATGGATTTCACGTAGGGGAGTGATAGGTTGGATTAGGGCTTCAAAGATTCACATGCGCAAAAGGAGGAAAGCATACAGGGAGGGCAGCCTGAATGCAAAGCTGCAGAAGGGCAGAGCTGGAGGGGCGTCCTGCGTGGTGGAGGGTTGCTGACTAAGACAGACGCCACCAGGGGACATCTGGGGAAGGGGCAAGCTCTGGTTCAGAGACAGGATCTGAGAGACCGCTATGCTACGCCAGTGGAGATTTCTATTAGACAAGGAATCTACAGGGGCTGGGGCTCAGCAGGGAATTACTGCGTTAAACATACAAATTTTGGAGATGCTAGCCATAAATACTGTCATTGAAGATTCAGATGGGGATGAAATGCCCCAGGATCTTTTAGCCAATGAGAAAGAGGAAATCCTCCACCAGGCTCAGGAGATGTTCACATCAAAGGTGCAAATAAGGGGTCTGGGAAGGTGATGGAGGAGGAGGAGCCCCTGGGGAGGGCATGCTCTGCAGTGTGCTGCAGAGAAAAGGGGGATTGTACCTTCCTGAAGAGGTACTGTTCCCACTTGAACCATTACATTAAAACACACTTCTAGGCCAAAAGATAAGCCCATCTAAAACAAGTTACAGAGAGAAATACACCTTTTAAAAAGGTTCTTAAAAAATTATCAAGCTGTCTACAGACTTTGGAGAAGTAGTAGAAAGAAGGGGAGAAAAGCAGTAAACAGCAGAGCTGGGAGGGATGGTGGTGGGTGGGTGGGGTCTGGACTGAGCCCCGGCTGCGGCAGTGCATGCAGGCCAGGCCCTCTCTCTGGGTGCTTCCATCAGTGCATCTGACCTCTCCCTTCTCCCAGCTCAAACAGCAGCTCCTGAAGGATACCACAGCACAGAAGTTAAGAAGCTGGCTTGCAACCATCCTCAGCTTCCCTACACATAAACACTGGAAACAGCAACTCCTATATGCACGACCTTTGATAAACCACCTAACTTCTCAACGAACTGCCAAAACGTACAGTGTCACTGTGGGGGACACAGGTAAGGTATACAGCTAGAACAGTGCCCAGCACACTGTAGGGGAGATCCGGCTCTTATTGGTGCTGTTCTGGCTCAATGGCCTCTTCCAGATGGCCTTTCCCTAAGCTTCAAAGTATTAAAACTCTTTAGGTACAGGCTCCTCTTCGTTTCCCTGTCCCTCACCTCATTAAATACAGCCGTATTGGCCAATTATTTTCACATGAGCAGTATGTCCTTGGCTGAAAATGAAATTCCTTGAGAGTTTTTAAAAGAAAAACAAATTTCACTTACATCATATCTACATATAAATATATACTTTCAAGGACTATAATCGTACTAATATAAAGACTGCTTGTATTAGAATCCTCTCAATGAGCTCTACTAACAAAAATACAACAGAGGAAACACATATAAATTAATGAACACCCAAAATAGCCCATAAACCTCTAGTTTTATAGGAGATGTATGATTCTGTCCAAGGAGGAAATCTCTAAGGGCAGCCTTGACCGCACCAGCCACCACAGGGATGGCCACTCCCACTCAGCTTAGCTGGCCGAGCCCAGGTGTCTTCTTTCCTGCAAGGAAGTGGTAAAAGCATCAGGTGCATCAAGTAATCTGTGGCCTCAATTCCATTATTCCAGAAACCTTTTCCCCATTTGTGATTCATCCTCTTGTGCAACTCAGAAAAGTTGGAAGTGAACCTCAGCTTTCACCAGGACAGCCTCCACATATTTTTACTGCCTTTCTGCCAAGAACTCAAAGCATAAAACAGACCTAAGGCTTATGCTGGCAGATCCTCACTACCCCCAGATGAAGTGTGGTGAACGGTTGCCTGCATTCACTCATCACTCACTCCACAGCCCTTATCAGCAAGGCTCTGAACTGCACCCTGCAGGGTCCCACAGAATGACCCTGCAACGCAGTGATGGGCTATAAAAACCCTTCACTAGCAGTGATTTAGTTACAATATCTGTTTTAAGCAATCATCTTTTTCAATCTTGAGGCAGGTAGAAAAATGCCTCTTCTCCCCTCAGACATACACAATCTAATCCTTGGAAACCTGTGAATCTGTCACCTCACATAGCAGAAGGACATCGCAGATGTGATTAAGTTGAGGATGCTGAGATAGACAGATTATCCTGACTCATCCAGGTGGGCTCAGTGTAATCACAGGAGCCTTTATGAGTGACGGGGAGGCAGAACTGTGAAAGAAATTGAAAGATACTACATTGCTGACTTTGAAGATGGCAGAAAGGACCACCGGTCAAGCCAAGGAACAGGGACAGCCTTTGGAAGCTGGAAAGGCAGGTAAAGAGATTCTCCACTACAACCTGCTGTCCACACCCTGATGTTGGAGAGACCCATTTAGGGCTTTGGACTTCCAGAACTGTTAAAAAATAAATTTGTGTTTTTAAACCATTAAGTTTATGGTGATTTGTTACACAAGTCACAAGAAACATACACAGACCTCTCAGCAAAATCAGTGATACAATATCCTCACCCTCCCCTTCTGCCATAGGCTCATGTCTACTAGATCTGCCACATACCCTCACCTCACTCCCATGTGACCTCCAATTTTTTTTTTTAGCACGATGCCCTCTTCATTTTCCAATCCACCAACCCCTTTCTAATTTCACACTCCAGCAATGACCCTAAATCAACCATCTTAACAGTAACCCCCGGAACTCTCTTACTCCTGACATACTGCTATGATGCCCACCACTGATATCAATTATAGGTAGCCACCTTCCCATCCCGCTGTCCTGTGCACAAAGGAGGCAATCCAGGCACCTGGCTGTAACTACAGGACTGTTAGAAATGCCCACCCTAAACCTCAACCATGGACATTCTGAGACGCACAGGTACACAGCTTCCAAGTGGCCCCTCCCCAACAGTTATTTCAGACCTTTGCCATTACCTATAGTTCAGATCCTTTCCGGCTCACCTCCATGGCTTACTTTAAAAAGCCCAGGACATCCTACCGTTGTTGGCCCGACCTCTTTCCACTAAACCTCAGATACACCTGAGGCTTCCTTCCTGTTCATCTCTTTTCCCTCCTCAAATCCCCACCCTCTTTCCTGAGGCTAACTTGCACTTTCAGGCTCCTGATTCCACCCCCCTTGCCTCTGCCAGCATCTGGACTGCAGACCCTGTAGGAGCTTAAAGTCTAAAGGATTCACAGGCCACAAACAGGCAACTGAAACACATGAGCTAGGAGCTCCTGGAAGTGGCTTGCTTGCCCAGCTCCAACATAACCCATACCTGACAGGACAATCAGCATAGTCTTCCTGGACATCACCTGAGGGGAGGAGTTGAAATGGCAGTCAGTGAGATGGGGAAAAATTGCGGTGGTTTCAGCGGCCATCAGTAAGCAGTTTAGTCAGGCTGAGCTGACTGAAGACACTTCATCACCAATTCAGAAGCAGGGAGCATCTAGTGAAAAATAAAGGTGGCTGGGGCCAGCCCAGAGATCTGGATGAAACTGGTCTGCCCAGGTGCAGGTAACTGTTACAATCTCCCCGGGTCAGTCTATGAACAGTCAGTGCTCAGATGGGCAGGGAAGTTGCTGGGGTACTAAAGACTTCCTAAGGGACATTCCTCCATACTATTAAAATCTCAGTCAAGACCTTCAACTCCCATAGATCTTTCCTAAAACTGACCTGCCTGACAACACAGGTCCTGGTCAAGTTGTTGGCTGGCCAACTGGGCACTTCACAATCACCATCTCCCCCTTTACAAAGCAAAGTACACCTCTCACCCATTCCTAATTTTACTAGGATGTGCTGGTCTGAACTGAAAACTGTCCAGAGTACCAATCTGAGGCCATTGCAAATACTGATATCAACACTGTTGGGAAATTATTTTGCTACTTGCTAAAACGGTAAGGAAGACTTTATTCAAGACTACTGAAATAGGGGAAAGAGAGACTGAGTTCAACTCCTTAATACAGTAAGGACAAGCGGGGACTTACAGCCAAGGAGCAGAGGGGGATGGTCAGTGGATGGAATATCATTAAGAAGAGACATCAGGAGTAGGAGCATTCTCACTAAACTGAAAACATTCTTGCTTAAGGCAGTTCAAAGTGATTGGATATCAAGGATTTGGGGATGACATAGCAAGATTTTAACTGAACCTGGCCCAGTGCGAGCAAACATGAGAGGCCAAGGTAGAGGCCTAATTGTGAAGACAGCTCGGAGGAACCTCGCAAAAGTTTAGTCAAGGAAAGTCTTTTGTTAACACACACACCTTACATCTCAGATGAACTCAAATTCTTTGCTTTCAATTAAATCAAAAGATGACCTAACCATAGATTACCATGGGGCTTGGCCACATGATACAGGAGAAGTCAATATGAAACTTCTTCAACTTCCATCAGTAATACATACTCTTAACTGGAAAAAAATCCTCACCTATCCCACTAGGAAATTTATTTTCAGTAAACTTTTCTGTTTATGTTTATAATAATCATTCTGTAATATATTTACAGTTTCAATCAAATGCCTAATAATAAATATAATGGCAACTCAATCTATTACATCAATTTTTAGTCTCTTGAAGGTTTGTCTGAAGATTTTTTAAATGATTTTAGATACATATTTTTGTTACAAAAAAAATGACAGAGATCAAAACTAGACTTTTAAGCATAAATACATATTTCATTAGAATAAAGTTCCATGGGGGAAGTAGAATAGAAGTTCAAGTTCAAAGAGAAAAGAGGATGCAGTTAGATTTCCAGTTACTAGAGATGAGCTAGTTTGCCTATTTTTAAAAGAATGATCATCAGTATCAAATTGCCAATGGTATTTAGATTCCATTGAAGACATTAAAAGAGTAATGTTATAGTCAATTTTCACAATATATGAGAGAACAAATCCATTGATGCCATTTGATCAAATGTATTAATCATTTAAAATCTATGATAAAAAAGATACATGTCAACTTAAAACGTTGTGAGGGGGTATACAGTTTTTGAAATTTCCTGAAGAGAGTATACAAAAGCTAACAATCTCTGAGCTGGTAGGTGAAAAGTAGCAAGAAAGGAGGAAAAAGGAATAAGAAAGCAGGCCTCCTGAAGAGGCTCTGAGGCACTGGAGTGGCCTCAAACTTATCTTGAGGTCAGCAGAGCGCATCTGAGGTTTGTTGTGATTTTAATAAAGGAGGAGATCCTGCAACAGTATTAGAAAGATGCCCTTAGGCTGCAGGGACTGGGCGACACACACTCCACAAGCTTCCCATCTCACTTTCCATCTTCAGGCTTCTTTTTTATCCAACTTAATGGAATGAAGAACCAACAAGTAGGAACTTCACAAATCCTACATACACACAGTCCCCATCCCACACAAGAGTTTCAAATCTATTCCCATTTTCTCCATGAAGCCATATTTTAACTCTTTTTACAACACTGTCACAAGTCACAGAACACCAGGAGACAGAGACCAGTTAAAGAGCTTGAGGGTTTCACTCACCTTTACTCCCAGTTAAAGACAAAATGTTACCTGTGTGGCTTCTGCCTCCTACTGCACTGTCCAAACAGCGTGCAAAGGAAGAAAGGGCTAGTTTGGACCCTCTTAGCACTTTACCGAGGGCAAAAATTAAGAACCAAAGATGACAGTAATCACAATCTTCCTTTCTTCTAGAGAGTAACAATCAAGTTTCTTCTCAATCTAGTCACAGATGCACGAAAAAGGCAAGCAAGTACAATTTTTAAACAAAAGGACATTTTAGAGACCTCTCTGCAGATGTGCAGCCTCTAATTTGTCTTGGCACAGGATCCTTGCTCAGAAACAATTACCAATGTTCACAATCTGTTGATCCAACCTATGCAGAGAGTGAAGTTCCAAGTGGGGGATTCTCCTAGGGCCTTCCTCTACACTAAGGCACTTCTTATTTAAAAGAGACTCAACTGAGTCAATGAGATCTTAAGTAATTTACTCAAAGACTTCCAGCCAATACACAAATGGCTGAGATTCCACAACACACGGTCATGCCGCCATCTGCTATGGTCTGAACATTCACATCCCCTCAAAATTCCTGTGCTGAAACCCTAATGCCTCATGTGATGGTATTAGGAGGTGGGGGGGGGGCTTTGGGATGTGATTAGATCATTACAGCAGAGCCTTCAGGAATGAGATTAGTGCTCTTATAAGAGAGACCCCCCAGACACCCCCTACTCTTACCTGCCCCTTCCACCATGTGAGGACACAGCCAGAAGCTGGCTTTGAGGCAGGAAATGGGCCCTCACCAGAACTTCACCATGCTGGTCTGGTGCCTTGATCCTGGACTTCCCAGCCTCCAGAACTGTGAGAAATAGATTTGTTTATAAGCTACCCAGTAAGTGGCATTTTGTTATAGCAGCACAAATGGACTAAGACACCTTCCAAAATGAAACCTGACGCCATCCAGCTATCCCCCATGCTTCAAGCATGCAACTGATCGATTTCAAACCTGATTTGTAAGCTACAACAGCCCCCCGCTTATCTGCAGGGGAAATGTTCCAAGACCATCAGTGGATGCCTGAAAACTTGGACAATACTAAACTCTATATATATTACGTTTTTTTCCTGCACACACATACCTATGATAAAGTTATTTATAAATTAGGTACAGTAAGAGATTAACAATGATTAATAATGAAATAGAACAATTATAACATACTATAATAAAAGTTATGGGAATGTGGTCTCTCCCTCAGAGTATCTTACTGTACTATACTTGCCCTTCTTGTGATGATGGGAGATGACAAAATGCCTACATGATGAGATGAAGGGAGGTGAATGGCACAGGCACTGTGACATCGCCTTACACTGTTCCTGACCTGCTGATACATCAGAAGTATGGTCACCTGCTGTGGGCTGCAGCTGATCTCAGGTGACTAGAACCATGGAAGAAAGCCGAAGTGCAGAAGAGAAGGACGACTTGACTATCTCTCCCTCTTTGTTCTGGTCTGAGGGTGCTGTTCTCTTGTCAAGAGCTTTGAAGTATGAGCTGCACTTCCTGAAATTATCTATCTGTATATACTCATTGCCTCCCTCCTTCACTGTCCTCTTGACTCCTTAACCCCAGTAAGTAAGGTCACCACTTCCTAATCACCAAATACAATGGGCTTGCTTAAGGCTTCTTCTCCACTGCTCTGAGGCATGAGTGCAAATAATTCCCAAATTTAGTTATCTTGCTCCTTGAGTTCTTGACTCTCATTTGTTTGTCTCTCCTCACCAAGGGCAAACACTTCATACCTAAAGCTGAATTCTGACTTCCTAATATTAAGGACATCAATGTTCTCCACGTTAAAATCTCAATCATCTGTCTCAGCCCAGATGTAGGTCCCCATCTTTGACTCAGCTCTGTTCAACATTTTATTAATCAGTTGGATAAAGCTGACAATGGTATGATAATCAAATCTGTAAAGGAGGCTGGATTTTTAAAATAGTATTCAGATGTTGACAGGCTTCAGATGAGATAAAGGATGAAATGGGAAATGTAATCAGAATCAACATATAGTCCTCAATTTAGGTTTTAAAAACTATAATAAAGAGCTCCACAACTATTGTGAGGGTTTCTGTTACCAGCAGCAACTGTTAAAAGATCTGAATGTCACTGAATGTCACCACAAACTCACTGTGAGCTTCTTGGCTTACCTTGTCTGCATAACTGGAAAGGTCCACACAAGAGTTGTAACCGTGCCAGTGAGACCACACCTACAGAACAGTGTCCTCATTATTCAAGTGAGTCCTACTGGGGAGAGATCAGAGGCAAGCCAAAAGCTTCATGACAAAATGTACTGGCCATGGAACTCATCACTTTGGAAATAGAGTGCCAGCACCCCAGCCTTCTTAACACCCGCGACTCCACAGTCAGGCTCACAGGCCCATGCCACAAGAACACCACACAAATGGAGAGCAAAGTGCCCTTACGGATACAAGTATCTCATGACGTCTATGAAAGGGGCAGGAGAATATGGCAGTTAAGCCATTAATAATGACCAAAAGATGCCCAACAGAGAATTCTATGAATAAAAAAGACCAAGAGAAGCTGGAGATGTGAGGTGCAAGTGGAGGTCTGATTACCACAGCAAGTAATTCTGGAAAAAAAGAAAAAAAAAACTTTACTATGATGATGCTACCTACTTTCAATGTCAAATGAAGACTACCTGTTATATATCACAGACTTTTATCAGAAAAATTAATCTCCCCCTCCACCCACCAAACTTGACTCTAATAATTCTAAAAATGAGTACTTAGGATAGAATTAACTTACTTTTATAATTTGGGTTTTGTTCTTCCAAAATAAAGTCAATCAAACTTTTTTTCCTACTAATTACAAAATTTTGATCCTTATTTTAAGTGGATTTGATACTTGAGTTAAGTGGATTAACTGTAAGTATCCTTTTTCTAGGACCAATTGTGTTCAGACAGCAAGGATTTCCTGAGCACTATGCAGTTCAGCAGAACTTTCAAGGGGCAGCTGTGAGGATGGTGAAATGATTCAAAACCACGCCTTGGTAGAAATGACAGCAGAAAAGACTAGAGAAAAACACAGTGGGGATCCTAACAGCTGTGTTCAAATACTGAGGGGCTATCAGTGTGATTATATTCCTTCTGAAAAGCCCAAGAGTACAGAAGTGGACCAGGTAGAAACAATGCAGAAATTTGTCCTCAATATAACAGAAAACGTAAAACAATTGAAGTTGTCCAAAAAGTTGATGCTTTAAGAAATAGCTTCCATCCTACAGGTTCAAACAATGATTAGATCCAAGTCCTAGCACAGGTGCCCCCTTTCAGAGTCCCTTTTCATACTATCAACTGCCTTCCCCTCTTCTACTATAGATCTACTATAAACCTACTCAGCTCCGTCCCCCAGAGTCATCACCCACTGATCTACTTACTCATTCAAATATTTACCGAGTCCCTAATCTGTACCAGGTACTGTTCTAGGACCTGGGCATATTTCAATTAATAAAATGGAGCAAAACCTATAACCCTACCATGTAAATGCCATCATATTTTGAAAGTAACAGACACAAAGGAGGAAAGAAATTGGTCAGAACAAGGAGGCTGGGAGGGACAGGGGCTGGAATTTTATACAGGCTGGTCAAGATAGTCCTCATTGAGGGTGACGATTAAGAGGTCTTCTCGAGAGGAGATGATAAACAAGTTCCAGGAGAAGCACTTGCCATCCCATGGCTAGATAATCAAGGGAACACTGTGTACTTCTAGAGTCACTTCCCCACAGTGGCCTTTAAAGCAGTGCACAAGCCAAAAGTAAACAGGGCCCATTAGAGCCCCAAGTCCGAGCCCAAGTCCCCTGGCTCACACCTGGAACCAGGTTTTCCTCACACTCAGAGCAAATCATTCACAACCTGCTCTTTTATCACTGTGCCTCCATCAGCACTCAACCTCCTATGCAGCTTCTTTCTCATTCAAATTGCATGCTGCTCAGATTCTAAAAACTCTAAAGAGTAGGAGGGTTGAAAAGGTTTATTTCAGAAAATTGGCACCCAGGGGCTGCCACATTCATTGGAATTGCAAGGCCCAGGGAACATTTGGGAGGAGACACTCTTAAACATGACTTGGTTCTAACTTCAAAACTCCCAGGCATCAAAACATACATGATTTTAGAAAAACAACAGCAATTCTCTTATTTTCCTTGGTTTCAAAAAATAATGTTCACTTCCTAAATCTCTCTCTCTCCAGGAGATCCTTTTCCTTGGCCAAGAGGCTATTCAGGGACCATTTGAAGCCCAAGCCAGCCAGCTTAAAGGTCTGCACTGCCTGCTCCAGGGACTGACCTGAGACCCTGATGCCCCTGTCTTCATAAAAGGACCACACAGAGATCATCCCTGCGAAGTGGACACAGCAGACCCCCGGCACCTGCACCAGAGAATGTCAAACTACACATTTCTGGGCTTCTTAAGAAGGACAGAGCCCTCAGAACAAATACCACTAAGTATATTCCCCAAGGGTCCACAACACAACCTCTAGAAAGAGACCACAGTGACGATACATCTAGAAAACAGTGCCCTGTGATGAAAGCCCATGGGAGGCACATACACTTGGGGCCTAATTATCCTCCAGGTTCAAGTAAAGCACAACCAGATTCGGGACCTCTTTTCTCTGTGTTTCTATGTGCAGCTGGGTCCAGGAAAGGCCACAGGGAATTCTTCAGCAAGGCTACTGGCAAACAGCCTGGCACCCCCACCTCCCGCAGCCACTGCTCTCAGGGCCTCACAGGAGCCAGCAGGCACATCAGAAGCACAGGCCTTTAGACTTTTAGGAAAAGAGCTTTGAGGTTCCCCTACTCTGTGACCACATTAGTGGCCAGGTGCCTGGGACCCACGCAGCTGCCATGCAGCGACTCGGGGGCGGGGTGGGTGAAATAAAGGCCCTCACCAGCTCCTCATGCAATTCATAGGAGCCCTGAGTCAACAGCAAAGAAAGGGCACTTCAGCCATGAGACCCCCAAGGAGCCTCCCTGGGGAAGGGATGGTGCTGTCAGCAGCCTGTTCCTACTTTAAGCCCAGCCTGAGCTTTGGGAAGAGCAGACAACCAGGGTTTCCCCAGACAGTCCTTGATGCCTGCTGTGCAAGCCCAGTTACTAACAGTGCCTGATTTCACCCTCCGGAGTGTCCCAGTTTGGACGCTAAGTTCTATGGTCCCCCTAAGGAAGTGTGACTGATGCAGAGTACTCTGCTGGTTTTCCTATCGCATGGGACACAGCCCTCTCCAAGTGCACCACTGGCCTCAGGCACACTAGGTGCAGACTCCCCATGTCTCATCTATGCAGCAGCAGCAGAGACAGCAGGGCAGCACTGTGAGGTGCAGCCCCACTGCCCGGGTTCACACTGCAAGCCCCTCACAACAGCAGTGAGACAGTGAGCAAGTTCTTTAACATCTCCCAGTTGAAATCAAAAGGGGGAAAAGCTAATTGCTAAAAGGATTAATGAGTTAATATTTATAAAGTGCTTAGCACGGTGCCTGACACAAGGTAAGCACTCTACAAATGTTTGCTAAGTAAAAAAAATATGCAGTCTTTATGTCTAACAGGTAAGTGTATTTCTAAAAAGGGATGGTGAGGCAGGGGAGGGAAGCTCTTCTCAGAACACCTTTTAAGTCCCCTCCCTACTCAAGAACTTCTCTCTCCCATACAAGCCCAGTGCATGATTCCGGAGGTCTGGCTGGGACAGAGCTGGAAAAGAGTAACCCCAGCCACGAGGCCCGCAGCTCCAGATGCTTTATCACCAACAACGCTGCAACTATCATAAAACCAGCTCTCACGGAGCCGTGAAACAAAGACAGGCATCCCAGGCTGCAACTAGCTGTCAGAAGCCATCAAATATTTTCCTCAATTGTTTTACGCCCTCACCTTGAAGAGAGCCCTTTGCCTCCTCACAGATTCAGCAACTGTAATTGCACATTTATATATGTAATTCAGCTCTTCAAAAGTATCAAAGGGGTTCTCTCAACACCAATTTTAGATGAAACTCAGAACAACTAATATAAGATGAAAATATCTGATACATAGCTCATGTATAAAATGTCATGTGATGAACTATAAAGAAATCTCAAATCTTCAGAAAGATACCTCTCCACAACAGACAAAGCAGGTGCTTGGGACAATCATCCTGTAAAAGTGGGCTACACTACACCACCCTGCTTTTTGGAATACTGAAACCAAGTATCGCCAATTATCTAGATATTCAACTCTGTGAAAGCATCAGCTTAAGTCAGGCAGGTCTTAGAGTTGTCATAGTTCTGCCTTTAAGATCAATTCAACCTTTCAGACAGGATATGAACACTCATATTAACATGATAAATTCCTATGCAACAAAACCACTAAATTGAAAAGAACTGAGTCTCTGGAAGGTCTCGGCTACAAACGGGGCACAGCCACACACACGGAAGAGCGGGGAGAGGTACAGCCAATGAATGGAATGCGAGATAATTTCATCAAGGGCTGACTTCACAAAGGGGTGGGGGCGGCACTGCATGTGTAGGTACAGGTGCATGTGTTTCTAGGCAAAAGTGGTATTAGATTCATTTTTCCATTTTTCTGTCCAGTGAGTCACGGAGGGGATGTAATCCTAAGATTTAAAAATTCTTAACAAGTAGAAAGAATGCAGGTTGGCTGGCACGCCCCCAAAATATTGAACACCAAGCCAGGGGGATATTAAGAACAAAAACAGGAAGTCTGTTACAGCGAAGCCTAGCGTAAGACACTTTTCCGTCAACCATTCTTTCAAGAGAGCTAAGATTTTCCCTCCCAACATTTTATAACAATTATTTTTTAATAAATGAAGAAAACCGCGTAGTCATTTTCAACACTAACACCCAATTATTAAAAAGTTTACAACCCTGTAAAACAAGAAAAGCATGAGACCTAAGCTGGGTATTACCCATTTACTTTGACTTTTTAATTCCAGGCAAATTTCCTTCAAAATAATGAAGCTGAATAGGGAGTTGAGCACGCCCTAATTCCGAGGGCACAGCCTCCCAGCCAGGGCAGCCGGCCCACCCACGCGGGCTGCGACCACCCCGGGTTTCCGCCCTCAATCCCTTCAAGTTCCCTTTGGGCTTCAGCACAGAGCACCACCACGCAAGCTCTCCGTGAATTTTTCTCTCAGCTGAAGGCTTTGCACTTCATTGTCACGTGCAGGAATGTTTCCTCCTGCTCATCTCAGCTATTTCCCTGGCATTCCCGTGACATTGTCCCACAACCGCACCGCGAGCTCGCACCTTCACGCTCCAGAGCCAACACACTGCCCGCCGACCGGGGATTCTCCGCGCCTGCGCCGCTCCCGGAACCACCCCCACCCCACCCCACCCTCTCGTCCGCTTCCCCCCCGGTCCCGGCCCTCCGCGGGGGAGAAGGGATGGGCGGAGTACAGCGCATAAAAGTCACTCCGGAGTCCCCCAACCCGCGCGAGGAGCGAGATAAGCAACGCGGAGGAAGACCGGTAGGCGGTGTTGACTGGGGATAGAAGGGGACGGCAGAGAGGCGTAGGGAAGGGCCAGGGGTGCGGAGGGCTCCGTCACCAGGGTCCCTACAGCTTCCAGCACCGGAACATATGTATTTCCGCAAAGCTATGGCTCTGGACGGCTCGACCTTTGGGATTCTCCCAGATGGTCTTCCCGGGGCGTATGGGTACTGCGCCCCCCTCCGCCCCCGGTATTGTTCGCGCTCCTAGAGCGCATTCGAGAGGCGCTCCGGACGGCACGACCCGGCCCCCCGCCCCGGCCCCCAGCCCCTACCTCCACAAGTAGCCCGAGCAGCAGCGCCGCCACCCTCCCTGGCAGGCGGCTCATGGCTCTGCGTAATCTTGGGTAGCAGGCATGGGTCAGTTGCACGTCCCCCGCGCCGTGGGCGAAACGGCGGGCAGCTCTCCAGCCACCGGCAGGCGGGCAGTGAGGGCGTGGGTCTGTGGGCCGGGAGACGGGACGCGCAGAGCCTGACTCCGCCCCAAGCAGCGCGCGCTCCCGACACGCCTGCTTGGGCGCGCTCCTGCGTACCCGGAGCCGCTTCCTGGCGGGCATGGGCACGGCTGCTGGGCGCCAGAGCCCGCAGTGGGGTCGCAGGCCGCTGGCGAGTAGGAGAGGAGCTGCCAGTTGTCTCCTTTCTACGGGGAGACGGTCCTGTTACCCTCAGTAGACGCAGGACGGTTTTGAAAAGAAGCAGTCTGCTCGAGGCTTGTTTTGGGGATAGATAGCTATAGATGAGGCCTTGCTCCATCTTGCATCTGGTGCCTCCGTGTTCTTTGTTCTCTCTGGTTCCTACGAACCTCTGGGGCTGTGTACCCTCCCCACATGTGTCTGGAAGGAGAGCCGAAATTCAACAGAGGCAGGCTGCAAGTAGAAGGCTCCCTGCAGCTCACCTCTCACGGAGCGGTGGGTGCTTTTCTCCAGGCCCTGCCTGGACTCCACCACAGTTGGCCTCACAGTGAGGTCCACCCTCCGACTGCCGAGTTTGCAGCCTCCTTCACGTACGCTCAGCCACTTCTCCACCCCCACTACCTTAGTACAAACAGTATTTTTTTGCAAGATGACTCAGATCCCACCTCATTCGTGCAGTCATTCAACAAACATTTATTGAACTTGTAAGATGTACCAGAACCCAAGCTAGTGGGCCAGTACGTAGAGGTGGGCGAGAAAACTAAGTCTGGAGTTTGAAGGGAGATAGTCACATACACGTGACTCTGAGGCAGAGCTCTGAGTGCAGAGACCCAGGGGCCCGGAGAATAATAAAGGAACATGAAGGATGTGGGTCTAACCATAAGGGGAGGTGAAGGGAGGAGGGCACTGGAAATAGATGTCACTTTGTGCGAGTCCCAAGCACTTTCCAGCCCTCAGTGTATATACACTCACCTGATGATTGTAAAACATGCACCACCAGAGGTTACCTGTTAGAACCAAAACTTGCAAGTAAAGCAGAAAAGATGCCTGTGGGCTTCATTGCCATGCACCATTAGACCAGGGGGCTTTGGACTCTTGAAACTGAAGGACCCCCACCAGTAAGATGGCAAAATTCTGGCTTCTCTTCCGGGTCCTCAGTTCCCGACGGCGCCACCTAAAGACCTATCACCTCTCTCCCCACTCCCACTCCCAGCACCTAGCCAATAGCCACCAGCCCCGTAGAAGTAACACCACAATCACCGCATGCCCCTTCCTATATAACCCAGCACCTTTCCCCAATAAAGCGGAATTCTCCGGTGAATTGCTGCTGTGTGTCGCTCCTTTCCTTTCATTGGTGCCGAAACCCGGGAGGAGGGGTCTCGGGAAGCCAAAGCAGGGCAGCGATAAAAGGGTGTATGGATTTGGGACTAAGGGATGGATAGGGACAATGGCCATGTTGATGAGGTGAAAGTCTTGGACGAGGCGGAAAGATCTGTTGGTTTTTTTAACAGCTAATATGGGGTATTAAACGGGGAGTGAGTGGGTCTGAGGTAATTTTGTTTAAAAGATCTTGAATGATGGGTTGGAGGCCTATGAGGGCTGAAGTGGTTGGGGGGTATTGAGCCTGACAGATATACTGAGAGGGGTCACGTAATTTGATAGAGGCAGGAGGACATAAGAGCCACAGAGGGGCTTGTAATGTCCCAAACTCTGGGATTTACAGGGTGTATGAGGGCGGAACTGGAGCTTTCATTGGGTAGAGGGGTGTCGTTGGCTATGAGGGCCATTAGAAAGGGAGTAATGGGGGCTGTGGGAGTGGATATAGTTATGGAAACATGGAGGAGAGAAAGGATGTCCCGTCTTAGGGGATGGGACACTGGGGCATAACCAGGAAGGAGTGGGAAAAAGGTATGGGATTGTCTTGGATTGTGCATAAAAGGGGCTGGTTTTTAATGGGAAACTCTGTTTACCTCCTACCCCAACTATAGGAGTAATGGCAGGCGTGGTAGGGCCCCGGTATTCCCGCAAGACTGAGAAGGTGGCTCCTGTATCTAGGAGGAAGGAGATGGGGCGACCGTCTACTATTGAATTAACCCTGGGCTCCTGTTTGGTGATGGAAATGGTCAGGCGAGAAGCCCCCGGGCCCCATCAATCTTCTTCTGCCAGCCCCACTACGGCGGGCTTAGGATGGGGGTTGTTCGTCCAGCCTCCCCTTCGGGTGGCTGGGCAATCAGACCCTCAGTGGCCTTTTTTGTGGCATCTGGGGCATGGGGTGGTAGCCCTTGACCAATGTCCTTCTTGTCCGCACTTGAAACAAGCTCCTGTGGGGGGCTTGTTTGTAGAGGAGTGCCCAGGTTGTGGTTTTATCAGCTGGGCCAACATTTGGAATTTGGCCTGATCAGCCTTTTGTTTACGGCGTTCTTTCTCCTCCTCCTGGTTATGGAAGACTTTAAAGGCCACTGTTAGGATCTCAGTCTGTGGGGTAGTGGGGCCCTGTTCTAACTTTTTGAGTTTAGCTTTAATGTCGGGGTAGCTTTGAGCTAGGAAGTATGTCATAAGGACATGTCTCCCGTCAGGCGTTTTTGGGTCTAGGCTGGTATACTGTAATAGGGCTTGAGTGAGTCTGTCTAAGAACTCGGAGGGAGCTTTTGAAAATTGATTATTTACGAGCTGCTTTTTTCAGACCTGCTATTAAGCAGCAGGCGAAGATATCTCGAGAGCGGAGACTCACGGTGGTGTTATAATCTCAGTGTGGGTCTTGTTCGGGGACAGCAGTGGGGCCAGGGGGATAGGTGGGGTCAGTCCTGTGGGTTTAGGTGGCGTGCGTTTGGGCGAAGTCTCAAACTCGTCTATGCTCTTCAGGAGGGAGGGTGTTGGCCAGGAGCATGAAAATGTCATGATGTGTGAGGCTGTATAACTGGAGGGTCTATTGAAACTCTCTGATATATGTTGTGGGATCCGTGGAAAAGGAACTTAGGCGTTTCTCAAGTTGGGCTAAATCTCTTAAGGAGAAAGGGACGTGAACGCACAATGCCTTCGGATCCTGCTGCTTCCCGGAGGGGGGCGATAATTTTGGGAGGCCCTCAGGACCGAGTCTGAGGAGGACTGAAGGGTTCTGGCTCAGTCTGTGGGGGAGAAACAGGTGGTGGGGGCAAAGACAGAGGAGGCTCTTGGAACTTAGTTAGAGGGGGGCTGAAAGGCTCAGGCTTGATCTGCAGGGGGGTGAGGTGGGGGAGGAGATGGTGGTGGAGGAAGGGGGAGGGGTTGTAGGAGAGGAGGGGGAAGGGAGTGAGCGGGAGGCTTTTGCAGGGGAGACGGCTTGCAGGCTGGGAGAACTTGGGGGGTGCGGGAGGAGGAGGCGGAAAGCTTCGGTATAGGGAATCTCCTTCCATTTTCTCAGGCGCTGGCAGTAGTTAAAGAGATCGTGAGTGATGTTAGGATCAAGAGTTCCCCCTGTGGGCCATTGGTTGCTATTGTCTAGGGGGTATGTTGGCCAATCTTGAGAGCAGTATTTGTGGAGAAGTTTTGGTTTTATATCAGGTGTCAGGGAGAGGGTGGCTAGATACTTAAGCAGGCATTCAAGAGGTGAACTTTCAGGGAGGGATGAGGAGGCTCCCATGGCTAAAGGACAGAGAAGGAGACAAACGGGGAAGACGAACGGAGATCCTCAGACTGGGAGCAGACGGCAAGGAGACAAAGGGCGTCCCCGATGATCCTTGGGGGTCTGCGGAAACTCGTATACGAGTCGGTTTCTTAGGAAGTGTGGGTCGTCACCCAGACTTCTCTAAGAAGGCAGAGTGCCGGAGTCCGAGGTACCTAGTACTAGGAGTTTTTGGCAGACGGAACGGATTTCGGCAGGCAGAACAGGAGGAAGAGGAAAAAGGGAGCGTTCTCATCCACAAAGGAGTCACCTCGTTTATGGCTATTGGAGGAGGGGCCTGAGGGTCTGCAGCAGCTGCGAAGGCCGGAGGTGGCAATTTATGGCTGTTGGAGGGGGGCCTGAGGGTCTGCTGCAGCCGTGAAGGCCTGAGGCAGGGAGAGTTCCCTCCTCGTCCCCGAGCGTCAGGGCCTTGTCGGACAATCACGGTCAATGGCGCTGCGATAGCTCAGGGAAAAGTGGCCCACTCCAGGGGAAAACTTACCTAAAGGCCAAAGAGGAGTGGTGAGTGTGAGGAGCCAGTGCTGGAAAAAGAGGACAAGCTGCTGCTGGTGTCGGGGGGAAGACGGGGCCCAGTTGGGGTGTCCCGTCTCCCGGGTTTCGGCACCAATGAAAGGAAAGGAGCGACACACAGCAGCAATTCACCGGAGAATTCCACTTTATTGGGGAAAGGTGCTGGGTTATATAGGAAGGGGCATTTGGGACATTACAAGCCCCTCTGTGGCTCTATGTCCTCCTGCCTCTATCAAATTACATGACCCCTCTCAGTATATCTGTCAGGCCCAATACCCCCCAACCACTTCAGCCCTCATAGGCCTCCAACCCATCATTCAAGATCTTTTAAACAAAATTACCTCAGACCCACTCACTCCCCATTTAATACCCCCATATTAGCTGTTAAAAAAACCAACAGATCTTTCCGCCTCGTCCAAGACCTTCGCCTCATCAACATGGCCATCGTCCCTATCCATCCCTTAGTCCCAAATCCATACACCCTTTTATCGCTGCCCTGAGTTGGCTTCCCGAGACCCCTCCTCCCAAGATTTTTTCGCCTTCACCTGGACGGACCCATACACAAGACATTCTGAACAACTCACTTAGACAGTTTTCCCACAAAGGTTCTGAATCCACCTTATTACAATCTGCAGTCCCTTGTAGGAACAGTCTCAACTTGACACTGCCACCCTACTTAACCTTCTAGCTTCCAGAAGTTACCAAGTATCCCCTGTCAAAGCTCAAATCTCTTCCCCTTCTGTCACTTACCTCCGATTTCTTCTATCTCAACAAAGAAAGTCCATCACCTTAGACAGAAAACGGCTCCTCTCTGACCTGCCCGTTCCCAAAACCAAGACAGAAATCCTTTCCTTTCTAGGCCTGGCTGGGTATTTTAGAGCATGGATCCCTAACTTCTCCCTGTTGGCAAGACCCCTATACGACCTCAGCAAGGGCCCCCCTGAAGAACCATTATCCTCCTCACCCCGACACTCCTTCATTAAGCTCCGTAGAGCCTTTATAGAAGTCCCAGCTCTCCATCTTCCTGATTTGTCGAAGCCCTTCTCATTATACATTCATGAGAGGTCCAGTCAAGCTCTAGGAGTCCTAGGCCAATATTATAGCCCATCCTTTGCCCCAGTAGCTTATCTTTCCAAGCAATTAGACCCCACAGTTCGGGGATGAGCCCCCTGCCTATGGGCATTAGCCACTGGACAGCTCTTGCAGAAGGAAGCTCATAAACTGACATTCGGGGCACCCCTTACCATTCTGTCCCCACATCACCTAAAGGATCTCTTAACCTACAAAAGTTTACAGACTCTCCCTCCCTCCAGACTCCTGACCTTACTGTCCTCTTTCCTCCAAAATCCCGTTCACCCCCTTTGCCATCCATACCCGAATCATGACTTTTTCCTCCTTTACCGCTCTCTTGCTTTTTCTCCTCATTTCTGTTGTCTTCCCCGCCACCCCAGCCTCCTTTGTATGGTGATTCAAAGTAAGACAGACTTACACACAGCATCAAACAAAAGTTACTGCCCTCATTGCCACATCAGACTGCCCTCTGAAAAGCTGCTCCGAGCCTTTATACCTCCACTTTCCTCCCTCCACCGAAGTGTTCACTAGCAGCTACCTTTATTCTCCCTACCTCTGCTTCCTCTATGACCAAAGACAAGCCTATTGCAGGTGATGGCAAGACACCTACGGGGGATGTCCCTACTGGTCTTGCGCCATTCACTACATGAGTAACTCCCAGTACCCACAGTATTACTCCTCCAACCGTTTCATGAAATACCCCAACAGCTCATTCTCCTTATCAATCCTAGATCCCTAGGACTCTCGATTGGCTGCCGGGGTCACAGCCTCAGTTTACTATGGGGGGTCCTCGACCCCCCATGGTACCCTTCATATCTCTCGAGAGTATGTTCCCTCTCACTCCCAGATCTCTCAAGTTGCATCAGATATCAGACATTCCGAAAAAGTCATTATCCGAACTCTTGACAGCACTTCTTCATCTTCTTATTCCTCCTACTCTTAGTTACAGCTTATTCAAGACACCACCATCTTTCTCAACCACACCCTCAACACCGCCAATTGTTTCTTGTGCGCATCACTACAGCGCCCATTGCTGGCCGCCGTGCCCCTTAATATTTCCAACTACTCCTTCCATGCAGAAGGACAACCCCTCCGCCCCCTGGCAGACATACCCCTGTAGGAACCAGAATACGCAGATAATCTCACCATCCACCACTGTGTAGGCCCAGCTGCACACCCCTCCAGCGCACCTTCACTGCCTCTCTATCTACACCCCTACCTCCAGCTCTAAGACTTTCACTCAACCAGGACACTTCTTTTAGTGTAATAGCAGTCTTTTCAACTCACTGCCTCCCAACTCCGATATACCCTGCATTCTCGTCACCCTAATCCCACAGCTTACACTTTACGGCATGGCAGAATTCCTTGAGCTCCAACCTCCCTTGCCCTCACGCAAAAAAAGGGCTGCTTTCCTTCCCATCACGGTCAGTATCTCTTTGACCACCTCAGCCATTGAGGCAGGGTTTTCGAGAAAAGCCTTGGGTCACTCTCTATGGGCAATTAGAAATCTCAACGACAAACTTGAGGGAGCCCTGACATCCACTGCCGATTCCCTAGCCTCTCTCCAAAGACAGGTAACTTCGCTAGCTAAAGTCACCCTTCAAAACCGGCGGGCCTTAGATCTGCTTACAGCCGAAAAGGGCAGCACCTGCGTCTTCCTTCGAGATCAAGAAGAGTGCTGCTATTACATCAACGAATCCGGCATTGTAGAAACTGACATTACCAAACTCACTGACCTTGCCTCCAGCCTCCGCTCTGCTTCCAATTCCAACCCATTCTCTTCAATACCAACAAACCCCCTCCTTACCTGGCTGTAACCCATTGCAGGCCCTATAATAATCATTCTTCTTGCCTGTCTCTTCTTACCTTGTATAGTAAAGTTTATCAAATCCCAAGTCGTTAAAATCTCTAATCAAAATTTCAACCAGCTTTTACTCAGGAACTATCAGCTTCTGGCCACAGAAGATCCCTCACCCTCACGTGACCTCCCCACCACACGCTGAGATGGACCCCTCTCTCCGCTGGAAACTGTTCCTGGAAATAATGGCCACAGACGCCTGGCTTCTGGCACCCGTATCCTCTTGGCACCATTGGAATCAACAAGTCCTCGACCTATAGTTACAAGGAACCTTCATTGATTTCCAACCTGAAAAAGTCCACATCTACTCGTCCTTACTGTGGGGAGTCCTATCAACCCTTTCCCCCCAATCCTCAAGCCCTCACTCCCTTCTCCACCCCTGTTCAGCAAGAGGCAGTCAGAAAGAAAGCAACGTCCACAACCCCATAGAGGAGAAAGGGGGGAATGAAGGGCCCCCACCAGTAAGATGGCGAACTTCTGGCTTCTCTTCTGGGTCCTCAGTTCCCGACGGCGCCACCTAAAGACCTATCACCTCTCTCCCCACTCCCACTCCCAGCACCTAGCCAATAGCCACCAGCCCCGTAGAAGTAACACCACAATCACCCCATGCCCCTTCCTATATAACCCAGCACCTTTCCCCAATAAAGCAGAATTCTCCGGTGAATTGCTGCTGTGTGTCGCTCCTTTCCTTTCAGAAACTTTGACTTACTTATCAATCTCATCCCAAGGGTCCTCCACTCCGAACATTTTTCACTGGCTGCATATGTATTGTTAGCCTTAAAAATAAAGCAGTCAATATTTCACCAGCAAAAAACAGGTTTATTCGGGAATAACAGAGAATTTGCAATTTGGACATGGAAGCTACAGCAAAACCACAGGCAAATCCAGAGAACAAAAGAGGAACTGCTCTTTTATAAAGGAAAGGGCCAATTATGATTAGCACACATAATGTAGGGGAGGACACGGGGAAGGCAGTATAGCACAGAGAAGACAAGTAGTGACTCTATAGCATCTTACTACACTGATGGACAGTGACTGTAATGGGGTATGTGGTGGGGACTTGATAATGGGGGGAATCTAGTAACCACAATGTTGCTCATGTGATTGTATATTAATGATACCAAAATAATAAATAAAAAAAAATAAAGGAAAGGGCCAAGATGAAAAGGCTGTTCTAAGCCAAAGGTCCCTTGGAGAAATTTGGGAGTGCCATATTATCACTGCTTCTCTGGCTGGGCTATTGCCTGGAGGAGGAAGGTGAAATCTTCCTGCTGGGTGGTAATGAAGCTGAAACAGTATGGCTTCCGTCTCTTTCAGCAGGGTCTGAGACTTAGGAGTGGTGGACATGAGAGCCCTTGCAGGCCTCCTGACCCCAGGGCAGTAAGGTTTCACTTTAATTTCCACAATATATACATGTCAGCTGCTTGCACTCTCCTTTGAAGAAGCTTTGTCATCCTACAAGTTCCTCATTAATGGATTAAAGTAGAACTTTGGCACTTGTTCACCATTATAGGTTGAACATAATGCTAATGCCTGACATATGTCCTCCTGTCTCTGTATTGCCACTGAAAAGATAGTTTTGCTGAGTTTAACTTCCTGTAATTTGTATAAAATTTTTTCAAAATACAAAATTAAAACTTCGATAATGCTTTCTCCCCAGTTTGATACCTCTCCTGTGTGTCCTCCACCTGATCCAACATGATGGGTGCCACTTGACATGAGTGGGCAATAGCATAAGGGGATAGCTGGCCAGGCTGTTGCCCTGAGTGTAAGATAAATTTTAGCTGAAATAAGCAGGCAAAGAGAGACAACAAAGGGCCAGGTAGTTTATTTGAGTGCAACTCCCAAGCGAGGTTTCCCAGTCTACAGAAATGGAGGCTGGAGAAGTCACACCCAGCAGGGCAG
The DNA here is from genome assembly GCF_030020395.1 of Manis pentadactyla. NCBI lineage: Eukaryota > Metazoa > Chordata > Mammalia > Pholidota > Manidae > Manis > Manis pentadactyla. The sequence goes on along the minus strand of NC_080025.1, from coordinate 39,807,552 downwards.
GCAGCAAGTTTTTGAAGAAAGAAGGGGGAGGGAGAGCAAAGGTATACAGTGGTGCGAGGATTGGCTCACCTAGGGTACATGGAGGTCTCTCATTGGCTTTTAGCCAGGTACTGGACAGTTACCACTATTCTTCTAGCCTGGGGAGGGTTCTAGTTAGGAATGTTATCTGATCAGTCTCTGGAATGTTGTCACACCGGAACCTGTTGGTCTCTTCACCTTGTTTGGTGAGGCCTGAGCTTGTCCAGCAGGCTCACCCCTTGCCCTGGTGCCTCCAGCCTTACATTCCAGCCTTTTGGTCATAATGGGCACTGAGTCTATCTGGTTACTTCCCACTGACAAGGGGCATTGGGGTGGGGGGTTTCCTAGCATGTAGTTACCCTGCTCTGACTGCAAATATCCTGCCTTGCTTTCTCTAGAGGCTCTCACCTTATTTTGTCTAAGCTTATGGTCCTTGTCTCATTTTCCCCTCTACAGATAGAGACTCTAGCTGCTGCTAGGGAAAAGGGGCAATGACTGCTCCGGCTGCTTCATGCTAACAAGGGGTGCAGTAAAAGGTGCAGCTAGGTTTCCATCACTGGTCAACTGAGAGGGCCTCGGAAGGTTGGCGCTTCTATTCTGGAAGGATGAACTTGATGAGATTAAGAATGCATGGCTGAATATGAGAACTAGAAATATGAAGAGTCTAATTGAGAATCATAGCCAGGTATCATGGGGAAACTAGAATTCTGGATCTAGTTTACATCTCAATGACTAGTATTAGGATTTAGTATAGATAAGGCTGCATTATTGAAACAATACTTTTCTCTAAAATCACCCTCATTTTTATTAGAAGTAACCAGGTTAAGAAAATAAATAACACTTGGCTTTATTATTTGCATAAGTGCAGCAAGAAGAGTAATTGATTACATGGGATCTTTTAAATGTCCTTTGCTGGAACTTTTTGTAAGGAATTTCAGATTGAACTTTTAAAGGCTTCTCGAGGCCAGACAGCTAAGCCAGACTTGCCATCAGGTTGTGCCTGCAGTACCTGTACATTTGGGTGAATTCCTCTCTTCTTGAGGTTCCTAAGACATCCTGAGGTTCCTGCACCTGCCAGGAAGTGACCTTCCTTACTCACCTGGTAAGGCTGCTGGGAACCCTGTAAGCAAGGTACCAGGCCAGTTCTTCCAAGGGGCTTTGTTGGCTTTATAAAGTCAATCTTAGTTTCTTAAAGTTGTCTGTTCATATCTGAGTTTACACACGTGTCTCTCAGGTATGACGTTCCAGTCAGAGCTTTGGTAATATAACCAGTGTTTTTAATTGGTCCTCTTACAAGGAAAGCAGATTCTTATTGAACTTATGCAAATAAACATACTGCCATGAAACATGAAAATAGTCACTGAGAGTTTTTAAATTCTGGAGGGATCAGGTAGAGAGAAAGATATTCAATTCTGCTTATAAAGGCAGTCATTTACTAAACTGTTGTCAGCTTAAGAGGAAAAGCTTAAAACACTTTATCAGCAGCATTTGAAACAAAAAGCCACAAAATCATCTTTCTCAGTTTACTTAATCCTATATAACTAATACCTGTTCTGCTGAAATCTAGTTCTTTACTAGCTTAGGAGTAATAAAATAGTGACTATAAATGACAAAAGACTTACAAATGACAATGGTTAAAGATCTGATGAGAGCTTACTGTAAGACAGTTGACGTAAGGAAATTCTGATACTTCTGTAACACAAAACATTCAGTAACAAAGTTTAGCATTATTCCTTTTGACAGTGCTTTCCAGGTGATCAAGCAGGTAATTATATATCAGATAAATAAGCTAAATTAGCCAAATAATTTCTCCAATGAGAAAAAGTTCCTCTGACATGTTCCAGGGGCCCTCTGGAAAATATCAGAGTTAACTAGAGGTAAAAGCACCTTTTTAAATTTGATTTTGGGGAGCTGTTAAAAGTTTTAAGGCACTTGCTTAAATAGCCTAAATAGAATCATAAGTCATTATGAAACAATACTTATCTATTTTAACCAGAATGACAACAAAATACCTCAAAGGCGAATAAAGAAGGTTATACAGTTGTTAGCAAACTTCAGCTTTTAGTCCTTTTAATATTAAGATCTCAATTTCTTAAATACTCCCACAACTCACTGAGACTTTAAGCATGAGAAACTGCTTTGATAAAACAATTAGAAAACCTTTTGCAATCTTTCAACATTAAAAGGAGACTAACAATTTAAGAAAACTTTGTCTTTTTAACTGAAAACAAAATTCTAATTTTGCTGTGTACTTGATATCGAGACTCATTTGCTTTAATTTCACATAGCATGACTATATCAATTTTTCCACAAGCTTTATACAACTTTCCTTTTGCATTCAGTGTTCTCCTTTAAATAAATAGCTGTACTTTAGAACAATTACCTTCTTTTACCCTCAACAAAATGAATTTCCATTCTTTATACTTTCTCTTTTTAAAACACACATCTTTTTTTTGCAAGTAGAGATGTTTTCTTCTTTAAGTAGCTTTAATTAGACCTTAAAACTATTAGGAACTTAAATTTTCAGCGAACACTAAGAAGTAGGCTATTGTAAACTGTTAAACTAACATTCTTTAGATTGACAATTTATGAACACATTTTATAATTTCTGTAACTATGAGCTTTACAGCACAATCTCTCACTAAGCACAAAGTATACCTTCTTAACTTAGCAAAACTTTAAGGTTTTAGGTTACTACAAAGATTCTCAGGCTATAGGTAGGTATACACACTGTAATACACAATTATTATGGTGTTCACTTGCCACAGTTATTTAGTTCTCTCATTCCTAACAACTATGCTAGATTACTTACAAACCCTTTACTGAATATTAGACAAAGTCAAGCCTCTAAGCATTTTATTCTTGAAAGGTTTAGCAGATAACATCAACTTAAATGACTTTAGGTAAACTTAAGCAGCTGATACCATGAGGACATGTCCATTTCAGTTCAACTTAAATTAGCATTAATGCTTAATATTTTCAATTAGAATTTTCTGGAAGTTTTAGAATGCCCAATTTTCACAAGCGCTTGTCTTTAAGTCAATTCTATTAATACCATCCAGAGGTAGAAAAAAATTTTTTATTTACACACTTAGACACACAAACATATAAATTGAGACATAACAACTACAGTTAGCAACACTTTTCATATAAAAACATATACACACACAGACAAACAGATATAAAGATTTGAGTTACTGATATTTAATTGCTTTCTTTCTTTTTAGCTTCTTGTCCGTGGCTTCTGGAACCAGAGGGCAGGAGGGGCGTGTTCTGATGGAGGAAGAGGGCAGTGAAGGCGGAAGGAGACGGGGAGGGGTGGTGCAGCTACCGGAAGAGAAGAGGAGCAGGACAGCGGCATGGTTGAGAATGTAGGACTTTAAGATGGCAGCAACACGGGGGAGGACAAAGAACTTAAAGATGGTGGTGGAGAGGGGTGGGGGTAGCGAGCTGAGGGAGGTGGGAGACTAAGGTCCTCCGGTGGATCTGAAAAGGAAGAAGGACTGGGCAGAGTAAGAGGCTGACAATCCTTAACTGGAGATGGGGCCAGGAGAACCTGAGTCATTGAACACTTAACATAAAGGTCTGGGCGGGAGCGCAAAGTTCAAAAAGCCTGCACATATGGGATTTCACCCCACTCTCCGCTCTGGTGGCAATAATTAGGTCAGTGAGGAGGCCAAAATTGAAAGTTCCCCCAGGGGGCCAGCAAGATTGGTTGTCCAAGGGATACTGAGGCCCAGCCTCAGAGCAAAGACTAGCTTCCATTTGCGAGCTTCCCGGGACAAATATAGAGTAGACAGATTAGAAATGAGACACTGCAACAGGGTCTGAGCCTCTGCTTTTGAGGGCTGGTTCCCCATGTCTGTGCCACTCCCCAACTAATCCCACTGAGAGGAGCGCCCAGTGTCCCAAGTGCACCAAGTCAGGGGAGATGGCTTGGGAGCCTGGGTGAGGGACGTCTCCTCCACCACAGGGCCAGGGGCAGGCTGGATGCCTGCAGACGTCCTGGGGCCTGGGGTAGGGATGTCTCCCACACCGCAGGGCCAGGGGCAGACCAGATGCCTGCAGAGGATGGGCTGAATGCCCTAACCTGGATGTAGCTATGATTTCAAAGGGACAAGGTGAAACAGAGTTAGGAAGGGAGACAGACTGGGGAAAACTGAGGGACTCACTGGAAAATAGTCCATGCAGCGGAGAGCAGGCTGAGGTCCTGGGTCGGGAAGGAGGGCGCAGGGCCACCAGTGGCCGGTCGGGGCTCCGTGCTCACGCTCCTTCTCAGGATTTTGGCACCAAGTGTAAGATAAATTTTAGCCAAAATAAGCAGGCGAAGAGAGGCAACAAAGGGCCAGGTCGTTTATTTGAGTGCAATTCCCAGGCAAGGTTTCCCAGTCTATAGAAATGAAGGCTGGAGAAGTCACGCCCAGCAGGTCAGGCAGCAAATTTTTGAAGAAGGAAGGGGGAGGGAGAGCAAAGGTATCCAGTCGCACGAGGATTGGCTCACCTAGGATACGTGGGGGTCTCTCATTGGCTTTTAGCCAGGTACTGGACAGTTACCACTATTCTTCTAGCTTGGGGAGGGCTCTAGTTAGGAATGTTTTCTGATCAGTCTCTGGAATTGTCAGCCTGGAACCTGTTGGTCTCTTCACCTTGTTTGGAGAGGCCTGAGCTTGTCTAGCAGGCTCACCCCTTCCCCTGGTGCCTCCAGCCTTACACTGAGCACAAATCATAATGGCACACAGATATCACGGAGAACATAACAGGATGAAGAAAACTCCATTTACTTGCACAGATCTCAGGTAGGGTATGATGGGCTTGAAAGAAATTCTCTGATCTGTTTTGGGGGCAGGACTGGACACACCCAGGCCTGCTCACCTGCCTTTGAGAGAAGATCCAGAATAGGGGCTTTTGTATTGCCAAGGGATGCAGACAAAGGAGAGGCTGGGCTTGACGAGCAGTGTAGCTGCAGAGCTCCGCTGTCCTCACACGGAGTCTGTGCGAAAGATGGACATGTATTTCATTTGTTAAAAAACAAAATTCATCCAAGTAAATTTGAAATTTTAATTGGCTTTGTTAAGTGATTCATACCTAGCAGGTAGAGACATGCTTCAAAGGACAACAGAAAGGGAGAGGTTCTTAAAGGCTGGACAAGGAAGTCATAATGTTGTTGGGAAATTCAGGCCAGGGAAATCTCCCTGCCTGCTAGGTGAGGCTTCAATGCAGGAAAGGGTTCTTGGCTCTGACCGAGAAAGAATTCACAAGCAGGTACAAGTAAAGAGTAGTTTAATAAGGCAAAAGTACACAGTCAAGGAGGGAGTGTGGGTGTGCTCCAGAGGTGAGCAGCCCAGTGAGGGTCAGGTTGGGTGGTGGTGTAACTGGAGCTTAAGTAGGGGTGGATATTCATCAGAGTAGTTGGGGTTTTCTCAGAACAGGGAGAGGATTTCCACGAAACAGGGTGAGGCCCTCTCTTTGTCCTTAGATGGTCTGCCGGAACTATCATGGCACCAAGGGGTGTGATACTTACTATGCAAATGAGCAGTAATATATTTCGAGGTGAAGCCTGGGTCAACTTCTCCTGCATATTGGAACCAGCCAGTTTTGGCCAGTCTATTACCTATATTGTACTTCCCACATCCTACAGAACAGTTTAAAGGGAATGTTTGGAATGTAAATCAGTACCAGCCAAATGTAAACACCAGCCAAAGTACTCTTCCCCCCTCCCTGCTCCTGTCTGGCTAACTACCTACTATAACATTAAACAGAAAACGAATTATTTTAGATGAGGTCACCTTCATCTGGGAACAAAGGGTCTCACTAGGTGGAGTCCACCGTGGGGATGGATATGCACATGTGACATTATCTTACCCATGCTGACCAGAAAATTCCTGACTTGACTCATTTCTGCAGGAGGTTGAAACTGCAAGAAGGTGAGGCGTGAAGCCCCAGTTTGGTGACTTGGGCTAGCAGAAGTGATGCCATATTGGGCCTGCACCCTTCTTTTGAACACATTTACTCCATAAATATCTACACCTTCTTTGGGCCAGGCACTCTTCTGGGCACTGGGGATAACAGCAATGAACAAAATAGGCATAGCGGCTCCCCTGTAGATAGAAACATAGACTTCAACCACAAAACATGATATGCCTGAAGTGTGCTAAAAAACAAAATTCATCCAAGTAAATTTGAAGATTTAATTGGCTTTATTGAGCAATTCATGAATTGGACAGCATTGCCTCCAGCAAGAAGAGATGGTCTGAGGACTTGCACAAAATGGAAGGCTTTTATACACAGGATGGTGGGGGAAAGCTATGAGCAAGGAAAAGGATTGTTTCAGGTAAGGCTGCTCTTTCTTGGGGAGAAAGCCGGGGTGTCTTTGTCCCACCACAGCAAAGAATCGGAAGGGCAGAGATGGCAGCGAAGCATAGTGAGACTTTTATTTGGATACACTCCAAGGGAGGAGCAGGCCAGAGTCACGGGGGACAAAGGTATTGATCCATTAGGTGGGAGGCTTGTATATGGCATTCTGGCCAGGAGGCACCTCTGTCGAACAATGGTGGGGTTATGTGGTTTACAGGTCCTTTTATACAGTCAGCCCTCTCAGTGAGCAAGTCCTTTCTGTGGTGTGGTTTGGCCAGTTCTTAGCTCCATTTAGTTGTGCTTGTTTGGGGAAGGTCAGTTCGGAGATGCAGGGAAGTCAGAGCATAAGGTGATTAGAATGAAAAAGCAAAGTAACAATGACACTTACCAGTGGAAAAGCACAGAGACAGAGCGTTATAAGTGAAAGATTCATTTAAAGCAACAAGGTGCACACTCAGAGAGGGGAAAGTGTGGGCTACCTCAGAGAAGAGATGCCCCCAAGGTTTTAGGGTCTGGTGTTTTATAGGCAGTTGAGGATTTTCAAAGGGCTAGTGGTGTGGACTTGTTAAATAGTCCCTGAATGTTTATCCTTGATGAGTCATAACATCTTTCTTTTGATTAGTTTTCCAGGAAATTCTGCAAAATTAACATAAGAAATTTACTGCTGATTTCTTCCTGGAGTAGCAGCTTTTTGGTCTGGGGCATATCAATTAAGACCATTTGCCCTGCCCTCCAGGGTGGGCCTAGTTATTATTTGTTTGTTTGCTAAATGGTTTGTTAAGAATCTTAACTTCCTGGATTTTTTAAAATGCAATTTTGGCTTTAAGGTGGGATCTCCCTGTCTTTATTATGCTGTTTACAGGTGGGCCTTTTAGCAGGCTAGAGTAAATCTTACAATGATCTAATTGACACAGTGAAGACATGGGCTGTGCTCAGATACTTCTTGTGGGGAAGTTGGGTTCCTATGGCCAGGATCCTCACTGAACTTAAACCACCTGATGATGTAACTGGCCTGTTGCTAGGCTACCGCATCCACACCTTTAGGCAATAAGCCATTATTGTGCTATAGAGAGAGCTCAGCCCAGTGCTCTGGGCAGAAGCAGAGACTCCAGTGCTCTAGTGCTTGACCTACCACTGGAAGAACAAGCTGGGTAATAAACCCTATCACCCCAAATAACGTTTTGCTGTCAATTTCTTTGGTCACACTGAATCCATAATGAACTTGCCCGGGGCTGAAACCCACTGGCAAGACATCACTCCAGGCTCTGCATCCACCTCCAGTCTCTGCTCTGCTCCAGGCTCCGCCCGAGCCCTGGGCACAACTCTTTATATAGCAGTAAAAGGGTTTATTGCCAACAGATAGGTAGGCATCAGCCTACACAGTAGGCCAGTTGTTACATCATCAAGTATATTAGAGCCATTTGAGAATCCTGGTCTTAGTCACTTCCATTTTCTCTACAACTTTGAATCTTATCTGGAGGACTTTTCTTCATTTTTCCAGCTACTTATGTCTGTCTTTCTATCCAACATTCCCCACTGCTGATAAGGAACAGAGTTTGGAGATCATCCAGAGACAGTGATTTCATATTAGACCCAGGGTATCCAGTGTCCCTCTAGAGGGCTGTGGTTGGTACAAGCCCCAAAGGGACTCGAATCTGGGATGTGTTGTCCATGGGGAGACTGGTTGGTTCAGGTGTCCTATATACATGGGCGGAGTGGATTGGCTGATATCCTTCCTGTAGGACCCTCTGGAGGTGGATTAATTAGAGTCTGGAAGATATGACTTTTGTTAATAGGTTGAGGATACATGGGCCAAACAGGAGCAGACTGATGACCATGATGAGAGTACAGATAAAGTGAAGATTCCTATGGCCAGAGTTCTCACCCAGCCCTGGTTGGCTAGCTCACTACACACGTGTGGGCAATACGTTGCTATTGACTCTATAAAGAGCTGTGCCCAGCTCTCTGGGCAACATGGTGGCACAGCTGCAAGGCTGCAGGAGAGCAGAGCAGAGGCTGGAGTGGTGGCAGCTCCAAGGACAGAGCCTGAGACGGCTGCGGAGGCCGAGAGGCCCAGAGACAGAGACCGGCTTGCTGCATGCAGACTCACTGAGTAGATGGGATTCTGGTGATTGACCTGCCACCATGGGAATAAAGTTCCATATAATTCTTTCACCCCAAGAACATCCCACTGTCATTTCTTTGGTCTCATTGAATCCATAGTAAACTTCTGCAGGATTCATTGTTGACCAAGGAAAAGAACAGGCTGCCCTCATGGGAGGAGTGTTTCAACAGGCTGCCCCTATGGACGGGGAGACATTCAAGTGTCTGCCAGTGGACACGTGGCTTGCCTTCTAGAGGACTGGGCCCCACCCCAAGACTGGAGGCCACACCTGAGCCACTAAAGTTGGCCCTCAGCAAAATAGGGAATTCCTTAGAAAGACAGAGTGCCCGTGAGGTGGCGGTAATGGTGGGCAGTTTTTTCCTCACAATATTGAGAAAGGCTGTAAGCGAGAAAGACGTCTTCCTGCAAAAAGCATGATAAGAGTCGGCACAGGAATGTGAGCTGTGAGGTGCTGTTGAGGAGGGAAAGCACAAAAGGAAATACAGTCTGCTTCTTGAAGGAAGAAGGATATGATAAAGGCAGAAGCAGACAGGAAAGTCAAATAGCTGTGGCAACAACTGAGACCGGAGCAGCGGTTCCAGCCACTGAGGATGAAGCAGAAGCCAGAGACAAAGCAACAAGATAGGCCTGTGTGTCTGCAAGACTTTCTGCTGGAGAAGGTGGGTATTATAAGGCCCACCCAGGGTTCTTTTGGTCAACTCATTTGAGTAGAACTGGTTTGAATACAGCCAGGATGACCACTTGGTGGCAACGGGTCTCCTAAGACTTGAGAATTATTATGATTTGTTGTAATTTGTTATTTGTATGGAATTTGGTTATGGTCTGCTACTCAAAGGGAGAATTTAAAGGGCCCCGTGAAGGTCATGCGGACCCAGATGTGGGTTGATTTGATAAAGGCAGGAGCAGACAGAAAGAAATTGGATGGAAAGTCAAATAGACTATGGTCGGCTCCTATGCTGGGAAGGGGTGCAGGCCACATCTGAGGCACTAAAGTTGGACCCCAGCAAAATAGGAAATTCCTTAGAGAAACAGAGTGCCCGTGAGATGGCGGGAATGGTGGGGAGTTTTTTCCTCACAATGAGAAAGGCTATAAGGGAGAAAGACATCCTCCTGCAGGAAGCATGAGAAGAGGCAGTATGAGAATGTGAGCTGCAAGGTGCCATTGAGGAAGTAAAAAAAATTGTTGGTGATTGAGATGGCGTCACTACCAGGTGCTGTGGAAATGGTATCTAGTGGAGCCATCAGCCCCGGAAGTGGAGGAACAGAGGTTTGATGAACAAGTGGGGGTAGAGGCCCTGCTGGTGCTGGAAGCATCAGCCCCTCCTCGGTTGAAACCCCACCCAGTTGAAAGTTGGTGGAAAGCCCAGAAGAAAATACTGAAAGCATACCCAGTGGTTGTAAAGAAAATAGACACAGCAACCAAGGATTTTTTTTTTTTTAGACAAGCAATGAAATCAGAGGATTGAGGGCACATAGATTGAGAGGCAAGAATCCTGGAGGGGTGGAGTGTGGATAGAGTAAAGGATCCTATGGCCAGGATTCTCACTTGGCCCTGGTTGGCTAGCACTACACACATGTGGGCAATACATTGCTATTGACTCTATTTAAAGAGCCCTGCCCAGTGCTCTGGGTGACACGGTGGCACAGCCACAAGGCTACAAGAGAGCAGAGGCTGGAGTAGGCTGAGATGGCTGCAGGGGCAGAGAGGCCCAGAGGCAGAGACCAGCTTGCTGCATGCAGACTCGTTCTGAGTGGACGGGATTCTAATGATTGACCTACCACAGGGAGAATAAACTTGGGTATAAATCCTTTCACCCCAAGAATGTTCCACTGTCACTTCTCTGGTCTCATTGAATCCATAGTGAACTTTTCTGGGACTGAAATCCATTGGCAAGACAAATGGATATTATCAGCAGGGCTTGAAGTGACCACAACCACAGTCCCCACGATGAGGAGGCTGATAGGCCTGCCATCCTTGGTAATCGCTGGGTGTGTCTGAGTTCCTAAGTGCTGCAGAGTGGTTGAAAATTTCAGCAATGGTTTCTACTTTCGCTGAATTATTCATGTAGGTGCAACAGGTAGTATTAAGATTTGCATGTGCCCCTCCTTCTGAGGCCAGTATGTAGTCCAAAGCAATTTGGTTTTGGTATCCATGACTATACTGGCCAATGAATCTAGGGATTTTCAGATTTCTTGAAGGACCCTCACCCCATTTCATTAGCCAGTTCTTCTAATTCTGTTGTAACATTGGAGAGAATGATTTAATGTTCAATACATACCACTGTGGAGAAAATGGAAGTTCCTATGGCCAGGATCCTCACCTCACCCTAACCTACTTGATGTAACTAGCGTGCTGCTAGGCTACTGCTTCCACAGGCATAGGCATTGACTGAGTGACTGTATAAAGAGCTCTGCCCAATGCTTTGGGTGGAGGCAGAGACGAGGTGGATTATGGACCTGCAGACTGCTGGATGCAGATGATTTTAGTGCTCGACCTACTGCCATGAGCATAAAGCTGGGTATAAACCCTTTTACCCCAAGACTGTTCTGTTGTCATTTCTTGGTCTCACTGAATCTATAGTGAACTAGCCCAGGGCTGAAACCCTCAGTCAAGACACCCACCCACAGGAAATAGTATTAAAATCTTTTCTTCCCCAAGTAAAGACATTATCCAGGAGGCCCCAGCAGCTGCACGAAGGGATGGCTGTTTCATTGAAGATTTGGAAATTAGTTATCATGTATCCCAGAGAGCACATTCCATATATGAGGTAGAGACTAAGACTTGAGTGGCTATAGTATGTGAGGCATTAGCACAAACTGCGTGGCCACTGCAGGAAGTTGTTGCAAAGGAACATAAGAAGACTATAGCTTTAGGGTCACATATGGTAGCAGAATTATTGCCTGTGTAGGGTTTGAGGGTAGTGCAAGATGTGAAGCTTGCAGACCACCACTAACTAAAATAGAGCTTCCAGAGTTTGCACAGTATAGATGGTTCTCTGGTTCAATTTCCAAATCCTATGGTACCCTGGCAGCTGAAGGGCTTGTGTTTGGGGGTAGCAATATATAAGCAGGCAGTGAGGCCATTAACAAGTTTTACAAGAGCAAAGGGGTGGCCATGGTAAGGGGGTAAAAAGGGGAAACTAGCTTATTATAGCAGGAGTTGTTTGACAGCTGAGACTCAAAATACATGGAGGTGGTGGGGCACTGGCCACTTGAGGGTGTCTGTGTCACACCCAACAATTTTTAATATCCCCTGTCCCGAGAGCTGGGTTGTTCAGATTAGAGAATTTTTGGTCCATAGTTACTGTTTCAGTGTTATGATTGGTAAAGAGTTGGTTAGGTTTACAAAAGGAGGAAAAGCAGCCTCATGGTGATGTGCCAGATTCAACAGTGAGTCAAGAGGCAAAGCAAAATATGTACTTATCTACTATTGCTTTCTTCTGAAGAGAAGCTTTAAGTCTTCCACTTGTCACAGGTCTAGACTGGCTGTTTTTCCTTAGGTTCAAAAGGGATCCATGGCTTGGCCCATGTGTGATGAATCCAGCTAGTGATTTGGGCACCTTAATAGCAGTAGGAAAAGATAAGAGCACTGGATAAGGTCCCTTCCAGGTTGGTTGTAATTGAAAGGCCAGAGAGCCATCCTTCCATACTTTGATTAGAACCTGGGTTCTTGTGGATATAAGGGGTCATTTGGGTTTATTGGGGGTGCCCATGATAACCCATATTCCCTTAGGGCCTGCTGGAATTGGCTTAATGAACTTGCACATGAATGTAGAGCTAAGGCTTCTGAGTCAAGGAGAATCTCTGATCAAATGACAGGATGCCCATACAGTGCCTCAAACAGGCTGAATGCTAAGGATGCCTTGGGTGCTACCCTACCTCCTAAGAAGGAGGGCAATTGGGAGTGCCTCTGTCTACTTAAGGGAAGTCTCCTGGGTGATTTTACTTATGGTTGATTTTAAGAGTGGGTTGGACCCTTCCACCTTCCCAGAGGATTGGGGTTGCCAGGAGCAGTGTAAGTGGCATCTAATTCCTAGAGCCTTAGACACATTCTGAACAATGGAAGCTGTGAAGACAGGGCCACTGTCACTCTGAAGGGAGAGTGGAAGCCAAACCTGGGAATAATCTCATGCAACAGATTGCTGTCTGCCTGGACTTCTCAGTGTGAGTGGGAAGACCTCTCTCCATCCTGTGAAGGTGTCTACACACACCAGTAGGTACTTAAACTGCTGGGTGGGAGGCATTGGTGTAAACTCTATTACCACTCTTCCTCCCATGTATGTCCCTGCTCACTGAATGGCCTGGACCGGGGAGGGCTTTCAGGCCTCTTGTGGGTCACTGAGGGCACAAGTGGGGCAGGCTTTACACCTGGTCAGTGACCTTAGGCAAGTCCCTTCCTGTGAACACCAGAGATGTTACAGTGACAAGGGCATTAATCCCTAGATGGGAAGCATCATGTTAGGATTTTAAGACTTCCCAAAGGAGGTTTTGGGGAAGAAAAAGAACATTTTCTTTTTTAATCCTTCCTGAGGCAGGTGCTCAAGCCCCTTCTGCTGCACACAGGTCCTTCCCTCTGGTGTGCAGGTGGGAGTGGGCAGGGCCTCCGATCTGGTGCTGGAGCAGCCAGAAGGGGCTCCTGCAAGGCTGCCCATTCAGCAGTTGCATCTGCCATTCAGTTCCCTTTGGCCACTGTAGTGTCCCCCTTTGGTGGCCTCTGCAGTATACAATGGCCACTGATCTGGGCAGCAAGGCTGTCTCCAAGAGGCGGTTGATCTGGTCAGGACACTGATGGGAGAGTCTCAGGAAGTTAGAAATCTTCATTCCTGCTATAGGGTCGCGTGTGCGTGGAGGATGAGGAAGGCCGACTTGGATGTTGTGTTACTCGCTCAGCTGGTTCAAGGGCTCTAGTCAGAGCAACAAGTTCAGCCCTGGGTAGAAATGCTGGGGAATAGGGACCGGGCTTCTCTTGTCCTGGAGTCAGAGACCACGGCGTATCCAGCTGCTCACCTCCCATCTGACATAAAACTACCCCCACTGGTGAACCGAATTTCACCAGGATTGTTCAAGGGCTGGTCAGTCAGATCAGACAGGGGCTAGTGGCTGAGGAGAGCATTTCTTCACAAGAATGAAGTGGAAGTGTCTCCTTGGAAGACAGCAGCAGAGTAGCAGGGTTTAAAGCATTACAGGCAGAGACAACAATCTCTGGGTTGTCTAGAGGAGGGCCTGATACTGGAGTATCCCATTGCCATACAGCCATGGATTTTGTTCTGTAATAGGGGAGCCTGTTGAGGTTGGTGAGAGCCTGAAGGGGAGCCCCAAGGTGAACTTGCAAGTCTCCCCACAAGCAGGGCAAGAGTGGCTAGAATCTTCAGGCAGCCTGGCCATCCTCAGAACACTGCATCATCTCAGACAGTATCCCAGGGGCCTCTGTTCTGGACCTGGTGTCTGGATTATTACTCCTAGGGCCACGCCTTCCCTTTCATGCAAATATAAGTGAAAAGGTTTGAAAGGCTGGTCAGTCCCAGAGGAGGTGCCTGAAGCAGGAGATCTTTTAAGTGCTGTAATGATTTTTGCTTTTCAGGTCCCCAAAAAGGAGTTCCTGATCATCTTTTCCTTTTAAACAGTCATATAAGAGCTTGGCTATTAAGCCATAATTTGGCATCCAAATTTGACAGTACCTCGTGAGCCCTGGGAAAGCCCTGTGCTGCTTACAGGCAGCCAGCGCTTGTAACTGGGTGGTGCCCTGGTTATGGTCGGAGGAAAGGCTCTGTCTGCTGGGTGTCAGCTGGATCCCTAAGTAGGAGACCTTTTGTTGTACTAGTTAGGCTTTAGATTGGAATACTCTGTACCCACACTCTGTCAGAAAACTTACGGCCTGGATGGTGTGTTCTTGGGCCTTAGCTTGGGTGGGCAAGTAGATAAGGAGATCATCTATATATCACAGGATGGTGCCCTCTAGTTGTAAGTCTTATAAATCCTGAGAGAAGGCCTGTCCATATAGGTGGGGGCTGTCTCACATGCCCTGTAGCAACATAGTCCAGGTTAATTGTCAGTGGGAAGTACTTAGAGTATTCCATTCAAAGGCAAAAAAATAGTGTGAGTGGGGACTTAGTGGGATACAGAAAAAGACATCCTCAATATTTAGGATGCTGAAACAGGAGGTCTTTGGAAGGATGGTTCCCAGTGAAGTATAGGGATTTGGAACCACTGGATGAAGGGGAATTACTGCTTCCTTTATCATCCTTAACTCTTGTACAGTAAGAGCCTCTCTTTCTTATGGCAGAATTGGGGTGTTGCAGGGAGAGCTAGTGGGCATAAAGAGTCCATGTTGGATAAGCAAAGATATTAAAGGCTGAAGGTCCCTTTGAGCCTGTGACCTGATGGGATATTGTTTTTGATTTGGGAACTTAGTAAGATCCCTGAGCTCAACTATCACAGGGAGGCCTGAATGGCTCTCCCAGGAATGCCATGGTCCCAGAGGTTAGGGTTGATAGCATGCTCTCCAGTCTTTGGACTCTGTCCTGGTTCTCCTTCTCAGTCAGAACAAGCATTTGTAAGGGAATCTGATGCAAGGGCCATTCTCCCAGAGTGACTCGAATTCCCAGTTTTTGTGGAATATCCCAGCCTAACCATGAGCTGGGACATTCAGGCATTCCCAGGAAGCTGGGAAAAGGCATGGCCTCCCACAGACAGCATTGTCCAGTCTGGTTACAATGAGATGCCTTGCCTCAGTCAGGACCCTGGGGGTGTGGGAACCTTTGTGAGAAAGGGAAGGGACCCAGTGTCCAAATGATTGTGAGAATGAATCAGGGTGAGTCCAACATCATTTCTATGAAGAAGTTTAAAGCACAGGTTGTCCTGATAGCTCTGAAGTGTCACCTTTGTGTGCACATGTGCTGCGCAATTTATTTCTGAAGTTACCTGTTTAGATAGATACTAACTTTATCAATTGGTTAAAATATAGATCTCAAACTTACAGGTACCAAAGTATCTTATTAGGGTAGCATGAATTTGTTGTATTAACTATTTAAATAGCTATGTTTTAGCTACCAACCATTAGTTGACTACATAGATGCTCCATTCGAGGCTTATCTCCAAGAGGAACTGAAGATTAAGCACTCTCTTTAACTACCATGATTCTTGCATCCACGTGTGCATGTACTTCATCTCACCCACGAGCCACTCTCTGAAGACCTGGACCTCTTAACCATGAAGAGCCTTGACAGCAGGGTGGGTTTGGAAAAGGGATAAAGTCAGCATGCATTAATGTTCATTTTGAACTATTAAAATCTCTTTATGATGAGTATACCTATCACAACTTTTATTCTGTACATTCTGAAAGTATTTCATATCTATCTTAGGTTATATTCCAGAGAAATTCTTTCTGGAAGATGAGATGTGAAAATAGTATTTATTGGACACTAATTTTACTTTGTGGCACTATTGAGTGAGAAGAATTGACAGAGATTAAGGTCTGATGTGTTGTCATGTATTATGTAAATGATGTCTTACTTTGAACCATCCCAAGAGAACCTATTTTTGATTTTCTGAGCTAATGAGCTATACTTAAATTAAGGGACCTATAAAAATATATAATCTGCAAATGTTACTTCAGATTTTTTTATTTAAAAGATGGCTGAAGACTGCTGTCTTATACTAAAAAAAATCTCCAGTTTTCCTGTAAACTCTGATGGTTTGACAATTGCAGGTTTCATCATCCAGGCTAATAATTTTGTAAGACAGGATTCAGAAAAAAGGCACGCTGGCCATGTCTGCTTTCTATATAGAGATCAGCATGGAAAGCATGAAGGCCTGCTAGTGAAGCCTTGGTACACAGATTGATTTTTGACTAGTTGCACGGTCCCCTAGCTTTAGCAAAACCTGATGAAGCTTATTTGAAAGTCTGGTCATCTGATCAGATGTTCTGACCATTTAGCCAGTAACTGTTGTAGTTGAGTCTGATTTTTGTGGAAATTCATATTAATTAAAGGAGCATAAAAACAAGAGTGTTCACCTTCGTCATCACCGATCAGAAGCTCCAAATGGCATGGTTTTGTGTAAAGGTCATAGAAGCTGGTGTTGGTAGAGACTGGTTGTAAATATGGGCTCCGTCACTTAATAGCTATGTTTTCTTGGGTAAATCTCTTTAGCCCTCTGAGCCTCAGATTCCCCATCACTAAAATAAAAACTAGGAAGAATACCTATCTCAAGCAGCAGATGTGAGGATTAATTAAATTGCTAGTTGGTCTTTTATTCTTAAAAGAAGAATACTGGCACAGAAGTTACCTTATCTTATGCATTGAGTGCCAGGTTGCCATCCCTGGGCACACCTGTTACTTTTCCTTCCCAGGTAGATAGATCAGTGTTACATTTATCTTTCAGTCCACACTGTGTCCTCCCAGCACATTTGTAGTGTTCCTGGTTCCAGGAGTACCTCAGCTGTGTGTACTCACAGTGAGCCTGCAGACATCCTCCCCCAACTAGGGCCTGTGCCAAGGCTGGGCTGGGCCTGTGGTTCTTACTGTGATCACAGGATGCACTTCAGCAAGAAACCATCTAGGAACTTTGGAAAATAAGATTTGTTACTCATGGATCCTGGAGGGTGCACAGCACACCCAAGGGTCACACAGAGGTCAGGAGAAGGGAGAGAGGCAAGCATGAACCTGGGTTTGGCCTTTATCTGAGGGTGGGGTGTCTAGGGTTCTTGAGCTTATGCTTCACTAAGCAAATGTAAAGCATCAGGGGGAGAATTAGGGCAAGAGAAGGGAGAAGTGGCCCCATTCAGGGATCAGTACCCAGGCTATGCAGGCTTTCTAAAAGGGGGACTTGAGGCGTGGCAGTGGCCTGGTTCCTCATTTGTTGTTTTGCTAGCAGCTGTGTTGACTGCTGGTGACACGGCATTCCATGTGGATGTTGCGATGGGGGCCTCAGCAATCAAACAGCTTATTGTCAGTCACTTACACTAAAGCCCTATTCTGTTTTTTATTGTGGAAGCAATTATAAGCTATTAACTTGGCATAATTTATTGAATACCTAAGTATTTAATATTGAAACAAGAACTAGGCATCACATTTTTATGTTTTGACAAACTTAACATGAAAGTTATTTACCCACAATTGTTGGGAAGTCTTCTGCCACACATTTCATGGATATTTAGAAAAATCTATATCTTATCTGGAGATGTTTAAGAGTAATAAATCCAAATATACACAGCAAATCAGTGTGGAATTGGAAAAAGAAAGACATTTAAGAATAGAATAGGAATTATGATTTTTACCTTTCACTCTTGCTCTGAAAATTACATTGATACCTCACTGTCTTGACACATATGACTAGTTGGCCTGAAGTTTTTCACTAAAAACAAACTAAATAAAAAACAAAAAAACAAAAATCTACAGACCCCTAAATCAGTGGAGACATTACTCTTTTGTGGGTACATTAATCTAACAGAACTAGCTTTATAGGCTTGTCTGTCTTCATGACCCCACCTCTCTTCTTTTGTGGCCAGTAATAAGTTAATGCTGAGAAAGTTATTCCTGTGAGTCATGAACATTTTTCATTGGTATATATAAAGTCTCCTTCCTTAGACAACCCAATGAATGAGAGTCTCTGATGACATGGGGCAGATCAAATGGATTCATCGGGAAAATGGGACCTGCTGCGTGAGAGGCTGCAGACCTAACCTGTCCCAAGTGTTGCTGGGGGATCAATCCCCCATTACCTAGTGTTTAGATTAAGAAATAAAACATCCTTAGTGATTTAAGCAGGCATTTCTGCTCACTGCCTACATTTACTTATTTTGTGTATGACAGAACTAGAAGAGATTTTGAGAAGAGAAAAGAAAATGTGAGATTCCTAAACCTATTCAGAGGAAATATTGTAAGAGCTCCTTTGTAAACGCAGTTATTGCAAGGTGGCTTCTGCAGGAATGATTGCATAGAGGTGTCTGGGAAGAACGATAGCCAGCACTTGTCTAGGTCAGGAGTCGGCAAGGCTTCCCAGGCCATGTGGTCTCATGTAACCTTTCATCTCTGCTACTGTGGCATGAAAGCGGTCGTAGACCATGTGTTAAGTGAGTGGGCCAGCTGTGTTCCAGCACATCTCTATGTATATCAACAGGTGGTAAACTGGACCATAGGTTGCCCATCCCCTGACCCAGGTTAAGAAAATTTGTGAAAGACTGAATGGATTTGAAAGCACAAACTACAGGATTAAAAAACAAATCCTTAATTATGAGATTTGTTTTTCTTTATTCTTACTAGGTGAACATTATACCAGTGATTCCCAAAGCAGATGCAATTTCTGAAACTGAATTACAGAAGTTTA
Source organism: Manis pentadactyla (assembly GCF_030020395.1). Taxonomy (NCBI): domain Eukaryota; kingdom Metazoa; phylum Chordata; class Mammalia; order Pholidota; family Manidae; genus Manis; species Manis pentadactyla. The sequence continues at coordinate 39,788,729 of NC_080025.1, read as the reverse complement.
AGATCAAGCTCCTGAGTGAATTGGTCAGCAATGGCATCCAGATATACCAGATCCCAATAGATGATGAAACTATTGCTAAAATCGATGCTGTAATGAATGTGGGCTCCTAATTGAATAGATTCTGTTTTACATGTGAAAAATATTATTTGTAAGTAACAGTGCTACAAATATGTTTTCACTTGTTTCTTCAAAAACACTTCAAACAAACTGAATTTTTCAAAAGTTCAGTATAGGAAATGTTTATTTTCTAGAGCTGGAAAAAGTATGACAATGTTTTGGAGCATATTTTCTTTTCTTCCCACTTTCACCTAAAGTAATGCATTTGTGAGGTGGGAATACACTTTTGTGGAATCATACTTAATGCCCTAGAAAGATGCCTTTTTATTCTCTCTTTAAAAACATGGAGGCCTATGGGGGGTCAGGGGGTTGCCTTTGAGGTTTTGGGGCAATGCAAAGAGCAAAGAAGACAGGAGTTGTCATGGAGGGTGCTCAAAGAGGCCACTTTATTCTGCATAAAGCTGTACTCTTTATACTGCTATACTGCTAATTCATGGTTACAGAAGTGTTGAAGACATGCATGCATGTGACCTTCATGGCCAAGTGTCTAGCCTTCAAGGCCCTTATCTAGCTCCTTTCCCATGGGTACAACATGCTGTGTTTTCAGGTTTCTCAAGGCCAGGTTTCTCAAGGCCAGACATATTTGGGGTGAAGCAGCAGCCACCTTCTTCATAGAACACTAGGGAAACTAGAGGGAAGGGTACCTTACCTACAAGGCCTCCCTTGGAATGCTTTGGAACCTTAAAACCTTTGAGGAGGTCTTTCTGATATGATATTAAAGCTCATTCTCTCCTACAGTGTCATACATATGTATTAAACATTCACATAACAATTAATGTAATTGAAGATAACTCAGTTCTTTGTGTTACTTTCTTGAGGCTGCCAAATTTGTGAAATAGTTGGTTATATTTTGAAAAATAATTGGTTAGTCAGACAGACTTAATGATAAGGTCTTCTGGGAGTTGCTAACCTCCCTAAGACTTTATCTACAAAATGCGCTAACTAAAACTATGTTAAGGAATGTTAAGAGTACAGCCGTTGTTCACTACCTAACACAGTGACCTTCAGTAACTGCTCATTCCATTCCTCCTCTCTTCCTTTTGTGATTTTTCATATTCCATTTATATTAAAATACTTAAACTAAATGTATAAAAAACGTTGTTTGAAATGTGTTCTCCCCTGCTGGTTAGATCTGCAAATCCTGGTTGTATGTCAGGAATTAAATGTGGCGCCATGATTTCTGTGTCTCCCGAGCAGTGGGGAACAAGATGCAGTGCCATTTTGTGAAGCTGAGGGGGGTGTGCACATGCCTGGAGGACCCACAGGAGCAGACGCTCGGGTGTCACTCCGGTTGACTGGCACCACAAGCTGGGTGCCAGAGGCTTTGCCGATGTGGACCCAGAGAAGCAGCTGCTCAGGTGAGCATCCCACCGCCAGTGATGCATGTTGGCGGGGTGGTGCCGTGAGGAAGGAGCAACTGGTGGGCATCTCTCCTCCATGGCCCCCTTGCTGTTGGATGGTCTCTAAGTCCTCGTCTTACCCAAGGAGTGAAGTGGAAGGGGATCACATGGCAAAAGCCCACTGTTTACACAATGCTCAAGTGAGTAACTAAAGGAAAACTCATTATTTGTTTTTATCTTTTTATTTATCTGAAAAGGATAAAAGTATATTTCTATTAAAAGGAAAGTTGGAATGTGGTCCTATTAAATAAACTAAAACTGTTGTTTTGTATTGTGGGTAAAATTGCGTATTTCCAGAATCTCTTACCTGGCATGAGCACATCTCCGTATCAATAGGTGTTTCCTAAAGGTGGACAGAAGCAGTCCATCTCCATAGCAGTAGGTAATTACAAGGGCGAGCAAGGACATATCTGGATGGGAAGATTGGGTGGGGTCCCTTCTGCAGCTGGGTTGCAAAAGATATGGGTGAGCAGAAGTGGATGACTGCTTGTAGCAATAAATGAGTTTCTCCCACTTTATTTCTCCCTTTGACTGATTTTGGTTTCAAAGGTATTTTGCTCTGGGATTTTGCCCCAGTAGTTATATGTATAGGATTGTAAGTCCAGGGAGAGGAAATCCAAAGGCAAAATACCTCTAAAAACCCAAATCAGTCAAAGGGAGATTTAAAGTTTAAAACCCATTTATTGATTACAAATTATACCCATTGATATGGGGATGAACTTCCCTCCACCCCTGAGGAATAATGCAAATGCACTAAAGCCATACTTCTTTCCACCTCTGAATGCCTGTTGATATGCAGATGTACTAAAGCCAGGTGAGATATTCTGGAAATATTACAAGTTTACCCACAAGCCACCCCTCCAGAAATCTCGCCTTACAATTTACTCGATCCCCCTCTTCCGACCAATCTAATAACATACAATAGCAACAGCAATAAAATCATGATAATCCTCAAGCCAGAGGATTCAGCCTATGCAGATTAAGTAAATATACTTTACAGCACAATCTCTCACTAAGCACAAAATATGTTTCAACACTTTTTTACTCATTCTAACAACCATGCTAGATTACTCACAAAACTTCTACCGAATATTAGACAAAGTCAGACCTTTCTTTAAGCATTTTTTTCTTGACAACAGCAATATAATCATGGTAATTCTCAAGCCAGAGGATTCAGCTAGGTTCAAAGTCCCATGCAGATTAAGTCCAAAGCTCGTCCATTCCGGCTATTACACAGCAGCTGCAGCCAGGGGGGCGCATCCAGGACACAAGGACTGTAGAAGCAAATAACCGTGATTTTGGGGGCCACTTTGCTGTTATTCCAGGAATAGCCAGGAGGCCAGCTTCCAGGCTTTTCCCCAAGGTGCCAGAAGAGCCAGCCATCTCTGGTCCATGTGTCAAAATGTCCAGGGCCATGTCCATTTTGTTCCTAATTGCTGCACCCATCCTTGCAATGCATATCTGTTGTGCCCAAAGTTGTGAATCCCAGAAGACTACCAAGGAGCCAACACCGATGCAAAAGCAAAGAGCCTTTGTTCGAGCTAGCTTGAGCTCAATCTCTCATCTACACCAACGCAGTGGCAAGATGCCAGAGAAAAGAGAGTGAGTTTCAATACTACAAAGGTTTTATGGGGTTCTAGGGCAGTTGGTGGGGTGATGGTCGTGGCTCTGGCTCATTGGCTGGATCTAGGAGTAGTTGGTGGGGTGATAGGTGGTGGCTCTGGTCAATTGGCAGGGTCTAAGGGTGGTGGGTGGGCTCCTTGCTGACTGGAGAGGAGAGAGACCAAGCTCTGATTGGCTGAAATAGGATCCAGGTCCCGATTGGCTGAAATAGAATCTGGGAGCTTGCCCTTTCACATCCAATAAAGTGGGTACCTTGATCACTCTCAATCACTGGCGACCAGCCATAGGCTGCAAAAAGATGCTCTAGGCCCCTCTTGGTGGTTTGCTGATCAGCACAACATGCAGGGCACTCCTTCTGGGCTTGGCTAACTTCTTCAAAGGTCAATGGCAAGCCCCACCAATGGGCCCACATTGTCTTTTGCCCCGCATGCAACAAATGCTGATGTTGCCATTGGGCCACATCAGAGGCAGGCATTCTTTCTAGCCAGCGCACCTGGGCCAGTGTATCTGCTTCATCATTCCCTGGGGATGCCAAAAACAAGTGGCCAGTCACATGATATATGGTAGGTGTCTGTGCCACGTCACTCCCTGGCCTTTGGGTTCAGTCTTGCACCCACCCTGTGATGGGATAGGTAGTTATTACCTTGGTCGGAACTGTTCCGGCAATGGGCTCCATAGCCAGCAAGGTGTGGTAGACAGGAGCCAGTTGCTTCTCTAGCAAGGTGACCCGGACCTCTGCTCCTTTCCATGGTTGTGACCAGGCTCCAGCTGGCAGCAGGAGCAGCAGCAGTGACAGAAGCAGTAGCCTTAGGCTCGGGCCATGGGCCGGGGTCGATGTGGCCAGCAGCAATGGTGGTGCCTCATAACCACACAAGTGTAATCATACTTCCCTTGGTGCAAGCGCCACTTCTCCCCATCATTTCTAGGGGTGGCCCTCCCAAAGGTCGCACCCATTAGGACAGATTTTGGGTTCAGAGGAATCCTGCAGACTGCACCATATGTAAGTCCGGGGAAGAGGAAATCCCAGGGCAAAATACCTCTAAAAACCAAAATCAGTCAAAGGGAGAAATAAAGTTTAAAACCCGTTTAGTGCTTACAAACTACAGTCTGGACCCTTCCCTCTTTCCTGCTCCAGCCGCAGCAGCCGGCCTCCCCTTCACCTCTCAGGTACAGAAAAACCTCCACTTCCCAGGTAATCACCCATAGATATGGAGATGAACTTCTCTCCACCCCTGAGGAATGATGCAAATTCACTAAAGCCATACTTCTTTCCACCTCTGAATGCCTATTGATATGCAGATGTACTAAAGCCAGGTGAGATATTCTGGAAATACTACAGTTTTACCCACAGTGATGAGTTTTGGAATGCTTTAAATTTAGGAAAATATCTTGTAAAGGGGAATGAAAGTACTTGCAGGCAGGCAGAGATTGGATTGTTTCCTAACATTTTGTAGTGGAGCTACAAGAATTTTAGAACCTGATAAACTTCTTGCTCAGCGATCAGAGCATAAAATGTTATTATAAACTTGCTTGGTAATACTATATGCTGCTACATTCCTGACTTTTTTTATTAAGATGTGTAAATGTGAAACTCTAATCCCTAACTAAATCAAATTTGACTTGATGTAGCATTCCAGAACAGTTTTTGCACGGGGAAAAGCATGAGATCCTGAAGACAAACTGAAAGGGTATCTCGCCGTGACCCGCCTTACCCAGAATGACTCAGGAGACACAGGCCCACGCAAGAGATTTTATTATCTGAAAGAGATAGTGGCTGCCCCAGAGGGGGGTGGAGAGAGACAGAGAGAGAGAGAGAGAGGGAGCAGCAGAGAGAACAGCGGGACAGAGAGACAGAGACAAAGAGAGAGGGCAGCAGAGAGACAGACAGAGACACAGAGACAGAGACAGCAGCGAGACAGACAGACACACAAAGACAGAGAGCAGTAGAGACAGACAGAGAGAGGGAGGGCAGCAGCGTGGTGCCTTTTATTGTGGCTATCCTCTCGGCCTGTTGCCTTGGGGGAGGGTCGGGATGTTTAGAGATAAGGCGGGGTAAACCCAGGCAAGCCCCAGGCAAGCCCAGGAATAATTCTCACCAGTTTATGTGCTTGGGACCATGGGGCAAATGGAGGATAAATTACTATATTCATACACAAACATTATTTGAAACTCTTATGAAATGAAGGATTCCTTTTCCATATCGTTATGTTCATTTCAGGCATTTCCCTGGCCGTTAGTATTTGCATCAGAGTAAATGCAAGGAGGGAGGGGGCATTAAACAGATGCTACAATTGCATATGACGTGTGGAAAGATTCAATGATAGATGAAGTTGCATTCTCAATTTTTTCAGTCTGTGGATTTAATTAGTGTTTCAGCTCTGGTAACATAGTAAATTGAGAATTATTTCCTTAGCCCCTCCTCATGAGTTAAGGCATGCTCTGCTTCTGGTTATGGGACAATTCTGGTAAAATGGTTATTGTCTGTGTTGAAGATAAATCATCTAGAGTTGGCTTTACCAGTGTTTCCCAGAGGAAGGAGGCTTTGCTTCATTCTTCCAAGTCTGAGGGTCAGTCATGTTTGTTACATGACACAACCCTAGGTGAGAGCAAGTGGGCCAGCCTTTATACACTGTGAGAAGCAGGTTCAGGCCGCCTCACGGGTCAGTCAGCAGTCACCTGTGGATAATGGAGAGCTGCGGGTTCCGAATTTCAGGGTGGAGCCTCAGGACCCACATTTAAGTTAAAATCCTCACTCTGTCACTCAGCAGATGCCAGTCACAAGATGTACAGGCATGGTGGGGTTAAGCAAAGGCCTTGCTTTGTAGAATTTGGGGGGCAGAGGTGGGAGGAAGGCACTTTGGCCCTATGTGGAGAATAGGTATGGTGGGGATCAAAAGTAGAAGTGAGAAGAACAGATAAGGAGGCTATTGTAGTGGTTCAGGCATGAGAAGATAGGCTTGGACTAGGGTGGTAGTGATAGAGATGGTCAGAGCATAACCTAGGGTAGGTTATTTGAAGGCAAAAGTTACTAGGACTCATTGATGGTTTAGATATGGGATGTGAAGGAAAGGGAGGAGTCAGGATGACTTCAGTCACAGCTTTTGACCCGAAAACCTGGGTGAATGGTGGTGATGTTTATTAATAGGGGCCAGACTTGGAAGGGGTCAATTTAAATTTAAATTGCTTGTTAAATGTTCAGGTGAAGTGTTTGAGAAAGTTGTTACATAAATGAATCTGGAGCTTAGAGGGAAGTTAAAACAGAAATTACTGTTGTAAATATTCCTGTGTAAAATCATAAGTATATTTAAAGTGTCTACTGTTTGCCAGGCTGTGGACAAAGTGCTGGGGATGTAGTACTCATAAGGTCTTACAGCCCTGGCTCTCGTGGAGTTTACATTCCCATAGGGGAGGCTGAAATCAAACATCTAATTGCATAATAAATTACGATTGTGAAATGTGCACTGAAGGAGACAGAGTGTGTACTGGGGGAAGGGTATGCTGATTTGATCTGGGAAACTAGGGAAGACTTCTTTGAGGCATTTACTGTTTTGAACCAGAATAACAAGGGAAAAACAGCAAGACATATGCAGAGACCTTCAAGACGGAGAGGGAGTGATGTTTTCAAGGCCCCAAAGATGAGTAGCTGGAGAGCAGGTGTGGGTGGCATAAGGACTGAGAGAAACGTAGGCAGGAGTCACACCCGAGGTACCCGCTGAGGTTCTGATCTTCATCCTGTTCAAAGACAGGGCAGTTGAAGGAGTTGTGTTACATCTGCATTTGAAAAATCACTCAGCTGCAAAGTAAAGAAGATATTAAAGAGGCTTAGGGGAGACCATTAGGAGAGTATTGCCTGGACTAAGGTAATAGCCATGAAAACAGAACTGTATGTGTTTGGGAGGGATCTAGAAGATGGACTTGGAAGAACTTAGTGATTGTTTGGATATGATAAGGTAACAGAAACAGGCGATGACAGAAGATGCTAGAAGCATTCTTGTCTCCTAGATTTATGGATTCATTGGCTAGGTGGATGGTTGTACCATTCCTCAAGGCAGGTAGCTCTGGAAGGGGCTAGCTTTTGGTGGGGGCAGCAGCCATGATATAATGGGGATCATTGTTGCAGTTGGGGACCGTGAAAATGAGGAACTGAGTAGGAATGACGTTTAATGCAGAGAGCTTAGACTACCTTGGAGACTAAGCAACAAGTCAGCGTTCCCCTGCGCTTTTATTAAGTTACAACAAGTAAAAAGACAGGCATTGATTAATGATTATAGGATGAGTTTTTTCATCAAGCTAAACAATTGCAAGCTAATCACCTCTTAAAAGTTTCTCTTACGTGTTGTCAAGTCATCGGCCACGTGAGTCTCACACTGTGCTCCTCATACGGGTTTGCCTTGGAAAGGATCCTGAGAGCTGTTTGCAGTCCCTGTCACACCGCTCATGACTCGCACCAGATTCCAAGGCAGCACCTATTGTTTTTCTCTCTTAGATTAGTTTCAGCTATAGATTAAGTTTAAGCAGGAACTAAATTACAGTGAGGTTAACTGCTGGGTATCTACACTGGGGTATCTACAGATCATAAACTCAGTGTGGGTCCTGTTGGCTTTCAGTTTCCTCCAAAGCTCAAGGTGTCAGGGTTTGTAGGCATTTTGGATACATATCTGGAGTTCAAGGAAGAGGGCCGGGCCAAAGGAATAATCTTAAGAGCCAGGCATTGAGGTGGTTAATTGAACATATTTAGTAATAATGAGATCGCCCGGAGAGAGAATTACATCTGCAAAGAATAGTGCCTTGGAGACAGCCTTGAGCTTCTCTATTATTTGTCACCAGGAGAAGCAGGTAGAAGAGACCGAGAAGTTTTGAGCAGAGGAACGAGGAAGTACAGGAGCGCCAGCCTTGGAGGCCAAAGAAGGTCTCATGAGAAGAGAGGCCAGCCGTGCTGGAGCTGGGCACCGGTGCCCGCTGTGGGAGCATGCGGTGCAGTGCAGTCGAGGTGCTTCTTTGAAAGTGATGAAGGCCGCTCCCTCTAAAACAAGGGCCGTGGCTGGGAGACTGCATAGGCCAGGACTTAAAAGAGTTCAGAAGGAAGGCTTAGAACAGGTAGAAACCAGTTTTACTTTAGTGCTGGCAGTGGAGTGAATGAACTGAAACCACTCAACAATTTCTAGCCCAGGAAGGGGCGCCCAGGAGTCCCATTTTAGGGCATGAACCCATGTCCTGGCTAGGGGTGGCCATGAACTGAAGTAATTGCCCCGTCAGAGTATATCCCATGAGGGAGAGAATCAGGATAATATTATCAAAAGGAAGTAGACAGATGGTGGGTGGTCAGAATCAAAGATTTCCCAGAACCTCCATGTTTTGAGCATTTGTTCAGTTTGGGAGGCGTCTGCTCACTTCAGTGAAGAACGGAAAACCGGAAGAGGAGGTTCTTCAGTTTAAACCAGGTTGCCGACTGGGGAGGGAGCAGGGGCTGCGGGATGCGTGCAGAGGACAAGTAGCTGGGGAAGAGGGTGTCAGTGCTGCCGCTGAGGCGGGAAGGCTAGTAGGGTGGGGTTTCCCGATCAGGCGCTGCAGGACTTCTCTTCTCTTGGTGCTTCCTCTGTGAGTTATTTGGTAAAGCTTCTGTAGCTCACGGTAGCCCGATGTCTTAGGAAGGTCTTAATTTTATAGATTTAAGATGTTACATTTTATGTTTTGGGGAGTCTTTCCTATTTAATTTGGGGTGTACATGACAGTAGTCGCCATAGTTTGGTCGGCATGTAAAACCTGCCCCTCAATATCATGTATATCAATGAAAAGGCAGTCACAAGACCTGTTAGCGTGACCTTTGTTCCCCTTTGTTTCCTGGCTCTCTGCATTGCCATACCTCCAGCCTGTTTTCCATATGTTTTACTGAACGGCTCTGCTGAGTCATAGCATCCAGGCCCACCAGCACTGACTATGTGTTTATCAAGAGGTCCAAGTAAATGGCATCACACATTTCTGATCTTAATGACCTGATCTTCAATTGTTTAAAATATATGCAACATGCTTTTATAAACCTTCTTAAATCCCCAGACTATCTTAGATTGATGTAACCAGTCCTGTTTCCAGTTAATCACCTTTAACATTCAGCTACAAATTCAGTCATTGCAGGTGCTGTGGGACCTTTGGTTTTGAAAGGGTTTTTGTCTTTTAGAATTGCTTAAGTGTGCGACGTGGTTTTTTGTGTCATTAAATTGTGTCTTTGGAACTCTAAGGAAATAGTTAACTTGCTGCATTTGGTCTACAGTAGAAGTGGAAACATTCACCGGTCTTGTTAGAACTGTACATGAAGGGTCTGCGGTGATTCCTTGATGAACATGAGCATATGAGAATTTTTTTTCTTCCTCTTTGGTTTTCAGTTTTGCCTTAAATTAGTTCTATATTTGCAATTATATTAGTATGTTGCACTAAGTACTCACCATAGCAAGCTACTTCACCACTTTTTGAGAGATATGTGGGTTTCTTTACTTGCTATTGGCTTTGAAAATTTATGTTGTCTGAGTTGGTGGAAAGCAGTGCGATGCGGTGGGAAACAGGCAGGAGCAGAGTGTCCCTTTGTGGTGCTGCTGGGACATCACTGGGGCCGTCACATTTATGGCGGTCAGGAAGGTGGGTGGTGGGGCCAGTCTGATATGGCCCAAATCTCAGCCTTTTGCTTACCAACTGTGTCACTTTAGGCAGACCACCTTCCTGAGATTGTTTCCTACCTGTAAAACAGCATCAGTGCATATCACTTGGTTGCTATGGCAGTTAGATAGCAAAAGGGGTCCAGCAGAGGTAGTTTCTGAAAATAGAGGAAGAAACCTGACAGATGAGGCCAAACAAACACAGAAAAACAGAAAACCTGATAAAAAGTAGAATGCCTCTGCTGCATAGTCAGGTCACAAAGATGGTTCTGTATTAGGAGAGAGGGGCAGGTGGGATGTAAACACCAAGACAGAGTATAAACAGTGCCGTGAATGTGCACAGGAGAAGCAGTCAATTCCAGCCAGGGATACTGGAGAAGGCTTTCTGGAGGAAGCTGCGTGTGACCTTGGCATTGAGGGATGAAAGATTAGCTGGGTAACAGAGGGTAGGAAGCAAGCCGTGGTATTGGAAGTAGAAGACACAACAAAGTAAAGCATGAAATATGAGGCCTGAGTAGGCACAGTGGGTAAGTGGGTGTGGCTGGAACCCTAGAGGGACTGGATTTGGGTGGTAAGAGATGAAACTGGAAAGGAAGCATTCACCAGTTCATGAAGTTTCTGAAGGGCCCTTTAAAGAAGGTAGGACCTTGTTCTGCAGATGCCATAATAACTGTAATGCAGAAAAAAAAGAAGGTGAGATATGTGTTTTTAAAATCTGAGGAGTGGCAAGAAGGGCAAAGTGAAAGAGAAGTTAAAAGCCCAGACCGATTAGACTACTGCAATGGTGAAGGCAGAACGCCACAAAGATCCAGCGGAGCCAGAGCAGGGGGTGTGTAGGAATCAAAAGATGTCCGAGTCCCAGGCTGTACTCACAGCCCTTGGTGGTCGGCTGTGGAGATCAAAGGGGAGAGTCAGAGATGACTTCCCGGCCCCTGGGCACAGTGGTGCCAGTTAGCAAGGGCTGAGAGAGGACCGTTGCGGTGAGGTGAGAGCACTCCTGAAGGCCGTGGAAGCAGGGCTTAGAGCTCTAGTCCTGTCTGGGAGCCGTCGCGTGGCTGGCTGTTTGTCTCGGGCTGCAGGAGGCTCCATGGTCCGGATTCCTCTGCATGACGTGCAGTGCACGTTACTATCGTCCTGAGGCTTAACCCCAGGTGTTTGCGGTCTTACAAGCTTGTTATGTCATATTTTCTAACACGAGAGTACCCCAAATAACTTCTCAGTCTTCAAGAGACCTACGGAAGCCAAAAGACATGAATGAGTCTTACGGAGAACGTCAGTGGAGGGAGGAGGAGATAAAGCAGATATCTGTGCAAGGAGTGAAGGAGAAAGAGGCCGTATTGAAAGCTGAGAGAGAGGCAAGCACACTGGTGTGCTGTGGCACTTGTCTTTTAGGTGTCCTGTTAATTTGGGGGATTTATCTTGACAATTTAGTTAGATGCCTTTGGAGACTACTTGTTCTTTAAAAAACAGCTATTTTAACACATAATCTTTGGATACAGACATTATAGTCTGAAATAGACAAAAAATATTGGCCTTTTTGAGCAGGTACTCTTCCAATAGAAGTGGTTTGCCAAGAACTTGTAATGGAACAGGTTACTAAGAGGTGTTTTAAATATCTTAACCATGAGCTGCAAATGTAGCTGTGGCTTGAGAAAGCCTTTTTAAAAAAAATTAAGGTATCATTGATATACAATCTTGTGAAGGTTTCACATGAGCAACATTGTGGTTACTACATTCACCCATATATATTATTAAGTCACCTCCCCAACCCATTGTCGTCACTGTCCATCGTGTAATAAGATGTCACAGAGTCCCTATTTATCTTATCTGAACTACACTGTCTTCTCCGTGACCCCACACACACCATGTGCACCAATCATAATACCTCTCAATCCCCTTCTCCTTCCCTTTCCATCCACCCTCACCACCCCTCCCTTTGGTAAATGCTAGTCCCTTCTTGGAGTCTGTGAGTCTGCTGCTGTTCTGTTTCTTCAGTGTTTGCTTTGTTCTTATGCTCCATGAATGAGTGAAATCATTTGGTACTTGTTTTTCTCTGCCTGGCTTATTTCACTGAGCATAATACCCTCTAGCCTCATCCATGTTGTTGCAAATGGTAGAATTTGTTTACTTCTTATGGCTGAATAATACTCCATTGTGTATATGTACCACATCTTCTTTATCCATTCATCTATTGATAGATGCTTAGGATGCTTCCATATCTTAGCTATTGTAAATAGTGTAGTTTATACATAGGGGTGCATATGTCTTTTTGAATCAGGGATCTGTTTTCTTCAGATAAATTCCTAGGAGGGAAATTACTGGGTCAAATAGTATTTCTATTTTTAATTTTTTAAGGAAACCCCATATTGCTTTCCACAATGGTTGAACTAATTTACATTCCCACCAACAGTGTAGGAGGGTTCCCCTTTCTCTGCATCCTCACTAGTATTTGTTGTTCCTTGTCTTTTCGATGTTGGCCATCCTAACCAGTGTGAGGTGATACCTCATTGTGGTTTTATTTGCATTTCCCTGATGATTAGCAATGTGGAGAATCTTTTTATGTGCTTGTTGACCATCCAATTTCTCTTTGGAGAAGTGTCTGTTCAGATCGTCCACTCATTTTTTAATTGAGTTATTTACTTTTTGGGTGTTGATGCATGTGAATTCTTTATATATTTTGGATATTAACCCCTTATCAAGTGAATTGTTTATGAATATATTCTCACATACTGTAGAACGCCTTTTTGTTATGCTGATGATGTCCTTTGTGTACAGAGCCTTTTAGTTTGATGTAGTCCCACATGTCCATTTTTTATTGTTTCCCTGATGTGAGCAGATGTGTTCAGGAAAATGTTGCTTATGTGTATATTCAAGAGATTTTTGCCTGTTTTATTCTATCAGTTTTATGGTTTCATGACTTACATTCAGGTCTTGATCCATTTCGAGTTTACTTTTGTGTATGGAGTTAGACAATAATCCAGTTCTCTTGCATGTAGCTGTCCAGTTTTGCCAATACCAGTTGTTGAAGAGGCTGTCTTTTCCCCATTGTACATCCATGGCTCCTTTATCATATATTAATTGACCATATTTATATCTGGGCTCTCTATTTTGTTCCATTGATCTATGGGTCTGTTCTTGGGCCAGTACCAAACTTCTGATTACTGTGGTTTTATTGTAGGGCTTAAAGTCAGGGAGCACAACCCCCCAGCTTTGTTCTTCTTTCTCAGGATTGCTTTGGCTATTTGGGGTCTTTTGTAGTTCCATATAAATTTTAGAACTATTTGTTCCAGTCCATTGAAAAATGCTGTTGGAATTTTGATAGGGATTGCACTGAATCTATAGATGGCTTCAGGCAGGATGGCTATTTTGACCATATTAATTCTTCCTATCCATGAGCACAGGATATATTTCTATTTGTTGGGGTCTTCTTTAATTTCTCTCATGAGTGAATTATTTTCAGGGTATAGGTCTGTCACCTCCTTGGTTAGGTTTATTCCTAGATATTTTATCCTTTTTGTTGCAAATATAAATGGCGTTGTTTTCCTGCTTTCTGTTTCTGCTAGTTCTAGTATATAGGAATGCAACAGATTTCTGTGCATTAATTTTGTATCTTGCAACCTTGCTGAATTCAGTTATTAGTTCTAGTAGTTTTTTGATGGAGTCTTTAGGGTTTTCTATGTATTATATCATGTCTTCTGCAAACAGGGACAGTTTAACTTCTTCCTTACCAATTTGGATGCCTTTTATCTCTTTGTCTTGTCTGATTGCCATGGTTAGGACCTCCAGTACTATGTTGAATAAAAGTGGGGAGAGTGGGCATCCTTGTCTTGTTCCCAATCATAGAGGAAAAGCTTTTAGCTTCTTGCTGTTAAGTACGATGTTGGTTGTGGGTTTGTCATATATGGCCTTTATTATGTTGAGGTACTTGCCCTCTATACCCATTTTGTTGAGAGTTTCTATCATGAATGGATGTTGAATTTTGTGAAATACCTTTTCAGCACCTATTGAGATGATCATGTGGTTTTTGCCCTTCTTTTTGTTGATGTGGTGGATGATGTTGATGGATTTTTGGATATTGTACCATCCTTGCATCCCTGGAATAAATCCCACTTGCTCATGAGGGATGATCTTTTTGATGTATTCTTGAATTCAGTTTGCTAATATTTTTTTGAGTATTTTTGCATCTATGTTCATCAGGAATATTGGTCTGTAATTTTCTTGTTTTGTGGTGTCTTTGTCTGGTTTTGGTATTAGAGTGGTGCTGGCCTCGTGGAATGAGTTTGGAAGTATTCCCTCCCCTTCTACTTTTTGAAAGTCTTTAAGGAGGATGGGTATTATCTCTTCTCTAAATGTTTGAAAAAATTCTGCCATGAAGTCTTCTGGAACGGAGGTTTTGTTCTTAGGTACATTTTTTTATTACCAATTCAATTTCATAGCTGGTAAATGGTCCATTCAGATTTTCTGTTTCTTCCTGGGTCAGTCTTGGAAGGTTGTATGTTTCTAGAAAGTCATCCATTTCTTCTAGGTCTTCCAATTTGTTGGCATATAATTTTTCATAGTATTCTCTAATAATTGTTTGTATTTCTGTGGTGTCCGTAGTGATTTTTCCTTCTCATTTCTGATTCTTTTTATGTGTGTACACTCTCTTTTTTTTATTGATATGTCTGGCCAAGGGTTTATCTATTTTGTTTATTTTCTCAAAGAACCAGCTCCTGCTTTCATTGATTTTTTCTATCATTTTATTCTTTCAATTTTATTTATTTATTTTTATTTATTTCTGCTCTGATCTTTGTTATGTCCCCCCTTCTACTGATTTTGGGCCTCATTTGTTCTTCTTTTTCTAGTTACATTAATTGTGAGTTTAGATTCTTCATTTGGGATTGTTCTTCTTTCATGAGGTAGGCCTGTATTGCTTATATGCTTTCCTCTTAGAACTGCCTTCGCTGCAATCCACAGGTTTTGGGCTATTGAAGTGTTGTTTTCATTTGTCTCCATATATTGCTTGATTTCTGTTTTTATTTGGTCATTGATCTATTGATTATATAGGAGCATGTTATTAAGCCTCCATGTGTTTGTGGACTTTTTTGTTTTCTTTGTGTAATTTATTTCTAGTTTCCTACCTTTGTAGTCTGAGAAGCTGGTTGACACACTTTCAATCTTCCTGAATTTAATGATGCTCTTTTTATGGCCTAGAATGTGATCTATTCTGGAAAACAATCCATGTACACCTGAGAATAATGTATATCCTGTTGCTTTTGGGTGGAGTTGTCTGTAGATGTCTGTTAGGTCCATCTGTTCTAATACCTTGTTCAGTGCCTCTGTCTTCTTCCTTATTTTCTGTCTGGTTGATCTGTCCTTTGGAGTGAGTGGTGTGTTGAAGTCTCCTGAAATGAATGCATTGCATTCTATTTCCCCCTTTAATTCTGTTAGTATTTGTTTCACATATTTAGGTGTTCCTACATTGGGTTCATAGAAATTTATAATGGTTATATCCTCTTGTTGGACTGACCCCTTTATCATTATGTATGTCCTTTTTTGTCTCTTGTTGCTTTCTTTGTTTTGAAGTCTATTTTGGCTGATACAAGTACTGCAACTACTGCTTTTTTTCTCCCTACTTATTGCATGAAATGTATTTTTCTGTTCCTTCACTTTTAGTCTGTGTATGTCTTTGGGTTTGAAGTGAGTCTCTTGTAGGCAGCATATAAATGGGTCTTATATTTTTATCCATTCAGTGACTCTATATCTTTTGATTGGTGCATTCAGTCCATTTACATTTAGAGTGATTATCAATACATATGTACTTATTGCCATTACAGGCTTTATATTTGTGGTTACAAAGGTTCAAGGGCAGCTTCTTTCCTATCTAACTATCTTAAATTGCTTATTACTCTATTTCAAACACAATCTAAAGGCTTTTATCTCCCTTCTTTTTTTTCCTCCTCTACTCTTTATATATTAGGTGTCATATTCTGTACTCTTTGTGTATCCCTTGACTGACTTTGTGGGTAGTTGATTTGATTTGGATTTACTTAGTAATTAATTGGTCTACTTAATTTACTGTGGTTTTATTTTTTCTGGTGACAGCTATTTAGCCTTAGCATTTCCATCTCGAGCAGTCCCGCCAAAATACACTGTAGAGATGGCTTTGGGGAGGTAAATTCCCTCAACTTTTGCTTATCTAGAAATTGTTTAATCCCTCCTTCAACTTTAAGTGATAATCTTGCTGGGTAGCGTATTCTGTTTCATTGCATTAAATATATCACGCCACTCCCTTCTGTCCTGTAAAATTTCAACAGAGACATCTGCTGATAGCCTGATGGGCTTTCCCTTGTACATGATATTTTTTCTCTCTCTGACTGCTTTCAGAACTCTCTCCTTGTCCTTGATCTTGTCATTGATCTCCTGGCCTTTTTTTTTTTTTTGTAGATAATTATTTTTTATTGAAGGGTAGTTGACACACAGTATTACATTACATTAGTTTCAGGTGTACAGCACAGTGATTCAACATTTATATACATGATAATTCTAGGTACCAGCTATCACCATACCAAGTTGTTACCATATTTTGACTATATTCCTTATGCTATATATTACATCCTGGTTACTTATTTATTTTACAATTGCAAGTGTGTACTTTTTTTTTCTTTTTTTTGGTGAGGGCATCTCTCATATTTATTGATCAAATGGTTGTTAACAACAATAAAATTCTGTATAGGGGAGTCAAAGCTCAGTGAACAATCATTAATCCACACCAAGCCTAATTTTTGTCAGTCTCCAAACTTCTGAAGCATAACGAACAAGTTCTTACATGGAGAACAAATTCTTACATATTGAATAAGTTACATGGTGAGCAGTACAAGGGCAGTCATCAAAGAAACTTTTGGGTTTGCTCATGCATTATGAACTATAAACAGTCAGTTCAAATATGACTACTAATTTGATATTTATACTTGATTTATATGTGGATACCACATTTCTCTCTTTATTATTATTATTTTTAATAAAATGCTGAAGTGGTAGGTAGATACAAGATAAAGGTAGAAAACATAGTTTAGTGTTGTAAGAGAGCAAATGTAGATGATCAGGTGTGTGCCTGTAGACTATGTGTTAATCCAAGCTAGACAAGGGCAATAAAACATCCACGTATGCAGAAGATTTCTCTCAGAACAGGGGGGGTGAGGTTCTAAGCCTCACCTCTGTTGATCCCCAATTTCTCACCTGGTGGACCCCTGTGACTGTGCCTGTCTTACGTTGTTCCTCCCTTGAGGAATCTTACCCATCTCTGGCTAACCAGTCATCTTCCGGGGCCATACAGGGAAATGTAAAGTTGGTAAGTGAGAGAGAAGCCTTATTGTTTGAAAAGGTTAGCTTTTAACTTCTTTGCAGATTTATGCCCTGTGGCTTCTATGCCCAGCATTTGTCTTGAGGTATCTTTACCACTTGGAAAAATTATGATACTCGGTAAATTCAATATGAGGCACGGATTCTATTTAAGGGTTGTAATTAGGAAGGAAGAAGAAAAGCTATAGAAGTAGCAGGTGGAAGAAAACATGGGAAGATTGATTATTTCTTTGACATATCTTCTTGTAGAGTAACATAAGCATGTATAGGTTTTAAACTACTAATTAAATTGCGCACACACATTAACATAATAGGAGTATAGTTACATAACCAAAGCATACCTGTAATTACCAGCCATCTCCAGTGAAACCAAGAAAACCAGTTAGGCACCTTAAGCATTTGTGAAAACTTATCTATGATATGGTGGATATTGTCCAACTGAACTTGAACAGTCTGAGAGAAATCAGAAAAATTAAAACAACCCATTCCTGGGGACTGTTCACATCCCTTATGTTCTTTTAACAGTAAATAGTCTGTAGTTGTAAGATATTGGAGTGCTACAAATTGCACTTCTCCTAATTCTTGGTTGAGTTCCAACAGTATAGATCCAGTCAAATTTGTTGTTTTACTGTATGCACAGTCCAGCTTAGATATCTCCTTCTTCATTCCCATGGCAAGTCCAGTAACTGGTGGGATGAGTGCATCTACAGCTGTAGCAGTGCGTGGATCTTTGTTGGGGTTTTTTGATGATCATCTTCTGTCATGAGTCTTCCAGAGAGTGCTGATGTTAGAAGTTCTTTTTCATATCATATCTTAATTCATTTTCAGGGTAGCCCAATTAGGCTTTGATCCTCTGTATAAACACAAACAGACCCTTTGCCTACACTTTTATATGTCCTTTATACCCTTGTGTAGAACTCATTGGGGGTCTCCACACAGGAACTGCCTTTTTCTTTTTTTGGTGTCATTAATCTACACTTACATGACGAATATTATGTTCACTAGGCTCTCCCCTATGCCAGGTCCCCCCATAAACCCCTTTACAGTCACTGTCCATCAGCATAGCAAATGTTGTAGAACCACTACTTGCCTTCTCTGTGTTGTACAGCCTTCCCCTTTCTCCCACCACCCCATGCATGCTAATCTTAATACCCCCCTTCTTCTCACCCCTTATCCCTCCCTACCCACCCATCCTCCCCAGTCCCTTTCCCTTTGGTAGCTGTTAGTCCATTCTTGAGTTCTGTGATTCTGCTGCTCTTTTGTTCCTTCAGTTTTTCCTTTGTTCTTATACTCCACAGATGAGTGAAATCATTTGGTATTTCTCTTTCTCCGCTTGGCTTGTTTCACTGAGCATAATACCCTCCACCTCCATCCATGTTGCTGCAAATGGTAGGATTTGCCCTTTTCTTATGGCTGAGTAGTATTCCATTGTGTATATGCACCACATCTTCTTTATCCATTTATCTACAGATGGACATTTAGGTTGTTTCCAATTCTTGGCTATAGTAAATAGTGCTCCAATAAACATAGGGGTGCATTTGTCTTTCTCATACTTGATTGCTGCGTTCTTAGGGTAACTTCCTAGGAGTGGAAATCCTGGGTCAAATGGTAAGTCTGTTTGGAGCATTTTGATGAACCTCCATACTGCTTTCCACAATGGTTGAACTAATTTACATTCCCACCAGCAGTGTAGGAGGGTTCCCCTTTCTCCACAGCCTCGCCAACATTTGTTGTTGTTTGTCTTTTGGATGGCAGCCATCCTTACTGGTGTGAGGTGATACCTCATTGTAGTTTTAATTTGCATTTCTCTGATAATGAGCGATGTGGAGCATCTTTTCATGTGTCTGTTGGCCATCTGTATTTCTGTTTTGGAGAACTGTCTGTTCAGTTCCTCTGCCCATTTTTTAATTGGGTTATTTGTTTTTTGTTTCCTGAGGCATGTGAGCTCTTTATATATTCTGGACGTCAAGCCTTTATCGGATCTGTCATTTACAAATATATTCTCCCATACTGTAGGGTTCCTTTTTGTTCTATTGATGGTGTCTTCTGCTGTACAGAAGCTTCTCAGCCTAATATAGTCCCACCTGTTCATTTCTGCTGTTGTTTTCCTTGCCCAGGGAGATACATTCAAGAAGAGGTCACTGATGTTTATATTTAAGAGGTTTTTGCCTATATTTTTTTTCACGAGTTTAATGGTTTCATGGCTTACATTCAGGTATTTGATCCTTTTGAATTTACTTTTATATATGGGGTTAGACAATGGTCCAGTTTCATTCTCCTGCATGTAGCTGTCCAGTTTTGCCAGCACCATCTGTTGAAGAGACTGTCATTTCGCCATTGTATGTCCATGGCTCCTTCATCAAATATTAATTGACCATATATGTCTGGGTTAATGTCTGGATTCTCTAGTCTGTTCCATTGGTCTGTGGCTCTGCTCTTGTGCCAGTACCAAATTGTCTTGATTACTATGGCTTTATAGTAGAGCTTGAAGTTGGGGAGTGAGATTCCCCCCTACTTTATTCTTCTTTCTCAGGATTGCTTTGGCTATTTTGGGTCTTTGGTGGTTCCATATGAATTTTTGAATTATTTGTTCCAGTTCAATGAAGAATGTTGCTGGTAGTTTCATAGGGATTGCATCAAATCTGTATATTACTTTGGGCAGGATGGCCATTTTGATGATATTAATTCTTCCTAGCCACGAGCATGGGATGCGTTTCCATCTGTTAGTGTCCCCTTTAATTTCTCTTAAGAGTGACTTGTAGTTTTCAGGGTATAGGTCTTGCACATCTTTGGTTAGGTTTATTCCTAGGTATTTAATTTTTTTTGATGCAATTGTGAATGGAGTTGTTTTCCGGATTTCTCTTTCTGTTGGATCATTGTTAGTGTATAGGAAAGCACAGATTTCTGTGTGTTGATTTTGTATCCTGCAACTTTGCTGTATTCCGATATCAGTTCTAGTAGTTTTGGGATGGAGTCTTTAGGGTTTTTTATGTACAGTATCATGTCATCTGCAAATAGTGACAGTTTAACTTCTTCTTTACCGATCTGGATTCCTTGTATTTCTTTGTTTTGTCTGATTGCCATGGCTAGGACCTCCAGTACTATGTTAAATAACAGTGGGGAGAGTGGGCATCCCTGTCTAGTTCCCGATCTCAGAGGAAATGCTTTCAGCTTCTCGCTGTTCAATATAATGTTGGCTGTTGGTTTATAATAGATGGCCTTTATTATGTTGAGGTACTTGCCTTCTATTCCCATTTTGCTGAGAGTTTTTATCATGAATGGACGTTGAACTTTGTCAAATGCTTTTTCAGCATCTATGAAGATGATCATGTGGTTTTTGTCTTTCTTTTTGTTGATGTGGTGGATGATGTTGATGGACATTCGAATGTTGTACCATCATTGTATCCCTGGGATGAATCCCACTTGGTCATGTTGTTTGATCCTTTTGATGTATTTTTGAATTCGGTTTGCTAATATTTTGTTTCGTATTTTTGCATCTACGTTCATCAGGGATATTGGTCGGTAGTTTTCTTTTTTGGTGGGGTCTTTGCCTGGTTTTGGTATTAGGGTGATGTTAGCTTCATAGAATGAGTTTGGGAGTATCCCCTCCTCCTCTATTTTTTGGAAAACTTTAAGGAGAATGGGTATTATTTCTTCCCTGAATGTCTGATAAAATTCCGAGGTAAATCCATCTGGACCGGGGGTTTTGTTCTTTGATAGTTTTTTGATTACCCCTTCAATTTCTTTGCTGGTAATTGGTCTGTTTAGATTTTCTGTTTCTTTCTGGGTCAGTCTTGGAAGCTTGTATTTTTCTAGGAAGTTGTCCATTTGTCCTAGGTTTCTCAGCTTGTTAGCATATAGGTTTTCATAGTATTCTCTAATAATTCTTTGTATTTCTGTGGGGTCCGTCGTGATTTTTTCTTTCTCGTTTCTGATACTGTTGATTTGTGTTGACTCTCTTTTCCTCTTAATAAGTCTGGCTGGAGGCTTATCTATTTTGTTTATTTTCTCGAAGAACCAGCTCTTGGTTTCATTGATTTTTGCTATTGTTTTTTCTTCTCAATTTTATTTATTTCTTCTCTTATCTTTATTATGTCCCTCCTTCTGCTGACCTTAGGCCTCGTTTGTTCTTCTTTTTCCAATTTCGATAATTGTGACATTAGACCATTCATTTGGGCTTGTTCTTCCTTTTTTAAATATGCTTGGATTGCTATATACTTTCCTCTTAAGACTGCTTTTGCTGTGTCCCACAGAAGTTGGGGCTTAGTGTTGTTGTTGTCGTTTGTTTCCATATATTGCTGGATCTCCATTTTGATTTGGTCATCGATCCATTGATTATTTAGGAGCATGTTGTTTAGCCTGCATGTCTTTGTGAGCATTTTTGCTTTCTTTGTACAGTTTATTTCTAGTTTTATGCCTTTGTGGTCTGAAAAGTTGATTGGTAGGATTTCAATCTTTTGGAATTTACTGAGGCTCTTTTTGTGGCCTAGTATGTGGTCTATTCTGGAGAATGTTCCATGTGCACTTGAGAAGAATGTATATCCTGTTGCTTTTGGATGTAGAGTTCTATAGATGTCTATTAGGTCCATCTGCTCTACTGTGTTGTTCAGTGCTTCCGTGTCCTTACTTATTTTCTGCCCGGTGGATCTATCCTTTGGGGTGAGTGGTGTGGTTGAAGTCTCCTAGAATGAATGCATTGCAGTCTATTTCCCCCTTTAGTCCTGTTAGTATTTGTTTCACATATGCTGGGGCCCCTGTGTTGGGTGCATATATATTTAGAATGGTTATATCCTCTTGTTGGACTGAGCCCTTTATCATTATACAGCGTCCTTCTATATCTCTTGTTACTTTCTTTGTTTTGAAGTCTATTTTTTCTGATATTAGTACTGCAACCCCTGCTTTCTTCTTGCTGTTGTTTGCCTGAAATATGTTTTTCCATCCCTTGACTTTTAGTCTGTACATGTCTTTGGGTTTGAGGCGAGTTTCTTGTAAGCAGCATATTGATGGGTCTTGCTTTTTTATCCATTCTATTACTCTGTGTCTTTTGATTGGTGCATTCTGTCCATTTACATTTAGGGTGACTATTGAAAGATATGTACTTATTGCCATTGCAGGATTTAAATTCGTGGTTACCAAAGATTCAAGGTTAGCCTCTTTAGTATCTTACTGCCTAACTTAGCTAGCTTATTGAGCTGTTATATACACTGTCTGGAGATTCTTTTCTTCCCTCCCTTCTTATTCCTCCTCCTCCATTCTTCATATGTTGGGTGTTTTGTGCTGTGCTCTTTCTAGGAGTGCTCCCATCTAGAGCAGTCCCTGTAAGATGTCCTGTAGAGGTGGTTTGTGGGTAGCAAATTCCCTCAGCTTTTGATTGTCTGGGAATTGTTTAATCCCACCATCATATTTGAATGATAGTCGTGCTAGATACAGTATCCTTGGTTCAAGGCCCTTCTGTTTCATTGCATTTAATATATCCTGCCATTCTCTTCTGGCCTGTAAGGTTTCTGTCGAGAAGTCTGATGTTAGCCTGATGGGTTTTCCTTTATAGGTGACCTTTTTCTCTCTAGCTGCCTTTAAAACTCTTTCCTTGTCCTTGATCTTTGCCATTTTAATTATTATGTGTCTTGGTGTTGTCCTCCTTGGATCCTTTCTGTTGGGGGTTTTGTGTATTTCCGTGGTCTGTTCGATTATTTCCTCCCCCAGTTTGGGGAAGTTTCCAGCAATTATTTCTTCCAAGATACTTTCCATTCCTTTTCCTCTCACTTCTCCTCCTAGTACCCCTATAATACGGATATTGTTCCTTTTGTATTGGTCACACAGTTCTCTTAATATTGTTTCATTCCTGTAGATCCTTTTATCTCTCTATATGTCAGCTTCTATGCGTTCCTGTTCTCTGGTTTAAATTCCATTAATGGCCTCTTGCGTCCTATCCATTCTGCTTATAAATCCTTCCATAGTTTGTTTCATTTCTATAATCTCCTTTCTGGCATCTGTGATCTCCCTCCGGACTTCATCCCATATCTCTTGCGTATTTCTCTGCATCTCTGTCAGCATGTTTATAATTCTTATTTGAATTCTTTGTCAGGAAGACTTGTTAGGTCTGTCTCCTTCTCTGGTGTTGTCTGTTTGATCTTTATCTGCCTGTAGTTTTGCCTTTTCATGGTGTTAGGAATAGTGTGCATAGCTGGGACGAGTGACAGCTTTAAGAACTTCCCTTCTTGTTGGTTTGTGGCCTTCCTCTCCTGGGAGAACAGCGACCTCTAGTGGCTTGTGCTGGGTAGCAGCACACAGACAGGGCTTCTCCTTCCTGCCCAGCTGCTGTGGAGTTTATCTCCGCTGTTGCTGTGGGTGTGGCCTGGCTCGGGCTGCTGCTCCAAAATGGTGGATTCCCATTGGAGGGGGAGCAGCCTGGACTCTATTTATTGCCATAAGGGGCCTCTGAGCTCCCTGAAGCCCAGGGGATTAGGGTGCCCAGAGATCCCCGGATTCTCTACCTCTGGATTAAGTGTCCTGCCCTGCCTCTTTAAGACTTCCAAGAAGCACCCGCCAAAACAAAACAATGACCACACACCCAAAAAAAAAATTTGTAAAATTAAAAAAATTAAAAAAATTTTTAAAAATGGCCACTCGTTTTTCTTTATTCTCCGGCGCCAGCCTCAGTCATCTGCTCACCGGTGTTGCTGCCCTGTTTCCCTAGTATTGGGGTCCCTATCCCTTTAAGACTTCCAAAAAGCGCTCGCCAAAACTAAACAGAAAACAAAAAAAATGGCCGCTTGCTTTTCTTATGTCCTCCGGCTCCAGGCCTCCGGTACCCGCTCACTGTTCTTGCCGCCCTGTTTCCCTAGTATCCAGGGCTCCCCACGCATGCACTGAGTTTGCGCTCTGGCCCGGAGGGCTGGGGCTGGGTGTTCAGCAGTCCTGGGCTCTGTCTCCCTCCCGCTCTGCCTACTCTTCTCCCGCCGGGATCTGGGGGGAGGGGCGCTCAGGTCCTGCTGGCCTGGGGCTTGTATCTTACCCCCTTCACGAGGCACTGGGTTCTCTCAGGTGCGGATGTGGTCTGGATGGTGTCCTGTGTCTTCTGGTCTTTATTCTAGGAAGAGTTGTCTTTGTTATATTTTCATAGATATATGTGGTTTTGGGAGGAGATTTCCGCTGCTCTACTCACGCCGCCATCTTGGCCCCAATCCTCCTTGCCATTTTAATTATTATATGCCTTGGTGTTGTCTTCCTAGAGTTCCATGTGTTGGGAGATTTCTGCACTTCTGTGACCTGAGAGACTATTTCCTTCCCAAGATTGGGGAAGTTTTCAACAGTTATTTCCTCAGAGAGGCTTTTTCTGCCATTTTCTCTCTCTTCTTCTTCTGGTGCCCCTACAATGACAATATTGTTCCATCTGAATTAGTTTCACAGCTCTCTTATTATTCTTTCATTCCCAGAGATCCTTTTTTCTCTGTGTGTCTCAGCTCCTTGGCATCCCTGTTCTCTAATTTCTGTTTCATTTACCATCTCCTCTCCCTCATATATGTGGTTTTAAATCCCTCCATTGTATGTTTCATATCTGATACTGTACTTTTCAAAGTTTCTATCTCTTTCTTCAAGTCCTCCCTGAGATTTTAGATATTTTCCTGTAGCTCCCTGAGCATGTTTATGAGGTTTATTTTAAAGTCTTTATCAAGAAGATTGGTGATTTCAGTTTCACTGAACCCTCTTTCTGGAATTTTTTCCTATATTTTTGTTTAGATCATATTCTTCTGTTCCTTCTTTTTTTTTAGTGTCTTGTGAAATAAAATGTTTGTGTAAGAGGCACCCTATTGTGCCCAGAAGCTCAATTTCCTGTGCCAGAGCCCCAGCTGTTGGCATGCAGTGGGTGTGTGCAGTGGGTCTGCCTTGCTGGTGGTGTTCTAACTTCAGGTAGGTTGTATGGGACATCAGCTGATCACAGGAGTGGGGAGAATACTTTCGGGAGCTGCCATGGGTGTGGCTGCCCTCTCTCTGGCCTGCTGCAATGGTGGGCACACAGGCGAGTGGGACCAGTGCCTGCCTTGAGGAAAGAGCTCCTGGGGATGTCTCTAGAATGTTGCTCCCTGGCTGGCTGAAAATACGGCTGAGCAGCCTGGGCGTTCTCCTCCTGCCTGCCTGGGAGTAAAGTTTGATTTCACTGCCAACCAAAACGCCATGGACTACTGTGAGGAGTCTCCAGGCTGTGTTGCCAGTGAGGGGAATGGAGCATCTGAAGCTCCTGAGGGCTCCCAACCTGTTGGGCTGAAGGTTGGCTGAGGCATTGTACACCATACTTTTCCTAAACAGAGAGCACTGTGCGATCTTTGCCCCTCTGGTACCCCTCTCACTCCTGAATATTCTTTCAAACTGCCTGCTCTGCTTTCTTTCTCCAGTAGAGCATGCCTGTTCTCCACAGGCAGCTGGGATCTCAGCCTCTCCAAGTGTTCCACCCATCTCTATTGACCAGCTCCACCAATCACCAGGGCACTGTGCAATGTTGGCTTGTGTTGCTTGAGCACATCTCCAGGGCCATGTGTTCAGGGTCCTCCTACCCTCTCTCCACTCCATTCCTTTTCCTCCTGCCTGTGGGCCAGAGATGTGGGAGGGCTTGGGTCCTGATGGATCATGGCTTTGCCACTTTACCCTTTTCGGTAGGGTCTCCTCTTCTTCACCAGATGGAGGTGTTCAGTTCTACAGTCTTCAGGGTGATTTCAGGCCTAGTTGTATTTGCTGTAATTTCATGTGCTATGTGATTTTGGGAGGAAGTTTTTGCCATGCCTTCCTACACTGCCATCTTTTTTTTTCCATCTCCCTTGAGGAAGCCTTTTAGGGGAGTTTCTGAGAGTTGTTGGGACTGTTGTCTACCATGGAACAGTAACTTTGAGGTATGCTTAGTAACTTTTTGAGTTTGAGCTCAGGCTTTTCAGAAGAGATAGTGGCAGAGGGCCTTTGATAGCCTTGGCACCCCCAGCACCAATGGCAGATTTCCATAATTTTGTTTGACTCTAGTTTTTCATGAAACAATTCTACTTTTATTTGAATTAAGCTATTGTCTATAGACCTATACACCTAACTGCAGTGGCTACTATTAAGTAAATGGGCACATTTAAGATGAGGGCTCAAAAGAATGAGGGCTGAAAGGGAATTTCTGAGAGAATTCAGAAATGTTAATGCAAATGAACTTGATAGTACAGAGTTCCTGAAAAGTTATGTGTGCTCTACAAGTTTGTTTTTCAGGTGCACTTCAGTCCTTGCTATTTGAATGAATACAGCAGGAAGTGGGTTTGTGAATTTAACCTACTAATATATATGATGCATAATTTTAATTTTGATTTATTTTGAAAAAGTTCAAACAGCAGAGAAGTGAAACTACAGGGTTGCTGTGTCCCTCCCCACACAAGTTTAGCTGGACATTTTTCCCTCTTTGTTTTGTGGGTGTGACTGGATGTGGCTGGGTGTGCATGGGTGCACCTGGGCATGGCTGGGTATGCCTGGGTGTGCCTGGAAGCTGGTTGTAGGCATCATGGCTCTTTATTCTTGGCACTTCACTGTGCATCTTGCAAGCTTACGGGTGTCTCCTCCACAGCTGGAGCACCCACCTCACACCTGGGGGAATGAATGGGAGTGTCACACACTGCCTGTCTGCAACTCACACTCACACCTCCCTGTTACCCCACAGTGGTCTTCCCTTGTTTCTTTTTTTTTGATGAATTTTTTAGTTTTGCTTTTGAACCAGAATTCAGTCATGGGTCTCATTGCATGTGGGTGTTCTGTTTGTCTTCTCTTTTACCCAAGAATAGTCCCTAGTTTGGAGTTATTCTTAAGCATAAATATTGAAGGAGGGGCTGTGATGAGTGGGAGACAAGGATGCTGATCTTTCTTTAGTAGATGCATCTTTAAGCAAAGATGCAGCAAAACTCTTCAGAGCTCATCTCTCATATCACATGATTCTTAGTTTCTCCAATGTGGAGAGAAAGTGTAGAAAGAAGTTATAGCCAAACTCAATATTTTAAATCCCATATATGGATATTTTGTTTAAATGTGTCTTATTTAAAAGGAAATTAAAAATTCAGGATGACCAGGACAGCTCAAGATTGCGGCATGAGTAAGGGGGTGGAAATCTCCTCCCAAAACCACATATATGTTTGAAAATACAACTATTCCTAAAAGATAGACCAGAAGATACAGTACAACAGCCAGGCTACATCTGCAACTGCGAGAACTCAGCATCTTATGAAAAGGGTAAGATACAAAGCCGTGACCCAGTGGAACCCGAGCACTCTGCCCACCCCAGCTCACTGTTGGGAGGAAAAGAATCAGAGTGGGCAGGCAGTGGAAGCACAGGACTATTAAATAACCAGTCCTAGTAATCTGCACCAGGAGCACAAACACATATTGCATGGTGTACTGGATATTAGAGAAATGGAAAAGTAAAATCCGAGATGGAGACTGCAAGTGGGTCTCTACACCTGGTTGCCTACAACTGGCTCCCCTGGGACAAAAGAAAAGCAAGCACTATTTAAAAGTATTAAAGGGACAAGGACTTAACAGCTCGACAAATTGTCCCAGCACACTCAGCCCAGCTGGCTGGAAATCTTAAGGAACTTCAGGCACCCTAACCCCCAGGGTGGCAATGCAGCTCTGAAGCCCCTCATGATGATAAGAGGCCTTCCATGAATTACACCCCACAGGCGATGCAAGCAAACCAGCTGACCCTCCACAGCTCCAGAGCAGCCCCCACACAGAAACCACACAGAGTCTTCTCCCAGTGCACAGCTAACTGGGACAGACCCAGGGGCCGCAACCGGCACACAGTTGCCTGGCACAGACAGAGGACACTGGAGTAAGTTCCAGACTGACTTAACATATAAAGAATGGAAGAGGAAGAATAAGAAGGGAAACAAAGAATCATCAGACTTTCTTTAAAATAGCTTAATAAGAGAGTTAAGTTAGATGGTTAGATAGTAAGAAGCTACCCTTGAACCTTTGGTAACCATGAATCCAATGCCTGCAATGGCAAAAAGTACATATCTTTCAATAATCACCCTGAAAGTAAATAGATTAAGTGCAACAATCAAAAGACCCAGAGTAATAGAATGGATAAAAAAGCAAGACCCATCTGTATGCTGCCTGCAAGAGACTCACCTCAAACCCAAAGACATACACAGACTAAAAGTAAAGGGATGGAAAAAGATATTTCATGCAAACAATAGGGAGAAAAAGCAGGTGTTGAAGTACTTCTATCAGACAAAATAGACTTCAAAACAAAGAAATTAACAACAGATAAAGAAGTACATTACATAATGATAAAGGGCTCAGTCCAACAAGAGGATATAACCATTATAAATATATATGCACCCAACACAGGAGCACTGACATGTGTAAAACAAATACTAACAGAATTAAAGGAGGAAATAGAATGCAATGCATGCATTTTAGGAGACTACAACACACCACTCACTCCAAAGGACAGATCCATCAGACAGAAAATAAATAAGGACACAGAGGCACTGAATAACACACTAGGACAGATGGATCTACCAGACATCTACAGAACTCTATGCCCAAAAGCAGCAAAATATACATTTTTTTCAAGTGCCCATAGAATATTTTCCAGAATAGACTACATACTAGGCCACAAAAACAGCCTCAGTGAATTCAAAAAGATTGAAATTCTACAAAACAACTCATATCACAAAAGTATAAAACTAGAAATAAATTGCACAAAGAAAGCAAAAAGGCTCACAAACACATAGAGGCTTAACAACATGCTCCTAAATAATCAATGGATCAGTGACCAAATTAAAACACATATCAAGCAATACATGAAGACAAATGACAACAACAGCACAAAGCCCCAACTTCTGTGGGATGCAGTGAAGGCAGTTCTAAGAGGAAAGTTTATAGCAATCCAGGCATATTTAAAGAAGGAAGAACAATCCCAAATGAATAGTCTTAAGTCACAGTTATTGAAATTGATAAAAGAAGAACAAATGAGGCCCAAAGACAGCAGGAGGGACATAATAAAAATTAGGGAAGAAATAAATAAACTTCACAAGAATGAAACAATAGAAAAAAATCAATGAAACCAAGAGCTGGTTTTTTGGGAAAATAAACAAAATACATAAACCGTTAGCCAGACCTATGAAGAGAAAATGAGAATCTACACACATAAGCAGAATCAGAAATGAGAAAGGAAAAATTACGACGGACACCACAGAAATACAAGGAATTATGAGGGAATACTGTGAAAATCTATATGTGAACAAGCTGGAAAACATAGAAGAAATGGGCAACTTCCTAGAAAAATGCAACCTTCCAAGAGTGATCAAGGAAGAAACAGATAATCTAAACTGACCAATTGCCAGCAATGAAATTGACTTGGTAATCATAAAACTACCCAAGAATAAAACCCCTAGGCCACATGGATTTACTGCTCAATTTTATCAGACATTTAGTGAAGACATAATACCCATTCTCCTTAAAGTTTTCCAAAAAATAGAAGAGAAGGGAATACTTCCAAACTCATTCTACAAAGACAGCTCACTCTAATACCAAAACCAGGCAAAGACCCTACAAAAAAAGAAAATTACAGACCAATATCCCTGATGAATGTAGATGCAAAAATACGAAACAAAATATTAGCAAACCAAATTCAAAAATACATCAGGAGGATCATATACCATGATCAAGTGTGATGCATCTCAGCAATGGAAGGATGGTACAACATTTGAAAATCCATCAACATTATCCACCACATGAACAAAAAGAAGAACAAAAAACACATGATCATCTCCACAGACACTGAAAAAGCATTTAACAAAATTCACCATCCATTCATGATAAAAACTCTCAACAAAATGGACATAGAGGGCAAGTACCTCAACATAATAAAGGTCATATATGGCAAACCCACAGCCAATGTCCTACTTAGTAGTGAGAAGCTGAAAGCTTCTCACCTAAAATTGAGAACAAGAGAGGGATGCCCACTATCCCCACTGTTAGTTAACATAGTACTGGAGGTATTAGCCATGGCAATCAGACAAAACAAAGAAATATAAGGCATCCAGATTGGTGAGGAAGAAGTCAAACTGTCACTATTTGCAGATGACATGATATTGTACATAAAAAACCCTAAAGACTCCACTCCAAAATGCTAGAACTAATATCTGAATTCAGGAAAGTTGCAGGATACAAAATTAATACACAGAAATCTGTGGCTTTCCTATACACTAATGATGAATTAGCAGAAAGAGAAATCAGGCAAACAATTCCATTCACAATTGCAGCAAAAAGAATAAAATACCTAGAAATAAACCTAACCAAGGAAGTGAAAGACCTATACTCTGAAAATTACAAGACACTCTTAAGAGAAATTAAAAAGGACACTAATATGGAAACTCATCCTATGCTCTTGGCTAGGAAGAACTAATATTGTCAAAATGGCCATCCTGCCTAAAGCAATCTACAGATTCACTGCAATCCCTGTCAAAATACTAACAATATTCTTTAAGAACTGGAACAAATAGTTCTAAAATTCACACGGAACTATGAAAGACCCTGAATGGCCAAGGCAATCCTTTAAAGGAAGAATAAAGCAAGGGGGATCTCTCTCCCCAACTTCAAGCTCTACTACAAAGCCACAGTAATCAAGACAATTTGGTACTGGTACAAGAACAGACCCACAGACCAGTGGAACAGAATAGAGAGTCCAGACATTAGCCCAAACATATATAGTCAATTAATATAGGATAAAGGAGTCATGGACATACAATGGGGAAGTGACAGCCTCTTCAACAGCTGGTGTTGGCAAAAATGGATAGCTACATGTAAGAGAATGAACCTGGATCATTGTCAAAACCCATACAAAAAAGTAAATTAGAAATTTATCGAATACCTGAATGTAAGTTATGAAACTATAAAACCCTTAGAAAAAAACATAGGCAAAAATCTCTTGGACATTAACATGAGCAACTTCTTCATGAACAAATCTCCCCAGACAATGGAAACAAAAGCAAAAATGAACAAGTGGGCTACGTCAAGCTGAAAAGCTTCTGTACAGGAAAGGACACCATCAATAGAACAAAAAGGCATCCTATACTATTGGAGAATATATTCATAAATGACATATCCAATAAAGGGTTGACATCCAAGATATATAAAGGGCTCACACACCTCAATAAACAAAAAGGAACTAATCCAATTAAAAAATGGGCACACAATCTGAACAGATAGTTCTCCAAAGAAGAAATTCAGATGGTCAACAGACACATGAAAAGATGCTCCACATTGCTAATCCTCAGAGAAATGCAAAGTAAAACCACAATGAGATATCACCTCACACCAGTAAGGATCGCCACCATCCAAAAGGCAAACAACAACAAATGTTGGTGAGCTTGTGGAGAAATGGAAACCCTCCTACACTGCTGGTGGGAATGTAAATTAGTTCAACCATTGTGGAAAGCATTATGGAGATTTCTCAAAAAACTAAAAGTAGAAATACCATTTGAACCACAAATTCTACTCATAGGAATTTACCCTAAGAATGCAGGAGCCAGTTTGAAAAAGACATATGCACCCCTGTTTATCACAGCACTATTTATAATAGCCAAGAAAGGGAAGCAACCTAAGTGTCCATCAGTAGATGAATGGATATAGAATTAGTACATATACACAATAGAATATTATTCAGCCATAAGAAAACAAATCCTACCATTTTCAACAACATGGATGGAGCTAGAGGGTATTATGCTCAGTGAAATAAGCTAGGTGGAGAAAGATAAGTATCAAATGATGTCACACATCTGTGGAGTATAAAAACAAAGAAAAAACCAAAGGAACAAAACAGCAACAGAATCACAGAACCCAAGAATGGACTAACAGTTACCAAAGGGAATGGGACTGGGGAGGAATGGGGGAAGGCAGGGATAAGGGGGGAAAGGGGCATTACAATTAGTACACATAATTTGGGGGAGCAGAGCACTAGGAAGGCAGTACAACACAGAGAAGAAAGTAGTGATTCTATAGAATCTTACTATGCTGATGGACAGTGACTTTATTGGGGTATGTTGCTGAGGAGTCTAGTAACCATAATGTTGTTCACGTAATTGTACATTAATGATTTCAAAATTTTAAAAAAAGGAAAACATCATGACATCTAAGAAATCATAATGAGGGGGGAGGAGCCAAGATGGTGGCATGAGTAGGGTAGTGGAAATCTCCTCCCAAAACCATATATATTTTTGAAAATACAACTATTCCTAAAAGAGAGACCAGAAGATACACTACAACAGCCAGGCTACATCTACACCTGCGAGAACCCAGTGCCTCACAAAGGGGGTAAGATACAAGCTGTGGCCTGGCGGGACCCGAGCACCCTCCCCACCCCAGCTCCCCGGTGGGAAAAGAGGAGTCAGAGCAGAGAGGGAGTGGGAGCCTGGGACTGCTAAATACCCATCCCTAGTAATCCGCACTGGGTGCACAGACACACAGAGCATGGTGTGCTGGATACTAGGGAAACAGAACAGTAAAACCTGTGAGCAGGTTCCCACAGCTGACACCCCTGGGACAAAAGAAAAGTGGGTGCTTTTTGAAATTCTTAAAGGAACAAGAGCCTCACAGCTGGATGGAAGCGTCCTGGCACACCCAGCTGAGCATCTGGGAATCCCGAAGAACCCAGGGTGCCCTAACACCCTGGGCGGCAGTGCAGCTCTGAGACCTCTCATGGTGATAAAGAGCCTCACAACCATTCCTCCTCCAGTGGGGCCCCACTAGAGCAGAGCAGCAGCCTTAGATGGGCCAGACTCAGAGAACCCATGGCATGCAGCTGCCCAGCAAAAGCTGCTGGGGGTTGCTGTTCTCGCAGGAGAGGAAGGTGACTTCCAAGTGGGAAGGGACCCTTTTCTCCCAGCTAACACACATGCCACCTGCCCATGACTACCTCTATCAACATGAAAAGGCAGAAGAATTTGATACAGACAAGAATCACATAGACATTCCCAGAAAGAATTTAAATAAAGGTCATAACCATGCTGATGAAGCTGCAGAAAAAATTGCAAGACCTAATGAATAAAGTTGTTAGGGAGAATACAGAAATAAAATCATCTCTGGAGGGACTTAAAGGCAGAATGGACGAGGTGGAAGAGGCCGTTAATGGAATAGAAATCAGAGAACAGGAACACAGAGAGGCTGACACAGAGAGAGATAAAAGGATCTCCAGGAATGAAAGAATATTAAGGGAACTGTGTGACCAATCCAAACAGAACAATATCTGAATTATAGGGTACCAGAAGAAGAAGAGAGAGAAAAGGGATGGAAAGTGTATTTGAAGAAATAATTGCTGAAAACTTCCCCAAACTGGGGGAGGAAATACTCTGTCAGGCCACAGAAGCCCACAGAACTCCCACCAGAAGGGACCCAAGGAGGACAACACCAAGACACATAATAAATAAAATGGCAAAGATCAATGACAAGGACAGAGTATTAAAGGCAGTTGGAGAGAAGAAAAAGGTCACCTACAAAGGAAAACCCATCAGGCTATCATCAGACTTCTAAACAGAAACCTTACAGGTCAGAAGAGAATGTCATGATATATTTAATGCAATGAAACAGAAGGGCCTTGAACCAAGAATACTATCCAGCACGATTATCATTTAAATTTGAAGAAGGAATTAAACAATTCCCAGACAACCAAAAGTTGAGGGAATTTGCCTCACACAAACCACCTCTACAGGGTATTTTAGAGGGAATGCTCTAGATGGAAGCATTCCTAAGGCTAAACAGATGTCACCAGAGAAAATAAAATCACAGCAAAGAAAGCAGGCCAACCAAATACTAACTAAAGACAAAAAATAATATCAACTACCCACAAAAGCAGTCAAAGGAAACACAAAAGAGCACAAAATAACACACCCAACATATAAAGAATGGAGGAGGAGGAATAAGAGGGGAGAGAAATAAAGAATCATCAGACTGTTTCTAATACCTCAATAAGTGAGTTAAATTAGACAGTAACATAGTAAAAAGCAAACATTGAAACTTTGGTAACCACGAATCTAAAGCCTGCAATGGCAATAAGTACATATCTTACAATAATCACCCTAAATGTAAATGGACTGAAAGCACCAATCAAAAGACAGAGTAATACAATGGATAAAAAAGCAAGACCCAACCATATGCTCCTTACAAGAGATGCACCTCAAACCCAAAGACATGCACAGACTAAAAGTCAAGGGATGAAAAAATATATTTCATGCAAACAACAGGGAGAAAAAAGCAGGTGTTGCAGTATTAGTATTAGAAAAAAATAGACTTCAAAACAATGAAAGTAACAAGATATAAAGAAGGACATTACATAATGATAAAGGGATCAGTCCCACAAGAGGATGTAACCATTATAAATACACACGCACCCAATACAGGAGCAAGAACATATGTGAAACAAATACTAACAGAATTGAAGGATGAAATAGAATGCAATGCATTCGTTTTACAAGATGTCAACACACCACTCACTCCAAGGAATAGATCCACCAGACAGAAAATAAGTAAGGACACAGAGGCACTGAACAACACACTAGAACAGATGGACCTAATAGACATCTATAGAACTGTACACCCCAAAGCAGCAGGATACACACTCTACTCAAGTGCACATGGAACATTCTCCAGAATAGATTACATACTAGGCCACCAAAAGAGCTTCAGTAAATTCGAAAAGATTGAAATTCTAACAACCAACTTCTCAGACCACAAAGGTATAAAACCAGAACTAAATTGTACAAAGAAAGCAAAAAGGCTCACAAACACATGGAGGCTTAACAACATGCTCCTAAATAATAAATGGATCGATGACCAAATTAAAATGGAGATCCAGCAATATACGGAAACAAATGACAACAACAACACAAAGCCCCAACTTCTGTGGGATGCAGCAAAAGCAGTTTTAAGAGGAGAGTATATAGCAGTCCAGGCATATTTAAAGAAGGAATAACAATCACAAATGAATAGTCTAACATCACAATTATCGGAATTGGAAAAAGAAGAACAAATGAGGCCTGAATTCAGCAGAAGGAGGGACAAAATAAATATCAGAGAAGAAATTTTAAAAATTGAGAAGAATAAAATAGAAAAAAATCAATGAAACCAAGAGCTGGTTCTTTGAGAAAATAAACAAAACAGATAAGCCTCTAGCCAGACTTATTAAGAGAAAAAGAGAATCAACACACATTAACAGAATCAGAAATGAGAAAGGAAAAATCATGACTGACCCCCACAGAAATACAAAGAATTATTAGAGAATACTATGAAAACCTATATGCTAACAAGTTGGAAAACCTAGGAGAAATGGACAACTTCCTAGAAAAATACAACCTTCCAAGACTGACCCAGAAAGAAACAGAAAATCTAAACAGACCAATTACCAGCAGCGAAATTGAATCGGTAATCAAAAAACTACCCAAGAAAAAAACCCCGGGCCAGAAGGATTTACCTCGGAATTTTATCAGACATTCAGAGAAGACATAACACCATTCTCCTTAAAGTTTTCCAAAAAATAGAAGAGGAGGGAATATTCCCAACTCATTCTATGAAGCCAACATCACCCTAATACCAAAACCAGGCAAAGATCCCACCAAAAAAGAAAATTACAGACCAATATTCCTGAAGAATGTAGATGCAAAAATATGCAACAACATATTAGCAAACCGAAAAAGCAGAGAGGGCAGAGCCAAGATGGCGGCATTAGTAGAGCAGCGGAAATCTCCTCCCAAAACCACATATATCTATGAAAATATAACAAAGACAACACTTCCTAGAATAAAGACTAGAGGGCACATGACAACATCCAGACCACATCCACACTTGCAAGAACCCAGTGCCTCATGAAGGGGGTAAGATACAACCTCCGTGCTGGCGGGACAAGAGCGCCCCTCCCCCCACATCCCGGTGGGAGAAGAGGAGACAGAGCAGTAGGGAGAGGGAGCCCAGGACTGCTGAACACCCAGGCCCAGCCATCCGGACCAGAGCACAGACACAGTTCATATGCGGGGCCCTGGATACTAGGGAAACAGGGCAGCAAGAACAGTGAGCGGGTGCCTGAGGCTGGCGCCAGAGAATAAAGAAAAACGAGCTGCCATTTTTATTTTTTTATTTTTTTAATATATTTTTTATTTTTTGTGGTCATTGTTTTGTTTTGGCGGGTGCTTTTTGGAAGACTTAAAGGGGCAGGGCGGGACACTTGGTCCAGAGGTAGGGAATCCGGGGATCTCTGGGCACTCTAATCCCCTGGGCTGCAGGGAGCAGGGAGGCCCCTTACGGAGATAAATAGCCTCCAAGCCCATCACACTCCAACGCGACTCCACCACTTTGGAGCAGCTGCCCGAGCCAGGCCACGCCCACAGTAACAGTGGAGATAAACTCCATAGCAGCTTGGCAGGAAGCAGAAGCCCTGTCTGCACACAGCTGCCCAGCACAAGCCACTAGAGGTCGCTGTTCTCCCAGGAGAGGAAGGCCACAAACCAACAAGAAGGGAAGTTCCTCAAGCCGTCACTCGTCCCAGCTCTGCAAACTACTCCTATCACCATGAAAAGACAAAATTACAGGCAAACCAAGATCACAGAGACACAAGAGAAGGAGGAAGACCTAACCAGTCTTCCTGACAAAGAATTCAAAATAAGAATCATAAACATGCTGACACAGATGCAGAGAAATACGCAAGAGACATGGGATGAAGTCCAGAGGGAGATCACAGATGCCACAAAGGAGATTACAGAAATGAAACAAACTATGGAAGGATTTATAAGCAGAATGGATAAGATGCAAGAGGCCATTGATGGAATTTAAACAAGAGAAAAGGAACGCATAGAAGCTGACATACAGAGAGATGAAAGGATCTACAGGAATGAAACAGTATTAAGAGAACTGTGTGACCAATACAAAAGGAACAATATCTGTATTATAGGGGTACCAGAAGAAGAAGAGAGAGGGAAAGGGATGGAAAGTATCTTGGAAGAAATAATTGCTGAAAGCTTCCCCAAACTGGGGGAGGAAATAATCGAACAGACCACGGAAATACACAAAACCCCCAACAGAAAGGATCCAAGGAGGACAACACCAAGACACATAATAATTAAAATGGCAAAGATCAAGGACAAGGAAAGAGTTTTAAAGGCAGCTAGAGAGAAAAAGGTCACCTATAAAGGAAAACCCATCAGGCTAACATCAGACTTCTCGACAGAAACCTTACAGACCAGAAGAGAATGGCAGGATATATTAAATGCAATGAAACAGAAGGGCCTTGAACCAAGGATACGGTATCTAGCACGACTATCATTTAAATATTAAGGAGGGATTAAACAATTCCCAGACAATCAAAAGCTGAGGGAATTTGCTTCCCACAAACCACTTCTACAGGACATCTTACAGGGACTGCTCTAGATGGGGCACTCCTAGAAAGAGCATAGAACAAAACACCCAACATATGAAGAATGGAGGAGGAGGAATAAGAAGGGAGGGAAGAAAAGAATCTCCAGACAGTGTATATAACAGCTCAACAAGTGAGCTAAGATAGGCAGTAAGATACTAAAGAGGCTAACTTTGAACCTTTGGTAACCACAAATTTAAAGCCTGCAATGGCAATAAGTACACATCTTTCAATAGTCACCCTAAATGTAAATGGACTGAATGCACCAATGAAAAGACACAGAGAAATAGAATGGATAAAAAAGCAAGACCCATCTATATGATGCTTACAAGAAACTCACCTCAAACCCAAAGACATGTACAGACAAAATGTCAAGGGATAGAAAAACATATTTCAGGCAAACAACAGTGAGAAGAAAGCAGAGGTTGCAGTACCAAAACGAGACAAAATAGACTTCAAAACAAAGAAAGTAACAAGAGATAAAGAAGGACACTACATAATGATAAAGGGCTCAGTCAAACAAGAGGATATAACCATTCTAAATATATATGCACGTGACACAGCAGCACCAGCATATGTGAAACAAATACTAACAGAACTAAAGGGGGAAATAGACTGCAATGCATTCATTCTAGGAGACTTCAACACACCACTCACCCCAAAGGATAGATCCACTGGGCAGAAAATAAGTAAGGACACGGAAGCACTGAACAACACAGTAGAGCAGATGGACCTAATAGACATCTATAGAACTCTACATCCGAAAGCAACAGGATATACATTCTTCTCAAGTGCACATGGAAAATTCTCCAGAATAGACCACATACTAGCCCACAAAAAGAGCCTCAGCAAAATCCAAAATATTGAAATTCTACCGACCAATTTTTCAGATCACAAAGATATAAAACTAGAAATAAATTGTACAAAGAAAACAAAAAGGCTCACAAACACATGGAGGCCTAACAACATGCTCCTAAATAATCAATGGATCAACAAACAAATTAAAAGAGAGATCAAGAAATATATATAAACAAATGACAACAATAACACAAAGCCCCAACTTCTGTGGGAAGCAGCGAGAGCAGTCTTAAGAGGAAAGTATATAGTGGTCCAGGCACACTTGAGGAAGCAAGAACAATCCCAAATGAATAGTCTAACATCAAAATTATCGAAATTGGAAAAAGAAAAACAAATGAGGCCTAAAGTCAGCAGAAGGAGGGACATAATAAAGATCAGAGAAGAAATAAACAAAATTGAGAAGAATAAAACAATAGAAAACTCAATAAAACCAAGAGTTGGTTTTTTGAGAAAATAAACAAAATAGATAAGCCTCTAGTCAAACTTATTAAGAGAAACAGAGAATCAACACAAATCAACAGAATCACAAATGAGAACGGAAAAATCACGACAGACTCCACAGAAATACAAAGAATTATTAAAGACTACTATGGAAACCTATATGCAAACAAGCTGGAAAACCTAGAAGAAATGGACAACTTCCTAGAAAAATACAACCTTCCAAGACCGACCAAGGAAGAAACACAAAAGTTAAACAAACTAATTATGAGCAAAGAAATTGAAACGGTAATCAAAAAACTACCCAAGAACAAAACCCCCGGGCCAGACAGATTTAACTCAGAATTTTATCAGACACACAGAGAAGACATAATACCCATTCTCCTTAAAGATTTCCAAAAAATAGAACAGGAGGGAATACTCCCAAACTCATTCTATGAAGCCAACATCAGCCTAATAAAAAAACCAGGCAAAGACACCGCCAAAAAAAAAATTACAGACCAATATCCCTGATGAATGTAGATCCAAAAATCCTTAATAAAATATTAGCAAACCGAATTCAAAAGTATATCAAAAGGATCATACACCATGACCAAGTGGGATTCATCCCAAGGATGCAACGATGGTACAACATTCGAAAATCCATCAATATCATCCACCACATCAACAAAAAGAAAGACAAAAACCACATGACCATCTCCATAGATGCTGAAAAAGCATTTGACAAAATTCAACATCCATTCATGATAAAAACTCTCAGCACAATGGGAATAGAGGGCAAATACCTCAACATAATAAAGGCTATATATCATAAACCCACAGTCAACATTATACTGCACAGCGAGAAGCAGAAAGCTTTTCCTCTGAGATAGGGAACTTGACAGGGATGCCAACTCTCCACACTGCTATTTAACATAGTACTGGAGGTCCTAGCCACGGCAATCAGACAAAACAAAAATATACAAGGAATCCGGATTGGTAAAGAAGAAGTTAAACAGTCACTATTTGCAGATGACATGATATTGTACATAAAAACCTTAAAGACTCCACCCCAAAACTACTAGAACTGATATCGGAATACAGCAAAGTTGCAGGATACAAAATTAACACACAGAAATCTGTAGCTTTCCTATACACTAACAATGAACCAATAGAAAGAGAAATCAGGAAAACAATTCCATTCACAATTGCACCAAAAAGAATAAAATACCAAGGAATAAATCTAACGAAAGAAGTGAATGACCTATACTCTGAAAACTACAAGTCACTCTTAAGAGAAATTAAAGGGGACACTAAAAAATAGAAACTCATCCCATGCTCGTGGCTAGGAAGAATTAATATCATCAAAATGGCCATCCTGCCCAAAGCAATGTACAGATTTGATGCAATCCCTATGAAACTACCAGCAACATTCTTCAATGAACTGGAACAAATAATTCAAAAATTCATATGGAAACACCAAAGACCCTGAATAGCCAAAGCAATCCTGAGAAAGAAGAATAAAGTAGGGGGGATCTCACTCCCCAATTTTAAGCTCTACTATAAAGCCATAGTAATCAAGACAATTTGGTACTGGCACAAGAACAGAGCCACAGACCAGTGGAACAGACTAGAGACTCCGGACATTAACCCAAACATATATGGTCAGTTAATATTTGATAAAGGAGCCATGGACATACAATGGCGAAATGACAGTCTCTTCAACAGATGGTGCTGGCGAAACTGGACAGCTACGTGTAGGAGAATGAAACTGGACCATTGTCTAACCCCATATATAAAAGTAAATTCAAAATGGATCAAAGACCTGAATGTAAGCCATGAAACCATTAAACTCGTGGAAAAAAATACAGCCAAAAACTTCTTAGATATAAACATGAGTGACCTCTTCTTGAACATATCTCCCCTGGCAAGGAAAACAATAGCAAAAATGAACAAGTGGGACTATATTAAGCTGAAAAGCTTCTGTACAGCAAAAGACACCATCAATAGAACAAAAAGGAACCCTACAGTATGGGAGAATATATTTGTAAATGACAGATCCAATAAAGGCGTGACGTCCAAAATATAAAAAGAGCTCACACGCCTCAACAAACAAAAATCAAATAATCCAATCTAAAATTGGGGACAGGAACTGAACAGACAGTTCTCCAAAAAAGAAATACAGATGGCCAACAGACACATGAAAAGATGCTCCACATCACTAATTATCAGAGAAATGCAAATTAAAACTACAATGAGGTATCACCTCACAGCAGTGAGGATGGCTGCCATCCAAAAGACAAACAACAACAAATGTTGGCGAGGCTGTGGAGAAAGGGGAACCCTCCTACACTGCTGGTGGGAATGTAAACTAGTTCAACCATTGTGGAAAGCAGTATGGAGGTTCATCAAAATGCTCAAAACAGACTTACCATTTGACCCAGGATTTCCACTTCTAGGAATTTACACTAAGAACGCAGCAATCAAGTTTGAGAAAGACAGATGCACCCCTATGTTTATCGCAGCACTATTTACTATAGCCAAGAATTGGAAACAACCTAAATGTCCATCCGTAGATAAATGGATAAAGAAGATGTGGTGCATATACACAATGGAATACTACTCAGCCATAAGAAAAGGGCAAATCCTACCATTTGCAGCAACATGGATGGAGGTGGACGGTATTATGCTCAGTGAAACAAGCCAAGCGGAGAAAGAGAAATACCAAATGATTTCACTCATCTGTGGAGTATAAGAACAAAGGAAAAACTGAAGGAACAAAACAGCAGTGGAATCACAGAACCCAAGAATGGACTAACAGGTACCAAAGGGAAAGGGACTGGGGAGGATGGGTGGGTAGGGAGGGATAACAGGGGAGGAGGAAGAAAGGGGGTACTAATATCAGCATGTATGGGGATGTGAAAGGGGAGGGCTGTACAACACTGAGAAGACAAGT
The DNA here is from genome assembly GCF_030020395.1 of Manis pentadactyla. Lineage (NCBI taxonomy): Eukaryota > Metazoa > Chordata > Mammalia > Pholidota > Manidae > Manis > Manis pentadactyla. Next base: position 39,746,948 of record NC_080025.1, on the reverse strand, counting down.
AGTGTTTCTACAACATTTAGCTATGCTGATGGACAGTGACTGTAAAGGGGTTTATAGCGGGGACCTGGTAGAGGGGAGAGCCTAGTAAACATAATATTCTTCATGTAAGTGTACATTAAAGATAACAAAAATAAAGAAAGAAAGAAAGGGGGGATGACTCCATGATAAAATAAAACTAACTGTAAATCAACGATTAATGCATGCTTTAAATATCCTTAATTTTGATCACTTAAAGGGTTTCACATGATCAACTATGGAGGTACACTTTTCTGATTATATTCCTTTCTCTTAAAAATAAAAAAGCAGTTCCTGTGTGGTGACCTCCAATGTGTTCTACACAATGGTATAAGCGGCAGATCAAAGTGTGGGCACAGGGTCTGTTTGTGTTTATACAGAGGATCAAAGCCTAATTTGGCTACCCAGAAAATGAACTAAGATACGATATGAAGAAGAACTTCCAACATCAGTGCTCTCTGGAAGAGTCATACCAGAAGATGATCATCAAAAAACATCAACAAAGATCCAGGCGATGCTGCAGTTGTAGCTGCATTCATCCCACCGGTTCCTGGACTTGCCATTGGAATGAAGAAGTAGATATCTAAGCTGGCCTGTGCATACAGTAAAACAAATTTGACTGGATCTACACTGTTTCAACTCAACCAAGAATTAGGAGAAGTGCAAGTTGTAGTGCTCCAAAATCTTACAACTACAGACTATCTACTGTTAAAAGAACATATGGAATGTGAACAGTTCCCAGGAATGGGCTGTTTTAATTTGTCTGATTTCTCTCAGACTGTTCAAGTACAGCTGGACAATATCCATCATATCAGACAAATTTTCACAAATGCCTAGAGTGCCTAACTGGTTTTCTTGGCTTCACAGGAGATGGCTGGTAATTATAGATCTGCTTTGGTTATGTAACTGTATTCCTATTATGTTAATGTGTGTGCACAATTTAATTAGTAGTTTAAAACCTACACGTGCTTCAGTTACTCTACAAGAAGATATGTCAAAGAAATAATCAATCTTCCCATGTTTTCTTCCGTCTACTACCTCTATAGCTTTTCTTCTTCCTTCCTAATTACAACCCTTAAATATAATTCATGCCTCATATCGAACTTACCGAATATCATAATTCCTCCAAGTGGTAAAGATACCTTGAGACAAGTGCTGGGCATAGAAGCCACAGGGCATAAAACTGCAAAGAAGTAAAAAGCTAACCTTTTCAAACAATATGGCTTCTCTCTCACTTACCAACTTTACATTTCCCTGTATGGCCCCAGAAGATGACTGGTTAGCCAGAGACGGGTAAGATTCCTCAAGGGAGGAACAACCTAAGACAGGCACAGTTGCAGGGGGGCCATCAGGTGATAAATTGGGGATCAACAGAGGTGAGGCTTAGAACCTCACCCCCCATGTTTTGAGAGAAATCTTCTGCATCCACGGATGTTTTATTGCCCTTGTCTAGCTTGGATTAATACATAGTCTACAGGCACACACCTGATCATCTACATTTGCTCTCTTACAACACTAAACTAAGTTTTCTACCTTTATCTTACATCTACCTACCTCTTCAGCATTTTATTAAAAATAATAATAATAATAATAATAAAGGGAGAAATGTGGGATCTACATATAAATCAAGTATAAAAATCAAACGAATATTCATATTTGACCTGATTGTTTATAGTTCATAATGCGTGATCAAAACCGAAAGTTTCTGTGATGACTGCCCTTGTACTGTTCACCATGTAAGAACTTATTCACAATATAAGAATTTGTTCACCATGTAAGAACTTGTTCATTATGCTTCAGAAGATTGGAGACTGACAAGAATTAGTTTTGGGGTGGATTAATGATTGTGCATTGAGCATTGACTCCCCTATACAGAATTCTATTGTTTTTAACAGCCATTTAATCAATAAATATGAGAGATGCCCTCTAAAAAAAAAAAACAACTAGAGAACCCTTCGCAATCTTTCAATATTAAAAGCAGACTAACAGTTAAGAAAACTTTGTCTTTTTAACTGGAAACAAAATTCTGATTTTGCTGTGTACTTGATACCAAGACTTATTTGCTTTAACTTTATATAGTATGACCATATTAAATTCTTCCACAAACTTTCTACAACCTTCTTTTTACATTGAGTTCTCCCTCTAAATAAACAGCTGTACTTTAAAATATATATATATTAGCAAACCGAATTCAAAAATACATCAAGAGGATCATACACCATGACCAAGTGGGATTCATCCCAGGGATGCAAGGATGGTACAATATTCGAAAATCCATCAACATCATCCACCACATCAACAAAAAGAAGGACAAAAACCACATGATCATCTCCATAGACGCTGAAAAAGCATTTGACAAAATTCAACATCCATTCATGATAAAAACTCTCAGCAAAATGGGCATAGAGGGCAAGAACCTCAACATAATAAAGGCCATATATGACAAACCCACAGCTAACATCATACTTAACAATGAGAGGCTGAAAGCTTTTCCTTTAAGATCGGGAACAAGACAGGGATGCCCACTCTCCCCACTGCTATTTAACATAGTTCTGGAGGTCCTAGCCATGGCAATCAGACAAAACAAAGAAATACAAGGAACCCAGATAGGTAAAGAAGAAGTTAAACTGTCACTATTTGCAGATGATATGATATTGTACATAAAAAACCCTAAAGACTCCACCCCAAAACTACTAGAACTGATATCGGAATTCAGCAAAGTTGCAGGATACAAAATTAACACACAGAAATCTGTAGCTTTCCTATACACATCAATGAACTAATAGAAAGAGAAATCAGAAAAACAATTCCATTCACAATAGCATCAAAAACAATAGAATACCTAGGAATAAACCTAACCAAGGAAGTGAAAGACCTATACCCTGAAAACTATAAGACCCTCTTAAGAGAAATTAAAGAGGTCACAAATGGGAACTCATCCCATGCTCCTGGCTAGGAAGAATTAATATCGTCAAAATGGCCATCCTGCCCAAAGCAATATACAGATTCGATGCAATCCCTATCAAATTACAAACAGCATTCTTCAATGAACTGGAACAAATAGTTCAAAAATTCATATGGAACCGTCAAAGACCCCAAATAGCCAACACAATCCTGAGAAGGATGAATAAAGTGGGGGGGGGAAATATCGCTCCCCAACTTCAAGCTCTACTACAAAGCCACAGTAATCAAGACAATTTGGTACTGGCACAAGAACAGACCCACAACCCAGTGGAACAGATTAGAGACTCCAGACATTAACCCAAACATATATGGCCAATTAATACTTGATAAAGGAGCCATGGACATACAATGGGGAAATAACAGTCTCTTCAACAGATGGTGTTGGCAAAACTGGACAGCTACATGTAAGAGAATGAAACCGGATCACTGTCTAACCCCATACACAAAAGTAAACTCCAAATGGATCAAAGACCTGAATGTAAGTCATGAAACCATAAAACTCTTAGAAAAAAACATAGGCAAAAATCTCATGGACATAAATATGATTGACTTCTTCATGAACATATCTACCCGGGCAAGGGAAACAAAGGCAAAAATGAACAAGTGGGACTATATCAAGCTAAAAAGCTTTGTACAACAAAAGACACCATCAATAGAACAAAAAGGTATCCTACAGTATGGGATAACATATTCATAATTGACAGATCCGATAAAGGATTGACATCCAAAATATATAAAGAGCTCACACACCTCAACAAACAAAAAGCAAATAATCCAATTAAAAAATGGACAGAGGAGCTGAACAGACAGTTCTCTAAAGAAGAATTCCAGATGGCCAACAGGCACATGAAAAGATGCTCCACATCACTAATCATCAGAGAAATGCAAATTAAAACCACAATGAGATATCACCTCACACCAGTAAGGATCGCCATCATCAAAAAGACAAACAACAACAAATGTTGGTGAGGTTGTGGAGAAAGGGGAACCCTCCTACACTGCTGGTGGGAACGCAGGCTAGTTCAACCATTGTGGAAAGCAGTATGGAGGTTCCTCAGAATGCTCAAAATAGAAATACCTTTTGACCCAGGAATTCCACTTCTAGGAATTTACCCTAAGAATGCAGCACTCCAGTTTGAAAAAGACAGATGCACCCCTATGTTTATCACTGCACTGTTTACAATAGCCAAGATATGGAAGCAACCTAAGTGTCCATCAGTAGATGAATGGATAAAGAAGAAGTGGTACATATACACAATGGAATATTATGCAGCCATAAGAAAAAAATCAGATCCTACCATTCGCAACAACATGGATGGAGCTAGAGGGTATTATGCTCAGTGAAATAAGCCAAGCAGAGAAGGACAAGTACAAATGATTTCACTCATATGTGGAGTATAAGAACAAAGGAAAACTGAAGGAACAAAACAGCAGCAGAATCACAGAACCCAAGAATGGACTGATAGTTACCAAAAGGAAAGGGACTGGAGACAATGGGTGGGAAGGGAGGGATAAGGGCTGGGAAAAAGAAAGAGGGCATTACGATTAGCATGTATAGTGCATGGGGGGCACAGGGAGGGCTGTGCAACACGGAGAAGACAAGTAGTGATTTTACAGCATCTTACTCCGCAGATGGACAGTGACTGTAAAGGGGTGTGTGGGGTGGACTTGGTGAAGGGGGGAACCTAGTAAATGTAATGTTCTTTCTGTAATTGTAGATTAATGATTCCAAAATTTAAAAAAAGGATGTAATAATAGAAAGAAAAAAATCTCTGGAAATTCAAATACATCAGTAAAAACTGTTCACAATATGCTCTGAATCTAAGTGAGTTATGTGAAAATAAATCTGACATATGTTGTTTTCCACTCTGTCTTTTCAAGGCATCATTCTAATATTTCCTGATTTGTTTCCTTTTTCTTTTTTCCTCTTCTAATTGTCACTTATATGTGAGTTTAGGACTCAGTCTGGAGAGTCCTTAGCACAATGGAAAGTACTAATATTCCTAGGACATTGTCTTCACTGATTGCTCCAACAATGAACAGATTGTCATAAATATTCTCACTTTAAATGAAATAAAACAATGCTTCTGAAAAAGAAAAAAAGAAAAAACTGGGCCTTTGAGCAGGCTAGATAGATTTTACAATGGCATGATCTGATCAGTACAGTGAAGACACAGGCTGTGCTCAGATAATTTTCTCTATCTGGGGAATATCCGGACATTCCAAGTCACTCTTGGCCTTTGAAACTTTAACTCATGAACTTTGTGAGGCCCTTCTGGCTCTCTGGTTGTATCTGGTTAACTCTCTGAGTCCCTTTCAGTGGGCTCCACTGGTCTGTTCTCCCTCCACCCACTCCTGTCTGTCTTTCTGCCTAACAGATGTGGTGGAGGTGGAGGTAACAGAGGTGGCGATTATGGGGGTGCAGGTGATGGAATTGCAGATAGGGGAGAGGGAAGGGTAGGATGTGGGGAGCACCCAGGTAGCCAAAGCAGGCCCAGAGCACATTCATGTCCAATAGCATCACAGCCCTGTGGCCTTGAGCAGGCGGCTTCTGCATTGGGAAAACAAGCTGGTCAGTCCCCACCTTCTCCAGACGGTCTGTAGTCAGGTTCTGAGGGTCCTCTCCCCTCTGCCTACCCCAGGCTGCCAGACAGGAGAATGAGAAGCTGTGCTCATTGAGGAGGGGAGTCTGCCAGCTCCTGGGAGCCTGTGACAGGTCCTCCAGGAAACAGACAGGTAAGCAGGAGACCCCAGTAAGACAGTAGCCTCCCCCAAGGCTCACAGTGGGCCCCATGGAAAAAGTTAAACCTGTGAGTGGCCTAGACGCCAATGCCCCTGAGAGACCAGCTGGAGGGTGCCATGAGAAGGGAGGAGAACCCATAGCCCCAGGAGAGGTTCCACAGGGGCTGTTCTGAGTATGTTCTGCGAGACCCCAGAGAGCTACCCTGCATGTTTGTCCACTCGCCTATGACACAGGGACAGTCAGTGCCTACCCCATGAGGCTGTGGAAGTGAGTGATGCTCTAGGCAGCGCCTTGCCCCGGACTGGCCTCCTGTGTGTGTGGCCCCAGGTCTGCTGCCAGGCAGCCCTGCAGGACAGTCCTCACTCTTCTGAGGCCCTCTGGGCTCAGCTCACATCCTCTGTATCACACTCTCCTGTTCCTGTTACCATGTGCCTTCTCTCTCCTGACCCAGCCCTGACACTCGGTTATCATACTTATTCAGTAATCTTTCTTTTGAATAGTTTAAGAGGACATTTGCTTGACACTGAAGTAGCTTCCTTTCTAAGCTTGGGGAACTTGCATGCAAATGCCATCAGAGCCGCCTGGGCCCTTCCCCACCAAAACCTGCACGGAGGCACCAAGGGCTGGGGCAGGCCCACAGGTTCTGGGAGTTTCCCCTTCAAAGCCCAGCCTTGGGAGACAGCTGGAGAGTTGAGGGGACAGGGCAGGTGTGCAGGAGTGTGGTTTCCCCTGCCAACAGACTGCCCTTCATTGCATCTCCATCCTTGGGGGAGCATGGGGACTCTGACACTGGCAGGATGTGGCAGAGGGCCTGTCTCCAAAGTAGGGGGCTACAGGGGGATCCCTCAAAGCCTGGGGGAGGGGCTCTGACCCTAAGGTCTTCCCCAGTAGCCCCAGGGCCCACCTCTCCATGTCCTATGACCATTACTATAAGATACATACAAGTCCCATCTCAACCATGTTCCAGGGGCATCAGGCACATTCACACTGTGTGCGGCCATCCCACCACCATGTCTAGAATGTTCTCATCTTCTCAAACTCAAATTGTCCCCATGAGATGCCCACTCCCCATTCCTCTCCCAGCCCACGAAGCCCACCATCTGTGGGCATGGCTCCTCCACATCCATCCAAGTGCAGTCGCATGACATTTCTATGTCAACACAATGTACTACAGGCTCACACATGCTGGAGCGTGTTGGAATTCCCTTCCTTTTGAGGCTGAGTGACATTCTACTCTGTGGACGGACCATGCTTTGTGACCTCACAACATCTACTCCCCTTCTAAGGGAACAAAAAAAGCAAGTTTACTTCCATTTGCCTTCATTTTTGTAAAGTCTATCAGAAAATGCTTTGAGAACACACCAAAATGTCATCCATGGTCATTTCTACATCTGGTAGTATTTGAGGTGACTATTAGTTTCAGGTATTTCCTGTTTCCTTGTTTCCCTATGAGTGGCTCTAAGTGGCACATGGTGTTTTGTGTAATGTGTGCTATGAGAGTTTGCATGTGCATGTGTGTGGGTATGCATGCATGTGTATGAGCTCCAGGAAGAGGATGCAGCTCAGCAGGGACACTACAGGACTGAGTGGGGTGGGACCTCTTCCCACATGACCCTGCAAAGCAAAAGCCACTTTCTCTGAGGCCAGGGAGTCCAGGGGCCAGACCTGGTTCAGGACAGCCACCTTCAGAAAGAGACACCAGTGCCCCACATGCAGGTCATACTGGGGTTTACATCTAAATTCCTGAGAAGAAAGGGGAAAAGCAGTGTGACCAGGAAATACAGGCCCTAAAAACCAGAGCCAGGGACTGTCATCTTCCAAGACAGAGGGATTTTGCATATTGCCTATGTGACCAAGGTATGAGATGGGGAGACCCAGGATCATCTTAGAAGGCCCACCCACCACATAAGGCCCTGGGTCACAGAATGCTTCTGGGTGGACACACAGGAGGGGGATACAGGAGCACAGCTGCCTAAAGGTTGGGGATGGACAATGACCCACAGAATGTGGGGGCCTCAAGAGCTGACAGCCAGCAAGACCTCGTCCTGCAATTGCCACTAGGATGCGATTCTGCCATAAACCCAAGCAAGCAAGGAAAGGGCCATTCCCTGGAGTCCTCCAAAATGGGGGTGCCCTGCACTGCCCGACTGTAGCCCAGGGGCTCAAGTGGTACTTCTGACCGCAGCCTGACAAGGTGGAAAGTTCTGGGTTTGTAAGCTGCTGCCCTTGTAGTAAAATGTTATGGCAGCCAGAGGGCAATTACCTCAACATAATAAAGGCCATATATGACAAATCCACAGCCAACAATATACTTAACAGCGAGAAGCTGAATACTTTTCCTTTAAGATCGGGAATAAGAAAAGGATGCCCACTCTCCCCACTTTTATTCAACATAGTTCTGGAGGTCGTAGCCACAGCAATCAGAAAACACAAAGAACTAAAGGTATCCAGATTAGCAAGGAAGAAGTCAAATTGTCCCTGTTTGCAGATGACGTGATATTGTACATAAAAATCCCTAAGGAATCCAGTCCAAAACTACTAAAACTAATATCTGAATTCAGCGAAGTTGAGGGAAAGAAATTAATACACAGAAATCTGTTGCATTCCAATACACTAATGATGAACTAGCAGAGAGAGAAATCAGGAAAACAATTCCATTCACAATTGCAGCAAAAAGAATAAAATACCTAGGAATAAACGTAACCAAGGAAGTGAAAGACCTATACCCTGAAAACTAGAAAACACTCTTAAGAGAAATTAAAAAGGACACTAATAAATGGAAATTCATGCAATGCTCTTGGGTAGGAAGAATTAATATTGTCAAAATGGTCGTCCTGCCTAAAGCAATCTACAGATTCAATGCAAACCCTATCAAAATACCTACAGCATTCTTTAATGAACTAGAGAAAATAGTTCTAAAATTCATATGGAACCACAAAAGAACCCGAATAGCCAAAGCAATCCTGAGAAGGAAGAATAAAGCAAGGAGAATTATGCTCCCTAACTTCAAGCTGTACTACAAAGCTGCAGTAATCAAGACAACTTGATACTGGCACAAGAACAGACCCATAAACCAATGGAACAGACTAGAGAGCCCAGATAAAACCCAAGCATATATTGTCAATTAATATGTAATAAAGGAGCCATGGATATACAGTGGGGAAATGACAGCCTCTTCAACAGATGGTATTGGCAAAACTGGACAGCTACATGGAAGAGAATGAAACTGAATTATTGTCTAACTCCATATACAAAAGGAAACTGAGGAAAAGCCAAGATGGTGGCATGAGTAGGGCAGCGGAAATCTCCTCCCAAAACCATACATATTTTTGAAAATACAACAATACAAATATTCCTAAAAGAGAGACCAGAAGATACAGTACAAGAGCAACGCTACATCTACATCTGCGATGACTCAGAGCATCACAAAGGGGGTAAGATACAAGCCACAGCCAGGCGGGACCCGAGCACCCTGTGCATGGTGTGCTGGATATTAGGGAAACGGAACAGTAAAATCTGTGAGCGGGTCCCCACGGTGGCGCTCCTGGGACAAAAGAAAAGCGAACGCATTTTGAAAGTCTTAAAGGGACAGGGGCCTCACAGCTGCATGGAAGAATCCCGGCACAATCAGCTCAACAGATGGGAATCCTGGGGAACTCTGGGAACCTTAAACCTCTGGGCAGCAGCACAGTTCTGAGGCCCCTCATGGCGATAAACAACCTCCCATCCATTCCCCCTCCACTGTGGCCCTGCCACAGCAGGGGAGCAGCCTGAGAGCAGGCACACCCACAGCAACATCCCAGAGCCTCCTTAGCAGCTGCCCAGGCCAGACACAGAGGCCCCATTGACACACAGCTGCCCAGCACAAGCTGGTAGGGGTTGCCATTCTGGCAGGAGAGGAAGGTGACCAATCAGAAAGAAGGGAATTTGTTCTCCCAGCTGACACACAGGCCAACTGCCCATGACTACCTCTATCACCACAAAAAGGCAGAATAATTTGATCCAGACCAGAATCACACAGACATTCCCTGACAAGGAGACTGGGAACACAGATTTAACCAATCTTCCTGAAAAATAATTCAAAATAAAGGTCATAACTATGCTGATGGAGCTGCAGGGAAATATGCAAGAGCTAACAGATAAAGTTGGGAGGGAGAATACAGGAATAAAACAATCTCTGTAAGGACTTAAGAGCAGACTGGATGAGGTGCAAGAGGCCGTTAATGGAATAGAAATCAGAGAACAGGAACACAGAGAAGCTGAGGCAGAGAGAGATAAAGGGATGTCCAGGAATGAAAGAATATTAAGAGAACTGTGTGACCAATCCAAATGGAACAATGTCTGCATTATAGGGGTACCAGAAGAAGAAAGAGAAAAAGGGGTAGAAAGTGTACTTGGAGAAATAATTCCTGAAAACTTCCCCAAACTAGGGAGGGAATACTCTGTCAGGCCACACAAGCCCACAGAACTCCCAACAGAAGGGCCCCAAGGAGGACAACACCAAGACATATAATAATTAACATGGCAAAGATCAAGAACAAGGACAGAGTATTAAAGGCAGCCAGAGAGAGAAAAAAGGTCACCTAAAAGGGAAAACCCATCAGGCTATCATCAGACATCTCAATGGAAACCTTACAGGACAGAAGAGAATGGCATGATGTATTTAATGCAATGAAACAGAAGGGCTCTGAACCAAGGATACTGTATCCAGTACGGTTATCATTTAAATATGAAGGAGGGATTAAACAATTTCCAGACAAGCAAAAGTTAAGGGAATTTGCCTTCCACAAACCACTTCTACACAGTATTTTAGAGGGACTGTTCTAGATGGAAGAACTCCTAAGGCTAAATAGATGTTACCAGAGAAAATAAAATCACAGCAAAGAAAGCAGGCCAACCAAATACTAACTAAAGACAAAAAATAAAATCAACTACCCACGAAAACAGGCAAAGGAAACACAAAAGAGCACAGAATAAAACACCTAACATATAAAGAATGGAGGAGGAGGAATAAGAAGGGAGAGAAACAAAGAATCATCAAACTGTGTTTATAATAGCTCAATAAGTGAGTTAGTTATACAGTTACATAGTAAAGAAGCTAACCTTGAACCTATGGTAATCACGAATCTAAAGTATGCAGTGGCAATAAGTATATATCTTTCAATAATCACCCTAAATGTAAATGGACTGAATGCACCAATCCAAAGACACAGAGTAATAGAATGGATAAAAAAGCAAAACCCATCTATGTGCTGCTTACAAGAGATGCACCTCAAACCCAAAGACATGCACAGACCAAAAGTCAAGAGATGGAAAAAGATATTTCATGCAAACAACAGGGAGAAAAAAGCAGGTATTTCAGTACTAGTATCAGACAAAATAGACTTCAAAACAAAGAAAGTAACAAGAGATAAAGAAGGACATTACATAATGATAAAGGGGACAGTCCAACAAGAGGATATAATCATTATAAATATATATGCACCCAATACAGGAGCACCAACATACGTGAAACAAATACTAACAGACTTAAAGGAGGAAATAGAATGCAATGCATTCATTTTAGGAGACTTCAACACACCACTCACTCCAAAGGATAGATCCCCCTGACAGAAAATAAGTAAGGATACAGAGGCACTGAACAACACACTAGAACAGATGGACCTAATAGACATCTGTAGAACTCTACATCCACAAGCAACAGGATACACATTCTTCTCAAGTACACATGGAACATTTTCCAGAATAGACCACATACTAGGCCACAAAAAGAGCCTCAGTAAATTCAAAAACATTGAAATTCTACCAACCAACTTTTCAGACCACAAAGGTATAAAACTAGAAATAAATTGTACAAGGAAAGCAAAAAGGCCCACAAACACATGGAGGCTTAACAACATGCTCCTAAATAATCAATGGATCAATGACCAAATTAAAATAGAGAGCAAGCAATACATGGAGACAAGTGATAACAACACAAAGCTGCAACTTCTGTGGGATGCAGCAAAAGCAGTTTTAAGAGGAAAGTATATAGCAATCCAGGCATACTTAAAGAAGGAAGAACAATCCCAAATGAATAGTCTAAAGTCACAATTATCAAAATTGGAAAATGAAGAACAAATGAGGCCCAAAGTCAGCAGAAGGAGGCACATAATAAAGGTCAGAGAAGAAATGAATAAAATTGAGAAGAATAAAACAATAGAAAAAATCAATGAAACCAAGAGCTGGTTCTTAGAGAAAATAAACAAAATAGATAAGCCCCTAGCAAGACTTATTAAGAGAAAAAGAGAATCAACACACATCAACAGAATCAGAAACGAGAAAGGAAAAATCATGACGGGCACCACAGAAATACAAGGGATTATTAGGGAATACTGTGAAAAGCTATATGTTAACAAGCTGGGAAACCTAAAAGAAATGGATTACTTTCTAGAAAAATACAACCTTCCAAGACTGACCAAGGAAGAAACACAAAATCTAAACAGGCCAATTACCAGCAATGAAATTGAAGCAGTAATCAAAAACTACCCAAGAGCAAAACCCTCAGGCCAGATGGATTTAACTCAGAATTATATCAGACATACAGAGAAGACATAATACCCATTTTCCTTAAAGTTTTCCAAAAAATAGAAGAGGAAGGAATACTTCCAGACTCATTCTATGACGCCAGCATCACCTAATACCAAACAAGGAAAGCCCCCACCAAAAAAGAAAATTACAGACCAATATCCCTGATGAACAGAGATGAAAAAATACTCTACAAAATATTATGAAACCGAATTCGAAATACATAAAGGGAATCATACCCCATGACCAAGTGTGATTCATCCCAGGGATACAAGGATGGTACAACATTCAAAAATCCATTAGCATCATCCACCAAATAAACAAAAAGAAGGACAAAAACCACATGATAATCTCCATAGACATAGAAAAAGCACTCAATAAAATTCAACATCCATTCATGATAAAAACTCTCAACAATATAGGTATAGAGGGCAAGTACCTCAACATAATAAAGGCCATATATGACAAACCCACAGCCAACATCATACTTAATAGCAAGAAGCTGAAAGCTTTTCCTCTAAGATCAGGAACAAGAAAGGGATGCTCACTCTCCCCACTGTTATTCAACATAGTACTGGAGGTCCTAGCCATGGCAATTAGACAAAACAAAGAAATACAAGGAATCCAGATTGGTAAAGAAGAAGTCAAACTGTCACTACTTCCAAATAACATGATATTGTACAAAAAACCCCTAAAGGCAACACTCAAAAACTACTAGAACTAATATCAGAATTCAGCAAAGTTGTAGGATACAAAATTAATACACAGAAATTTGTGGCTTTCCTATACACTAACAATGAGCTAACAGAAAGAGAAATTGGGAAAACAATTCCATTCACAATTGCATCAAAAAGAATAAAATACCTAAAAATAAACCTAACCAAGGAAGTGAAGGACCTATACCCTGAAAACTACAAGACACTCAAGAGAAATTAAAGAGGGATCTAACAAATGGAATCTCATCCCATGCTCTTGGCTAGGAAGAATTAATATTGTCAAAATGGCCATCCTGCCCAAAGCAATCTACAGATTCAATTCAATCGCTATCAAATTATCAACAGCATTCTTCAACGAACTTGAACAAATAGTTCTAAAACTCATATGGAACCACCAAAGACCCTGAATAGCCAAAGCAATCCTGAGAAGGAAGAATAAAGTGGGGAGGATCACACTCCCCAACTTCAAGCTCTACTACAAAGCCAAAGTAATCAAGACAATTTGGTACTGGCACAAGAACAGACCCACAACCCAGTGGAACAGATTAGAGACTCCAGACATTAACCCAAACATATATGGTCAATTAATATATGATAAAGCAGCCATGGACAAACAATGGGGAAATGACACCATCTTCAACAGTTGGTATTGGCAAAACTGGACACTACATGTAACAGAATGAAACTGCTTTAATGCCTAACCCCATACAAAAAAGTAAATCTGAAATGTATCAAAGACTTGAATATAAGTCATGAAACCATAAAACTCTTAGGAAAAAACATAGGCAAAAATCTATTGGACATAAACATAAACAACTTCTTCATGAACGTATCTCCCTGGGCAAGGAAAACAAAAGCAAAAATAAACTAGTGGGACTATATAAAGCTGAAAAGCTTTTGTACAGCAAAGGACACCATCAATACAACAAAAAAGCATCCGACACTATGGGAGAATATATTCATAAATGACAGATCCCATAAAGGGTTGACATCCAAAATATATAAAGAGCTCACACACCTCAACAAACAAAAAGCAAATAATCCAAAACCACAATGAGATATCACCTCACACCAGTAAGGATCACCACCATCCAAAAGACAAACAACAAGAAATGTTGGCAAGGTTGTAGAGAAGGGGGAACCCTCCTACACTGCTGGTGGGAATGTAAATTAGTTCAACCATTGTGGAAAGCGCTATGGAGGTTCCTCAAAAAGCTCAAAATAGAAATACCATTTGATCCAGAAATTTCACTTCTAGGAATTTACCCTAAGAATGCAGCAGCCCAGTTTGAAAAAGACAGATGCACCCCTATGTTTACTGCATCACTATTTACAATAGGCAAGAAATGGAAGAAACCTAAGTGTCCATCAGTAGATGAATGGATAAAGAAGATGTGGTCCATATACACAATGGAATATTATTCAGCCATAAGAAGAAAACAAATCCTACCATTTCCAACAACATGGATGGAGCTAGAGGGTATTATGCTCAGTGAAATAAGCCAGGCAGAGAAAGACAAGTACCAAATGATTTCACTCATATGTGGATTATAAGAACAAAGAAAAAACTGAGGGAACTAAACAACAGCAGAATCACAGAACCCAAGAATGGACTAACAGTTACCAAAGGGAAAGGGACAGGAGAGGGTGGGTGGGAAGGGAGGGATAAGGGGGAAAGGGAGGCATTACGATAAGCACACATAATGTAGTGGGGGATGGGGACATGGGTAAGGTAGTATACACAGAGAAGACAAGTAGCGGTGCTATAGCATCTTACTACACTGATGGACAGTGACTGTAATGGGTTATGTTGGGGGGACTTGATTACAGTGGGAGTCTAGTAACCATAATTTTGTTCAAGTAATTGTACATTAATGATGCCAAAAGAAAAAAAAGCTTACCTAATGGAAAAAAATAACATGTTATTCCAAGTATTTTACAATAAAAAATGTGTAAGAATAAAAAAAAATACTGTTATGGCAGCCTTAGAAACTAATGGAGCCTTAAAGCAATGCAGCCATACACCTCATATCATGGTTTGGGCTCCTCAAAGACAGCCTGAAATCAGCTGTTTGCATGTGTGTCCCTACATCCATGTATAATGATAGCAGATACAGAGCAGTAATACTGTTACGCAGGAGAATATATATGAGGTGGGGGGAAGAGAGAATTAAGGTCAGGGAAGCTCACTAAAAAGAACTCAAGGAGTTAACCAGTTAAAACCAGAGAGCCAGAAAAGACTCGCAGAGTTAGTTAATCAGTTGAAGCTCCAAAGGTCAGGAGTAACTTGAAGTGTCCAAATATTCCCTAGATAAAGAAAAGTACCTAAGTGCAGCCCATGTCTTCATTGTGTCCATTAGATCATGCCATTTTAAGACTTACGTTAGCCTGCTAAAAGGCCCAGCTTACTCTTGTTGTTGTTGTTGTTATCATTCATTTACAATTACATGAAGAACATTATGTTTACTAGGCTCCCCCCTTCACCAAATTCCCCCCACATACCCATTAGTCACTGTCCATCAGTGTAGTGAGATGATGTAGAATCACTACTTGTCTTCACTGTGTTGCACAGCCCTCCCCATGCCCCCCCTACATTATACATGCTAATCGTAAAGCCCCCTTTCTTTTTCCCTGCCCTCATCCCTCCCTTCCCACCCATCGTCCCTAGTCCCTTTCCCTTTGGTAACTGTTATACCATTCTTGGGTTCTGTGATTCTGCTGCTGTTTTGTTCCTTCAGTTTTTCTTTGTTCTTATACTCCACAGATGAGTGAAATGATTTGATACTTGTATTTCTCCACCTGGCTTATTTCACTGAGCATAATACCCTCTAGCTCCATCCATGTTGTTGGAAATGGTAGGATTTGTTTTCTTCTTATGGCTGAATAATATTCCATTGTGTATATGGACCACATCTTCTTTATGCACTCATCTACTGATGGACAATTAGGTTGCTTCCATTTCTTGGTTATTGTATATAGTGCTGCGATAAACATAGGGGTGCATCTGTCTTTTTCAAACAGGGCTGCTGTATTCTTCGGGTAAATTCCTAGAAGTGGAATTCCTGGGTCAAATGGTTTTTCTATTTTGAGCTCTTTGAGGAACTTCCATACTGCTTTCCACAATGGCTGAACTAATTTACATTCCCACCAGCAGTGTAGGAGGGTTCCCCTTTCTCCACAACCTCACCAACATTTGTTGTTGTTTGTCTTTTGGATGGTGGTGATCCTTACTGGTGTGAGGTGATATCGCATTGTGGTTTCAATTTGCATTTCTCTGATGACTAGCGATGTGGAGCATCTTTTCATGTGTCTGCTGGCCATCCGAATTTCTTCTTTGGAGAACTGTCTGTTCAGCTCCTCTGCCCATTTTTTAATTAGATTATCTGCTTTTTGATTGTTGAGGTGCATGAGCTCCTTATATATTTTGGATGTCAATCCTTTATCTGATATGTCGTTTATGAATATATTCTCCCATACTGTAGGGTAACTTTTTTTGTATTGATGGTGTCCTTTTCTGTATAGAAAGTTTTCAGCTTGATGTAGTCACACTTGTTCATTTTTGCTTTTGTTTCCCTTGCCTGGGGAGATATGTTCATGAAGAAGTCACTCATATTCATGTCCAAGAAATTTTTGCCCATGTTTTTTTTCTAAGAGTTTTATGGTTTCATGACTTACATTCAGGTCTTTGATCCATTTCGAATTTACTTTTGTGTATGGGGTTAGACAGTGATCCAGTTTCATTCTGATACATGTAGCTGTCCAGTTTTGCCAGCGCCATCTGTTGAAGAGACTGCCATTTACAAATTATATGTCTGTGGCTCCTTTATCATGTATTAATTGTCCATGTATGTTGGGTTAATGTTTGGAGTCTCTGTTCTGTTCTACTGGTCTGTTGGTCTGTAATTGTGCCAGTACCAAACTGTCTTAATTACTGTGGCTTTGTAGTAGAGCTTGAAGTTGGGGAGCGAGATCCCTCCCACTTTATTCTTCCTTCTCAGGATTGCTTTGGCTATTCAGGGTCTTTGGTGGTTCCATATGAGTTTTAGAACTATTTGTTCAAGTTAGTTGAAGAATGCTGTTGTTAATTTGATAGTGATTGAATTGAATCTGTAGATTGCTTTGGGCAGGATGGCCATTTTGACAATATTAATTCTTCCTAGCCAAGAGCATTGGATGAGTTTCCATTTGTGAGTGTCTTCTTTTATTTCTCTTAAGAGTGTCTTGTAGTTTTCAGGGTATAGGTCTTTCACTTTCTTCGTTTGGTTTATTCCTAGGTATTTTATTCTTTTTGATGTAATTGTGAGTGAAATTTATCATTTCTCTTTCTATTAGTTCATTTTTAGTGTATAGGAAAGCCACAGATTTCTGTGTGTTAATTTTGTAACCTGCAAGTTTGCTGTATTCTGATACCAGTTCTAGTAGTTTTGGAGTGGAGTCTTTAGGATTTTTTATGTACAATATCATGTCATCTACAAAAAAATGACGATTTAACTTCTTCTTTACAAATTTGGTTTTTTTGTATTTCTTTGTTTTGTATATTTGCCGTGGCTAGGACCTCCAGTATTATGTTGAATAACAGTGGGGAGAGTGCATCCCTGTCTTTTTCCTGATCTCAGAGGAAATGCTTTCAGCTTCTCGCTATTCAGTATGATGTTGTCTGTGGGTTTGTCATATATGGCCTTTATTATGTTGAGGTACTTGCCCTGTATACCCATTTTGATGAGAGTTTTTATCATGAATGGATGCTGAATTTTGTCGAATGCTTTTTCAGCATCTATGGAGATGATCATATGATTTTTGTCCTTCTTTTTGTTGATGTGGTGGATGATGTTGATGGATTTTCGAATGTTGTACCATCCTTGCATCCCTGGGATGAATCCCACTTGGTCATGGTGTATGATCCTTTTGATGTATTTTTGAATTCGGTTTGCTAATGTTTCATTGAGTATTTTTGCATCTATGTTCATCAGGAATATTGGTCTGTAATTTTCTTTTTTGGTGGGGTCTTTGTCTGATTTTGGTATTAGGGTAATGTTGGCTTCATAGAATGAGTTTGGGAGTATTCCCTCCTCTTCTATTTTTTGAAAAACTTCAAGGAGAATGGGTATTATGTCTTCTCTGTATGTCTGATAAAACTCCAAGGTAAATCCACCTGGCCCGGGGGTTTTGTTCCTGGGTAATTTTTTGATTACTGCTTCAATTTCTTTGCTTATAATTGGTTTGTTTAGATTTTGTGTTTCTTCCTTGGTCAGTCTTGGAAGGTTGTATTTTTCTAAGTAGTTATCCATTTCTTCTAGGTTTTCTAGCTTTATAGCATATAGGTTTTCATAGTATTCTCTAATATTTCTTTGTATTTCTATGGGGTCTGTCATGATTTTTCATTTCTCATTTCTGATTCTGTTGATGTGTGTTGATTCTCTTTTTCTCTTAATAAGTCTTGCTAGGGGCTTATCTATTTTGTTTATTTTCTCAAAGAAACAGCTCTTGGTTTCATTGACTTTTTCTATTGTTTTATTCTTCTCAATTTTATTAATTTATTCTCTGATCTTTATTATGTCCCTCTTTCTGCTGACTTTAGGCCTCATGTGTTATGTTAGACTATTCATTTGGGATTGTTCTTCCTTCTTTAAATATGCCTTGATCACTATATACTTTCCTCTTAAGACTGCTTTTGCTGCATTCCACAGAATCTGGGGCTTTGTGTTGTTGTTGTCATTTGTTTCCATATATTGCTTGATCTCTATTTTAATTTGGTCATTGATCCATTGATTATTTAGGAGCATATTTTTAAGCCTCCATGTATTTGTGGGCCTTTATGCTTTCTTTGTACAATTTAGTTCTAGTTTTATTCCTTTGTGGTCTGAAAAGCTGGTTGGCAGAATTTCGATGTTTTTGAATTTACTGAGGCTCTCTTTGTGGCCTAGTATGTGGTCTATTCTGGAGAATGTTCCATGTGCACTTGTGTGTATCCTGTTGCTTGTGGATGTAGAGTTCTACAGATGTCTATTAGGTCCATCTGTTCTAGTGTGTTGTTCAGTGCCTCTGTGTCCTTATTTATTTTCTGTCTGGTGGATCTATCCTTTGAGTGAGTTGTGTGTTGACATCTTGTAAAATGAATGCATTGCATTCTATTTCCTCCTTTAGTTCTGTTAGTATTTGTTTCATATATGCTGGTGCTCCTGTGTTGGGCACATGTATATTTATAATGGTTGTATCCTCTTGTTGGACTGAGCCCTTTATCATTATGTAATGTCCTTATCTCTTGTTACTTTCTTTGTTTTGAAGTCTATTTTGTCTGATATTAGTACTGCAACACCTGCTTTTTTCTCCCTGTTGTTTGCATGAAATATCTTTTGCCATCCCTTGACTTTTACTCTATGCGTGTCTTTGGGTTTGAGATGGGTCCCTTGTATGCAGCATATAGATGGGTCTTGCTTTTTTATCCATTCTTTTACTCTCTGTCTTTTGGTTGGTGCACTCAGTCCATTTCCATTTAGGGTGATTATTGAAAGATATGTACTTATTGCCATTGTAGGCTTTAGATTCATGGTTACCAAAGGTTCAAGGTTAGCTTCTTTAGTATCTTACTGTCTAACTTAACTCGCTTATTGAACTGTTATAAACACTGTCTGGTGATTCTTCATTTCTCTCCCTCCTTATTCCTCCTCCTCCATTCTTTATATGTTAGGTGTGTTATTCTGTGCTCTTTTTTTTGTTTGTTTCCTTTAACTGCTTTTGTGGGTTGTTGATTTTATTTTTTGCCTTTGGTTAGTATTTGGTTGGTCTCCTTTCTTTCTGTGATTTTATTTTCTCTGGCGACATCTATTTCGTCTTAGGAGTGCTCCCATCTAGAACAGTCCCTCTAAAAAACCCTGTAGAGGTGGTTTGTGGGAGGCAAATTCCCTCAACTTTTGCTTGTCTGGGTATTGTTTAATCCCTCCTTCATATTTAAATGATAATCATGCTGGATACAGTATTCTTGGTTCAAGGCCCTTCTGTTTCATTGCATTGAATATATCATGCCATTCTCTTCTGGCCTGTAAGCTTTCTGTTGAGAAGTCTGATGATAGCCTGATGGGTTTTCCTTTGTAGGTGACCTTTTTTCTCTCCCTAGCTGACTTTAAAACTCTGTCCTTTTCCTTGATCTTTGCCATTTTAATTATTATGTGTCTTGGTGTTGTCCTCCTTGTGTCCCTTCTGTTGGGAGTTCTGTGTACTTCTATGGTCTGATTGATTATTTCCTCCCCCAGTTTGGGAAAGTTTTCAGCAACTATTTCTTCAAAGACAGTTTCTATCCCTTTTTCTCTCTCTTCTTTTTCTGGTACCCCTATAATGCGGATATTGTTCCATTAGGATTGGTCACACAGTTCTCTTAATATTATTTTATTCCTGGAGATCCTTTTATCTCTCTCTGCATCAGCCTCTGTGCATTCCTGTTCTATGGTTTCTGTTCCATCAATGGCCTTTTTCATCTTATCCATTCTGCTTATAAATCCTTCTAGAGATTGTTTCATTTCTGTAATCTCCTTCTGGACTTCATCTCTTAGCTCTTGCATATTTCTCTGCAGCTCCATCAGCATGGTTATGACCTTTATTTTGAATTCTTTTTCATGGAGATTGGTTATGTCTATCTCCCCAGATTCCTTCTCAGGGGAGGGTGTCTGGGTTAGTCTGGACTGTATCAAATTCCTCTGCCTTTTCATGTTGCAAAGGTAGTTGTGGGGAGCTGGCGCATGTATCGGCTGGGAGAACGTCCATTTTTGCTAGTTTGTGTCCTTGCTCTCCTGGGAGAACGGTGACCCCTAGCGGCTTGTGCTGGGCAGCTGCGCACAGACAGGGTGTCTGATACTTGCCCGGCTGCTTTGAAAGAATCTCTACTCTGCTGCTGTGGGCATGGCCAGCCTCAGGCTGCTACTCCACTGTGGCGGAGCCATATCAGAGGGGAAATGGCAGAAGGCTGTTTATCTCCATGAGGTGCCTCCGAGCTGTGCTGCCGCCCAGGGGGTTAGGGCCCCTGCAGTTCTCCAGGATTCCCAGCTGCTGGGCTAAGTGTCCCGTGATGTTTCTGTCGAGCTGTGGGGTCCCTGTCCCTTTAAGTCTTTCAAAAAGCACTTGCTTTTATTTGTCCCAGGCGCGCTGTCTGCAGGGACCAGCTCACAGGTTTCACTGTTCCGTTTCCCTAGTATCTAGCACCTCACGCACTGTGTGTGCTCCGGTGCAGATGGCTAGGGTTGGGTGTTTGGCAGTCCTGGGATCCCTGTTCCTCCCTGCTCTGACTCCTCTCCTCTCGCCCGGGAGCTGTGGCGGGGAGAGCACTTGGGTCCCGCCAGGCCGCAGCTTGTATCTTACCCCCTTTGTGAGGTGCTGGGTTCTCACAGATGTAGATGTAGCCTGGCTGTTGTCCTGTATCTTCTGGTCTCTCTTTTAGGGATAGCTGTTTTTCTTGTATTTTCAAAAATATATATGGTTTTGGGAGGAGAATTCCACTGGTCTACTCATGATGCCATTTTGGCTTGCTCCCCGCCCCAGCTTACTCTTTTTTATTTATTTTTGAGAGGGCATCTCTCATATTTATTGAATAAATGGTTGTTAACAACAATAGAATTCTGTATAGGGGAGTCAATGCTCAATGCACAATCATTAATCCACCCCAAGCCTAATTCTCGTCAGTCTCCAATCTTCTGAAGCATAACGAACAAGTTCTTACATGGTGAACAAATTCTTACATAGTGAATAAGTTCTTACATGGTGAACAGTACAAGGGCAGTCATCACAGAAACTTTCGGTTTTGATCACGCATTATGAACTATAAACAATCAGGTCAAATATGAATATTTGTTTGATTTTTATACTTGATTTATATGTAGATCCCACATTTCTCCCTTTATTATTATTATTATTATTATTATTATTTTCTTAATAAAATGCTGAAGTGGTAGATAGATGTAAGATAAAGGTAGAAAACTTAGTTTAGTGTTGTAAGAGAGCAAACGTAGATGATCAGGTGTGTGCCTGTAGACTATGTGTTAATCCAAGCTAGACAAGGGCAATAAAACATCCGTGGATGCAGAAGATTTCTCTCAAAACATGGGGGGTGAGGTTCTAAGCCTCACCTCTGTTGATCCCCAATTTATCACCTGATGGCCCCCCTGCAACTGTGCCTGTCTTAGGTTGTTCCTCCCTTGAGGAATCTTACCCGTCTCTGGCTAACCAGTCATCTTCTGGGGCCATACAGAGAAATGTAAAGTTGGTAAGTGAGAGAGAAGCCATATTGTTTGAAAAGGTTAGCTTTTAACTTCTTTGCAGATTTATGCCCTGTGGCTTCTATGCCCAGCATTTGTCTTGAGGTATCCTTACCACTTGGAGGAATTATGATACTCGGTAAATTCGATATGAGGCACAAATTCTATTTAAGGGTTGTAATTAGGAAGGAAGAACAAAAGCTATAGAGGTAGCAGACAGAAGAGAACATGGGAAGATTGATTATTTCTTTGACATGTCTTCTTGTAGAGTAACTTAAGCATGTATAGGTTTTAAATTACTAATTAAACTGTGAACACATTAACATAATAGGAATACAGTTACATAACCAAAGCAGATCTATAATTACCAGCCATCTCCTGTGAAGCCAAGAAAACCAGTTAGGCACCCTAGGCATTTGTGAAAATTTGTCTATGATATGATGGATATTGTCCAGCTGTACTTGAACAGTCTGAGAGAAATCAGACAAATTAAAACAGCCCATTCCTGGGAACTGTTCACATTCCATATGTTCTTTTAACAGTAGATAGTCTGTAGTTGTAAGATTTTGGAGCACTACAACTTGCACTTCTCCTAATTCTTGGTTGAGTTGAAACAGTGTAGATCCAGTCAAATTTGTTTTACTGTATGCACAGGCCAGCTTAGATATCTACTTCTTCATTCCAATGGCAAGTCCAGGAACCAGTGGGATGAATGCAGCTACAACTGCAGCATCGCCTGGATCTTTGTTGACGTTTTTTGATGATCATCTTCTGGTATGACTCTTCCAGAGAGTGCTGATGTTGGAAGTTCTTCTTCATATCGTATCTTAGTTCATTTTCTGGGTAGCCAAATTAGGCTTTGATCCTCTATATAAACACAAACAGACCCTGTGCCCACACTTTGATCTACCCCTTATACCATTGTGTAGAACTCATTGGAGGTCACCACACAGGAACTGCTTTTTTTTTTAAGAGAAAGGAATATAATCAGAAAAGTGTACCTCCATAGCTGACCATGTGACACCCTTTAAGTGATCAAAATTAAGGATATTTAAAGCATGCATTCATCATTGATTTACAGTTAGTTTTATCCTATCATGGAGTCATCCCCCCTTTCTTTCTTTCTTTCTTTTTTGTTATCTTTAATGTGCACTTACATGAAGAATATTATGTTTACTAGGTTCTACCCTATACCAGGTACCTGCTATAAACCCCTTTACAGTCACTGTCCATCAGCATAGCTAAATGTTGTAGAAACACTACTTGTCTTCTCAGTGTTGTACAGCCCTCCTCTTTCACCACCCCTATGCATGCTGATCTTAATACCCCCCTTCTTCCTTCCCCTGTTATCCCTCCCTACCCACCCATCCTCCCCAGTCCCTTTCCCTTTGGTACCTGTTAGTCCATTCTTGGGTTCTGTGATTCCACTGCTGTTTTGTTCCTTTAGTTTTTCCTTTGTTCTTATACTCCAGAGATGAGTGAAATCATTTGGTATTTCTCTTTCTCTGCTTGGCTTATTTCATTGATCATAATACCCTCCAGTTCCATCCATGTTGCTGCAAATGGTAGGATTTGCCCTCTTCTTATGGCTGAGTAGTATTCCATTGTGTATATGTACCACATCTTCTTTATCCATTCATCTATCGATGGACATTTAGGTTGCTTCCAATTCCTGGCTATTGTAAATACTGCTGCGATAAACATAGGGGTGCATTGGTCTTTCTCATACTTGATTGCTGCATTCTTAGGGTAAATTCCTAGGAGTGGAAATCCTGGGTCAAATGGTAAGTCTGTTTTGAGCATTTTAATGAACCACCATACTGCTTTCCACAATGGTTGAACTAATTTACATTCCCACCAGCAGTGTAGGATGGTTCCCCTTTCTCCACAGCCTTGCCAACATTTGTTGTTGTTTCTCTTTTGGATGGCAGCCATCCTGACTGGTGTGAGGTGATACCGCATTGTAGTTTTAATTTGCATTTCTCTGATAATTAGTGATGTGGAGCACCTTTTCATGTGTCTGTTGGCCATCTGTATTTCTTTTTTGGAGAACTGTCTGTTCAGTTCCTCTGCCAATTTTTTAATTGGGTTATTTGAGTTTTGTTTGTTGAGGCGTGTGAGCTCTTTATATACTCTGGATGTCAAGCCTTTATCGGATGTGTCATTTTCAAATATATTCTCCCATACTGTAGGGTTCCTTTTTGTTCTTTTGATGGTGTCGTTTGCTGTACAGAACCTTTTAAGCTTAATATAGTGCCACTTGTTCATTTTTGCTGTTGTTTTCCTTGCCCGGGGAGATATGTTCAAGAAGAGGTAAGTCATGTTTATAATTAAGAGGTTTTTGCCTATATTTTTTTCCACGAGTTTAATGGTTTCATGGCTTACATTCAGGTCTTTGATCCATTTTGAATTTACTTTTGTATATGCGGTTAGACAATGGTCCAGTTTCATTCTCCTACATGTAGCTGTCCAGTTTCGCCAGCACCATCTGTTGAAGAGACTGTCATTTCGCCATTGTATGTCCATGGCTCCTTTATCAAATATTAATTGACGATATGTGTTTGGGTTAATGTCTGGAGTCTCTAGTCTGTTCCACTGGTCTGTGGCTCTGTTCTTGTGCCAGTACCAAATTGTCTTGATTACTATGGCTTTATAGTAGATCTTGAAGTTGGGGAGTGAGATCCCCCCTACTTTATTCTTCTTTCTCAGGATTGCTTTGGCTATTCAGGGTCTTTGGTGTTTCCATATGAATTTTTGAATTATTTGTTCCAGTTCATTGAACAATGTTGCTGGTAGTTTCATAGGGATTGCATCAAATCTGTACATTGCTTTGGGAAGTATGGCCATTTTGACGATATTAATTCTTCCTAGGAACGAGCATTGGATGAGTTTCCATTTGTTAGTGTCCCCTTTAATTTCTCTTAAGAGTGACTTGTAGTTTTCAGACTATAGGTCATTCACTTCTTTCGTTAGATTTATTCCTAGGTATTTTATTCTTTTTGATGCAATTGTGAATGGAATTGTTTTCCTGATTTCTCTTTCTATTGGTTCATTGTTAGTGTATAGGAAAGCTACAGATTTCTGTGTGTTAATTTTGTATCCTGCAACTTTGCTGTATTCCGATATCAGTTCTAGTAGTTTTGGGGTGGAGTCTTTAGGGTTTTTCATGTACAATATCGTGTTATCTGCAAATAGTGACAGTTTAACTTCTTCTTTACCGATCTGGATTCCTTGTATTTCTTTGTTTTGTCTGATTGCCGTGGCTAGGACCTCCAGTACTATGTTAAATAACAGTGGGGAGAGTGGGCATCCCTGTCTAGTTCCCAATCTCAGACAAAAAGCTTTCAGCTTCTCGCTGTTCAGTATAATGTTGGCTGTGGGTTTATGATATATGTCCTTCATTATGTTGAGGTACTTGTCCTCTATTCACATTCTGCTGAGAGTTTTTATCATGAATGGATGTTGAATTTTCACAAATGCTTTTTCAGCATCTATGGAGATGATCATGTGGTTTTCGACTTTCTTTTTGTTGATTTGGTGGATGATGTTGATCGATTTTCGA
The DNA here is from genome assembly GCF_030020395.1 of Manis pentadactyla. NCBI lineage: Eukaryota > Metazoa > Chordata > Mammalia > Pholidota > Manidae > Manis > Manis pentadactyla. The sequence goes on along the minus strand of NC_080025.1, from coordinate 39,721,139 downwards.
ATGTTGTACCATCGTTGCATCCCTGGGATGAATCCCACTTGGTCATGTTGTATGATCCTTTTGATATACTTTTAATTCGGTTTACTAATATTTTATTAAGTATTTTTGCATCTACATTCATCAGGGATATTGGTCTGCAATTTTCTTTTTTGGCTGTGTCTTTGCCTGATTTTGGTATTAGGGTGATGTTGGCTTCATAGAATGAGTTTGGGAGTATTTCCTCCTCTTCTTTTTTTTTTGGAAATTTTAAGTAGAATGGGTATTATGTCTTCTCTGTGTGTCTGATAAACTTCCGAGGTAAGTCCGTCCAGCCTCGGGGGTTTTGTTCTTGGGTAGTTTTTTGTTTACCACTTCAATTTCTTTGCTAATAATTGGTTTGTTTAACTTTTGTGTTTCTTCCTTGGTCAGTCTTGGAAGGTTGTATTTTTCGGAAGTTGTCCATTTCTTCTAGGTTTTCCAGCTTGTTTGCATATAGGTTTCCATAGTAGTCTTTAATAATTCTTTGTATTTCTGTGGAGTCTGTTGTGATTTTTCCATTCTCATTTGTGATTCTGTTGATTTGTGTTGATTCTCTTTTTCTCTTAATAAGTTTGGCTAGAGGCTTATCTATTTTGTTTATTTTCTCAAAGAACCAGCTCTTGGTTTCATTGATTTTTTTCTATTGTTTTATTCTTCTCAATTTTGTTTATTTCTTCTCTGATCTTTATTATGTCCCTCCTCCTGCTGACTTTAGGCCTCATTTGTTCTTCTTTTTCCAATTTCAATAATTGTGACGTTAAACTCTTCATTTGGGATTATTCTTGCTTCCTGAAGTGTGCCTGGATCGCTATATACTTTCCTCTTCAGACTGCTTTCACTGCTTCCCACAGAAGTTGGGGCTTTGTGTTATTGTTGTCATTTGTTTATATATATTTCTTGATCTCTCTTTTAATTTGTTTGTTGATCCATTGATTATTTAGGAGCATGTTGTTAGGCCTCCATGTGTTTGTGAGCCTTTTTGTTTTCTTTGTACAATTTATTTCTAGTTTTATATCTTTGTGATCTGAAAAATTGGTCGGTAGAATTTCAATATTTTGGATTTTGCTGAGGCTCTTTTTGTGGGCTAGTATGTGGTCTATTCTGGAGAATTTTCCATGTGCACTTGAGAAGAATGTATATCCTGTTGCTTTCGGATGTAGAGTTCTATAGATGTCTATTAGGTCCATCTGCTCTACTGTGTTGTTCAGTGCTTCCGTGTCCTTACTTATTTTCTGCCCAGTGGATCTATCCTTTGGGATGAATGATGTGTTGAAATCTCCTAGAATGAATGCATTGCAGTCTATTTCCCCCTTTAGTTCTGTTAGTATTTGTGTCACATATGCTGGTGCTCCTGTGTTGGGTACATATATATTTAGAATGGTTATATCCTCTTGTTGGACTGAGCCCTTTATCATTATGTAATGTCCTTCTTTATCTCCTTTTACTTCCTTTGTTTTGAAGTCTATTTTGTCTGATATTAGTACTGCAACCCCTGCTTTCTTCTTGCTGTTGTTTGCCTGAAATATGTTTTTCCATCCCTTGACTTTTAGTCTGTACATGTCTTTGGGTTTGAGGCGAGTTTCTTGTAAGCAGCATATAGATGGGTCTTGCTTTTTTATCCATTCTATTACTCTGTGTCTTTTGATTGGTGCATTCTGTCCATTTACATTTAAGGTGACTATTGAATGATATGTACTTATTGCCATTGCAGGATTTAAATTCTATGCGTTCAAGGTTAGCCTCTTTAGTATCTTGCTGCCTAACTTAGCTCGCTTATTGAGCTGTTATATACACTGTCTGGAGATTCTTTTCTTCCCTCCCTTCTTATTCCTCCTCCTCCATTCTTCATATGTTGGGTGTTTTGTGCTGTGCTCTTTCTAGGAGTGCTCCCATCTAGAGCAGTCCCTTTAAGAAGCCCTGTAGAGGTGGTTTGTGGGAAGCAAATTCCCTCAGCTTTTGATTGTCTGGGATTGTTAATCCCTCCTTAATAGTTAAATGATAGTCGTGCTGGATACAGTATCCTTGATTCAAGGCCCTTCTGTTTCATTGCATTAAATATATCATTCCATTCTCTTCTGGCCTGTTGGATTTCTGTCTTAAAGTCTGATGGTAGCCTGATGGGTTTTCCTTTATAGGTGACCTTTTTCTCTCTAGCTGCATTTAAAACTCTTTCTTTGTCCTTGATCTTTGCCATTTTAATTATTATGTGTCTGGGTGTTGTCCTCCTTGGATCCTTTCTGTTGGGGTTTCTGTGTATTTCCGTGGTCTGTTCGATTATTTCCTCCCTCAGTTTGGGGAATTTTTCAGCAATTATTTCTTCCAAGATACTTTCCATCCCTTTTCCTCTCACTTCTCCTCCTAGTACCCCTATAATACGGATATTGTTCCTTTTGTATTGGTCACACAGTTCTCTTAATATTGTTTCATTCCTGTAGATCCTTTTATCTCTCTCTATGTCAGCTTCTATGCGTTCCTGTTCTCTGGTTTCAATTCCATCAATGGCCTCTTGCATCTTATCCATTCTGCTCATAAATCCTTCCAGAGTTTGTTTCATTTCTGTAATCTCCTTTGTGGCATCTGTGATCTCCCTCCGGACTTCATCCCATGTCTCTTGCATATTTCTCTACATCTCTTTCAGCATGTTTATGGTTTTTATTTTGAATTCTTTGTCAGGAAGACTAGTTAGGTCTGTCTCCTTCTCTGGTGTCTCTGTGATCTTGGTTTGCCTGTAATTTTGTCTTTTCGTGGTGATAGGAATAGTTTGCAGAGCTGGGACAAGTGACGGCTGGAAGAACTTCCCTTCTTGTTGGTTTGTGGCCTTCCTCTCCTAGGAAAACAGCGACCTCTAGTAGCTTGTGCTGGGCAGCTGCACACAGACAGGGCTTCTGCTTCCTGCCCTGCTCCTATGGAGTTTATCTCCACTGTTGCTGTGGGCGTGGCCTGGCTCGGGCAGCTGCTCCAAAGTGGTGGAGTCGCATTGGAGGGGGATCGGCCGGGACGCTATTTATCTCCGTAAGGGGCCTCCATGCTCCCTGCAGCCCAGGGGATTAGAGTGCCCAGAGATCCCTGGATTCCCTACCTCTGGACTAAGTGTCCCACCGTGCCCCTTTAAGAGTTCCAAAAAGCACCCGCCAAAACAAAACAACTACCACAAAAAATAAAAAATAAAAATAAAAAACAAATTTTAAAAAAAATGGCCCCTTGTTTTTCTTTATTCTCCGGTTCCAGCCTCAGGCACCCACTCACCATTCTTGCTGCCCTGTTTTCCTAGTATCCAGAGCCCCGCACATGCACTGTGTCTGCACTCTGGTCTGGATGGCTGGTGTTGAGTGTTCAGCAGTCCTGGGCTCCCTCTCTCTCCCGCTCTTCCTCCTCTCCTCCTGCTGGGAGCTGGGGGGAGGGGCGTTCAGGTCCCGCCCGGCCAGGGCTTGTATCTTACCCCCTTCATGAGTCGCTGGGTTCTCGCAGGTTTGGATGTGGTCTGGATGTTGTCCTGTGTCCTCTGTTCTTTATTCTAGGAAGAGTTGTCTTTGTTATATTTTCATAGATATATGTGGTTTTGGGAGGAGATTTCTGCTGCTCTACTCACGCCACCATCTTGGCTCAACTTCTCCCCAGCTTACTCTTTAACTTAACCTATGTGCTGTTTTTTTCCTCCTCCAGCCCTTAATCAAGTAATCTGCAACTTGGACAGGAGGCGAGTATCATGATTAATTTAGCAAACAAGCCTGTCTATAAACAGCATAATGATCAACAGGAAAGATTCCATCTTAAAGCTAAGATTGCTTTTTTTCTCATTACTAGACTCCCCCTATTATCAAGTCCCCCCCACATACCCCATTACAGTCCCTGTCCTTCAGCATAGTAAGATGCTATAGAATCACTACTTGTATTCTCTGTATATACTGCCTTTCCCGTGTCCCCCCCCAACTACATTATGTGTGTGAACTGTAATGCCCCTTTTCCCTCTTATCCCTCCCTTCCCACCCATCCTCCCCAGTCCCTTTCCCTTTGGTAACTGTTAGTCCATTCTTGGGTTCTGTGAGTCTGCTGCTGTTTTGTCCTAAGATTGCACTTTTAAACCCAAGTTAAGAAATAAGATTCTTAACATACTCTTTAGCAAACAGACAATAACTTAGCCCACCTTGGGGCAGGGCAAGCAGTCCTAATTGGAATGCTCCCAGAGGGAAGCTGCTATCCTGGGAAGGAATCAGAGCAGTAAATTTCTTGTGTTAATTTTGCAGAATTACCTAAAGTACTGATAATAGCAGAGACTTAATGTCTCTCATCAAAGATAAACATATAGGAACCACTTGACAAGTCAACACCCCTAGCCCTTTGTGACATTCCTGAAAAGTCCTTAAAAAGAGGAACCCTTGATCTTTCTGCACACCTCTCTCTGAGGTTGCCCACATTTTCTAAGTGTGTAGGCTTAAATAAAACTTTCCCAATCTTTCATTGCACCTCTTCTCTGAGGTAACCCACTGTAACTCCAGAGGGAAAATTCCAGGGCAAAATACCTCTAAAACCAAAATCAGTAAAAGCAAGAAGTGAAGTTAAGAAGCTGGTTTATTTCTTACAAGCAGCCATCCAGTCTCTCTCTTTTGACCAGGCTGCTGCAGAAGAGAACTCCACCCAACCTCTCAGGTCCAGATAAACCCTCGCACACCCTTGTAATTACCTATTGATCTGTAAATGGACTAATTCTCCCACCCCTTGGAAACACCTATTGATATGCAGATGCGCTAAATCCAGGCAAGTCTTTCTGAAAATATTGCAGTTTACCCACAGTCCACCCCTCCAGAAATCTTACCTCACAATCTCAACATTCCTCCTCATCTGCAATGATCCCTGTGTGAGAAAACTGGAGCATTGTAACCAGGCTAATAACATAAAATATCAACAACAATAAAATCATGATAATCCTCAAGCAAGAGGATTTAGCTAGGCTCAAAGTCATATACAGGTTAAGTCTATATAGCTGGCCCATTCCACAGGCAGTCAGTAGCTGGACAGTAAGGAGTTCAGAGCAATCATCACATGGCAGCAGCAGCCAGAGGGCACATCCAGGCATCAGGGACTGTAGAAGAAAATTAACTTAAGGGTGATAAGATACGTATTTCAATGACACCAGCAGAGGCAAATCTTGTCCATCAGGTAGGATACATGCAAGAGAGTGGTCCTGTGATAGAACAGTGACAGGAATGGGATCTCATCCTGGGCTGGTATATCAGACTTTCATCCCCCTCCCTGTGGGAGTTACAGATGGGTCAATATATAGGGCTATGGGAGGTACACGCATTCACCATAAAGATGAAACAGAACTTCCCCATAACATGCTCTACCTCCTGGACATTTTGAGTACACTACTGTGATCTTTGGAGGCCATTCAGCTGTTACTCCAGGAATACACAGGAGGCCAGCTTCCAGGCCTTTTCCCCAAGGTGCCAGAAGGGCCAGCCATCACTGGTCCATGTGTCGAAATGTCCAGGTCCACGTCCACTCAACAGTGTCTCTGAAGGCAAATTCTGGCACACTAAGACCCCCATGCCTTAAGATCCAACACCACCGACCAGATGGTTGCCCACCCCTTAAGATCCAATCACCAATACAGAACACACCCTACCCCTACTCCTTAAAAACGTGCTTCCATACCCATGAGCTGCTGCTCCCTCTCTCTGGGGGCAGCCATTTTCTCTTACAGATAATAAAATATCTTGCATGGCCCATGTCTCCTAAGTCATTCTGGGGTGAGGGTCACAGCAAGATACACTTTTAGTCTCCAGGGTTTAATGCAGTTGGGGCTGGCAGCAGGATGTTACCCTGCTGGGTATATCCTGGCTCCAAAAATTCCTCTTTGGTTTGCATGTACAGTTGTATAGGAGAGACAGCAAGGTGTGTGAGCATATCCACAGGGCTCGAGGCTCCTTTCTGGGTCTTCTCATTCAAACACCAAAGCACAGTCCATAAGCAAACTGACAAGCCCCATAGACTATTGGTGTCCAACTTCAGGCTAGATTTCAACAACCATTGTATCTCTCTATCATTCCTGCTCCAATAGGGTTATATGGTACATTAAACGTCCACTTTATTCCTATTTACTGCACCCAATCTTGTAACGCATGTCCAGTGAAGTAGGTGCCTTGATCACTCTCAACCACCTGTGGCCAGCCAAAGGCTGCAAAGAGATGCTTGAGGCCCCTCTTCATGGTTTACTGATCTGCACGACATGCAGGAAGAGCAACCAATAGGTCAGTAGCTGTATCCACACAAGTCATGGCATACCGATATCCCTCCGATATGGGAGAGGCCCAATATCATCTATCTACCACCTGACAAGCAGTATTAGACCTCTTACTACTGTTCCATGTTGCTGCGGGATCCAGTGTTAAGTCCCTCTTAGAGCACACAGGGCACTCCTTCTGGGCTCTGCTGACTTCTTCAAAGGTCAACAGCAAGCCCCACCAACAGGCTACAGCCCACACTGTCTCTTGTCCTGTGTACAAAAATGCTGATGTAACCATTGGGCTACATCAGGGGCAGGCTTTCCTTTGAGCCAGTGCACCTGGGCCAATGTGTCTGCTTCATCACTCCCTGGGGATGCCAAAGACAAATGGCCAGTCATGATACATGGTAACAGTCTTAGTCTAAACAGAGGCCCATAGGTCTTGCCACAACTCTTGCCCCCAAAGGGGCTGGTGACCAACCATCCAGCTGGCCTGGTACCATGTTGGTAGCCAAGGGCCAAGCCCCAATAGATGGCCCTGCCGTCAGTGCAGACAGCTATGGGGGAGGGCTCCTGGGTGATCCCAAGCCATACTGCCCACAACTCAGCCCATTGACTGTTCTTCCCCTTTCCATCCTCCATCCATATTGTCTCAGTCTTGGGGATGGAAAGCCACAGCCCTCCACTTCGGGGGCTGCCCACAACTGGAACCATCTGTATACCAAGCATCTTCAGTTACAGGGGCTTTTCCTTCCTGATAAGGACTATTGGCTACCAATGGCTCAAAAGCAAGTTATTCCTGCTTTCCACTGGTATAGATCACTGGCCCCAGTAAGCATTGGAGTTCTCCACTTAAGGGGCTAGTAAAGAGGGTGCTATGCTGCTGTAAATACATGCCCCATTTGGCCAGTGTACGTGTCTGTGCCTCGCCACTCCGTGGCCTTTGGGTCCAGTCTCACACCCATCCTAAGATGGGATAGGTGGTTATTACCTTGGTTGGAACTGTTCCAGTTATGGGCTCCATAGCCAGCAAGGCATAGTACGTACACAGCAGCCAATTGCTTCTTTATCAAAGTGTACTAGATCTCTGCTCTTTTCCATAGTTGTGACCAGAATCCAGTGGGTTGAAGTGTCTATTCAAGCGGCTGCCAAAGATCCCATCTGTAACCATCCTCAGTTACATGAACATCTAGCTCACAGGGCCTTGATGAGTCCATTACATTCAAGGCCCACATGACCTTGACTGCCCTCTTGGAAGCTGCACATGTCTCATCCCATTCCCACCTGATGCGCTTTCATACCAACCAGTATAAGGGCTTCAGAATTTTTGCCAACAGTGGGATAAACACTCTCCAGTAGCCCAAAAGACCCAGAAACTCTTGTAATACTGCCCCAGTGGTAGGGGTGGGGAAAGCCTGGACCTTGTCTATGACTGCTTCAGGAACAACTTTAGTTTTACCTGACCAGACAACCCCTGAGAATTTCACAGACAAACCAGGTCCCTGAACCTTTGTGCTGTTCACAGCTCATCCTTTCTCCTGTAGATGTTGCAGCAGTCTAGGAACTGCCCCCTAAATCTGCTAGAGAATCAAACATAAGCATAATATCATCAATATAGTGATACAGCCACACTATTTGCAGTTTTTTCCATGTGGCCAAGTCCTGGGCTACAAGTCCATGACAGATGGTGGGACTATGGAAATATCCCTGTGGAAGGACAGTGAATGTCCACTGCTGGCCTTCTCACATGAAGGCAAACTGTTCCTGGCTTTCCTGTGCTATGTCAATAGAGAAGAGTAGCATTAGCAAGGTCCACAACATAATGATATGTCCCCAGTTCATGACTTAGTGTGTCCAAAAGGGCTGCTATTGAGGGATCAGCAGCATGCAAAGGGGGTGTGACTTTATTCAATTTCCTATAGTCCACAGTCATACTCCAGGAGCCATCTGGCTTTTTCACTGGCCACACTGGGAAATTAAAAGGACTATGAGTGGGCTTTATGATGCCCACCTTTTCCAACTACTGTAGAGTTTCTCAAATTTCCTTGTGCCCCCCCCCCAGGCAATTTATACTGCTTAGTATTTGTCACACATCTGGGTATAGGAGAGCTACAGGTGGGTGCTTAACATGTCCCTCAGAACTGCCTTTACCACACATACCCTCAGTCTGAACTCACCTGCAGTGGTCTATAACCACAGGCCCTGCAGGATATCCATCCCCAAAATATATTCAGGGATGGGAGAAATGTACACAGTATACTCCTTTGGGGATAAACACCTTATCCCCAATGGGATTTGGGCTTTCTTCACTCTAATTGCCTTACCCCCATAGCCACCCATTACAGCAGTGGTCCCAGGAAAATGCTCCGGGTTGCCATGAATCAGAGAACATTCAGCTCCTGTGTCCACCAGCACCAGGACACATTGTACATTCACAGGGACCAATGAATTGCTAAGTCTACATAGGGCCTCTGGTCCCCACCACATCTCCAAGGTGGGGACCTAGACCCTCCCCTCAGTCAAACCATGATACCCAATCGTCGTCCTTTTGGGGTGAGGGCCAAGGCAGAGCCTGAGTACTGTCCCCAGGAAGTCTTGCAGGAACACAGGTCAGACATGGGGTTTTGACTCCAGCTTCCATGTCCTGGATCTCAGCAGCTGGAACTGCTGCTCTGGCTTTACTGGGTGCTACAGTTCTAACAAGATCCTATTGGGCTGCCCACCAACCTTTTCTTTCACTACCCTGGCCTTTCTGGGTCCTCCAGACCTTCATGGGGCCTTTTGCACCTCTCCTTTCAGTCATAACCCATACTTCCTTCTGGTCTCTTATTGTTTCAGCTTCTCCCAGATCTGCTAAAGTACGAGTAGCCTCTCCTATGGGTTGCCCTATGTGGGGGCAAGAGTAGTCACCAGGGACCCAAAGAGAGATGTGGGAGCTGTATGCAGCACCAGGTTTCTCATTCCTACAGTGAACACCTCATCAGGGCCCTGGGGGTCCATATTATAGGTGATATTTTTCATGCCCAGCTCCCGTAACACCTGCTAGAGCTCTGCATACATTTTCCAGCTAGTGGGGAAATATGGTTAATCTCCCTGATTAGGCCAAACTGCCCTGATGGCTGCTGTCAGTCAATCCAGAAGCACCTGATTCCATGAGGTGTGAAAGGCACTTTGTAACCTCTGCCAGAGGGAAGGGTGAGTCTTCAGGGAAGTCAGTCTACTCATTTCAGAGTATGGCATAACAATTTTCCAACCCCATACCCCAGAGATGCAAAAGCCATGTAGGCAGATGTTCCCATGGCTTCTGCCAATACCGGACGCTCATGCCCACCAGCTCATCCTGGGTATAGGGGCGGAGCATGGAGTGCTCCACCATCTGGGAAGGGGAGCGGCTCCTCCCCCTGAGGAAACCACAGTTGTTGTGTTCTTATTTTCTTAATTACAAGCAAGCAGGCCTTTAATGTGGAAGAGGCTGGTGCCTAAGCCAGTGGCCCTGGCAACAGATCGGCCCTCGGCCCTGCCCCCTCATCCTCTCCCAGAAGCTCCTGTACCATCTCCAGGGCTGAAGGCCCGCTCTTTCCTCCCCCTCCCCCATGGCCTCCTGCAACATGGATTCTCTGGCTGCCTCCTCCCTGGCTCCTGAAGTATCTTCCAGAAGCATAACCTGTCTTCTCAATAACTGCCTCTCTTTATTAAGGGGATCCCATAGGTCATTGCCCAGCTCCTCCAAGCGATGTTGAAGTGTGTCTCTCTCCTGCTGAAGTCTCTCCTTGATAACACTTTCCACTATCTTGAGGAAAAGACATCCTACAATCTCAGTTGCTACATGGCCACTCAGGGCCTCTAAGCATGGAGGGCTAATTCCACAGCATCTGGTGTCTCCACCCTTCCACAGTTCTGCAGAAGGTTCCACCCCTGTAGGAGGTGCTTTACCCCAGGTCAATTTCCCACTGGGGGCTCCCCAATTGGAAGCCCCACAGATAGGGGGCTCCAGCTGAAGCTGCATCCTCTACCACTGCAGCCACTGGGGCCTCCCCACCATCCACAGGGTGGGTTCCAGGCATCTCCCCACCATCTCTAGGGGCAGCCCGCCCAAAGGTCACATGGGAAAGCTGGCAGTGGACATTCACTGTCCTTCCACAGGGATACCTCCACAGTCTTACATGTAGACAGATTTTGGGTTCAGAGGTCCTGCCAACTACCTCTAGATGTAACTCTGGGGAGAAAATCCCGGGGCAAAATACCTTTGAAACCAAAATCAGTCAAAGAAAGAAATAAAGTGGGAGAAACCCACTTATTTCTTCCAAGCAGTTGTCAACGACCTCTGCTTTCCCATGCCTCTCACAACCCGGCTGCAGGAGAAGAGGACCGACCCAACCTCCCTGGTCTGGATATGCCCTCTCTCGCCCTTGTAATCACCCATTGATAAGGAGATGCACTAAGGCCAGGTAAGAGATTCTGGAAATACTGAAATTTTACCCACAGGAGAGGCTGAGGAGGGGGGCCAGCTGTCCAGGTCAACTGCCCAGGAGGTACCTGGGTGGATGCCACTGGCATCTTCAGAGCAGGAAAAGGAAGGCAAAACCTGGCAGGAAGAGCTGCCTGAAGCACTAAGCCTGCAGGGAGGCATCCTGTGGAGGTCCATGCCCCTTGGAGGTCCACGCCTGGCCTGGAGCCTCAGAGGCAGGATGGCAGCAGGGACAGGCCTGCAGGTCTTTGGCACCCAGGTGGCATTTAAAGTAAAAGGACACCTTGCAATTCCCAGGGCTAGTGGAGTGGCAAGAGGCCCTGCCCAAATGCCTGGGCACTGCACTGCTGCATTCTTCCTGCAGCACCATCTCCGGACCGCCTGCACCCCTGACCCTGGGCTTCCCAGACTCAAGCCCTTGTAAAAGCACAAGCTTCAGAGCTGGCCATCTCATCTGGCTCCCGGGGAATGAGCAAGTCACCAAGACTCTAAGGCTCAGGATTATACCTCAAGGATAGAGAGAAGGGGACCCGATGCCTGCGCGACATGGCTTGCCTTCTGCCTCATTACACTGTACCACCCCACACACAGTCAGTGTGAGGAAAGGAAGACACAGGAAGACAGAACAAGAGCAGGATTGTAAGCAGGCAGCTGTGAAGGCAACCACAGGCTGGCCCAGCTGGGGACACTTGGCCACCTTTGGGAAGAATGATGACAATTACCCCCATAACAAGAAGCTGTAAAAGTGAGATTTTCAGTTCTGATGATGTACGTGTCTAACATGCCCAGGATGAATCTCATGTCCCCCTGGGTACAGAGGGTGCCTTTTGTAGAAGATTCACAGGGGCCACAGAGTCCTGCCCTCTGCCTGTCCAAGGGTCTGTCACACACCCCTTCCCACCATCCCACCACCAGTCCCACAAAAAGCTCAGGTCTCTCCACATTCCTGATGTTCCAGCTGAACTGTCATTCACCACTGAAGAGGTCCAAGGATGTGAGAACGGCCATCCCATAGGAGGCCCAGGCCATTCCTCCATCCCGCTCCTGGGGCACCACCTACTTGTACACCAGGTCCTTGGCCGCTGATGGGAGGGAGCACCCCATGCACAATGGGGGATTCAGCGGCTGGGTGCCATAGCCTGCATGCCCACTGTAAGCACGCATTCTGTGTATATGCACATGAATGTGGCATGTGTATGACTGGGGGGGGTGCGTGTGAACATGTCTATATGCATCTGTATGTATGTTATGGGAGAGTGTATGCATGGTGTGTGTGTACATGTATGTGTATGTGTGTGTGTGATACATGTGTGTATGTGATATCGGGGTGCTAATGGATGGCTCCTACAGGTGCCAGAGCCCACTGACCTGGGGAACCGGGCAGGATGCCGTCATGATGACAGTCCCTGTTTCTGCATCTGCATGGCAGTATTTCTCCCAGGAAGGAGGGGATGGGGCCTCAGAGTGCCAGCTGTGGGTGCCACATGGGAACTTGTCCATGAACACCATCCCTTCTCCACGTAAGGGGCTGCTCACAATAGTGTGTCCATTCCAGAGCTGAGGAGCAGTGGCTGCGCCCATGGCCAGGCCCATGCAGAGGATGCCCCCAGGCCCTCCCCAGCCCATCCCTGTGGGGTGGCAGCTCTGGCAGCCCTCAGATGGCTGGGCCCCCACATCCTGGAAACAGCATGGAGGAGCCTGCTGCCTGTCCCCATATGCCCCCACCTTGTTCACTGCCAGCCGTTCCCACTCTGGAGGAGACATCTGAAACCTCATTCACTCACCAGGAAAGCCAGAAAGTCCCTCCCCATAAGATGTGGGATGTCAACCCCAAGCCCAGGCATGGCCCTGCTCCTGGCCTGCCTCCATCCCTTTCTCTTGGCCTGGCCTCCACCACAGTTAAAGATACTTCACCCATGCTGGGGACCTGCCTGACCGCCAGCCTGAACACCCGAGGGTGTTTATGGGTGCTAGCAGGACACTCAGCAACAGGAGCCCAAGCCGGCTGCAGACAGAGCCAGGCTCTCAACACTGGAATCCCTCAGGGCCTGTTGGAGCAGGCCTCAGAGCCTGCCTCACAGGGCCTCTCCAGCCATAGGGCCAGCCCAGGGCCCCCTGACACACCCCACATCTGTTTGCTAACTAACCACGGTCCCCAGACCCACACCACTGCTCTGAAGCCACTGTGGGAACAGTCGAGGAGAGCACTTCTGTAGGTCTTATCCCCACCCTGCTAGACCCACTTCCCACCCAGAAGCTGGGGAGAGACCCATGCACAGCCACCAGCCTCCACTGCTCACTCCTCCCACGTCCTGGCCTCCTGCCAAAGCTGCCGGTCCTCTGGTCCCATTGGATGCCCAGAAGGTTCTCAGCCCACGAGCATGGAGCAGAAAGGAGCCTCCATCGGGGCAAAGGGACACAGTTAACACAGAGGGTGAGGTGGTCCCTGTCAGAGAGGAGACATGTGTCTCTTCAGTTCTCTTAGTTTCTGGGGTTTGGCTTGGGAATCATCCTTTCATTAAATAAGGCTCACTGTGGCAGGAGCCGTTTAGAGCATGGGCACTCAGTTGCTGTCACTCTTGCCCCACTATTTCAGGGTGAAAAGTACATAAAGGGATTGCCTGTCCAGGGCCAGACAGTTGAATTGGGGTAGATATCTTGACATCCAGAGCAGAGCTGTGTGGCATCCTCCAAGCGGTGAGTGGCCTGCAATCAGAGCTGAAGAACGGGAAGTGGGGGCACCAGGTGGGGCGTGAGGTCCTAATTAGGAATTTGTGGAAGAGTCTTTGAAACTAATGAATCTGCAACCACGGCTGGGCTCAGCAGTCGCCAGATCTGTAGCCAGCCAGCTGCCCCATCCATGTCCCCATCTGCAAAGGGACAACAGGCACATGCAATGGTCTGTGGTGATGGGAACAATACTTACGTCACAGCACAACACAGTGGTAGCCTCACGACATCCCATACACAGGGTAACTATTCTTGTCTCTTTAACAGGACAGTTTTTAATTCCCTGCAAACTAGATTGTAACCTGAGGTTGAAGGGTGACCCTTGACTGGAAACCAGGATGGTGTAAGCAGTGAACTAAGGATCAGCTCCCTGCAGGGCACCATGTTTCAGGATGGAGGGTTTCACAAGTGGGGCACAGCTGGCCCTTCCAAAAGGCAGAGAGGATGTCATGCTAATCTGTCCTCCCAAGCTACCTAACAGATACTCAAGAACCCAAAGCAGATACAAATGTGGGGCTCATCCTGGAGGAGGTGGGATCATACCAGGGCAGCAGATGTGCCTGACACCTGCTGGGGCGTCACACAGCCACACAGCCAGGGCACCACTGAGACCAGTGTGTTCAGACCAGGGAGGGAACAGAGACTTCTGTCAAGCCAATGTCACACAGAGGGATGGGAGCCACCATCACAGCAGGACAGCCTCTCCACCACCTCTCAGGGGCCCCTCTGGCTCCAAGGCCCTGGCCATATGCATATCTTTGGGGGCCCAGCCTGGAGCCACAGGGGAGAACAGAAGTCTGCTGGTCCCAGCGAGCCTTGCCCCACCTCCGGGTCTCCTCCCTGGGTAACATCCAGCCTGAGGGGTCCTGCCAGGGAACCCTGAATAGTCCTAAGAAGTGGGGGACAAATACGCAATCAGACATGGGGTGCAGGTTCAGGTTCTGATTGCCCGAACCCCACCAACACCTCACCCACCTGAGCCTCAGCACCGCTGGGACTGTGGGCTTGAGGGGCCAACACCATCCACACCCAGTACGGCCTCAGCCTCCACCCAGCGAGAGTATGCAAGGTGGCAGGGTGGGCACAGGCCTGCACCACAGACAACCACACCAAGACACAGCCCAGGAAGTGTCCTTGGTCCCTTGTACACTCAGCCCCACTGCCCTCCTTCCTTTTTGCTCAGTGTGTGAGGACGTGTAGTGTCCCCTGTGCACAGCACACCCCAGGCACAGGGTGTCTCCACATTACCCCTCTGAGCCTCACCATAAGCCAGAACCAAGGAGGACCAGGTGGCTTCAATAAGTAATCAGTATTCAAAGGTATTAATAAGAGAATTACTTTATTTGAAGACACACAGACCTTGTTTTGGACCCTGACTTGTGTGTCCTTTACTAAACATCTCTAAGTCTGTTGTTTTGCTGCAGAAAGTAGACAGTCCCACTCCAGGGCTGAGATGACACTCTTAATTCCATCCTAATTCCCCCACACACCTCCCCAGCAGGGTCACATGCAGTGTAGGCCCGGGTAAAGAGGCTTCACCAACTCTGTGGTGCAGACTGAGATGAGGGAAGGTAGTACCAGGTGCACAACATGGGGCGGGCTGGGGAAGCCCAGGCTGAGCGCCTGGAGGGAGGGACACCTGGAACAGACACCCCGGCAGTTGATGAGAGGACAGCTCCAGCAGATCTTCTACAAATGTGCACACTTTGTAAAAGTTACATCAGGTTCAAACCTCAAACCATGGCACTGTAGGAAGGAGCATCTGAAAACAGCTGTCCGTTATCTGGGCCATGCAGCAATGCATTCCCCACTGAGCCAACCTGGGGTGTCCCAGCAGGTATGAGCAGCCTGGAGACGGACACCCCAGCTGGCATGAGAGGCGTGGAGAGGGACACTCCAGCGGGCGTGAGCAGCACTCTGATTCACACTCGGCTGAGTAAGGTTGAGAGCCGGGTCTGAAGAGCATGCCCCTTTCTGCAAGTTCCCTTGTACACTGGAAATGGAGGCACAACTGTGATCCCATTAAAGGTAAGGGCTGCAGGATGTCGGAAAGGGGGCTGGAAGGACGTCCCTCTCTCACATACCACTTGATGAACCACTGTGGCACCCACCCTGGCCAGCAGTGACTTCATGGGGCTGTAGGATCCAGAAGGGAGACTGAGAAGCCCTTGTCCTATCCAAGACCAAGGACAGTGGCCACCAGGCTGCTGACCTGCCAACTGTCATCTGCCTGCAGAACAGGAAGCTGCTCCACCCCCTGAGGACTCGGTCTGTCACCAGCATGAAAAGCCAAGGGACCTGGAGGAGCCTCCCTGCCTCACCTCAGTGACAGGCCCACAGACCTCAGCCAGCTGTACACCTTGCAGTGGCAGTGAGCTGGCTCCAGCTCCTCTAAGCCAGGAGCCCCAGGAACAGTGGCTTAGACCATGGGACAAGGACCCATAGACAAGAGAAACTTTGTGAAGCCCAGAACTCCAGCGGAGAAGTGCCAGACCCTTTTGGGGCAGAGTCCAAGGCTGCATGTGCTGGAGAGGCTGAGGGCAGCTGCTCTCCATCTGCTCCCCCACCCAGGATGACAGCACTCTGGAACAAGAGGGACCCTCAGCCTGAGGTTTCTCCCTCAGGGAAAAGCAAGAGCATGTGAGCGAGCACCCAGGTTCTCAACTGGGCGGGATGCTGCAAAGAGGCCTGTTCCTCTCTCACCCTGTGCAGAGGCTGTGACATGAACTGTACCACCAGGGCCATGGGCAACTGGCAGAGTAGAAGTCAGGCTCAGAATGGATGTGTCAGAGGACAAGTGTCCCAGCAACCACATCATGGATGCCATCAGGAGGCCTGCTCATGAGCCTCTGGGGACAACTTGCCTGCAGATCCCCCAGCTGTCCCAAGGCAGCCCCCATGGTCCTCCCCCGCTTGCCCCACCCTATAGCCAGCCCCTCGGGCAGGCTCCCAACAGCGACAAGCGAGTTTTTCAGATAGCTAGGAAGGGAATGCACAGAAACCAGCCCAAGTTCTGCAGTCAAGGGAAAGACCACAGACTCGAGATTCAGCACCACCTTTGGGAAGGCAAGAGGGCAGCTGGACTTGGCACCATCAAGAGAAAACTCTGAGCTTAAGGATTCTGCCTCAGATGGAGCAAGGAGTGTGAAGCAGGTGTGCCCACAAGTCTGAGGACGCCTCAGAGCCCTAGCAGGACTGGTGGGAGGAAGTCCTGTCCCAGAGTCAGTCAGTAAAGATGGGAGGAGGGGGCTGCCCTTTCAACCATGAAGGCAGCAACAAGATTTTAAGGAATATGAAAAATCGGGAAACATGGCAAACAAATACCAAAGAACACAATTTTCCCAGTTTGCAGTGTACCCAATAAAGAATTCAAAATAGCTGTTTTAAGGGAGCTCAGCTACAGGAAGACAGGACAATGAAATGGGGAAAACAGCACATGAACAAAATGAGGCAGAATGATAGAAAAGAAAACTGAACAGTTCTCTGGAGCTCTACCCTGAAAGAACAGGAGAAAGGGCAGACAGCTTATTTAAATAAATAATGGCTGAGGATTTCCCAAATCTAGAGAGAGATCTGGATATCCATTCTCATGAAGCTCATAGGTCCCCAAACAAATTCAGCTCAAAGTGATCCTCTCCAAGACAAAGCTGTCCTTCAGAAGTGGAGGACAGATAAAGACTGTCTAAGCAAGCAGAAGCCAGGCTTAGCACCACTAGACCTGCCCTGTAAAAAGTGCTGACTGGAGCTCTCCAGGCAGAAATGAAAGGATACTAACCAGTAACACCACATGGCAAAGGTGAGTGTCGGATCCAGAAAATTCTAATACTGCAGTGTGGTGATGTTAACCACTTACCTCTGTATAAAGGTTGAAGGACAAAAGTATTAAAAATAACTTTAGCTACAGTAATTTGGAAAAAATACACAATATAAAAAAAGGTAAATTAGGACACCAAACACATTACTAAAGAAGGCAGTGAAAGGCTAGAACCTTTGTAAGCAATAGAATTTCAGTTGTTATCAGCATAAAATAGACTATTATATCTATATGCTGTTTTACCTAACCTTCATGGTAACCACAAAGCACAAACCTACAGTAGATACACAAAAAGAGAAGGGAATCCATGCATACTACTGTGAAAATCATCAATTCACAAAGGCAGATAGCAGAAGGAAGACTGGAAAGGGAGATGTACATACAAAACAGCCAGAAAACAATTCACAGGATGGCAATAATAAATCTTTAGGGGAAAATCTCTTAGATAATGGTCTTGGCAATGATTTTTTTTTTTTGGATATGAAAACAAAAGCAAAAATAAACAAGTGGGATTACATAAAATAAAAGTCTTCTGCACAGCAAAGGAAGCGATGCACAAAATGAAAACGCAATCTACAGAATGGGAGAAAATATTTGTAAACCACTTTAAATGTAAATAGATTAAATTCTCCAATCTAAAGGGAACAGAGTAGCTGTATGGATTCATGATAAAAACACTCAACAAGAGAAAGGGGGTATAAAAAGAACACACCTCAGGATAAAAAGGCCATATATGACAAACTCACAGCTGACATTATACTCAACAGTGAAGGACTGAAATCTTTTCCTCAAAGATCAGGAACAAGATAAATGTGCCCACTCTCACAACTTCTATCTAGCATAGTACTGGTAGTCCTAGGCAGAGCATGCAATTAGGCAAGAATCAGAAAGCAAGAAGTAAAATTGTCTGTTTGCAAATGATATGATCTTAGATATAAAAATTCTAAAAACTCCACCAAAAAACTTTAGAACTAATCAACAAATTCAGTAAAGTGGCAAGATACACAATCAACATACAGAAATCAGTTGCATTTCTATATACTAACAATGAAATATCTGAAAAAAGAAATCCTATTTACAATAGCATCAAAAACAGTAAAATATTTAGAAATAAATTTGACTAAAGGGTGAAATATTTGTACACAGGAAACTATAAGACTTTTTTGTTATCATTAATCTACAATTACATGAGGAACATTATGTTTACTAGACTCCCCCCATCACCAAGTACCCCCCCGACAAACCCCATTACAGTCACTTTCCATCAGCGTAGTAAGATGCTGTAGAATTGCTACTTGTCTTCTCTGTAAACTATAAGACTTTTATGAAAGAAATTGAAGAAGACACAAAGTGTCCATGCTACCCAAAGTCAATGCAATGCTATCAAAATTCCATTGTCACGTTTCACAGAAATACAAAAAGCAATCCTAAAATTTATTTGGAACCACACAAGTCTCCAAACAGCCAAAGCAATCCTGAAAAAGAACAAAACTGGAGGCACATACAACCTGACTTGAAACTATATTACAAACTATTTCAATTAAAACAGTACAGTACCAGCATAAAAAAATATATAGACCAACAGAACAGAACTGAGAGCTCAGAAACAAACCCTAGCATATAAGGTCAACTAATATTTGATAAGGAAGCCAAGAATACTCAATGGGAAAATGACAGTCTCTTCAATAAGTGGTGTTGAGAAAACAGGGTAATAACAGGCAAAGAATGAAATTGTACCCCTATTTTATACCACTCACAAAAATTAACTCAAAACAGATTAAATGTTTTAAAATAAGACTTAAAACTGTAAAACTCCTAGAAGAAAATATAGGGCAAAATCTCCTAGATGATGGTCTTGGCAATGATTCTTTTGGATATGACAACAGAAGCAAAAATAGACAAGGGGGACTAAGTAAAATAAAAGGCTTCTGCACAGCCAAGGAAGTGATGAGCTAAATGAAAAGGCAATCTATGGAATGGGAGAAAATATTTGTAAACAACATATCTGATAAGGGTTAATATCCAAAATATATAAGAAACCCATACAACTCAATAGCAAAAAATCAAACAACCCAGTTTTAAAATGGGCAGAAGATATGAATAGATATTTTTCCAAAGAAGAAATACAAATGACCAACAAGCAGATGAAAAGATGCTCTGAGTTGCTAATCATCATGGAAATGCAAATCAAAACCACAGTGAGATATCACCTCACACCAGTTAGTATGGTCACTATCCAAAAGACAAGAAATTCCAAGTACTGGCAAGGATATGGAGGAAAGGAGCTTCCTGCACTGCTGGTGGGAGTGTAAATTGGTGCAGCCAGTGTGGAAAGCAGTGGATCATTCCTCAAAAAACTAAAAATACAAATACCATAGGACCCAGTAATTTCCCTTCTGGGTACTTATCCAAAGAAAATGAAATCTGGATCTTGAAGAGATGTGTGCACGCACATGTTCACCGCAGTATTCATCACAATAGCCAAGGAATGGAAGCTATCTTGGGTTCCATATGTCTGCCCGTCAATGGGTGAATGGGTTAAGAAGATGTGATACACCTAAAGAATCCACTCTCAAACTACTAGAATTAATATATGAATTCAGCAAAGGTGCAGAATACAAAATTAATACACAGAAATCTGTTCCATTCCTATACATTAATGATGAACTAGCAGAAAGAGAAATCCAGAAAACAATTCCATTCACAATTGTATAAGAAAGAATAAAACACCTAGGAATAAACCTAACCAAGGAAGTGAAAGACTTATACTCTGAAAACTACAAGATACTCATGAAAGAAATTAAAGAAGAAGCCAATAAATGGAAACACATCCCATGCTCATGGATAGGAAGAATATATATTGCCAAAATGGCCATCCTGCCTAAAGCAATCTACAGATTCAATTCAATTGCTATCAAAATACCAACAGCATTCTTCACTGAACTAGAGCAAATAGTTCTAAAATTCATATAAAAACACAAAAGATGCTGAATAGCTAAAGCAACCCTAAGAAGGATGAATAAGGTGGGAAAAATTATGATCCCTGACTTCAAGCTCTACTACAAAGCCACAGTAATCAAGACAATTTGGTACTGGCACAAGAACAGACCCATAGACCAATGGAACAGACTAGAGAGCCCAGATATAAACCCAAGCATATATCATCAATTAATACATGATAAAGAAGCCATGGATATACAATGGAGAGATGACAGCCTCTTCAACAGATGGTGCTGGCAAAATTGGACAGCTACATGTAAGAGAATGAAACTGCTTTAACGCCTAACCCCATACACAAAAGTAAACTCCAAATGGATCAAAGACCTGAATGTAAGTCATGAAACCATAAAACTCTTAGAAAAAAACATAGGCAAAAATCTCTTGGACATAAACATGAGTGACTTCTTCATGAACATATCTCCCCGGGCAAGGAAAACAAAAGCAAAAATGAACAAGTGGGATTATATCAAGCTGAAAAGCTTCTATACAGAAAAGGACACCATTAATACAACAAAAAGGCATCCTACAGTATGGGAGAATATATTCATAAATGACAGATCCGATAAAGGGTTGACATCCAAAATATATAAAGAGCTCATGCACCTCAACAAACAAGAAGCAAATAATCCAATTAAAAAATGGGCAGAAGAGCTGAAAAGACAGTTCTCCAAAGAAGAAATTCAGATGGCCAACAGACACATGAAAACATGCTCCACATTGCTAGTCATCAGAGAAATGCAAATTAAAACCACAATGAGATATCACCTCACACCAGTAAGGATCACCGCCATCCAAAAGACAAACAACAACAAATGTTGGTGAGGTTGTGGAGAAAGGGGAACCCTCCTACACTGCTGGTGGGAATGTAAATTAGTTCAACCATTGTGGAAAGCAGTATGGAGATTCCTCAAAATGCTCAAAATAGGAATACCATTTGACCCAGGAATTCCACTTCTAGGAATTTACCCTAAGAATACAGCAGCCCAGTTTGAAAAAGACAGAAGCACCCTTATGTTTATCACAGCACTATTTACAATAGGCAAGAAATGGAAGCAATCTAAGTGTCCATCAGTAGATGAATGGGTAAAGAAGATGTGGTCCATATACGCAATGGAATATTATTCAGCCATAAGAAGAAAACAAATCCTACCATTTGCAACATGGTTGGAGCTAGAGGGTATTATGCTTAGTGAATTGAAATAAGCCAGGTGGAGAAAGACAAGTACGAAATGATTTCACTCATCTGTGAAGTATAAGAACAAAGAAAAAACTGAAGGAACAAAACAGCAGCAAAATCACAGAACCCAAGAATGGACTAACAGTTACCAAAGGGAAAGTGATTGGGGAGGATGGGTGGGAAGGGAGGTATAAGTTGGTGGGGGGGAGACAGGGGGCATTACAATTAGCACGTATAATGTGGGGGGAGGCACGGGGAGGGCTGTACAACACAGAGAAGACAAGTAGTGATTCTACAGCATCTTACTACACTGATTGACAGTGACTTTAATGGGGTTTGTGGGGGTACTTGGTGAAGCGGGGAGTCTAGTAAACATAATGTTCCTCATGTAATTGTAGATTAATGATTTTTTTAAAAGGCAAAAATCTCTTGGACATAAACATGGGCAACTTTTTCCTGAACACATCTCCTCAGGCAAGGGAAACAAAAGCAAAAATGAACAAATGGGACTACATCTAGCTAAGAATCTTCTGTACAGCAAAGGATACCATTAGCAGAACAAAAAGCCATCCCACAATATGGGAGAATATATTTGTAAATGACATATCTGACAAGGGGTTAACATCCAAAATATATAAAGAACTCACATACCTCAACACACAAAAAGCAAATAACCCTATTAAAAATATGGTAGAGGATATGAATAGACATTTCTCCAAAGAAGAAATTCAGATGACCAATAGGCACATGAAAAGATGCTCCACATCACTAATTATCAGGGAAATGCAAATTAAAACCACAATGAGACATCACCTCACACCGGTTAGAATGGCCGACATTAAAAAGACTAGGAACAACAAATGCTGGTGAGGATGCAGAGAAAGGGGAACCCTCCTACACTGCTGGTGGGAATGTAAACTAGTTCAACCATTGTGGAAAGCAATATGGAGGTTCCTCAATAAACTAAAAATAGAAATACCATCTGACCTGGGAATTCCACTCCTAGGAATTTAGCCAAAGAAAACAACTTCTCAGATGCAAAAAGACATATGCACCCTTATGTTTATTGCAGCACTATTTACAATAGCCAAGATATAGAAGCAACCTTAGTGTCCTTCAGTAGACAAATGGATAAAGAAGATGCAGTACATATACACAATAGAATACTATTCAGCCATAAGAAAGAAACAAATCCTACCATTTGCAACAACATGGATGGAGCTAAAGGGTATTGTGTTCAGTGAGGTAAGTCAGGCAGTGAAAGACAAATGCAAATGATTTCCCTCATTTGTGGAGTATAACAATGAAGCAAAACGGAAGGAACAAAACAGCAGCAGACTCACAGATTCCAAGAAGGGACTAGCAGTTACCAAAGGGGAGGGGTGTGGGAGGCTGTGTGGTGGAGGGAGGGAGAAGGGGATTGTTGGGTATCATGATTGGTGCATATGGTGTGTGTGGGGTCACGGGGAAGACAGTGTAGCTCAGAGAAGACAAATAGGGACTCTGTGGCATGTTACTACAGTGACGGACAGTGACTGCAATGGGGTAATGGGGGGACTCAATAATAAGAGTGAATGTAATAACCACATTGTTTTTCTTGTGAAAACTTCATAAGAGTGTATATCATTGATACCTTAATAAAAAGTGTATATCAAGGATACCTTAATAAAAATAAAATAAAATAAAAG
Organism: Manis pentadactyla; assembly: GCF_030020395.1. NCBI lineage: Eukaryota > Metazoa > Chordata > Mammalia > Pholidota > Manidae > Manis > Manis pentadactyla. The sequence continues at coordinate 39,698,018 of NC_080025.1, read as the reverse complement.
AAGATGGGATATATATGTGTGTATATGTATTATTCTGTCATGACAAAGAAGGACATCCTGCCATTTGCAGCAACACGATGGACCTTGAAGGCATTATGCTCATGAAATAAATCAGACAGAGAAAGACAAATACTAGATGGTTTCATTTTTGTGCAGAATCTAAAAAAGCTGATCTCAGAATGGTAGTTGCCACAGGTTAGGGGTGAGGGAAGCAGGGAGATGTTGATCAAAGGTACAAACTTCGGGTCTGCAGATGAATTGATTCTGGGGCTGTATGTGCAGCACAACAACTAGCAAAGCATTACTGTATTATGTACTTGAAAATAGCTAAGAGACTAGATCTTAAGTGTTCTCACCGTAAGAAAGAATGGATGTGTTAACTAGAAAGAAAGGAAGAGAGAAAGTGAGAAGTAAAAGACAGACAGACAGCAGCAGTACCTAATGGGTAAAATTTTGGCAGTAACAGCACTCCAAGATGGTTGATTGAAATAGTCACTGAACAATGCAATTGCTTTTCACCCTAAAATCACCTTCAGGACTCCTTGTCTCCCGGCCTTTCAGAATACTCTGGAGATTTTAACATCTCCCCCACTGGGTTTTGGATTTAACCAAATATATTGAAGAGAAAATTAATTTCATTTCTAGTACCACTGTACACAGAATGATTAAATTACTTGATGATCATTTTAAGAAACAGAAGACAAGAAGATAAGGATGTCCCAGATGAGGGGAAGGCCCAGTCTAGGGGGCAGAAGGTTGTGAGGGGGAAGGGCTAGCAGATAATGACTCAGGTGTTGTGTGCCGCTCATTTTCTTTGGGTGAAATGGGAGAACAAAAAACACAGACAACACAGACAAATAGACAGACAATGGCTGCAGCCTTGATGTGGCACAGCACCTTTATTTTTATACTGCCTTTCTCGGACCTCAGCCAAGTGTTATACTCATCTTTCTCTTCTCATGGGGGACAGGCCAGAACATCTTGTTGATTTTCTTAGAAGCTGCCTAGTTAGCAGGGGTGGTGTTTCCACACATCCCCAAGGTCTTCCTATTTTCAGCGTGAGGCATCTTGGCTCATCTTTGAGGACAAGATATGTTTTTGTGGGCAGATAACTTCTAAGGATGGCATCATCTGTTCTCAAGTTGGTGCTTTCCCATGCTGCATTCAGACCTGGGGGAAGGTGCTTTCCCATTCTGCCTTCAGACAGGTGAGAAGACAAAGGTCGTCCCCTACACTCAGGATGAAGGGCAGCAGAGTCAGGTGGCCATGGGGCAGAGGAGCCAGCTGCTGAGAATTCAGAGTGCTGGAGGTTGGCTCTGAGCCACCCAGACCATCAGGTCTTGTAGGGGAGCCAGCTAAGTGCAGACCCTCTAGGCAGCAGATGAACAGGGAGGAGCAGGGCTTAGACCTGAGTGGGGGGGCTCCATGCCACCCTGTGGCTGTCCACTGCCCCTTATGGGCTCTGAGGACTGGGTGTTGCTTCACATCTACCAGGTCACTATGTCTGGAAGCCAGAGGCACAGAGAAAAGAGGGACCCTCCCTGCTCTCCCAGCTGGAAAACTAGAAGGAACTGCGGCAGTGTGACATATTCAGGTATGAGCCACGTGGTGCTGGACAGGGAGTGGCCAGTGGGGTATGATGGGACTAGGGAGGTTCTCTTGCCTCTGATGACAACCAGGAGGGAGGTGGAGCTGAGAGGAGGGTGCTCAGGGCTGCAGGTGGGAGGCAGGAGGAGGGCATGTGCTGCAGGCTGCTTGGAAGCTGAGCCCTTCCCAGCATCTGCGCTGCTTATGTGCAGCCAGGCTCCTGGACAAGGAGCGGCAGTGCCTGGCGCTCAGGCCTGTGTGTGGTCGCTGCCTTTCCACAGCCAGTGCTGATCACAGATGAGAGGAGCTGGAGGTGAGATTTGGGGAAGCAGAGAGCGGCCTTGAAACTGTGGAGAGTGCACCCTAAGGACTTCGGCCCTGTGGGGTGGGAACCCAGACTCTGGCTGAGGCACCCACTTGGCACGGGTGCATTTCTCCAGGTTCGGAACTTGAGTATCCCTGGCCATTCCACAGCCCCTGAGCCTCTGGCCTGGCGGGCCTCCAGCAGAGGCAAGGACTGTCTGTTAGGCCTAGAGCAGGGTGTGAGTCTACTAGCCACTGCCCAGGCAGATGGGCCCCGCACCCGGTGTCTGCTTCTCAGCCTGGAGGGAGGAAGTCCCCAGGGGCCCGCAGGGCGGTGTTCCCACCAGGTGCCTCTGCTCTGCCTGCCATTCGAGCAGCCATCTGGCCTTTCCTCTGCCATGCAGGTTTGGCCTTATCTCTGCTGTACAGGGGGTCGGGGAGCTCTGGCATCTCTTCCTCATCTTAAAAGAACGCCAGTCACCTTATGACCCCATTTAACCTTAATTATGTCCTCAGAGGCTGCTCTGGGGTTTGGGCTCACCCTCTCAGCTCCAGAAATCACAGCAGGGAGGCCCATGGGCTCCTTGCCCAGAACAAAAGTAGGACAGACACTGTCACCATGAGAAGCGAGAAGCGCTGAGCACACCTGACCTGCCCAGAGCTCTTCCCAGCCATGGTAGTCGGATGTCCAACCTGGATGAGCCCTGCCAGCAACCCTGCCTCCCCGAGTTAGATTTCCTCCCTGGCATCCGCCACAGAGATAGAAATCTCCAGATGGAAAAGGCGATCCAGGCTGGCTTGACCACCTCCACCCAGCCTGCCGGGCCTGGGGAAAGTGCTACACCACAAACGCCCCATCCTAGGACAGCCCTGTTGTGCCCAGCAGCACTTGTCCCCCACCAGATCTGGGCCTAGACCCACAGGATCTCCTGATCCCACAGGATGCCCCCACCAGGTCCCTCCCCTGGGCTCACTTTGGAAACAGTGTTAGCATTCTCGTGTGGGTACATGCCTGAGCTCCTCAAAGCCACAGCCAAGGGCCTGGTGCTGTGAGTTTGGCCTGAATTATGGATGCCTTCCAGCACCTTCCAGGCCTGCTCAGTGGCTAGTCCTCTCTGAGGACTGTCACTCTAGGTCTTGGAGTCCAGGACTTCCCATGGTGGGCTCCCCAGCATGAACCTTGGGGCTCTGTCCCAAGCCCCCTTCCTGCCCTTCCCTACCAGCCAGTGCATTTCCCCGCAGTCTGCTGGCTCCCTGCACATTCTGGACACTTCTGGCCCTGGATCACTGTCTGCAAAGTCCCTGTGCACAGACCCCAGCCCACTCCCACTCTGGTCTGCTGCAGGGGGCCTGTCCCGCTGCCCAGATCCTGCATGTCTCCCTGTCATACCTAGACTAAAGCACAAAGCCCTTTACCTGGTCCCTCAAGGCCTGGGGTCTCTGACTTCGGCTGCAATAGCCCCTCTGGGTGCTCCCCACCCCTGGCCTCAGTCCCCTTCATCCCCCCAACAGGCCGGAATTTGACCCACCTGCCCCAGAACCTGTTTTCTCAGCTGTCCTGCTGCTGGGGCTCATGAATGAGATGGTAAGGGAGTCCCTAGACCCAGGAGCTTTCCTCGTGGCCCCCAACTGGGGTCATCCATGACATAGTTACACAGGCCCTGACAGTTCTTCCATTGACTCAGCCAGTGTGGACCTGTGTGTGTAGCTTAGCCCAGATTTCATCAGTTCAATTATTTGCAGGGGAAAGAAACATAGCAGCGGGTGAGCACTCACCCCATGTCAAGTAAGGGAGGCTGGATTCTCAGACAGCTGACCCCTGTCCTTCAAAATGGAAACCATGTCCTGTAGGCAACATTCAGCCCTGCCTGGCCTTGGGGGTACCCAGGAAATGCTGGCTTGCTTACTGCCCAGTACAAGACACCCTCCAGTGGTGGCCTGAGGGCCCCAAAGTGCATTTGGGGATGGGATGTTATGATTAGCCCTTGCTAATAATGGCTGTTGAGCAGTTCGTGCCACCATGTGTCAGCATTTTACCTCCTCCTCTCCACTGTCATCAACACACCAGAGAGGTGCCCCACATCTCTCCAGTGCTGACTGGCTTCCATGTCATGTGAGTAAAACATGGCAGAGCCAGGATGCAAACTGGTGACCCCCCGAGCCAGCCATGCAGGTGGAAGTGGGTGCAGGTGTGCTCTCCCACCTGAATTCCAAGGTGAGTCAGAGCCAGGTGGGGTTCCCAAGGCCTCGAAGCCACAGGGTGGCAGGCAGCCATCAAAAGACCCCAGAAGGAGTCAGAGCTCATCCTTGATGGTTAATTTCTTCTTTTTCTTTTACATTAAAAATAGTTTTATTTTGTCAAAATACATTTTATGTAAAATAATACTTCTGAGGTCAAGATTTAAAATTCTGTCTGACTTTATCACAACTGTTATAATTTCTTTTTGTTGTTCTTGTTGTTGTTTTGGTATCATTTATCTACAATTACATGAAGAACATTATGTTTACTAGGCTCCCCCCTTCACCAAGTTCCCCCCACATATGCATTCACAGTCACTGTCCATCGTGTAGTAAGATGCTGTAAAATCACTGTTGTCTTCTCTGTGTTGCACAGCCCTCCCTGTACACCCCCACACTATACATGCTAATCTTAATGCCCCCTTTTTTTTTCCCCGCACTTATTCCTCCCTTTCCCCCCATCTTCCCCAGTCCCTTTCCCTTTGGTAACTGTTAGTCCATTCTTGGGTTCTGTGGCTCTACTGCTGTTTTGTTCCTTCAGATTTTCTTTGTTCTTATACTCCACATAGAGTGAAATCATTTGGTACTTGCCTTTCTCTGCCTGGCTTATTTCACTGAGCATAATGCCCTCTAGCTCCATCCATGTTGTTGCAAAGGGTAGGATTTGTTTTCTTCTTATGGCTGAATAATATTCCATTGTGTATATGGACCACATCTTCTTTATCCATTCATCTACTGATGGACACTTAGGTTGCTTCCATTTCTTGGCTATTGTAAATAGTGCAGCGATAAACACAGGGGTGCATCTGTCTTTTTCAAACTGGAGTACTGCATTCTTAGGGTAAATTCCTGGAAGTGGAATTCCTGGGTCAAATGGTATTTCTATTTTGAGCATTTTGAGGAACCTCCATACTGCTTTCCACAATGGTTGAACTAATTTACATTCCCACCAGCAGTGTAGGAGGGTTCCCCTTTCTCCACAACCTCACCAACATTTGTTGTTGCTTGTCTTTTGGATGGTGGTGATCCTTACTGGTGTGAGGTGATATCTCACTGTGGTTTTAATTTGCATTTATCTGATGACTAGTGATGTGGAACATCTTTTCATGTGTCTGTTGGCCATTTAATTTCTTCTTTAGAGAACTGTCTGTTCAGCACCTCTGCCTATTTTTTAATTGGATTATTTGCTTTTTGTTTGTTGAGGTGTGTGAGCTCTTTACATATTTTGGATGTCAATCCTTTATCGGATCTGTCATTTATGAATATATTCTCCCATACTGTAGGATACCTTTTTGTTCTACTGATGGTGTCCTTTGCTGTACAGAAGCTTTTCAGCTTGATATAGTCCCACTTGTTCATTTTTGCTTTTGTTTCCCTTGCCCCGGGGAGATATGTTCAAGATGAGGTCATTCATGTTTATGTCTAAGAGATTTTTGCCTAGGTTTTTTTCTAAGAGTTTTTTTTTTTTTTTGTAGATAATTATTTTTTTATTGAGGGGTAGTTGACACACAGTATTACATTACATTAGTTTCAGGTGTACAACATAGTGATTCAACATTTATATACATGACAATTCTAGGTACCAGCTATCACCATACCAAGCTGTTACAATATCTTGACTATATTCATTACATCCTGGTTACATATTATTTTACCATTGGAAGTGTATACTTTTTTGTGTGTGTGAGGGCATCTCTCATATTTATTGATCAAATGGTTGTTAACAACAATAAAATTCTGTATAGGGGAGTCAATGCTCAATGCACAATCATTAATCCACCCCAAGCCTAATTTTCATCAGTCTCCAATCTTCTGAGGCATAACAAACAAGTTCATACATGGAGAACAAATTCTTACATAGTGAATAAGTTCTTACATGGTGAACAGTACAAGGGCAACCATCACAGAAACCTTCGGTTTTGCTCATGCATTATGAACTATAAACAGTCAGTTCAAATATGAATACTCATTTGATTTTTATACTTGATTTATATGTGGATACCACATTTCTCTCTTTATTATTATTATTATTTTTAATAAAATGCTGAAGTGGTAGGTAGATACAAGATAAAGGTAGAAAACATAGTTTAGTGTTGTAAGAGAGCAAATGTAGATGATCAAGTGTGTGCCTGTAGACTATGTGTTAATCCAAGCTAGACAAGGGCAATAAAACATCCATGTATGCAGAAGATTTCTCTCAGAATGGGGGGGTGAGGTTCTAAGCCTCACCTCTGTTGATCCCCAATTTCTCACCTGATGAACCCCTGCGACTGTGCCTGTCTTAGGTTGTTCCTCCCTTGAGGAATCTTACCCATCTCTGGCTAACCAGTCATCTTCCGCGGCCATACAGGGAAATGTAAAGTTGGTAAGTGAGAGAAAAGCCTTATTGTTTGAAATGGTTAGCTTTTTATTTCTTTGCATATTTATGCCCTGTAGTTTCTATGCCCAGCATTTGTCTTGAGGTATCTTTACCACTTGGAAGAATTATGATACTTTTTTTTTTCTAAGAGTTTTATGGTTTCATGACTTACGTTCAAGTCTTTGATTCATTTCTAATTTACTTTTGTGTATGGGATTAGACAGTGATTCAGTTTTATTCTCTTACATGTAGCTGTCCAATTTTGCTAGCACCACCTGTTGAAGAGACTGTCATGTCCCCATTGAATGTCCATGGCTCCTTTATCGAATATTGATTGGCCATATATGTTTGGGTTAATGTCTGGCATCTCTATTCTGTTCCACTGGTCTGTGACTCTGTTCTTGTGCCAGTACCAAATTGTCTTGATTACTATGGCTTTGTAGTACAGCTTCAAGTTGGGAAGTGAGATCGCCCCCACTTTTTTCTTCCTTCTCAGGATTGCTTTAGCTATTCAGGGTCTTTGGTGTTTCCATATGAATTTTTGAACTATTTGTTCCAGTTCATTGAAGAATGCTGTTGGTAATTTGATAGGGATTGCATCGAATCTGTGTATTGTTTTGGCCAGGATGGCTATTTTGACAATATTAATTCTCCCGAGCCAGTAGCATGGGATGAGTTTCCATTTGTTAGTGACCCCTTTAATTTCTCTTAAGTCTTATAATTTTTAGGGTATAGGTCTTTCACTTCCTTGGTTAGGTTTATTCCTAGGTATTTTATTCTTTTGATGCTATTGTGAATGGAGTTGTTTTCCTGATTTCTCTTTCTATTAGTTCATTGTTAGTGTATAGGAAAGCCACAGATTTCTGTGTGTTAATTTTGTATCCTGCAACTTTGTTGAATTCTGATATTAGTTCTAGTAGTTTTGGAGTGGAGTCTTTAGGGTTTTTTATGTACAATATCATGTCATCTGCAAATAGTGACAGTTTAACTTCTTTACCAATCTGGACTCCTTGTATTTCTTTGTTTTGTCTATTTGCCATGGCTAGGACCTCCAGTACTATGTTGAATAACAGTGGGGAGAATGGGCATCCCTGTCTAGTTCCCGATCTCAGAGGAAATGCTTTCAGCTTCTCGCTGTTCAGTATGATGTTGACTGTGGGTTTATCATATATGGCATTTATTATGTTGAGGTACCTGCCCTCTATACCCATTTTGTTGAGAGTTTTTATCATGAATGGAAGTTGAATTTTGTCAAATGCTTTTTCAGCATCTATGGAGATGATCATGTGATTTTTGTCCTTCTTTTTGTTGATGTGGTTGATGATGTTGATGGATTTTCTAATGTTGTACCATCCTTGCATTCCTGGGATGAATCCCACTTGGTCGTGGTGTATGATCCTTTTGATATATTTTTGAATTCTTTTTGCTGGTATTTTATTTAGTATTTTTGCATCTACATTCATCAGGGATACTGGTCTGTAATTTTCTTTTTTGGTGGGGTCTTTGCCTGGTTTTAGTATTAGGGTGATGTTGGCTTCATACAACGAGTTTGGGAGTATTCCCTCCTCTTCTATTTTTTGGAAAACTTTAAGGAGAACGGGTATTGTGTCTTCTCTGTATGTCTGATAAAATTCTGAGGTAAATCCATCTGGACCGGGGGTCTTGGATAGTTTTTTGATTACCACTTCAATTTCTTTGCTCGTAATTGGTTTGTTTAACTTTAGTGTTTCTTCCTTGGTCAGTCTTGGAAGGTTGTATTTTTGTAGGAAGTTGTCCATTTCTTCTAGGTTTTCCAGCTTGTTAGCACATAGGTTTTCATAGTAGTCTTTAATAATTCTTTGTATTTCTGTGGAGTCTGTCGTGATTTTTCCATTCTCATTTCTGATTCTGTTGATGTGTGTTGATTCTCTTTTTCTCTTAATAAGTTGGGCTAGAGGCTTATCTATTTTGTTTATTTTCTCAAAGAACCAGCTCTTGGTTTCATTGATTTTTTCTATTGTTTTATTCTTCTCAATTTTGTTTATTTCTTCTCTGATCTTTATTATGTCCCTCCTTCTGCTGACTTTAGGCCTCATTTGTTCTTCTTTTTCCAGTTTCGATAATTGTGATGTTAGACTATTCATTTGGGATTGTTCTTCCTTCTTTAAGTATATCTGGATTGCTATATACTTTCCTCTTAAGACTGCTTTTGCTGCGTCCCACAGGAGTTGGGGCTTTGTGTTGTTGTCATTTTTTTCCATATGTTCCTTGATCTCTATTTTAATTTGTTTGTTGATCCATTGATTATTTAGGAGCATGTTTTTAAGCCTCCATGTGTTTGTGAGCCTTTTTGTTTTCTTTGTACAATTTATTTCTAGTTTTATACCTTTGTGGTCTGAAAAGTTGGTTGGTAGGATTTCAATCTTTTGGAATTTTCTGAGGGTCTTTTTGTGGCCTAGTATGTGGTCTATTCTGGAGAATGTTCCATGTGCACTTGAGGAGAATGTGTATCCTGTTACTTTTGGATGTAGAGTTCTATAGATGTCTATTAGGTCCATCTGCTCTACTGTGTTTTTCAGTGCTTCCCTGTCCTTACTTATTTTCTGTCCGGTGGATCTATCCTTTGGGGAGAGTGGCATGTTGAAGTCTCCTAAAATGAATGCATTGTATTCTATTTCTCCTTTAGTTCTATTAGTATTTGTTTCACATATGCTGGTGCTCCTGTGTTGGGTGCATATATATTTAGAATGGTTATATCCTCTTGTTGGACTGAGCCCTTTATCATTATGTAGTGTCCTTCTTTATCTCTTGTTACTTTCTTTGTTTTGAAGTCTATTTTGTCTCATATTAGTACTGCAGCACCTGCTTTCTTCTCTCTGTTGTTTGCATGAAATATGTTTTTCCATCCTTTGACTTTTAGTCTGTGCAAGTCTTTGGGTTTGAGGTGAGTTTCTTGTAAGCAGCATATAGATGGGTCTTGCTTTTTTATCCATTCTATTACTCTGTGTCTTTTGATTGGTGCATTCAGTCCATTTCCATTTAGGGTGACTATTGAAAGATATGTACTTATTGCCATTGCCGGCTTTAGATTTGTGGTTACCAGAGGTTCAAGGTTAGCTTCTTTAGTATCTTACTGCCTAACTTAGCTCTCTTATTGAGCTGTTATATACACTGTCTGGAGATTCTTTTCTTCTCTCCCTTCTTATTCCTCCTCCTCCATTCTTTATATGTTGGTTGTTTTATTCTGTGCTCTTTCGTGTTTCCTTTAACTGATTTTTGTGGGTAGTTGATTTTATTTTTTGCCTTTCGTTAGTATTTGGTTGGTCTGGTTTCTTTGCTGTGATTTTATTTTCTCTGGTGACATCTGTTTAGTCTTAGAAGTGCTCCCGTCTAGAATAGTCCCTCTAAAGTACCCTGTAGAGGTGGTTTGTGGGAGGCAAATTCCCTCAACTTTTGCTTGTCTGGGAATTGTTTAATCCCTTCTTCATATTTAAATGATAATCGTGCTGGATACAGTATTCTTGGTTCAAGGCCCTTCTGTTTCATTGCATTAAATATGTCATGCCATTCTCTTCTGGCCTGTAGGATTTCTGTTGAGAAGTCTGATGATAGCCTGATGGGTTTTCCTTTGTAGGTGACCTTTTTTCTATCTCTGCCTGCCTTTAATACTCCTTCCTTGTCCTTGATCTTTGCCATTTCAATTATTATGTGTCTTGGTGTTGTCCTCCTTGGGTCATTTCTGTTGGGAGTTCTGTGTACTTCCGTGGTCTGATCGGTTATTTCCTCCCCTAGTTTGGAGAAGTTTTCAGCAATTATTTCTTCAAGGACACTTTCTATCCCTTTTTCTCTCTCTTCTTATTCTGGTACCCCTATAATGCGGATATTTTTCCTTTTGGATTGGTCACACAGTTCTCTTAATATTGTTTCATTCCTGGAGATCCTTTTATCTCTCTCTGTGTCAGCTTCTATGCGTTCCTGTTCTCTGGTTTGTATTCCATCAGTGGCCTCCTGTATCTTATCCATTCTGCTTATAAATGCTTCCAAAGATTGTTTCACTTCTGTAATCTCCCTCCCAATGTCTTCCCTTACCTCTTGTATATTTCTCTGAAGCTCTGTCAGCATGTTTATTATTTTTATTTTGAATTATTTTTCAGGAAGACTGGTTAGGTCTGTCTCCTTCTGAGGTGTTGACTCTGTGATCTTTGTCTACCTCAAATTCTGCCTTTTCATGGTGATAGAGATAGTTTGCAGAGCTGGCACGAGTGATGACTGCAAGAATGTCCCTTCTTGTTGGTTTGTGGCCTTCCTCTCCTGGGAGAACAGTGACCTCTAGTGGCTTGTGCTTGACAGCTGTGCACTGATGGGGCTTCTGATTCTTGCCCGGCTGCTATGGAGTTTATCTCTGCTGTTGCTGTGGGCGTGGCCTGGCTCGGGCTGCTGCTCCAATATGGCGGAGCTGCATCGGAGGGGAAATGGCTGGGAGGCTGGGGGCCTCTGAGCTGCCCTGCTATCCAGGGTTTTAGGGTGCCCGGAATTCCCCGGGATTCCCTGCTTCTGGGCTCAGTGTTCCGGGACACTTCCGTCCAGCTGTGGTGTCCCTGTCCCTTTAAGATTTCCAAAAAGCACTCCCTTTTCTTTGTCCCTGGGGCACCAGCTGTGGGGACCTGCTCATAGGTCTTACTGTCCTGCTTCCCTAGTTTCCGGGACCCCACGCATGCGCTGTGTCTACGCTCTGCTGTGGATGGCTAGGGCTGGGTGTTTAGCAGTCCTGGGCTCCCTCTCCCTCCTGCTCTGACTCCTCTCCTCCCGCCCAGAGCTGGGGTGAGGGGCCTCAGGTCCCACCGGGTCGGGGCTTGTATCTTAACCCCTTTGCAGGGTGCTGGGTTCTCATTGGTGTGGATATAGTCTGGCTGTTGTCCTGTGTCTTCTGGTCTCTCTTTTAGAAAGAGTTGTCTTTGTTGTGTTTTCAGAAATAAATGTGGTTTTGGGAGATTTCCGCTGCTCTACTCATGCAGCCATCTTACATACAGCTGAATTGTCCAAGTTTTGTACAACGTATATGTTGTTTTTCTAGTTCGAAAAATCAAGAGTTATCTTCTAACTGATCTAAAATGTGAAGTTGAAATCCTTCCAGACTTGGAGGCCTCCCATGTTGCTTCCCGTCATCCCCAGACCTGCCCAGCATGAGAGAAGCCACGGCTGTCTCCACTCCACAGAAGGCAGACTGGGGTGTGGAATCACTTGGCTGCAGTCATTCAGCAAGTGAGGAGCAAACTGGGGCCCCAGGATGGCTTCCCTCTACAAACAGGCATTCTAGGGGCCCAATCTCTGAGCCTTCACCTAGTCGGAAAGCCCCAGCGCCAGCCAGTGCCTTTGAGCAACAATGTGTCTGAGATGTAATCTGCTCACAGCACCCCACCCAAAAGTCTCCAGAAGCAGAGGGAGGGACCCAGGCCAGGCAGATGTGGGGAGAGGACTTCCAACCTGCAAAGCTTGCTCACCCTACAAAAAGGAACCCAAACACTGAGGAGGATTTCTTGTGTGTAGAAGTGTCTCCAGACTCACTCACTCCATCTCACTTGTCTGGCACAAAATGACATCACATTTGAATTTAAAGAATGCAGCAACAGTAAGACCCAACATGGCAAACTGTTCCTAAGGGCCACAGGTGGGCAGCGCTCAAGTGCCCCCTTCTGCCCACTGCACGTTGAAGTCATTGTCATCATACAAGGTACAGACGAAACCTGAACGGAACCAGGGATCTGCCTACTGGAGGGAAGGTGCCACAGGCAGGCAGGGCATTTGCCCAAACACAGGGACTCTGCTTGCAGGCAAGTTACCCATGTGGGGCAGGGGGAAGAGGAGTCAGGAGCAAACTCCTGTCCTTGATGGGAAGCTCCCCACACTGACACATCCCCACCCTTTGGCCAGTTGGCCCCCAAGGTTGGATAATCATGGGATTCAGCACATCCAGGGCTGGAACACACTTTATCTCTGGAAAGAGGAGGAAGAAGTCACAGACAACTCTCTGGGAAGGAGAGAAGGCCTTTCCTATCGCAAGCTGGGCTTTTCCTCAGAAATAATGGTGATGGAACAGAGAGGTGGGGCATCTGGGCCTGAGTGGACCAGGTGAGAGGCAGATCCAGGACCCAGGATGGCCTGCAGGGCAAAGCCACTGCAGAAGGCTCAAGGTCGTGAGGTGCTGCTGGGTACCAGGGCAGAAACTGTGGCCTTGCAGCCCACATGAGAGAAGTGCAGGGCCAGAGCAGGGCTGCCAGCAAGCAAGGGGCTGGGCTTTCAGAGAGAGGTGATCATGCATGGGGCAGCCTGGGAGTTAGGGGCAGGGACAGAACCCTGGAGGCAACCTGGGACCTCAGGGGTGCAGCAGGTGGAGGTGCAGTCCTGGGAAGAAGGGGCCCAGGGTCAGAGAGGCTCAGGGAGCCAGGACCCTGAAGCCTGCAGCAAGGAGGAGGAAGCATGACACTGGGAACACAGACACTGGGGACATAGGATGCTGGGGTCACAGTCGCCCATACATGGGGCTGTTACATGAGGGCATCATTGGGCCCCACACTCAATGCCATGCTGTTGCTGTCTTGAAATTCTCAACAAACCAATTCCCTTGGACATGTGCCTGTATTGAAGCCTGGGGACAATGAGGCCTCAGGAAAGTGGGAACATTCGGCATGTGTGGACAGTAGGACCCATGCCCTAGGAGGCCTCAGGCAGAGAGGCAGTGTCCTTCTGAGCAACACGAGCACCAAAGGACCAAGTGTCCTCTCCTAACCAACCAGCATCCTTCTACAGGAGCCAGCCAGTTACGAGAACTGGACAGCAGGGGTGAAAGGGAGGTAGCGCCCCTAGCCCTTCCCCTCTGCCCCCATTCGGGCAGCTGGGGACAGAGAGTGGCAGACTTAGGTGTCCAGGTGTGACACAACTGGGCGCACGGTGTGCCACCCACCATGGCCACTCAGCAGAAACAGCCTGGACCCCTGAATGGAAAACAAACTGGGGCACCCATGCAGTAGATCCACACGGTGGAATATTCCTCAGCTATAAAAAGGGAAGGGAGAGCAGATATACCCCATGTTGTGAATAAACACACAGGACATACAGGCAGACACAAACAGCCACGTGGTGTCTAGTCCCATTTGCATGAAATGTCCAAAATAGGCAAATCCACATAGACAGAAAGTAGATTGATGGTTGCTCTAGGGAGACCTAAAGTGACTGCCAAGGGGAAGCAAGTGTCTTTGGGGTGATTAACATTCTAGAATTAAACAGTTGGTCGCACAACTCTGTGAATATACTAAAAACTGCTGAATTGTACACTTTAGAGGGTAAATTTTATGGCATGTGAGCTACATCTCAGCAAAAATAAAAAATAAGATACAAATAAAGAATGTGACTTTTTTCCTCTTTAATATAAAAATACCTCAGACATGCATGGTGGCTGAAGCAAACCAGGCCCCGGGCCATCAGGACCATCAGGAGCTCATTGATTTAACAGCAGCAGAGTCCAGTCTGACCAGTTCACTGTGTCGGGAGAAACCAAAAGTGCTTATGTGGAAACTGACTCCTCAGAACAAGGATAATCTAAAAACAAAAGAAACAGTGAAACAGCTGAGTTGGTGTTATGCAAAATGAAATCCACATGCCTGCCCAGCCAGGAACATGGCAGGAACAATTTGGGGGATTCCATGTGAATTAAGTGAGAAGTATACAATATCCATGCCAGGAACATAGTCACTTGGTTTTATGGAGGTAGAGTGATACATTCTTTAAAAACACATGACAAGAGAGACATGGTGGAAGAGAGGAAACGTATTTTCTATCTCTACCCCACTGTTTTCCTACCTGTTGAACAAAGTGACCAGAGAAGTACGCGGTGGCCCAGAGCACCCGGCACAGATGGTGGGAGGGAGCACAGAGGCCTGAAGGTCTGGTGGGGGCTACGTGGGAGGTCCCATAGGCCCCAAGGCCAAGGGCCCTGTCCCAGAATGTCAGTGACCAGGACCTGTGTCCTCTGCATGGTGTAGGGGAGGACCAGAGAGCAGGGAAAGAGAGGGGCCAGCAGGGCCTGCCAGGGAATGACCATGGCTTCTCTGAGTCCTAGCCTCCCCAACCCCAGGGGGCTGTGCACTGCAGGGCCAAGCCACCCAGGGGCAAGAGAGCTCTTGACTTGAACCTCTGAAAGTACATGAAGCCCTGGCTGAGCCCAGGAGGCTGTGTCCAGGGCTGCAGGGCCAAGGCAGACAGTGTGGCCGAACCACGTGGACACATGGCATGGCACCCTGGGAGCCCTCCCATCCAGGCCCAGGAGGCAGAGGGATGGAGGCAGTCCCCCCAGCACTTGGCCACCTCACCCAGCGCCAGAGGGGTTCCTCTGAGAAGAGGCCTTCCGGTGCCCACCCTGCACAGAAACAGCCCCTGCCTTCACGCAACAGCTCCACACTGCATGTACCATTCACCAGTACAAGACGCCTGTTCTTGTAGAAAATTCAGGAAAAGACAGGAAGGCCCCACAAGAGAAATCACATGCCCTGCAAGCTGTCCCCATGCTCAAGGCCCTCCATCTCCTGGGGGCTGTGCAGAGGGCAGCCAGACTGCCCTCATGGCTGTAAGATAAATTCTAGCCAGAATAAGCAGGCAAAGAGAGGCAACAAAGGGCCAGGTAATTTATTTAAATACCCCCGGGTGAGGTTCTGTGGCCTTCTTGTCACAGGCCAGAGAAGTCACACCCGGTTGGGGAGGTGGGGGGCTTATAAGAGATTAGGAGGGGGAGGAGTGGGCAAGCTATCTTAGGGGGTGTTGAGAGGTATGATTGGGTAAAGGAGACATAATAGACAACTAGAAACTCTTTTCCTTCCAAGAGGGAGGAGGCTGACATCCGGGTCTTAGTTGGCACATCAGGATGGAATTCAGGGAGAGCTGTCCCCTTTCCATATACGGCACGGGCTTTGGGGTCTGGTCTGTTCTCCCCCTATGGCATCTCTCTGTTCTGTTTGCATGTCTTTGTTTTTCCTTTCTCCAGCCTAACAATGGCCCCTAGGGCACGCAAACTGCACCATCACATCTAGAATGGACCCCATCTCTTCCTTCACTGCACCTTTTCGCTGTTTATCATTTTTTAAATTGAGGTATAACTGACATGTACCGTCACATTAGCTTGAGAGGTACAGCACAGTGATAGGGTATGTGTGTGGATTGTGAAGTGACCCCCACCACCACAGTGAGGCCACTTACAGCCCTCACCTCACGCAGTCGCAAAGTGTTTCCTTGTGATGGGAACTTTTAAGATCTACTCCTGGTGGTACAGTATGGCTACCTGGTCACCTTATTGCATGCTGCATCCCAATTGTCATTCATTTTCTTAATTTTCATACTAAACATGCATTACTTTCAAACTGGGGGAAAAAATGGTCCACCTTATTAAGAACCTTTTTAAAAACATGAGCCCAGTCAGGCTCTGTCCAAGGCAGGAGCCACCTGGATCAGTTTGGGAGGTGCCAACCTCCACCTCTCCTTGTCTGCCCCTCCCTCTCCCACACTTCCTCTAAAGATGCCCTGGGGGCCTGGGCCGCCACCTGCTGCCCCCTGACACTTGCCTCCATGTGCTCTCCTGCCAGCCTGGCCCTGGCCCTGCTTTCCCTGAAGGCTGCTGTCAGCTGGCCCCAGCCCTCACCTTGCCTGGTAGGTCTGGGCTGTCCTCCTGACCTGAGCTCATCCTGGAAGGGCCTCCCCACTTCTCTCTGTTCAGGGGCATCCCTGAAACACCTTGTGGCTTTTTGATGGGACAAGAGCAAAGGAAGGAGCTCCCCCCTGGGGCTTCGTGACTGCAGAAGAGCAGGATTAAGGCTTCTCAGGCCCCACTTGGCGCTGTGCCTGAGGACTCTAGGCCCAGGCCACTGTCCCAGATTAGAGGTGGCTCACAGCAAACCTGGCTGGGGTGACCTACTTCAGCCCTTGGGGTCTTCACCACCTCCCATGGCAGGCCTGCCCCTTACCCCCATTTTCACAGCTGGCTCACACCTTTCTCAGCCTGTCAGGCTTCTTTCCCTCAAAGAAAGGTGTGCTGGGTGCTGGGCATCAGCCACCCAGGTGCCCTTCCTGGCCCACCTTCTTCTCCCTGAGGAGACAGGGAAGAAGGCCTGTGCCCCCACCCACCTACCCTCCTGTGCACAGGACAGGAGCCCAGAGCTCAGCTCCTCCCCCGAGGACAAGGACACTTCATTTACTGCCTCAACTATGAGACCTAACCCCAGGACACCAAGTGCTCCACCAGCCCTGGCAGCTGCACCTGGGTGGTCCCCACCAGACCCCATCCAGGGGAAAGACCGAGGCCCCAGCCAGGCCAAGGGGCCACCCAGCTCAGCACTCCACGCCTGTCACCTGCTGATCTGCGGGGGCCCCAGGCTCACCTTCTCTTCCCCACCACTGCCCCTCTCATGACTTCTTGCTGAGAGTCCCTGCCCTCAGGGCTCCAGGCACCAGGGGAGCAGTGCAGGGACAGGAACCACGCTGTCCCAGTGGGGGGCGGCCCTTGTGGCTGGCGGGCTGAAGGCTGCTCTCTCTCCAGTGTCTGTCCCAAAGGCTGGCCTCTGCCCCCAGGGGCCGGCCCTGGTGGACCGGAGCCCTGCACGAAGAACAGCAAGAGCAGCGAAGGCTCCAGGGTGACCCTGTGTCAGCAAGAGGAAGCTCTGTTCCCTGGGTGTGCCCTGAGCTGTGTGGAGCCCCCAGGCCACCTGCCCCACAAGGATGGTGGTCCTGGGATGGAAAAGGACCCCTGCAGCGCTCTTATGGGCACTTGATGTGGTGGCCGGGTAGGGGTTGGGTGTTAGGAGAGCAAAGGGGCCCCAAGAAGGCCAGAAACTGGCCTGGTGGAGCGGGGTCGGCCAGCTGGCACACTGGCCCTGTGCTTTTGCTGCCTCATCTTGGGGAGCTCCTGCCCCTATGTGGCTCCACAGCACCTCTGAGGCCTCCATGTGCGCTGCAGAGGACCCCCTGCAGTGAGGAGCCTTCCCAGGAGCACCCTGCTACCTCGCTCACTTAGCAAGGACCTTGTCTCTCTGATCCAGAGAGCACAAGATGCACCCACCTGCTGCTAATAAAATCCACTTTGCTTCTTGTCTCCATCCATTTGTCTGGACGTCCTTGGCACCCTCTGGGAGGTAAAAAAAAAAAACAAGCACGCAGGTCTTGCCACTGGGGACTGGCTAGGGCGTTCCACCGGCAACAGTGTGCACAGAGCTAGGCTCTCAGAGTTGAGGGCAGGAGGCATCTGTCCACCCTCCACTGGCCCTCCAGGGTCTAGCCCCTTTGGGAGGCATTGCTGGGCACAGGCAATGAGTCGGAGCCTAGCCTGCAGTGGGGCTTGGAGTTCAGACGCAGCCACAGCCTCTCTCAGTTCCTTGTGGTTCCATCCAGTATGGGGGAGTGGGTGCAGAGGGCAAGAGCAGTTCAAAGAGTTTAGGTGTTGACCAGCCTTGTTCAGGGCCTCCAGCAGATTATGTGTGCCCACCCCAGCTCCCAGTGGCTGTCATAATCCATTTCCAACCTGACGCTAGCTTTGTGGGCCAGGCCAGCTCTTCAGTAGGTGAGGAACCACTGGGTGAGGCTGTAGGGACTCTGGATTCAATTCTCCAGGAACCTCAAAGGGCAGATTCTGATTCAGAATTCTGCATTCCAACCCAGCTCCTGAGAGGACTCCCCACCACCAGTGCCTCCCCACAAACATCAGTCCACAGCGCAGATGCCCCAGGCGGAAGCCAGGGGGATGGTCAGCAGGAAAGGCTGTCAGCAGGCCTCCGGGACTGGGCTGGGGCTGCCGACCATGGGCACGCATCTCCCACACCATGGCGGCAGGGCCCTGCAGGAGGCTGGTGACAGGCAGAGGGCTGGGAGGGGGTGGGGAAGCCAGGGGTCATGTGGGGCACCACAGACTTGGTGAAAGGACTGGCCAAAGGTTCTCTGGGAGGAAGGTGGACTTGGGGAAAAGACAGCCAAGGGGTCACTGGGGGGGCAGAGTTGGTGGGATGACAAGCAAGTTGCCATTTGGGGGGCAGGGGGATCTTGGTGGAGGGATGGCCAAGGGGTCACTGGGGGGTATGGACTTGGTGGAACGGCAGCATTAGGGACCAATGGAGGATGGACCTGGTGGAAGGACAGCCAAGGGGTCACTGCTGTTTATTGTTAAGAGTTCTTTCACTCAGCATTATTTCGATTCAACCATGCCGTTGTATTTTTCTTTTTTTTTCAATTAATATTATTTGTTTCATAGACCAGTTTTAGATTCAGAGCAAAACTAAGTGAAAAGTACAACCCACAGACATTTTGTCTCCCCACCCCCACAGCCTCCCCTTCTGTCAATGTCCCCCAGCTGAGGGTTTCTTTGTTATGCTCAAGGAGTCCTCATGGACACATCACCATCCCCTAGAGCCAGCAGCTGACATTAGGCTCACTCTAGCACATTCTAAGGGTTTAGACAAAAGTGCAGTGGCATGTATCCCCCATTGTAGGATACCACAGGATCATTCGCTGCCCTGAAATCCCCTGTGCTCCCCCTGTTCATCCCTCCCCACCCAACCCCTGCCTACATGATCCTTTTACTGGTCTAGCTTCTCCTTTCCCAGGAGTCAGTGTGCAGCCTTTTCAAATTGTCTTCTTTCTCCTAGTGATAAGCATTGAATGTTCCTCCATGTCTTTTCACAGATTGATAGCTCATTTCTTTTTAGCACTGATAATATTCCATTGTCTGAGTGAAGCACAGTTTATTTACACTCTCCTATTGAAGGATATCTTAGTTGCTTCCAAGGTTTGGCAACTATAAATGAAGCCTCTATAAACATCCATGTCCAGGTGTTTGTGTTTTAGAAACATGAGAAGCTCCCTAGCTAGAGGTTCATGGAATAAGCCTTCAAAATCTGGAATTGACTTCTATGCCCAGCCAGACTATCAATCAAGTGGGAAGCTATAATCAAGACATGTTAGACCTTCAATGTCTTTAAAATCTCCCTCCTTTGCATCATTTCCCATAGAGCTACTGCAGGATGTACTCTACTTAAACCAGGGCATAAACTAAAAAAAGAAACACAGGACATGGAAATAGAGCAGGCAGAGACCAGGAGCTAGAGGAGCCTTTGGGTGCAGGCAGGAACTCCCAGATGGCAGTCCACAGTGGGGGTCAAGAGTGGGGCTCTGCAGTAATATTTACTGGGGACATATCGGATGCATCAAATCATGTTGCAATTTGGACAAGTGTAAAGGACTTGGGGAGAGTTTATTTCTTTATTAATCCAACAACAAAAAAAAACAAGGCAATTGTTATTCCACAGAAAATGGAAAGCTGGGAAATAAGGAACAATAATCAAGTCCATATATAGACCTCAGATGTGTCTTGCTTGGCTTACTCCACACTTCAATTCTTTTCTCATGTTAAAAAGAAAGACACAGTTTCAGCCTGTGGTCACTTTTCCTGGGCTGAGTCACCACACTGGGGCTGAATGCCTAACCTATTTGCAGTTTCTACCTCCCTTAGAAATGTCCTCAGTGGGGAATTCTCTGGTCAGCATCCATAAGATAATGTCACATGTGCCCTCTCTGTTTCCAAAGGAATATGAGGAAATCCACCTAATGAGACCCTGACCATGCCTTCTCACACACAGTGTGCCAATGTGTATGGATGATCCTTTAGGACACTATGTGTTTATGAGGTAAGGCAGGGACATGGGACAAGCATCATGATTAACTTTTCCTGCCTATGATGAAAAATGCTGAGATATAAACAGTATAGTAAGAACAGAAGGGACTCCATCTTAAGGCTAAGATTCCATTTTAAAAAGCAGAGAGTTAGGAGGTAAGATTCCTAACATATTCTCTGGTAATCAGACAATAGCCCAACAGCCTATCTTAAGGCAGGGAAGGCAGTCTTAACTGACATGTTCCCACTACTTGAGGGTGTCCACAATCTTGGAGAAGAACAAAATAAATAAATCCCTTGTGTCGGGTTTATTTAGCGAAATTAGTTGGAGGACTGATCATAGAGGAGAGGAAACATAATGTTTCTCACCAGAGAGAAGCACCTTGGGACCACAAATCAAGCCTATGCCCAACAACCCCCTCTGCCCTTTGCCCCATTCTTGAAACCCTTAAAAGACAGAATCCCCAAACTTCCAGCACACCTCCTCTCTGAGGACGCCCTCACTGTCCTTTCTTTAAGTGCATACTTTCAAATAAAGCTTTCTCACTGTTCAAATTATTGTAGTTTGTCTCTTTGCTATTTCACTTTATTTCCAAGTCTTCACTCTGTCTCTGCTTTATTCCTGGTAAGTAGAAATAGGCTGCTAAGAGCAAAGATTTGGGCCTGCATCATTCCTTTGCCTGGGTGACCTGGATGGAACTGCCACTGTACTATGGGCTCTTAGTAGCCTGCCTGAAAATCCCCTTTCCTTGGGAAGTTCTCAAAACATAATCTCACTCCATCCTGTACTCCGTGGCTCCCCCAAATCCTGGGGTGGTAGGGGCTAGTCCCCATGCTGTGCAGATCCAAGCAGACACAGGATGCCAGGTGACCCTGGCTTCAAGAATTGGCAAAGGAATCTGCCCTAGACCAAGAACTTGCCCTCTTTCCCTCTGTACTTTCCAGCTCTCATTACCTGCTGCTCTTACTTTAATGAATTCTTTCCTTACCTGCACTCATCTGACCTGTTCAAGAATTCTCTTTCTTGCCCAGTCAAAGAACCCTCCCCTGTCCAGGTTGAGGTTTCTCCTCCGGCTTCACCTAGTGCACAGGGAGAGCACCCCCCACCCCTGGCACACAGCTGCTCAGCAACATTCACACCACACTGCTGAAGCACTGATAAAAGTAGTCTCTTTCCTGCACAAAACCCTGCTGTGGAGAAAGTATTGGAGATGCCTCCAAATGAAAGGGCTTTAAAGCAGTTTATCAGAGCGCACTAGTGGGCTCCTCTCTGGCCATAGTCCTTGTAAGAATATAGTAATTTATCCTCCATTTACCCCATGGTCCCAAGCACAGCAGCTAGTGAGAATCATGCCTGGGCTTACCCCACCTTCTCTCTAAACATGCTGACCCTCCCCCAAGGCAACAGGCGGAGCAGATCTGCCACAATAAAAGGCACAATGCTCTGCACCAGGCCGCTGCCCTCTCTCTCTCTCTCTCCTCTGTCTCTCTATCCCCCTGCTCTCTCTGCTGCTCCCTCTTTCTCTGTCTCTCCCTCCACCGGGGCCGCCACTCTCTCCTCCAGATAATAAAATCTCTTTCGTGGGCCCGTGTCTCCTGAGTCATTCTGGGTAAGGAGGGTCACGGCGAGATACCCTTTCATTGGTGCCGTGACTTAGGATGAGGCTCTCCCATGGACTTTGCTCTTCCTCCGGGAACCTGAGCTGCTCTGGGAACCCTCACTGCCCGATCCTCCTCCATGGGCTCACCGTCCACTTCCCTGGTCACTCGTCTTCTCACCCAACACCGGCCTTCCATTTGGTGAGTCTCCCCTTCATGGTCGACTTAAATGTCCCTTAGGAACTTGGGAAGTGACCGTTGAGTGTCTGGCACCGCCAAGGGCTCCTCTGAGACAGGGGCACCCCCAACCACAACTTTCAGAGTCATGGTTGATCCCCATAGTTGACCCTTCTCTGCCTCCTCATGGTGAGAATCCTCATCCATTGAGGCCTGGTCTCCCTTTATCTACGTATCTACTCTACTCATAAACTCCTGGTACCAGGTACCGAGCCTCCCCAGCGTTTTCACCTCAACCCCACGGTTAGAGGTGGTGACGACCCCCTAACTGTGCCTGGTCTTCTCCTTGACCTTCTCAATCACTCAGGGATGCCTCAGCAACTTCTGAATGGTCTCGTTCTCACCATGAGATCTGGCCCCTTCGTTCCCACAGATTCACCACTAGGGTGCTTATTCAATAATCTAAAGCCCCTCCACCTCACTCCAGACCTCAAACCTGTTCACTACTATAATGAGATCTGGTCACAATATCCCTTGAACAATCACTCTAAATGGCCCCTAAATGGCTCTTTAGATCCTAAAATTCTCCGCAATTTATACAACTTCTGTGAGTGCACAGGCAAATGGAAAGAGATCCCATATATCCAGGCTTTCTCCTACCTCTGAACCAAGCTCTCTCTCTGTGTCTCCCCTGCAATCCTAAACACCTACTACTTGCCTTAAAGTCCACACCCCTAAGCTTTTTCATGTTCCCAAATATCCTCAACTGCCTATAAAACTCCTAGACAATGCATAACCATGGGCTCTCTTTTCCCCTCCTGGCTCATGCCAGGAGCTCTGCCTGTCCTCTCACTGTATCATTACGTCTCAATCTGTATGTTTGTGTGTCCAAGTGTGTAAATGAAAAATATTTTTCTACCTCCAGATGGTATTAATAAAATTGATTTAAAGACAAGCGCTTGTGAAAATTGGGCATTCTAAAACTTCCAGAAAATTCTAATAGAAGATATTAAGCATTAATGATAATTTAAGTTGAACTGAAATAGACATGTCCTTATGGTTATCAGCTGCCTGTTTACCTAAAGTCATTTAAGTTGATGTTATCTGCTAAATCTTTCAAGAATAAAATGCTTAGAGGCTTGACTTTGTCTAGTATTCAGTAAAAGTTTTGAGGGTAGTCTAGCATAGTTGTTAGGAATGAGTGAACTAAATAAGTGGCAGGTGAACACCTTGATGATTGTGTGTTGCAGTGTGTATACCTACAAACAGCCTGAGAATCTTTGTGTTAACCTAAAACCTTAATGTTTTGCTAAGTAGACATATTTTGTGCTTAGAGATTGGGCTGCAAAGCACACAGTTCCAGAAATTATAAAATGTGTTCATAAATTTATCAATCTAAAGAATGCTAGTGTAACAGTTTATAATAGCCTACTTCTCAGTGTTCACTGAAAATTAAGGTACCTAATAGTTTTAAGTTCTAATTAAAACTACTTAAAGTAATAAGGAAAACATTTCTACATGCTAAAGAATGTGTCTTGATAAAAGAAAGTAACTTTGTTCTAAAGTACAGCTGTTTATTTAGAGGGAGAACACTGAATGTAAAAAGAAAGTTTGTGAAAGAATTTAATATGGTCATGATGTGTGAAATTAAAGCAAATAAGTCTCAATATCAAGTACAAAGCAAAACTAAAATTCTTTGTTAAAACAACAAAGATTTATTAGTCAATTGTTAATGTTGAAAGATTACAAAGGGTTTTCTAATTGTTTTATCAAAACAGTTTCTCATGTTTAAAGTCTCAGTGAGTTGTCTGAGCATTTAATAAAATGAGATCTTAATATTAAAAAGACTAAAAGCTAAGCTTTGCTAACAACTGTAACCTTCTGTATTTGCTTTTAAAGTCTTTTATTGTCATTCCGGTTAGAACAGATAAGTATTGCTTCATAGCAACCTATAATCCTATTTAAGCAAGTGCCAAAAAACTTTCTTCTGACAACTTCCCAAAAATCAAATTCAAAAAGGTACTTTTACCTCTAGTATACTCTGATATTTTCCAGAGGGCCCCTGGAACATGTCAGAGGAATTTTTTCTCCACATTGGAGAAAGTATTTGGCTAATTTGTCTTATTTATCTGATATATATTTACCTGCTTAATTACCTGGAAGGCACTGTCAAAGGGAATGATGCTAAACTTTGTTACTGAATGTTTTGTGTTACAGAAATATCCGAATTTCCTTATGTCAACTGTCTTACAGTAAGCTCTCATCAGATCTTTAACCATTGTCATTTGTAAGTCTTTTGTCATTTATAGTCACTATTTTATTACTCCTAAGCTAGTAAAGAACTAGATTTCAGCAGAACAGTTATTAGTTATATAGGATTAAGTAAACTGAGAAAGATGATTTTGTGGCTTTTTGTTTCAAATGCTGCTGATAAAGTGTTTTAAGCTTTTCCTCTTAAGCTGACAACAGTTTAGTAAATGACTGCCTTTATAAGCAGAATTGAATATCTTTCTCTCTACCTGATCCCTCCAGAATTTAAAAACTCTCAGTGACTATTTTCATGTTTCATGGCAGTATGTTTATTTGCATAAGTTCAATAAGAATCTGCTTTCCTTGTAAGAGGACCAATTAAAAACACTGGTTATATTACCAAAGCTCTGACTGGAACGTCATACCTGAGAGACACGTGTGTAAACTCAGATATGAACAGACAACTTTAAGAAACTAAGATTGACTTTATAAAGCCAACAAAGCCCCTTGGAAGAACTGGCCTGGTACCTTGCTTAC
This sequence comes from Manis pentadactyla, assembly GCF_030020395.1. NCBI lineage: Eukaryota > Metazoa > Chordata > Mammalia > Pholidota > Manidae > Manis > Manis pentadactyla. The sequence goes on along the minus strand of NC_080025.1, from coordinate 39,673,290 downwards.
AGGGTTCCCAGCAGCCTTACCAGGTGAGTAAGGAAGGTCACTTCCTGGCAGGTGCAGGAACCTCAGGATGTCTTAGGAACCTCAAGAAGAGAGGAATTCACCCAAATGTACAGGTACTGCAGGCACAACCTGATGGCAAGTCTGGCTTAGCTGTCTGGCCTCGAGAAGCCTTTAAAAGTTCAATCTGAAATTCCTTACAAAAAGTTCCAGCAAAGGACATTTAAAAGATCCCATGTAATCAATTACTCTTCTTGCTGCACTTATGCAAATAATCAAGCCAACTGTTAAGTATTTTCTTAATCTGGTTACTTCTAATAAAAATGAGGGTGATTTTAGAGAAGTATTGTTTCAATAATGCAGTCTTATCTATACTACATCCTAATACTAGTCATTGAGATGTAAACTCGATCCAGAATTCTAGTTTCCCCCATGATAGCTGGCTATGATTCTCAATTAGACTCTTCATATTTCTAGTTCTCATATTCAGCCATGCATTCTTAATCTCATCAAGTTTGTCCTTCCAGAATGGAAAATCCAACTCCAGATGTTGCTACTTAACCTAATAACAATTTGTTCTATCTTGCCTAGAAGCCACAAAACTGCAAATAGTAATAGAAATGAAGTCCAGAATAGAAGCGCCAACCTTCCAAGGCCCTCTCAACTGACCAGTGATGGAGACCTAGCTGCACCCTTTACTGCGACCCCTCTCAGCATGAAGCAGCCAGAGCGGTCGTTGCCCCCTTTCCCTAGCAGCAGCTAGAGTCCCCATCTGTAGAGGGGGGAATGAGACAGGGACCATAGGCTTAGAAGGTGAGAGCCTCTGGAGAAAGCAAGGCAGGCTATTTGCAGTCAGAGCAATGTAAAACTAGATGACAGCAACCCCCCCCCCACTAAAACTATGTTGAACATTAAGCTCTAGAATCATTCTTCAGTGAGATCAGTTAATATTCCCCAGATAAAGAAGAGTAGCACATGTTTTATTATGCTAATCATTTGTAACCATGTGTAAAATTCACATTAGCATACTAAAAGGCCCAGGCCTATGTGCTGTCTTTCCTGCTTCAGATCTGACAGGTAATTTTGCAAACTGAGCAACTAACTGCAGACCCAGCTATAGACGGTGTTAGACTGGAGGAAGGAAAAACAAGGACATGCAAACAGAACAGACAGATACCATAAAAGGAGAACAGACCAGACCCCAAGGTCCGTGCCTTATATGGAAAGGGGACAGCTCTTCCTGAATTCCATCCTTCTGATGTGCCAACTAAGACCCAGAAGTCAGCCTCCTCCCTCTTAGAAGGAAAAAAAGTTTCTAATTGTCTATTATGTCGCCTTTAGCCAATCATACCTCTCCACAAACCCCCTAGGATAGCTTGCCCACTCCTCCCCCTCCTAACCCCTTATAAGCCCCTACCTCCTTGACCGGGTATGACTTCCCCGGCCTGTGTTTCAGACCTGGGAACATCACCCAGGAATTGAGCTCAAATAAAGTACCTGGCCCTTTGTTGCCTCTCTTCACCTGCTTATTTTGGGTAAAATTTATCTTACAGATGGTATAGTAAAAGACAGGATTCTTTAGCAAATAGACAATACCTCAGCCCACCTTGGGAGCTGAGCAGGCAGCCTTTTGATATGCTTCCAGACCAAAATGCCAGTATCCCAAAGAAAAATCAAGGCAGGAAATTCCTTAAGTTAATTTTTAATATTCAGAGACCACTTAACAAGTCCTTCCCAAGGCTTTAGGGATAGTCCCCACCTTTTTGGACAGGCTCTAACACAAGACCTCAAATCCCTTACTCTCTCCAGCTCCACCCTCCTTCAATATGTAGATGATCTCCTCCCATGCAGTCCCTCCCTACAGACCTCTCAACAAGATACTATTCTCCTTTTAACCTTTCTCTCAGAACATGGCTATGGGGTTTCACCCTCCAAAGTTCAGCTGTCTGCCGCTCAGGTCACATACCTGGGAGTTCAGCTCTCCCAGCACTACAAGGCCATTACCATAGACAGGAAAAAACTTCTCCAAATCATGACTGTTCCAAACAACAAAGACACCATCCCTAATTCCCAAATGGCAAAGGACCATACACAGAAATCCTTTCCACGCCTGCAGTTAAACTCCAGGGTCTTCCCCATTGGATACACAACTCCCACCGTAAGCCGTTTGTCTCCCCTTATTCCCCTCCCACCAAATCTCCCACAGGTTCCTACTCCACCCTGACAGGACCTCTTACTCTCCGCATTTCGCACTGCTCATCTCCGCTTCCACTCATCACTGAAGAAGTTTCTGCCAGCACGGAGTCCTAAGACCTTCCTTACAACCGCCATGCGTCATGCTTCAAGACTGTTAACCCTGGTCTCAACACTTACTCTCTCACCAGACCTATCTTCCCAACACCAGCCCTTTCTTCTCTTTCAGACTGTCCAAAAGATTGCACCATCAGGATTCCTTTTGCCCTACAGGTTGCTTTTCTGCCTACACATATGTCCCCATTGATGCTATAATTCAGCCACCCTATGTAAACATAGCAATCAGCCCAAGTGCAAAAAATTTCTAACCAAACCTTTAACCAGCTTATATTACAGGATTACCAACCCCTCTCCAAAACGATGATCCTTCAACCTGGAACACGCCATCGCCACTGCAAACCAAGGGCTCATCTGAAGACCTGCCCTATCAATACAAAAATGAACTTCATCACTCCTATCAGCAAGAAGCAGTTTACTGGACTAACTTTCACCCCTTCCCAAATCCTCTACCACTTATAAAACAGAAAAGGGAGGAATGTAAGAATATAGTAATTTATACTCCATTTACCCCATGGTCCCAAGCACAGAAGCTGGTGAGAATTATGCCTGGGGCTTGCCTGGGCTTACCCCGCCGTAACTCTAAACATCCGGACCCCCCCCAAGGCAACAGGCCGAGCGGATCCCCCACAATAAAAGGCACAACGCTCTGCACCACGCTGCTACCTTCTCTCTTGTAAGGGAATGCAAGAAACACCCTAGAGCGAGAGCCACCCAGTTTCCATACCCTAAGGGGGATGAAACTCGTGACAAGACGTTAAGGGATGCTAGTGCAAAGGTCAGGCAAGCGGCGGGTCCCCATTTCAACTTTATTGGTTAAAGCATGGGGTGTGTTTTAACTTCACTGGTTGTGGTGATGTATGGGCGTTGGTGTAATGGCTGTGGAAATCCTATATAATCTATACCTAAAATTGCTTGGGGGTCGACAGCTCGGACTTGACCTGCGTGTCAGGGGAGGTGCTGTCGGCCCCAGCTAGCTGGCTGAATAAAGACTTTGCTTGGATTTACATCTCCGTGCCTGTGTGGTTTGTTCTCTGGAGAAGCCCTGGAGTCCTGGACCCTAACATTTTGGGGGCTCGTCCGGGATCCGAGCGGCTTCCCGGAGAACAAAGGACGGCTGGAGGCAAGGTCTGATTGTCCAGACGGGGCAGTGTAATTCGAGGGTCGCCCCCTCGTGTCTGCATAAATCCAGTATAAAGCGGGAGTCGCCATCCCGTGTCTGGTCTCGGGTTAGTGATCCCGAGTGAGGAAGTCCGGGTTGGTAGTCCCGGCCCCCAGGTTAGCGACCCTGGGTGAAGCCCAGGTAACCAATCCTGGCCTTAGGGTCCGAGTGACTCGGCCTTAGGAAGGCAAGTCCGATCGGCAGGAACCTGGCCTCCAAAAGGTGGAAAAGATCGAGCTCGTCACCCTCTGGCAGTCCGAGTGGACGCCTTTCAGGAGAGTCACGAGAGTTTCTGAGGATCCTGAAAGTGGTGAGTGTGGTGCGCACCAGAGTGAGAGAAGGACCGGTCTGAGCGAGTGTGATCAGATGTGGTGTGTGTGTGTTTAGTGTTATCGTTGATTGTTATATTGTGTTTTGGTTTTGGTTTGTATTTCTTTCTGCGATTTTCATTTTAAGTTTCCCCTATTCTAAAGTTCTCCTGTTCTTTTCGTTCCTCCTTTCTGCCACTAAATCATTCCCCGCGGGCACGGGTCAGGCAACTAAGAGCCATTAGGGCGCCCGCCGTTAGAAGACTCCCGTGACAGGATAAGAGGGTCACAGCCGCGAATCCCAGATAAATTCGCGTCCCCCGCAGAAGAAAAACTGTGCAATGACAGGCACCCGTTCACAAGCACATACACCAGTCATCTTGTTTTAAGTGGCATCTCTATCCCTCGCCTTTGTCTTTCTCGTATTTTTCACTATGGGCCAGACTCAGGCTACTCCTAAAGGTCGGGCTCTCCCGGCATCGCGTGCCCCCCCCCACCCCGGAGGAATGACAAGCCAAGGATCGGAGGCTTGCCCTGGCCAGGTATTACTGTGTTTGTGTCCGTGTGTCTCTTGTCAAACCTGTAAGAATGTTCTGTGTTTAATCAGAAAGTGCCTTGCCAGATGGTGAGCACACCCAGTGTTTTTGTTCGCGAACAAGCCTGAAACCTGCATGAAGCCTGTGGGAGCTCCAATCTGTGTCTGGGTCGGCATTGACTTAGGTGGACGCGCTGGCAGGTCATCGGCCAAGGGTCTTAGGAGACGTCCCTTATCCCTGTCTGGAGGACGAGGTCCTCATCTGTGAGGAAAGTTGGCTGCCGCTCCAGTCTGACAGGCCCTCAACTCAGTTTCAGTTTTGCCTCCGTGGCCGCGGCAGATTCTTCTCTGTAGGCGCCTGTTTGTCGTTTGTCGGGTTTGTCTTAGTCTTGTTGACATAAGAAATGGGACAGACTCAGACGACCCCCTAAGTGTGGAAATGAAAATATCTTTCTACCTCCAGATAGTATTAATGAAATTGATTTAAAGACAAGCGCTTGTGAAAATTGGGCATTCTAAAACTTCCAGAAAATCTGATTAAAAAATGTTAAGCATTAATGCTAATTGGGTTTGCCTGAGGCGGGCATGTCCTTGTGGTTATCAGCTGCCAAAGTTTACTTAAAGTCATTTAAGTTGATGTTACCTGTTAAATATTTCAAGAAGATGCTTGAAGAAAAGCTTGACTTTGTCTAATGTTTAGTAAAAGTTTTCTAAGTAATCTGGCATGGTTGCTAAAAATAAGTAAACAAGTGTAGCAAATAAACATCTTAATAATAATACTATTAATGTATAATGGTATATATATCTGCAAACAGCCTGAGAATTTTTGTGGTAACCAAAATTTTTAAGGTTTGCTAAGTTATATAGACATATTTTGTGCCTAATGAGAAATTGTGTTGTAAAGCACATTTCCAAAAATGATTATATATATATGTTCATAGATGAAGAATGCTAGTGTGACAGTTTACGGTGGCCTGTTTTTCAGTGTTCACTGAAAGTTAAAGTATCAAATAATTTTAAGTTCTAATAAAAACTACTTAAATAAGGAAAACAGTTCTCTATGCTAAAGGATGTATGTTTTAATAAGAGAAAGTATAAAGAATGAAAACTCGTCTGCATGCTAAAGAATGTGTTTTTTTGATAAAAGAAAGTGGCTTTGTTCTAAAGTGCAGCTGTTTGTTTAGAGAGAGACGGAGAGACAAGAGACACAGAGAGAGAGCAGTGTGGTGCAGCAGCGTGGTGCCTTTTGTTGTGTCAGATCCGCTCAGCCTATTGCTTTGGGGGAAGGTCAGGATGTTTAGAGATAAGGCGAGATAAACTCAGTCAAGCCCCGGGCAAGCCCAGGCATAATTCTCACCGGTTTATGTGCTTGGGACCATGGGGCAAATGAAGAATAAATTACTGAATTCTTACAGATATAGTCGTGCTATGTGAAATTAAAGCGAGTGAGTCTTGATATCAAGTGCACAGCAAAATGAGAATTTTGTTTCCAGTTAAAAAAAAAAAAAAAACAGTTTTCTTTAACTGTTAGTCTGCTCTTAATGTTGAAAGATTGCAAAAAGTTCTCTAATTGTTTTATCAAAGCAGTTTCTCATGCTTAAAGTCTCAGTGAGTTGCCAGAATATTTTTTAAAAAATGAAATCTTAATATTAAAAAGACTAAAAGCTAAAGTTTGTTAACTGTGTATTAAATGCACTTAGTTAACAAACCAAAATTTATTCTTAAAAATTAAACTGTGTAGAATCTGGACAAGATTATGTTTCTCCCAGAAAAACAGGTTTCACTGTAAAGGTTTAGATGGACAAACGTGTGACCACTTTTGAGAAAGGTTATAATAGATTGTTTTGAGAACCACCAGGTCTTCTTGTTTAATTTATCTTTCAGGGAAGACCTGTAGACTTAAGCACTTTCTCTGCTTTTTTGTATCTGGTCTTGGACACTTCTGCTGAGTTATGTTCTTCTTATTTTCACTGTTTGTAAGCTATTGATTGAATATAATATTTAAACTATCCAAATATCCAGCATACATTTCCATGTCACCACAACCCACTATTGACGCCCCCAAGAATGCTTGGTTAAAAACTGACAGCAGCAGTCTCCCCTGCTGCCGCACCTTTTTAAGATACAAAAATATCAGAATTTCTTTATGTCAACTGTCTTACAGTAAGCTCTCATCAGATCTTTAACTATTGTCATTTGTAAGTCTTTTGCCATTTATAGTCACTGTTTTATTATTCCTGAACTAGTAAAGAACTAGATTTTGGCAGAACAGGTATTGGTTACATAAGATTAAGTGAACTAAAGAAGATAGTTTTGTGTCTTTTTGTTTCAAATGTTGCTGATAAAGTGTTTTAAGCTTGTTCTCTTAAGCTGTCAACAGTTTGGTAAATGACTATCTTTATAAGCAGAATTGAAACATCCTTCTCTCTACCTGATCCCTCCAGAGTTTAAAACTTTCAGTGACTATTTTTGTATTCCATGGCAGTATGTTTATTTGCACGAGTTCAATAAGAATCTGCTTTCCTTGTGAGAAGACTAGTTAAGAACACTGGTTATACTGCCAGAGCTGTGACTAGAATGTCATACCTGAGAGACATGTGCATGGACTCAGATGTAAACAACTTTAAGGAACTAAGATTGACTTTATAAAGCCAGCAAAGCCCCTTGGAAGAACTGGCCTGGTACCTTGCTTACAGAGTTCCCAGCAGCCTTACCAGGTGAGTAAAGAAGGTCACTTCCTGGCAGGTGCAGAGACCTCGAAAAGAGAGGAATTCATCCAAATCTACAGGTACTGCAGGCAAAGACTGATGGCAAGTCTAGCTTGGCTGTCTGGCCTCAAGAGGCCTTTAAAAGTTCAATCTGAAATTCCTTACAAAAAGTTCCAGCAAAGTATATTTAAAAGAGCCTGTGTAATCAATTGCTCTTCTTGCTGCACTTATGCAAATAATCAAGCCAGCTGTTAATTATTTTCTTAACCTGGTTACTTCTAATAAAAATGAGGGTGATTTTAGAGAAAAGTATTGTTTCAATAACGCAGCCTCCTTCCAGAATGGAAAACTCAACTCCAGATGTTGCTACATAACCTAATAACACAATTTGTTTTATCTCGCCTAGAAGCCACAAAACTGCAAAACCCAGAATAAAAGCGCCAGCCTTCTGAGGCCCTCTCAACTGACCAGTGATGGAGACCTAGCTGCACCCTTTACTGCGCCCCCTCTCAGCATGAAGCAGCCAGAGCGATCGTCGCCCCCTTTCCCTAGCAGCAGCTAGAGTCTCTGTCTGTAGAAGTGAGAATGAGACAGGAACCATAAGCTTAGACAGAATAAAGTGAGAGCCTCTGAAGAAAACAAGGCAAGATCTTTATTATGCTAATCATTTGTATAAGATTCACTTTAGCATGCTAAAAGGCTCAGGCCTGTGTGCTGTTTTTCTCCTTCAGATCTGACTAAGTAATTTTGCAAGCTGAGCAATTCAGACCCAGCTGTAGACGGCATAGTAAAAAGCAAGATTCTTTAGCAAATAGACAATGTCTCAGCCCACCTTAGAGGCTGGGCATGCAATCTTTTGATGTGCACCCGAACCAAAGCGCCAGTGTCCCAGAGAGAAATCAAAGAAAGAAATTATCTTTCGAAGCATATTGTGCCTTTCCCCTATTGCACTACCAAACAGATGACCTCTAATTTCATGATTGAAATAGTTACAAGAAAAAGGGGGGAATGTAAGGGAATGCAAGAAACACCTTAGAGCGAGAGCCACCCAGTTTCCATACCCTAAGGGGGATGAAACTCGTGGGGACGAAACTCGTGACAAGACGATAAGGGATGCTCGTGCAAAGGTCAGACAAGCGGCGGGTCCCCGTTTCAACTTTATTGGTTAAAGCATGGGGTGTGTTTTAACTTCATTGGTTGTGGTGATGTATGGGCGTTAGTGTAATGGCTGTGGAAATCCTATATAATCTACCTAAAGTTGCTTGGGGGTCGACAGCTCGGACTCGACCTGCGCGTCAGGGGAGGTGCTGTCGGCCCCAGCTAGCTGGCTGAATAAAGACTTTGCTTGGATTTACATCTCCGTGCCTGTGTGGTTTGTTCTCTGGAGAAGCCCCGGAGTCCTGGACCCTAACACTCTTTGTCTCTGTTTCTCTGTCCCCCTGCGCGCTCTCTCTCTCTCCCTCTCTCTCCCAGCTCTCTCTCTCTCTCTCCCCCCCACTCCCTCTGGAGCAGCCACTTTCTCTTCCAGATAATAAAATCTCTTGCGTGGGCCCGTGTCTCCTGAGTCGTCCTGGGTAAGGAGGGTCGTGGGGAGATACCCTTTTAGTCCTCGGTAGGATCTGAATAAACTCTTAAACATAGTCGTTGTGGGTAAAACTAACATTTCCAGAATATCTCTCCTGGCTTTAATGTATTTGCATATCCTCAGGGGTGGAGAGAAGTTCATCTCCTTGTCAATGGGTAATATTACCTAGGCAACCGAGGGCCTGTCTGAACCTGAGAGTTTAAGGGGAGGGGCTGGCTTGCCTGCTGCCTTCCTTCCGGAGCAGGGGAGAGAAATGGCACTGGGCTGCAGTTTGTAAGGAATAAATGGGTTTTAAACTTTATTTCTCCCTTTGACTGATTTCGGTTTTTAGAGGTATTTTGCCCCGGGATTTCCTTTACCCGGACTTAGACTCGTATTGATGTCAATCAGCACTAATTAACCGTCAAAAATTATAAATCGGGACATCGCACTTAAAACTCTAGAATTCTAAACTTTTTTAAGCAAAGTTGCAAGATTCAGGCAAACGTTTCTGCAGTTCTGAGAACCCCTTTGGCGGCCGCCGGCTCTCGCCCGAGGCCAGGTGCCGACTTCTGCTCTGGAGCCCACCCCCTTGCTGCGCCCTCAGCAAAGGCGGAACCTGCCCCGAGAGGGGCGACGACGTCACTTCCGTCCGTCCGCCCTCAGCAAAGATGGCACCTGGCCGGAAAAGGGCCGGAGGAGCGACTTCCGGTTGGGCGGTGCGCGGCAAGCGTAGCTTCCGGCGACGCTCCGAATGACGTAAGAGGGCGCCCTGCTAGTCTTGGGCGGATGACGGCGTGGGGTGCATGGAGGTCAGCGGCGGTGCTCCAGGCGCTGGCGGCGTAGGTCTTACAGCAGGGAGCAAGGAACTGTTGACAGAAGGGCGGGATCTGGAGGGGAGACCAGGCCAAAGCGCTGGGACGGCGGGGTTGCGGGGAGCGGTCCGAAGAGGGGGCCAGCGCGACCGGCGAGGGGGTCAGGAAGTGGGGCCGGTCCTTCTTTTCCGAGGCCCGCGTGCGCCCTTCGACGTTCCGCTGACCCCGAGTGCCCCGAGCCCTTCGGTTCCGGGCGGGTCGTCCTCCACGTCCGAGGGCCGCGCCCTGGGCTGGTGTTGGCCTGATGCCGCCGGGTGTTGTATCCTCGTGCTCCCTGATCGTAGGGTTGTCTGCGATCGGAAGCGTTTCCATGGCTTCCCGCTGGCCGGCCCAGCGGGTGGGGTGTTCCCTTTGCGCCAGGATCGAGTCCAGCCAAGCATTTACAGCCGCTTCTGGCTGCTTGTGCAAATAAAACGGGCCGGCTGTGCACCGAGCTCCCGGTAAGGGAAGCGCAGACGCGCCTTACTGGGGCAGGAGTGAGACCCCGGTCACGTGCCCTGCCCAGGCAGGTCGTTTGTGAGCGAGGCTGTCAAATTGTGCAAAGCTACTTAAACAGGATATGTAAGATTCCTGGGGAGGTGACGTTTTGTGTGGGCGTGGGAAGATGAATGGTGGTTTCCCGGGCCCTGGGGTAGGAAAGCTGGAGACAGGCCCTGCCTGGGAGGTATGGGGGTGTGAGGCAGGGAGGAGGAAGGGATAGAATGAGAGCAGTGATTCTGGACCCTATCGTGAAGCGCTTTGGTCAGTCTGGGAGTTGTGCTCTTAGGAGTCTGCCTCTCAAGTAGGTTGGTGATGTACCGAAGCCAGGTTTGAGAAGGCTCACTCGCACATGTATAAGCAATAGAGTACGTCCACTCAAACTGCGGGATCCTTATTATTTGTCCAGGGTTTTCTAGCAGCAGTCTGATTGGAAATATGCTATCTCTTTGGCTTTGTATGCTAGGGCACTCTTGAAGTATAGAAATGAGCCATGTCCAAACCTTATCTGCAGAAACTCCCCTTCAGGAGGTCGTGGGCCAGGCCTGGAGTGTGAATTGTTGAATCACTTTCCAGGTGATTTTGAAGCACAGGCAAGACTAAATAGCCTCCAACCAGAGCTGTAATGCTCCTGATTTTTTATATTTGGTTACGTTCTACAGTGCGACAAAACCCTGAGATTTTTGCTTCAGAAAGTGCTGTTCCTTGCGTGTGGGCAGTTCGCCCCTTACGGAGGGCAGCTGAGACTCCCTTTCCTTTGTCGCATTTTTCTCAATGTCTGTGAGTCAGGAGCTGTTCTTGCAGCACTCTCTCCTACCCTTTCCTCTTCAGGGCTTTGGGATCACCTGCTAGGAGTTACCTCCCTGTCAACCCGGACCGCCATGGCAGCTCACCTGGTGAGACGATGCTCATGGCTCCTGAGAGCGGCCACTCGGTTGGCCCCTGCCATGGCTCCGGCTGGCTGGCCAGGGCTGGCCAGGGCGGCCCATAGGACTCTGGCTTCTTCTGCCCCCTCTCCCAGTTCCCACTCGTCAGGTTCCTGGTCAGAGCTTCTGGAGAAGGAAGCGTTTACTCCCTTCGCAGAGAACCAGGAGGTGGACCAGCTCATTGAGAAGGCCACCGGGCCAGAGGAGCTCCTGAGGCTGCTCGGGAGTGGTCACTGCCTGCACCAGAACCGTGCGGCCCTCGTGCTCATCCGACTCTGCCGCCTACTGTCTGAGAAGCCCGAGCACAAAGCCACACTCACACAGGACGCCCGCCTTCAGCAGCTTCTCCATCTGATTAACAGTCAGGTTGGTTCTGGAGCATGCCCTGGAGTTTTGACAAGTAAAGGACAGCACAGGCAGTGCATGTGGCTGCCACTCTGGCCTCGTTGGCCCTGCACAAAGCAGTCCCTCTTTCTAGGTAGAGACAGGCCTGCTGTTCGCTCAGTCCCTCACCATCCTGTGGCGTTCGCTGTTGCCTAGGTTGCACAGTTGTGTCTCGTTCTCTCTGTCCTCACAGCAGTGGCTAGGTGAATGCTGTGCCCTTGTATGTAGCAAGAGTTCCACTCAGTCCCTCGGCTGCTTCCCCCTCACCCTGGCTGCTGCCCCACGGCATCTCGCTGACACCAGGCGTTCCTTTAAAGCTGGAGGAGGCACAGGGGAGCTGATGGAGACCTCAGAGACCTGAGTGGGCACGGCATGGCATCCCCCAGCCAGCAGACCCTCTGGGACAAGCTTGGGGAGGAGGGGCCTGCCTGTGGTCTCAGGGCAGAACTCAAGCTGGTTTCTGTGCGCTGAGAAAAGTTGGCCCTCATGTACTCCTGGTCTCCACTGAAGTGAAAGGCTGCTCCCCTGTTAGCATTTTTCACTCACCCTGTGTCCAGCTGTGGAGTCAGTTGACAAGTTTCAGGATATGTGGAAGGGTTGTGGAAGAGGTGTGCTAAATCTGTGTTTCAAACTGCCTGTTATGAAAGTGGTATAGTGGGTGTGGCAAATTGGCTTTTAATGGGATTGAGTCATTCAGGAAATACAGAATTCCCACTCAGTGAGGAAGATACCTTGTGGAGGGACTCTTTTAGTTAAATATGTATGTGCTGGGGCTACCATATGTATATATTGTTACCAAGAATATATAGCTCATAAAAATTAGGTCCCTTTTTATTTATTAATTCTAGTTATTTATTGACTTTTGTATACATAACTAAGCAATTTTACAGAACAAGATTGAACATTGTAACAAAATTATAAGCCACTAAGTGTGGGGAACAGTGTTTACCATGTAAGTGGTGACCAAGCTTTCTCATAAAAGGGTTCCCTACTGCCCGGCAAGTCACAAAAAAACAGGCTGGGTCTCTATGCTGAGATCAGATTCAGAGCTCCCCTGCTTCCTGCTCACCACACAGGTGACATCAGTGGCCCTGTGGTCCCATCTCACAGGTGAGGCCACTGACACTGATGAGCCGGTAGTGGGATTTGGGAGGCTCAGCACAGCACAAGCCATGTTCGAGTTCAGATGGCCTGACTGCAGCCCTGTGCCTGCTTACCACAGGCTGCCCTCCCTGAGGGGGACTGGCCAGAGGCCTTCTGCAGTGGTATTTCTCTGAGGCCTAGAAACGCCCTGCTGGGCAGAGAGGGCCGCCCTTGCTCAGGGACCAGCAGGAGGACAAGGAGGCTGGGCAGTGTAGTGCAGAGGGTGGGGCTGGCCTCAGGCGCCGGTGTGGGATCTGGGTCTCAGCCACCACATGGATTCGGAGAGGTGGCTCTGCAGCCTCCACACTGGCACCTGACTTGAGTGGCCAGAGGACTGTGTCTCCTGAGAGCTAAGCTAGTGGTGGTGGTGGCACAGGTGGCCAGCCAGCTGCTCATCCCTGGTGCCTGGGAGTTTGGGGTGGGCAGGACACAGTGGTACCAGGGTGTCTTCACCCATGTGTCAAAGGGCTCACCCTGGGACACTGGGTTGCTGGCTCTAGTCACTCCACTGTGTGTTTCCAGAGACCGTGTCATGGCTGCTTTTTGGGGGCGAAGGGTTGAGGGTTTATCAGACTTATTTTTCTGAGAAAGTTAGAGGGTCTTTAAAAAGTGACATTGTGATTGTCATTGCAAGCTAGAGAATGAGCTGTTTGGCAAAACTGACCTTCACCTTAGCAGCCCCTTGGCCTGAGTCGCCATCCAGTGGGTTCCTTCTGACTCAAGGTGTGGCGGTTGTATCCCTGCAGTGGGCTGCAGAGGAGAGGCAGCAGGGAGCAGTGCCCACTGTGCAATGGGGGTTTGTGTCAGGGAACCTGGTAGGAGTCTTGCCACCCAGGGCTGTGGCTTACAGGGAGGAGCACGTGGCTGCAGCTGATGGAGCAAATGGGGGTGTAGTGGAGGCTGGAGAGCCAGGCTCAGCGAACAGGTGAGGCACTGGCTGCAGGGGCACCATGGGAGCACATGCCCTGAAGTGACAGGTGGTGAACTGACGCTAGGGAGGTAGCTTCTGGCCCAAACCCTTGGCCTGCTCCCTGGTCACATGGGCAGGTTGAGTCCCAGGCGTGACCTTGCCTGTGTCCTCCCCATGCAGATATCCACAGTCTGGAACGGGACCCTTGTGAAGCTGCTCCGGAGCCTCTATGTGTTGTCGCTGCCCACAGCCTCCAGAACACTGCGGTCGGCAGAGCAGGAGGTCCGCTGGCGCCTCCGCAGGCTCAAGTACAAGCAGCTGGCCTTCCTGGTGGAATCTAGCGCCACCTACATGCAGGAGCAGGGCTCCCAGGAGCTGCTGGCAGAGCTGCTGGTGCACCTGGAGCGGCGCTGGGCGGAGATCGAAGATGGGCGCACAGTCGTGGCCATGATGATGAAGGCAGGCCACCTCTCGGAGTCGCTTATGAACCGCCTGGAGGACAAGGTCCGGGATTGAGCACAGGCTCCAGCCCTGGAGCTCAGCTTGTCTCCTGGGGAGGGCCACGGGACAAGAGCCCCAGCATTTCTGTCCAGAGTCCAGGGTTGGCACTAGGGGAACCACTGGTTCCTGGGGGGCATGGAGAGCCTGAACTCCCCTCCTTTATCTTCCTCCAAAATGGCCCAGGTGCACAGCGAGGAGTGGGGAGGCCCATCGTGGCTTGGCTTCTGGTGAGCGTGTCCCAGCGCCATTGTGCCCCCAGCTCTGCAGTCAAGTCAAATTCAGCCCCATTCTGTGGTGGCCGGGGCTGGCCCAGATGGCTGCCACAGTGAGCTCCACAGCCCATGGGCCCCAGGTCCCCTGCCCTGGGACCTGGGGATAAGTTCGGCTGCAGACATGGTGGCCCCAGACAGGGTCTCACGGGTGGCGCAGAGCAGGCCCTGCATACACGGGCCTGTGTTTAGTCAGCTCAGGCCCAGTTGCTGTCTCACAGGGGCTGCACTGCATGGGACCCCTGGCCCTTGGGCCGTCAAGCTGACCCCTGCCGGCTGTGGTTGACAGTGCCTGGAGCTGGTGGAGCAGTTTGGCCCTGATGAACTGCGGAAGGTGTTGGTGACACTGGCAGCTCAGAACCGACGGTCGGTGCCCGTGCTACGGGCCATCTCATACCACTTGGTCCAGAAGCCCTTCCTCCTGACAAAAAGCATCCTTCTGGACCTGGCCTATGCCTACGGTGAGCCTTCTGCACAAGGAGTGTTAGGGAGGAGGGCTCCGGCCGCAGCTGTGTCAAATTCAGTGCCTGCCCCCACCATGCCAGGCACTGGCCGAAAAGGCTGCCATAGAAACACTGTGACTCATGGGCTCTGAGCCTCTCTCTCTGGGCCTCAGGGATACATCTGGTTACAGACACCAAGCTCCTGAACCTCCGTGCCCAGCTTGGGTGGTCGGGAGGGCCTTGGGGTGGCCTGTGACCCTCACCAGGTAAATTCTGGTCTGCTCTGTCCTGAAGGTAAACTTGGCTTTCACCAGACCCAGGTGTTCCAGCGCCTGGCTGCCGACCTGCTCCCGTACATGCCCAGCCTGACATCCAGCGAGGTGGCCCACTGCACCAAGTCCTTTGCCTTCCTCAAGTGGCTCAACCTGCCCTTGTTTGAGGCTTTTACTCAGGTAGCTGGGACCTGGGGCTGGGCTGGGGCTGTCATGCCTGATTCCCACCTCTAGCGCCTGCTTCCTGGTCATTTCATCGGGGAACCATGACTGGCCTGGAAATGCTCCCTGGTGGATGTGGGATCTCTCTTCTTACTTAGAATTTTACTCAGTGGTGAAAGAAAACGCAGAAAGTGGTTTCCTACAGTTTCCCCAAAGCATGTAGGCATTTCCATCCACCTTGGGTAAGGAGCCTTGCAGGCAGTGAGCTGAGAGTCTGCCTTCAGCCACCCCAAGTTGGATTTGTGGAGAGAGACTGTGCGTGCTCTCATGCACATGGGCACCTGTAGGAAACTGCATTTACTTGCTAAAGAGTTTTGAAAGCCACCATCAGTCAGTTTCCAGGGTCTTGGCTTCTGGGTAATCTCTGTCGGGTGAAGAGGGTCTGGCCCAGGCGGGTGGTTCCTGGCCCTGAGGGCAGGTCTACATGGGGCACTGGCCAGTTCTCATCCTGCCCTTCTGTCTCATGCCACTCAGCATGTCCTGAGCCGAGCCCAGAGTATCACTGTGCCACACCTGTGCAACATGCTTCTGGCTTTTGCCCGTGTGAACTTCCGTCCAGGACAAGACCAGTTCTTCAGTCTGGTATGGTCTTCCTGCCCCTCACCCTCCCTGCTGGCCTCTGCTGGGCCCTCCAGGGAGCGTCTCAGGGTTGGGGTGTGGGTAGAGGCCAAATTTGTGCAGAGGAGCCCTAGGTGGAGAGGCAGAAGGCAGGGCCTGGTGTGGGGCAGCCATCTAGAGCCAGGAGTCCCAGGGATGGTCTGGGGACAGCACCCGTGAAATCCCAGCATGCCAGCTCTGTGGCTAAGAACAGCTGTGAGTCAGGAGGGCGTCAGCCAGCTTACCACGATGAGGCCTGGGAGACCCTGGTCTCACTTCCTAACTTTCCCTTAGCACCCTGCCAAGGCTCAGACACCTTGCTGCTCAGCCTCAGGTGTCAGCAGGACAAGGGGTCCCTGCCGGGCTGACAGCATCCTGTGTGTGGCCCAGGCTTGCTCCTGGGTCCCTGTAGTATGGCGCCCTGCACTGCAGCTCCTGTCCTGGGGCCACTCAGGATGGGGCTGGAGACGTGCCACAGGCCCTGCCTGTGAGCCCCTGCTACCCTCCCACCCCAAGTGCCCCACACCAGACCAAGAGTGCCTCAGCTGGGGTTGCCCCATGAACCCAGGGCCTCAGTGTGGCCAGGCCCTGAGGCTGCCGCTGAGCTTCCTGCTGCCCTGCCCTCCCTCAGGTGCACAAGAAGCTGGGGGCGGAGCTGGAGGGCCTGGACCTGGTGCTGCAGGTGGACGTCGTGTGGGCTCTGTGCGTCCTGCAGCAGGTGCGGGACGTGGAGCTGCATGCCGTGCTCCGCCCTGAGTTTCAAGCCCAGTTTCTCGGTGAGCCCCTCGGTGACACAGCCAGCAACTCGGCCCTTCACCAGGTCCCTGTGCCGTCCAGCCCCTCACTCCACCTTCTCCCTCAGGCAGTGGGTCACCAAAAGACCAGAGCACTTTCCAGAAGCTGGTCCATATCAGCGCCACCGCCCAGCTGGAACACCCGGAGTACACAGGCCCCCTTTTGCCAGCCTCTGCCCTGGTGCCCCTGCTCCCGGCCCTGGACGGGAAGGTGACCCCCCTGCAGAAGGATCTGCAGGGGGCACTGAGGGGGTTGCTGGGGACCGCCGACAGGGGCAGCTTCACTGTGGCCACACAGTATGGCTGGGTTCTGGGTGAGTGCCAGTGTTACCCTTGCCCCTTCCACAGAAAGGGCTCTCCTCTCTCCCTGACAGTCCTGACGCGTCTGTCCTGCCCCTCTCCAGACGCTGAGGTGCTGCTGGACGCCGATGGCCAGTTCCTGCCCCTGAGGGACTTCATGGCTCCTCACCTGGTCCTGCCCTGCGGGAGCCAGCCTCTACCCACGGGAGCCAAGCGGTAGGCCAGGCAGCCCCTCCAATCCGCCCTTGTGCTGCTCCTCTGCCTCCGCCCTCAGCACTCAGGCCCCTCTCCTGCCAGGCTGGCCTTCCTGCGCTGGGAGTTCCCCAACTTCAACAGCCGCAGCAAAGACCTGCTGGGGCGCTTCGCGCTGGCCCGGCGCCATCTGCTGGCCGCTGGCTTCCTGCTCGTGGACGTGAGTACCTGTCTGGTGGCAGAGGCAGCACCAGGGGAAGCCCGTTGTCCAGCTGCTCAGCCCTCCAGGAGTAGGTGGGGCAGCTGCCAACACTCCTACCCCAGCTCTGAAGGCCGGCTGTGTTGAGGTCCCCCTCAGCACAAAAAGGGGATGTTTTGAGGGATGGCATGCTGTCCGAGGCCACACGGCTTGTCAGCATCAGGGCCCAGCAAGCAGGGTGGGGGGTGCAGCCTGTACACTGCAGTGACCCCGGGGCTTTGCCCAGGACCTCTGCCACCACCTCCTATCATCCTGTTTGGGGGCCACGTGGGGTCTTTCTTGTTGAGTTTTCTTCTTTGGGTTTCGTTTTTCTAACAACTCTTTAAAAATATGTCGTTCCCAAGTCGCATGTCCATTCAGACCCCCTGCCTGGGATCTCGGGCCCTGCACCTCAGCCCTACCAGAGCCAGGTATCCCCCCCACCCTCACTCCTGCAGCAGAGCAGGGCTCCCTGCCCCCACTGACTGCTCTCCAACACCCCCTCAGGTGCCCTACTATGAGTGGCTCGAACTCAAGTCTGAATGGCAGAAAGGTGCCTACCTCAAAGACAAAATGCGGAAAGCAGTGGCGGAGCAGCTGGCCAAGTGACCTCTCCCAGTGCATGGCTGGGCCCCCAAGGCCTGCATGGGTACCAGGCAGGCAGGAGGTGGCCCTGGACAGGCCTTGGAGACAGGAGGCAGGAGCTGCCCGCCTCTTCAGGTAGCAGGCCACCCTCTCAGGGGTAATAAATCTTGCTGTTTGGTGTCCAACACCACAAGTGTCCTGGGTTTTGTCACAACACCCGGCGTCCCCCCATGAGTGCTGCCTGCATTCCCTCTACCCAGAGGCAAGGAGTCTCCAGGAGGGAGGTCTGGCTGGCTTGCGTGCTGGCCCAGTTGCTCCGTCTATCCGTTGGTGCCACCTTCCCACCTGTGGGGGAGCCTCACATAAGCACACCAGCCTGCTGCTTGGGCCTGCTGACACACAGATGGTGCTAGGGTTCTGAGCCAGGGCAGGGCCCCTGGATGGCCAGTTGGGTTCTGCCCACAGCCGTCTGGGAAGTTCCCTCCCACCAAGGTCACCAGTGAGGGGGCTCTGAGGGCCTCTGCCAGCAAGTGTCACAGGCTCGGTGCATGGGAGCACTGGCTCAAGTAAGGGGGACCGTCACTGCTGTGGCAGGGTCGAGGGTCCCGACAAATAGCAGCGCTGCAGATGGGCCGAAACACCTTCCCCATGGCATGGAATGCATGGCCTTGTCACTCACAGGGTAGCGGGTCAGACCAGGACACCAGGCCCAGGTAGGATTGGAGCCTGCTTGATGCTCAGCCACAGAGCCTACGTGAGAGATTTCCATGCGGTTGTAAGAAACGATAGTTGGTCCTTGAATAGCATGGGTTTGAACTATATAGGTCCATTTACAGACTTTTTTTGAATAAATGTTTTGGAAAATTTTTTAGAGATTGGTGGCAGTTTGGGGCAGTATTTTTCTCCAGCTTTACTATAAAAATACAGTATTAACAATACAACATACAAAATAGGTTTTGACCAACTATTACTGGTGAGGCCTCTGGTCAGTAGTAGCTATTAGTAAAGTTTTGGGGGAGTCAAAAATTATATGCATATTTTTGACTCGGGGTTAGCACCCCAAGCCCTGCTTCGTCCAAGGGTCAGCTGTATGCAGTGGGCCCCCGCCCCACCGTGCCCTCTACTGGCTGCCCTGTTGCTGACACAACATCACGTGGTGAACACCAACAGGCGTGAGCCACTGCAAGGACCCTCATGTAGCCATCTGTTCTCAGGCCTCCCACTTGGTCTCAGCCACCAACCTATTCTCCATTTCTGCTTGGTTACTTGGAGAATGCTCTGGAGAAGAGTCCTACGGTCTGACCACTGAGATTTGGCTTCCACCTGGTGGTTCAGAAGTCACCCAGGCCGTGTGCACCTGTAGCCCCTGTGGCTGCTGGACTGGCTCATCCCTGAGTGCAGTGTGCACACAAGCCCAAGTTCCCATCTCTCTGGGACAAATGCCTGGGAGTGAAGTACATGCCAAGTTTAAGAAACTGCCAAACTTGTGCAGAGTCCCTGCCTACCCCGGGTCCCACCAGCAGTGCCTGAGGGGAGTTGGTGCTGCCTGCTCACACCCCACAGCCTCTGTACCAGCACCTGGGACAGATGCAGGGAGACCATTTGCATTTCCCTAGTGGCTACCGATGTGGGACGCTTGCACACCTTTAGTCCCCCTGGTGTTCTGAAGCTGTGCCTTTGGGTTTCAGTCACGGTGACTGACGGTGCTTGCTGTAGACTTACTGTCCATTCACATCATCTTTCAAGAAATACCTATTCAGATACTTTGTACAGGTATGGATTAGGTTGTCTTACTGAGTTGTGAGACTTCCTTGTTTGCAAAATAAGCCCTTTATCAGAGAGACAGTTTGCAAACATTTTCTCCCAGTGTGTGAGTTGTATTTTCACTCTCTTGATGCTATCCTTTGACGCACAGAAATTTTGAATTTTGGTGAAGTCCAGTGTATCTTTTTTCTGTTTTTTGCTCATACTTTTGGTGTCATATCTTAGAATCCTTGGTGAAACAAAGTAGTGAAGATTTTCGCCTGTGTTTTCTTCTAAGAATTTAAAAGTTTTCCTGTTCCATTTTTATCTTTCATCCATTTTGAGTAAATTATCATTGGTGTGAAGAGAAAAATGTTTTTTTTTTGACTCTCCAGCTGTCCCAGCACCATAATTGAAAAGACAATTCTTTCCCCATTGTATGATCTTGGCACCCTTACCAAAAATCATTTGGCCAGAGATGTATGGGTTCATTTCTGGGCTCTTAGTAGCACACCATCATTGCTTTGTTGTATGTTTTGAAATTGGAAAGTGTGGGTGTTCCTATTTCATTCTTTGTCAAGATTGTTTTGTATCTATCTTGAATCTGAGTTCATTTTGCTGAGGTAATTTTGTCAGCCCTAATTATTTTTGCTCCTTTTGGGATTCTGCCTTTGACTTCCAGCATTTTTATATGTCTGGGTATGTTTGTGTATAGCTTCCTTGCAGTTCATTGAGCTTCCTGAATGTACACGTTACCCAGTAGACTTGGGGCGTTTCCAGCCATGACTCCTTGAGTCTCCTCTTCCAGCTCTCCTGCTTCTGGGGTTCCCCTGTGTGTCGAGGCTCTCAGCAGTGCCCCGCGGTTCCCAGCAGCTCTGTCCCTTCTCTCTCTGTTCCTCAGCTTGCATGATCTCCTGTGCTCCCCCTTCAAGTTCACTGATTTTTCTGCCAGTTCAGATCTGTTCATTCCCTCCGGTGAGCTTCATGATTGCTGCTCATTCTTGATAATCTGATATGACTGTCATTTTTCACTCCTTACTGCCTTCCTTGTGCTGTCCTTTAGCTCTGTGAACATATTTGTGATGGCTACTTTGGAGCCTCTCTCTGTTGAGGATGGCAGCTGGTGGCATCCAGCAACCCTCCGTTGCTGGTGTAGGGGGCATGCTTTCCAGTTTACTTTGTGCCTGATCATTTCTGTTGGAAATTGGATACTTTGGATAAAAAATTCCAGGCACTGTCCAACCCCCTCTCTTTAGGGCTTCTTACTGTTACTTGTTTGTTGTTCAGTGACTGGCTGGATGACTTTGGGGGTCTCTCTCTTCTACTGAAGGTTCAGCCCCTCATGGTCCTCAGAGGTGCCTGGGGATGCCCACAGTCACCCCAGCCTGTGGTCCTGGGTGTATCTTCGTTGGATCCACGAATCTCCTCCCAAATGTCTTTCACCACCAACTGCACTATGCTGAGAGCACCCTTAGGCTTAAACTTCCAAAGCTCTGTGGCAAGTGAAGTCAGTCCCTAAAGGAAGAGGTCAGGAGCTATGTTTTACAGTCATGCAAGCTGCTGAGAGACCCCCCACTCTAGGAGCTGAGCACTTGGTTAGGGGTGGGCAGCAGCCTCACCTGGCATGGACCTACCACCTCATGAGCTGGGAGAGGGCCTGTCCGGGCCCCAGTATTCTCAGCATGCCATGCCCAAGATATACCCTCCCTATAGGTGGGGCAACACAGAGGAAGGGCACCCCACCTCTTGGCACACTTGCCTGGGCCTCAGCCTCAGCCTAAATAATGCTGACGTCCCTGCACGAGCAGGGCAGGGGTGAGGGGCCTCTTGGCCACACAGTCGGGAGTGGATTCTCTGCCTGGTTCAGCAGGGAGGGAGGAGGCATGGAGTGGCCTTGGCTCAGATGCTACAGATAGCTCTCTTAATGTGCATAGGTTTTCTTGAATAGCTGCTTTGTCACTTCTTGGCACTTCAAGACCATTTCCAGATGCTTTAAATGTTTGCTTTGTAATTGTATAATTGTAACCAGTTTCTTGGGGCTGGTCAGTGGTGCTCCTGAGGCTCTTTTTCTGGGCCTTTGTTGCTTTCTCTGCCTTATTGTGGGGTTAGAACTTCCTGGGCTGGCCACCTAATGCCGACAGACACACCCAGCCTCGTCCCCATCTGGGAAGGTACTCAGTCTTTCACTGCCACAGACAAGTTCAGGTCATCAAACTGATTTTAGCTAGCAGTTTTTTTTTTTTTTTGGTATCGTTAATGTACAGTTACTTGAACAACGTTATGGTTACTAGACTCCCCCTATTATCAAGTTCCCACCACATACCCCATGACAGTCACTGTCCATCAGCGTAGTAACATGCTATAGAATCATTACTTGTCTTCTCTGTTATACTGCCTTCCCCGTGTCCACCCACCCCACTACATTATGTGTGTTATTCGTGATGCCCCTTTTCCCCCTTTATCCCTCCCTTACCACCCATTCTCCCCAGTCCCTTTCCCATGGGTAACTGTTAGTCAATTCTTGGATTCTGTGATTCTGCTGCTGTTTTGTTCCTTCAGTTTTTGCTTTGTTCTTATACTCCACAGATGAGTGAAATCATTTGATACTTGCCTTTCTCTGCCTGGCTTATTTCACTGAGCATAATACCTTCTAGCTCCATCCATGTTGTTGCAAATGGTAGGATTTGTTTTCTTCTTCTGGCCGAATATTCCATTGTGTATATGTACCACCTCTTCTTTATCCATTCATCTACTGATGGACACTTAGGTTGCTTCCATTTCCTGGCCATTGTAAACAGTGCTGTGATAAACATAGGGGTGCATATGTCTTTTTCAAACTGGGCTGCTGCATTCTTAGGGTAAATTCCTAGAAGTGGAATTCCTGGGTCAAATGGTATTTCTATTTTTAGTTTTTTGAGGAACCTCCATACTGCTTTCCACAAGGGTTGAACTAGTTAATATTCCCACCAGCTGTGCAGGAGGGTTGCCCTTTCTCCACAACCTCGCCAACATTTGCTCTGTCTTTTGAATGTTGGCCATCCTAACTGGTGTGAGGTGATATCTCATTGTGGTTTTAATTTTCATTTCTCTTACGATTAGTGATGTGGAACATCTTTTTATGTGCCTGTTGGCCATCTGAATTTCTTCTATGGAGAAGTGTCTGTTCCAGCTCCTCTCCCCATTTTTTAATTGGCTTGTTTGCTTTTTGTTAAGGTGATTGAGCTCTTTATATAATTTGGATGTCAACCCTTTATCAGATATGTCATTTAAGAATATGTTCTTCCATACTGTAGGATGCCTTTTTGTTCTACTGATGGTATCCTTTGTTGTACAGAAGATTTTTAGTTTGGTATAGTCCCACTTGTTCATTTTTGCTTTTGTTTCCCTTTCCCAGGGAGATATGTTCATGAAGAAGTTCCTCATGTTTATGTCCAAGAGATTTTTGCCTATGTTTTTTCCTAAGAGTTTTATGGTTTCATGACTTACATTCAGATCTTTGATCCATTTTGAGTTTACTTTTGTGTATGGGGTTAGGTATTAATCCAGTTTCATTCTCTTACATGTAGCTGTCCAGTTTTGCCAACACCAGCTATTGAAGAGGCTGTCATTTATTGCATATTGACCATATATGCTTGGGTTTATATTTGGGCTTCCTAGTCTCTTCCATTGGTCTATGGGTCTGTTCTTGTGCCAGTACCAAGTTGTCTTGATTACTGTTGCTTTGTAATAGAGCTTGAAGTCAGGGAGCATAATCCCCCCACCCCCCCACTTTATTTGTCCTCAGGATTGCTTTGGCTATTCAGGGTCTTTTGTTGTTCTATATGAATTTTAGAACTATTTGTTCCAGTTCGTTGAAGAATGCTGTTCGGATTTTGATAGGGATTGCATTGAATCTGTAGATTGCTTTAGGCAGTATGGCCGTTTTGACAATATTAATTCTTCCTAGCCAGGAGCATGGGATGTGTTTCCATTTATTGGTTTCTTCTTTAATTTCTCTTAAGAGTGTCTTGTTTTCAGGGTATAGGTCTTTCACATCCTTTGTTAGGTTTATTCCTAGGTATTTTTTTCTTTTTGATGCAATTGTGAATGGAATTGTTTTCCTGATTTCTCTTTCTGCTAGTTCATCATTAGTGTATAGGAATGCAACAGATTTCTGTGTATTAATTTTGTTTCCCACAACTTTGCTGAATTCAGATATTAGATCTAGTAGTTTTGGAGTGGATTCTTCATGGTGTTTTATGTACAATATCATGTCATCTGTAAACAGGGACAGTTTGACTTCTTCCTTGCCAATCTGGATTCCTTGTCTTTCTTTGTTTTGTCTGATTGCCGTGGCTAGGACCTCCAGTAATATGTTGAATAACAGTGGGGAGAGTGGGCATCCTTGTCTTGTTCCCAATCTTAAAGGAAAAGCTTTCAGCTTCTTGCTGTTAAGTGTAATGTTGGCCTTGGGTTTGTCATATATGGGCCTTTATTATGTTGAGGTACTTGCCCTTTATACCCACTTTGTGAGAGTTTTTATCATGAATGGATGTTGAATTTTGTCGAATGCTTTTTCAGCATCTATGGAGATGATCATGTGGTTTTTGTCCTTCTTTTTATTGATGTAGTGGATGATATTGATGGTTTTTTTAATGTTGTACCATCCTTGCACTCCTGGGATGAATCCCGCTTGACCATGATGGATGATCTTTTTGATGTATTTTTGAATTTGGTTTGCTAATATTTTGTTGAGTGTTTTTTTTTGCTATTAGTAGTGTACAATTATATGAGCTATATTATGGTTACTAGACTCCTCTTATTATCAAGTCCCCACCAAATACCCCATGACAGTCACTGTTCATCAGCATAGTAAGATGCTGTAGAATCACTACTTATCTTCTCTGTGTTATACTGCCTTCCCCATATCCCCCCCACTTCATTATGTATGCTAGTCATAATACCCCTTTTTCCCCCTTATCCCTCCATTAGAACCCAACTTCCCCAGTTCGTTTCCCTTTGGAACTGTTAGTCCATTCTTGGGTTCTGTGAGTCTGCTGTTTTCTTCCTTTAGTTTTTTCTTTATTCTCCCCACAGATGAGTGAAATCATTTGTTACTTGTCTTTCTCCATCTGGCTTATTTCACTGAGCATAATACCCTCTAGCTCCATCCATGTTGTTGCAAATGGTAGGATTTTTCTTCTTCTTATGGCTGAATGATATTCCATTGCGTATATGTACCACATCTTCTTTATCCATCTACTGCTGGACACTTAGGTTGCTTCCATTTCTTGCCTATTGTAAATAGTGCTAGAATAAACATAGGGTTGCATCTGTCTTTTCCAAACTGCGCTGCTGCATTCTTAGGGTAAATTCCTAGAAGTGGAATTCCTGGGTCAAATGGTATTTCTATTTTTAGTTTTTTGAGGAACCTTCATACTGCTTTCCACAACGGTTGAACTTGTTTACATCCCACCAGCAGTGTAGGAGGATTCCTCTTTCTCTACATGCTCGCCAAATTTGCTGCTGTTTGTCTGTTGGATGTTGGCCATCCTTACTGGTGTGAGGTGATATCTCATTGTAGTTTTAATTTGCATTTCTCTTATAATTAGCGATGTGGAGCATCTTTTCATGTGCCTGTTGGCCATCTGAATTTCTTCTTTGGAGAAGTGTCTGTTCCAGCTCTTCTGCCCATTTTTTAATTAGCTTATTTGCTTTTTGTTTGTTCAGGTGCATGAGCTCTTTATATAATTTGGATGTCAAACCGTTATCGGATACGTCATTTATGAGTATATTCTCCCATACTGTAGGATGTCTTTTTGTTCTATTGATGGTGTCCTTTGCTGTACAGAAGCTTTTCAGTTTGATATAATCCCACCTTGTTCATTTTTGCTTTTGTTTCACTTGCACAGAGAGATATGTTCATGAAGAAGTTGCTCATATGTATGTCCAACAGATTTTTGCCTATATTTTTTTCTAAGAGTTTTATGGTTTCATGACTTACTTTCAGGTCTTTGATCCATGTCGAATTTACTTTTGTGTATGGGGTTAGACAATGATCCAGTTTCATTCTCTTACATGTAGCTGTGCAGTTTTGCCAACACCAGCTGTTGAAGAGGCTGTCTTTTCCCCCATTGTATATCCATGGCTCCTTTATTGCATATTAATTGACCATATATGCTTGAGTTTATATCTGGGCTTTCTAGTCTATTCCATTGGTCTATGGGTCTGCTCTTGTGCTGTTATGGAAAATACTGGAAAGCCTGGACTGGATCACTGATGGAAGAACCAAGTGGCACTTGGAGGTCTTGGAGTGTTGAGATTTTATTTCACATCATCGGGCTCAGAGGGGAGTAATCTCTGAAGGTCTGAGCCCTGAACACAAGGAAGGGGAGCAATTTATATTATTTCTCTATGTGGCATTTCCGCATGCTCAGGGCAAAAGAGGAGCCCGGACGAGGGGAGGAGGGAGCTGGGAGGGCTTTGCCAACTGAAGGAAAAAAGTGGTTTGCTGACCTGGACGGCTGTGTTGGATATTTTCCTTATCACTCCCACCTCTGATGCCCGTTTAAACACTTCATTTTAGGGGGCATCGTCTTTTTGGTTTATGATGGTTATAATGGCTTGTATTTATACTTTTAATTGCTTTGAGCTAGGGCTTTTTTCCTTGGGACTTTTTCTTTGAAGACCTGAGTACTTTGTGAAGAACACAAATTATTATGTTTTTATGCATTATAGGTTGCAATGAGTCCTTCAGACTCTTAATAAGTCTGTGCTTAACAAAAATACTCAGTTTTTTCAGTCCTTATTTATTTTTATGCAGCTGAGCATTACACTCAGGCTGGTTTATCTGAGTGTGAGAGGACGGGTGCTAAAGGTGTAGGGCCGCTGAGGGCAGCTCCCTTGGGTAAGGACCATGCACTTTATAACTTTTGTAGTTAAACATTATAGAAAGGTAGTTTGGAAATGCAGGCTGAGACTTGAGTTCAGCTAGGAGAGACAGGTAAGCATAGCAAAACAACTTAAGGATTACCCAATAGACAATAAAAAGGACAACTTTTTGAGGAAAATTTAGTCACAGGGGCCAGCAGCAGAGAGTTTAATGCCCAGGATGAGAGATTCCATTCCGGCGAGGGCCAGGATCCACGGTGTGCAGGTGTTCATTAGTCAAGAGGGTAATCGTCAGATGCAGAGGTGGAGAGGATCTGGAGGTCTAGCTGGGCTTTCTACTGATGTATTTCTTTGTCTGGAGTATGGGCTCTTCTCACTCTGGAATGATGGACCCATGGAGTGATGCCTGTAACTTTGAGGGCAGTAGTAGTAGTTAGAACAACAATGTGGGGCCCAGTCTATTGAGGTTTGAGGGGATCTCCTTTTCAATTTTTGACCCAGACTGAGTCCCCAGCCTGGAAGGAATGTACTGGGGTTCCTAAGGAGATTGGGGCTCTTTCTATGGTATATTGCTGCAGCTTATTTAGGGTGGCTCTTAAGGCTTGGAGCTCTTCTCTTACTCTCTTATCTCCTATCTGGTGTAGGTTCCCTGGAAGGCTTCCTAGACATGGGGGAGGGTGTCCATACACTAATTCAAAAGGGGAAAAGTCTTGAGTCCCAGGTGTGCAGCAATCATGCAGGAAAGCCAGGTGCAGTGAGTCTGGCCACGGGAGGCCAATTTATTGGCAAAACTTAGTTAGGGTTCCTTTGAGGGTGTGATTTGTTCACTCCACTTTCCCTGAACTTTGTGGCCTATATACAGTGTGGAGTTCCCACATAATGTTGAGAGATTTAGTTAAAATCTGTACTGCATCTGCTACAAAGGCAGGTTAGTACTGCTTTTTGAGGAGGGCTTCTAGTGCAGTTTTTTTTAGGTGGGTGAGCTGATGGTATTTGCTGACTAGATGCCTTCTGGTTACAGTTGGGACAAAGATGTGTCTGTCAGGCAGCAGCCATCATTTTTTTTTTTTTTTAAGTTAGGGTGGCTCCTTCAGCCATGGCCCAGTCTTTCTCTTTTTCAGTGTACTTGGGTGGAGGGGCCTCCACTGGGGGCGTTAGGGCCATGGTGAAGGAAGGAGCTTTATCTGTTTTTATTGGCTGCTGTTTTAGCTGCCTTATCTGCCAGCTGGTTCCCCTGTGTTGTAGGGTTGTTTTCTTTTTGGTGTTCTTTGCAATGCAGAATTGCTATTTTTCTGGGAGCCAGACAGCCTTGAGGAGTTTTAGTATTGTGCCAGCTGAGAGCTGGAGAGGAATCGGAGTCCCTGTGTGTTTAAGAGGTACACAACAGTATGGGGGACCTTGACATTTATTTTTTTGTCTCAGAGTAAGTTTATCTGCTTTTTTTAATGAATAGAACTGTGGCTGCCAGCGTCCTGAGGCAGGGTGGCCATCCTGCCTCAATCAGGTTTAGTGTTTTTTTTTTTCTGACAGGTATGCAACCGGCCAATGCCCGGGCCTAACAGTTTATGTGAGAACTTCAAGGGCTACTTTTTTTTCATGTATGAAGAGACTAAAGGGCTTTTTTCTATCTGGCAGGCCTAGGGCTGGTCCCTATTCTGAAGCAGCCTTTATTTCCAT
Source organism: Manis pentadactyla (assembly GCF_030020395.1). NCBI lineage: Eukaryota > Metazoa > Chordata > Mammalia > Pholidota > Manidae > Manis > Manis pentadactyla. The sequence goes on along the minus strand of NC_080025.1, from coordinate 39,645,288 downwards.
GAAGGTGGCTCTTGCTTCCTCTGTCCAGACAGGGGGTTCTCGGTATGGCACCCCCAGGAGGTTGTAGAGGGGTTTTGCCATTGCCAAGAATCCGGGAATCCAGATTTTGCAGAACGCGGTGGCCCCCAGGAACTCTCGTATGCCTTTCTTCATCTGGAGCTGGGTAAGGAGATAATGACCTTTTCCTCTCTGGCCCCAGTGCCCTTTCTCCCTGGGTGAGGAGGAAGCCCAAGTACCAGACTTGCTGCTGGCACATTTGTGCTCTTCTTTATCCTGAGTCTGACAGGAGTTGCAGGAGGGCTTTTGTGCCTTTTGCACAATTTTCCTGGGTGTCACTGGCAAGGAGGAGGTCATCTATGTACTGCAGGAGGGTGCAGCGCATGGCTTCCCTTGGAAAGCTGGCAAGGTCTGCGGCCAATGCCTCTCCAAAGAGAGTGGGTGAGTTCTTGAACTCTTGTGGAAGCCACAACCACGTTGACTGCATCTGCCGTCCTGTATCCAGTTCAGTTCAGTCGAAGACAAGTAAGAGCTGGCTTTGGGGGGCCAGCCAGAGGCAGAAAAAGGCATCTTTTAAGTTTAGGCAAGTGAACCATTTGGCAGACCCTGGGATATGGCTGAGGAGGGTGTACGGGTTTGGGACCACAGGGTGTAAAGAGACAGTCACTCGATTAATGGCTCGCAGGTCTTGAACAGGCTGGTGCCCTCCTCCTGGCTTTTTGACTGGTAGAAACAGGGTGTTCCAGGGCGACTGACTCTCAGTTAGAATGCCCGCCTCTCTGAGTCTGATCAGTGTTCCTGGATGCCTGCTCTCACCTCTGGTGAGAGGGGGTACTGCCGCTGTCTCTGTGGCTGGGTCCCCAGTGTGAATTCTGCAATGACAGGGGCTGAGTTATGAGCAAGTCCAGGTGGGTTGTCTCTGTTTTTATTTGATCGTTGACCCATTGATTATTTAGGAGCATGTTATTAAACTTCCATGTGTTTGTGGGCTTTTTCATTTTCTTTGTGTAATTTATTTATAGTTTCATACCTTTGTGATCTGAGAAGCTGGTTGGTACAATTTCAATCTTTTTTAATTTACTGAGGTTCTTTTTGTGGCCTAGTTGTTGAAAATGGTCCATGTGCTCTTGAGAAGAATGTGTATCCTGTTGCTTTTGGATGGAGTGTTCTGTAGATGTCCGTTAGGTCCATCTGTTCTAATACATTGTTCAGTGCCTCTGTCTCTTTATTTATTTTCTGTCTGGTTGATCTGTCCTTTGGATGGAGTGGTGTGTTGAAGTCTCCTAAAATGAATGCATTGCATTTTATTTCCCTCTTTAATTCTGTTAGTATTTTCTCACATATGTAGGTGATCCTGTGTTGGGTGCATAGATATTTATGATCGTTATATCCTCTTGTTGGACTGACACCTTTATCATTATGTAATGTCCTTCTTTGTCTCTTGTGACTTTCTTTCTTTTGAAGTCTATTTTGTCTGATACAAGTACTGCAACTCCTGCTTTTTTCTCCCTGTTGGTTGCATGAAATATCTTTTTCCATCCCTTTATTTTCGGTCTGTGTATGTATTTGGGTTTGAAGTGAGTCTGTTGTAGGCAGCATATAGACAGGTCTTGTTTTTTATCCACTCAGTAACTCTACGTCTTTTGATTGGTGCATTCAGACTATTTACATTTAGGGTGATTATTGATAGGTATGTACTCATTGCCATTGCAGGCTTTAGATTCGTGGTTACCAAAGGTTCAAGGGTAATTCCCTTACTATCTAACAGTCTAATTTAACTCACTTCATATGCTATTACAAACACAACCTAAAGATTCTTTTTTTTTCCCCCTCCTTTTTCTTCCTCCTCCATTCTTTGTATTTTATGAATCATATTCTGTACTCTTTGTCTATCCCTTGGGTGACATCTTTTTAGCTTTAGGAATACTTCCATCTATAGGAGTCCCTCCTAAATACACTGCATAGGTGCTTTGTGGGATGTAAATTCTCTCAGCTTTTGCTTATCTCAAAATTGTTTAATCCCTCCTTCAAATTTAAATGATAACCTTGCCGGGTAGAGTATTCTTGGTTCGAGTCCCTTCTGTTTCATTGCATTAAATATATCATGCCACTCCCTTCTGGCCTGTAAGGTTTCTGTTGAGAAATCTGATGATAGCCTGATGGGTTTTCCTTTGTATGTGATCTTTTTTCTCTCTCTAGCTGCTTTTAAAAGTCTGTCTTTACCCTTGATCTTTGCCATTTTACTTATGTGTCTTGATGTTGTCCTCCTTGGGTCCCTTGTGTTAGGAGATCTGTGCTCCTCCATGGCTTGAGAGACTACCACTTTCCCCAGATTGGGGAAGTTTTCATCAATTACCTTCTCAGTGACACTTTCTATACCTTTTTCTCTCTCTTCTTCTTCTGGTACCCCTATAATGCGAATATTGTTCCATTTGGATTGGTCACACAGTTCTCTCAATATTCTTTCATTCTTAGAGATTCTTTTTCCTCTCTGTGCCTCAGCTTCTTTGTATTCCTTTTCTCTAATTTTTTTTCCAGTTACCATCTCTTCTACTACATCTAATCTGCTTTTAAATCCTTCCATTGTATGTTTCATTTCAGATATGGAATTTCTTAATGATTGAATCTCCATCTTAAATTTGTTTCTAAGTTCTTGAATATTTTTCGGTACCTCCATGAGCATGTTTGTGATTTTTATTTTGAACTCTCTTTCAGGAAGATTGGCAAGTTCAGTTTCATTTGGTCTTTTTTCTGGGGTTTGTGAGATTTTGGTCTGAACCAGGTTCTTTTGACTTTTCATATTTCTGTGTGGTGGCCACTAGTGCCTAGAAGCTCCAGTCTCTGGTGCTGCTCAGCCCCTAGAGTGAGGTTGGGGATCGTAGGGGAGCAGCGCTTGTGCCTGGGGGGAGGAAAGAGCTGTTTCCTGCTTTCTGGCTGCAGTGCCTGTTTCCAGTGTCAGAGCCAGTGGGCCAAGCACACAGGTGTAAGCCTCTGTGCTCGGCATCTCTAGCTGTTGTAGGCGGGGCCTCCCTCTGGCTGGCCTGACGCCAGCACAGTGATGGCCGGTTTGTGAGCTGGTGCCGGCAGGCTAGGAGGGAGGCACAGCAGGTTGTGTGTCACAGTGGGGGGCCTCAGAGCTGAGTTAGCAGCCAGGGGATAGAGCGCCTGAAGCTCATCAAAGCTCCCAACGTGAAGGGCACAGTGCGCCCAGACACCCTTGTCCAGCTCTCCCCTCCCCTGTGCAGCAACCTCCATGGAAACCCCACCCCTTCAGCAGCCCTCTCCCTGCTAGGGAGCCTCTCAGTCTGCCCGCCTTTTCCTTTGTCCCAGAGCGGCCGGGTATGGATCCCCTCCTCCACAAGTGACGGGAATCTGTCTCTCAAGCAGTCCACCTGGCCCAGCTCCGCAACTTCCAAAGCACCACACAATTTGGTTTGTGCTCCAAAGCAGACCTCCAGGGCTGGGTGTTCCAGTGGTCTTAGGCTTCCACCTCCTCCCCGCTCCGTTTCTCTTCCTCCCGCCAGTGAGCTGGGGTGGGGGAAGGGCTCGGGTCCCGCCTGATTAAGGCTTTCGTAAGTTACCCTGTTTTGTGAGGTCTGCTCTGTTCGGGAGGTCTGTGTGCAGTCTGGTGCAGCCTTCCCTCCTGTTGCTGTTTTAGGGTTAGTTGTATTAACTGTATTTTCGTACTCCATGTGGTTTTGGGAGGAATTCTCTGTCTCACCTCTCATGCCGCCATCTTGAATCTCCAGCTTGCTGAGTTTTTAAAGAACTGAAAGACTTGGATTATGTTAGTGTTTTTCCTGTACTGATACTATCATATATTTTTCTTCTTGAGCCTGTTGATGTGGTGGATTACATGGGTTAATTTTCAAGTGTTGAGCCACCCTTGCAGACCTGGGATAAATCCCACTTGCTCATGGCATGTAATTGTTTTCATATATTGTTGGATTTGATTTGCCAACATCTTAAGAATTTTTGTGCGATACTGGTCTGTAGTTCTGTTTGTTTGGGGTACTATTTCTGCCTGTTTTTGGTATGAGGGTATTTCCTGTCTCATTAAATAAGTTAGGAAGTGTTCCCTCCTATTTTGTGGAAGAGATTGTTAAGAATTGATGTTGATTCTACTTTAAGTACTTGGTAGAATTTTCCAGTGAAACCATCTGAGCCTGAAGATTTCTTTGGGGAAGCTTTAAGTTACAAATCGGTTTCTTTCCAGGTTATAGGGCTGTTTGGATTATTTTTCATCTTGCTTGAATTTTCGTAGATTTAATTTTTAAGAAATTGGTCTGTCTCTTCAGAGTTGTTGAACTGAGGAGCACCAAGTATCCTTGTAATGTCCAATATAGGGTCAGCATCTTGTTAGCATTCTCGAGAGAAACAGAACCAGCAGGCACATATTTGATGTAAAAGGAGGTTTATTACAGGAAAAGGCTCATGCAGGCATGGAGGATGAGAGGTCCCACAGTCTGCTGTTCACAAGCTGGAGACCCCAAAGAGCCACTGTTGGTGGTATAATTCAGTCCAAGTGCAAAGGCCTAAGAACCTGGGGCCACTAGTGTCTGTCCTGGAGCCCGGAAGCTGTGATATCTGAGGGCGGGAGAAGATGGACACCTCAGCTCAGGGAGAGACACCTTCCTACACTTTCTCACTCCATTCAGGCTCCCAAGGGATTGGATGAGGCTGCCACACTGGGAGGGCAGCTCTCTGCTCAGGCATCTGAACAGAAGCTCATCTCTCCAGAAACACCCTCACAGACATACCCAGAAATTATGATTTACCAGTTATGTGGGCATCCCTCAGCCCAGTCCAGGGGCACATGAAACTACCCAGCAGAGCCTCTGTTGCATTCCTGATTTGGGTGATTTGTGTCCTCTCTCTCTTTTTTTTTTTCTCATTCTTGCTAGAGGTTTATCGATTTTACTGATTTTTCAAAGAACCATTTTTTTTGTTTCATAGATTTCCTCTCTTTTTACTCTTTTCAGTGTCATTGATTTCTGCTCTTGACTTTATCAGTTCCTTCTTTCTGCTTGTTTCGGTTTAATTTGCATGAAGTAGGAACTTAGGTAATGGACTCCAGACCTTTCATCTGTGCTGGTGTGCTGTGAATACCCTTCTCCACATTGCTTAGCTGCAGAGCACACACTTGAGTGTTTTGTATTCTTATTTTCATTCAGTTTAGTTCTGTGCTTTTAAAGAATTTCCCGGGTACTTCCTGGCTGACCGCGGCTGACTTAGAAGTGTGTTGCTGGCTTCCCAGTGTTGCTGTCATCTTTCTGTTCCTGAATTCTGTTTCTGTTTGCATCCACTGTGGTCTAGGTACACACTCTCTGATTGCAGTTATTTGAAATGTGTTGATGTTTGATGGCCCAGGAGTTTGACCTGTCTTGAGGAATGTTACCCATTAAAGACAGATGCACCCTGCTGTCTTCGGTGTATGGGGGGTGCCCTTGGCTGTTGGCATGCTTCAGGTCTCCTACGCCAAACTGAATGCTGTCTTGCTTCACCTCTAGAGGAGCAACGTGAAGCCTTCAGCTGTCCTGGTGGCCTATACAATTCTCCCAGCAGTGTCAGTCTCCACTTCATGGTTTTTGAGATTCTGATGGCTGGTGGACACTTTTGGGGCTTTTATGTCTTCCCGGTGGCCCCATTGTACAATATGTCATTACATGATGTCCTTTCCTTTGCTTTACTTTGTCAGATAGTATTACAGCCACTCTTGCTTTTGTTTTGTTTTGTTTTGTTTTAATACTTGCCTGGCTTATCTTTTACTGTCATTTTACTTTCAGTTTACCTGTGTCATTGAATTGAAATGAAGTTGCTTATAAACAGCATATAGTTCAGTCTTGCTTTTTTAACCAGTTTACCAATTTTACCTCCTAATTTTTGTATTTACATTTTAATGTACTTCATGTAATTTGTGTGTTTAGCCCATTCATGCATGTTAAGGTGGAGGCCTGCCATTTTGTTATCTGTCTTCCGGTTTACCTGTTCCTTCTTCCTTTGTTTCTCTTGCTCTCCTCCAGATCATGTGAAGATTGTAAAGACTCCGTCATGGTTTATTTACAGAGGTTTTGCGTGTATCCCTTCACACGTTCCTCAGTGGTGGTTCTGGGTGGTGAGGCACACACCTGCAGCCTGTCAGCCTGCTGGAAGCGGTGCTGGCTCTCCACTCTGAGTCACGTGTAGACTCTGCTTCCATTTCCACCCCCTGACCTTCCCTGCTTCTAAATGTCTGGAGCATCAGATGGCATGCTCATTGTTTGTTTCAGTCATCACGTATGCTTTAGAAAATTCAAGAAGCAGGGGATTGCCCAGTGGATTGACTCCTATTTCTGCTCTTCCTGTGTTTCCTTCCTCCCTCGTGCTCCAAGATGGCCTCTGTCATATCCTTTTCTCTTAAAGTCCCTCCTTTAGCCAGTCTTTAGGGCAGGTCTGCTAGTGATAAATTCCTTTGGTTTTCTTTCATCTAAAAATGTATTCTCCTTCATTCTTGGATGAGACTGTCTTGTCCTTCAACACTTAAAAAACATTGTGCCACTTCTTTCTGACCTCTGTAGTTTCAGATGAGATGCTCACTGTCATTTTGATCCATGTCCCCTATAGGTATTGTGTCATTTCTCTCTGGCTGCTTTCACAATTTTGTCTCTAGTGCTCAGGAGTTAAATTGTAATACATCTTGATGTGGATTTATTTGGGTGTTTCCTATGTGAGGCCTGCACAGTCACTTGAGTCTGTAATTTTCTAACTTTTACCTAAGAAATTTCAGCCATCATTGCTTTTTCAGCTCCGCTCTCCTGCTCTCTTTCTGGGACTCTGGTTCTATGAATGGGGGATCTTCTGTTACTATCCCTAGGCTCTGGAGCCTCTGTTCATTTCTCAATGTGTTTTCTTCCTGTTATTCAGGTAAGCCATTTCTGTTGGCCTGTCCTCAGTCTCACTGACAAGCCTCTCTCATTTCCATGTACTCACAAGCCCATCCCCCAAGGTTTTCATTTCAGCAATTTTCCTACATTGTTCTGATTTCCTTTGCTTCTTTCTTATAATGTCTATTTGCTGAGATTTTCCATTTGTTTCAAGATAATTTGTTATTACTTGTTGAACCACTTGTAATATGGCCGTTTTAAACTCCTTGCCAGATGGTCCCAGCATCTTGCCCTCAGTGCCGGCACCAGTCAGTTGCCTTTTTTTCATTCTAGTTGTGATTTTCCTGGTTCTTGGACTCCTCCCTGATTTTCCTGCTACGATGGACAGGTCTTTTGTTCGCTTTGTGTTCGGGTGTAGTGGACAGTTACACCATCATGTTCGGATCTTTAGCAGGCAGTCATCCTGTCGGTGCTTGGTGTGCAGAGACTGCGCTTTTTGTGGCCATGGCTCCCAGGGACAGCGTCATGGTTCAGAGGACTTGTGGCATTATTTTGGCCTCGTGCCGCTGGGGCACTGCGGGGATGGAAGGCTTCCCTGCCTGGCCACCCTGTGCCTCTGGGTGGGGAGGTGGGTATCCGGTCCCTGGGAAGAGAGAGTGCTTCCTGGGCTGAATGCCCCATGCCAGTGCTCCCACCCCATACCCGAAAGCCTCTGGGTGGGATGGGGAAGGGGAGCTTGGGCCTGGGGGGAAAGGGGTGGCCTTTCCTTGGCTCCTTATTGGGAAGCCTCCCCTTGATCATCCTGCCAGCTCCCAGAGTTGACAGCAGGACCCTAGTTTCACACGGTAATGAATACACCTCCCTGGTATTCCTGGTAGTGATGCCGGAGAATGAGCTTCACAAATACTCAAGGTAGGAGAGGCTCATGCCAGGAGGGGACAAAAGAGCCTGTAGTGGTGTGTTGTCTAGGGGGTTTTATAGGCAGTTGAGGATTTTTCAAGAACATGAAAAAAACTTAGGGGTGTGGACTTGCATCACCTGCCCTGTCAAGGTGGGCTGGGTCATAGCCTGATTGCTAGGGGTGACAGTGGGGTCACGGGTTATGCTGATACCCTTGCAGAACACTCAAACATACCAGGCCAAGTTGCTCCTGGCCTTTTGACCTTTAACTGATCTGACTGAAGATGTCTATATTCTTAGGTATCTTTCCCTAGAGAATTAGTGTGACCTTGACTTTGCATAATGAATAACAGAGTTTCAATGGGGACTTCTTTGCCTGTTGTGACATTGCTCTCACTGTAAACATTCCGCTCTGCTTTTCCCAGAGGCCCTCACCCTACTCTGACTACACTCATGGTCTCTGTCTCAGTAGGCTTCGAGTCAGGCAGTGCTGGGCCTGGTGCCCCTTCTGCTGGGTGGGCTGCTGTGCTGCTCCCCCAGACCTGGGGCCCCTTGCCAGCTCAGTTTGCTCTTTTCACCTTTGAAAGTTCTGTTTGTATGGTCTCTTATTTCCTGCATCATCGTCAGATTAATCAGGAGAAACAGACCCACAAACCTGTGCCATTTTGCTGGGTCTGGGGTCCCCTTACTCCCTGCTCAAAGTCTTTGGTTTCTGGAAAGTCAGGGTGTTGGCCAGATTGTACGCTGTTGACAGGACTGGGAGCGGGGGAGGACTCAGCTAAGGCAACAGGAGAAGGGCTCAGGAGGTGAGGGAAGAGGCTGGTGTGGGGAGGGAAGGGAGGCAGACAGCCACATGCCCCCACTGAGGGGCATGCAGGACACGGGGCTTCAGCTGGGCATGGGGGATCTGGCGCCACAGCCGTGCCCAACAGGCAGCCGGCTGTGTGGCCTGACTCTGGAGGCGCGTCGCGCTGCCCCCTGCTCCGTGGGCTCTTGCAGAGCCAGCAGAAGACTGAGGTTAGGGAGAGAGCCCCACCAGTGGCTGCTGTGATTGCCTGCCCTGGCCCCGTCGACTTCAGGGTGGTAACAATGTCCGTGTGTCTCTCGGAGCCTGGCACAGGGCGGGCGCTCCGCAAACCTGATCGCGGGGGCTGTGTGGAAGCCAGGGTGCAACCCAAGGGACTGGGTCTGCTGCATCCTTGGGGGTATGGCAGGGCGGATGCCGCGGGCGCGGAGGCGTGTTTCTCCCTCTGCCCGCCCTCCGGAGCGCTAGGGGAAGGCGCCGCGCTGCGGGAAGCCCGGGACCCGCCCGCAGGGCTCCCTGGGGCTGCCTTCCGCTGCGCTCCTGCCGTGCAGTCTCCGGGCCTCCAGTTGCCATGGCGCCGGGAGGCGGTTGCCAGGGAAACCGGAAGACTGACCAATCAGCTCGGGGCTGCGGCACCTGCTCACCTCTCGGATGGAGGCACCACGCCGGCCGCAGAGCCCCAGCAGCTGGGGGCCAGGAGGCCAGCCATGGGAGTGCGGCGCCTCCTCCCCCAAAGCGCCCGGCCCCTCACCCCGAGGTCTAACCACTCCCGCCTCTTCCCAACCGGCTAAGGGGAGATGCCCCTGGGGTCCGCCCAGCCTCCGACAGGCCCCAAACGCCCCTCCCGATAAGGCACGGGATGCTGCGCAAAGGCGGGGCCGCGCAGCGCCGGATGAGAGCACTGCCTGCGGGGAGGGAGGCCGCCCGCCCCACTCCGTGCTCCGCAGGGCCTGGTGCGCCGGCGCACGCTCACTCGGGGGGCCAGGCCGGCGGGGCGGTGCCGACGTCGTCCAATGACCCCCACCCCCGCGGCCGAGGGGCGGTGGCCTCGCAGGCTCGGCGAGACAGGCGTGTGTGGTCGGACCGGGCTCCGGGGGACGCACGCAAGGCTAGGCCATGCCGGGGGAGGCTACCAGCGCTGACCTGCTGTTGCTGGAGGCCGGTGGGCCGGGGACCCGCACAGGTAAGGAGGCGCGACCCCGTCTAAGCGCGTCTCCGCACCGGTGCCCTCGCTTTCCCCGCTGTCGCCCTCCTCCCCGCTCCCTACCTCACCGTCACGCCCCAGCCTGCCTCCTCCCCTTCACGGGCCTCTCGGCACCGTCCTTCCGCGCACCTGGATCCTGACCCCGGGCCGGCCCCCACACCAGACTTCGGGCAAGGGCGGGCGGGGCAGGGGTGTCCTGCAGAGCCAGACGCGACAGGAGGGCCCGCGAACCGCCTGGGCTGGGTGGCGCCTTGCGCTTCCGGCCCGGCCCGCCACTCAGCTGCCGAGCCCCATTGTCTGCCTGGAGCCTCGGGCCTGAGCGGCTGTGGACCGGAGACGGCAGGTTCTCAACTGCTCCCGCTACTGGGGAAGCCTGTGCCCAAATGCCTGAGGCCACCTCAGGGCCGGCAACCGGTCCCCATTGGGCAGGACTGGAGCCTGAGGCCAGGGAAGCCAGAGGGGTGGGCTGCTGGTCTAGAAGGTGGGATGCCCTGGGGGTGCACCCTCTGGAGGGCAGGCCCTTGTCCTTGGAGAGGCTGGGCCAGCAGTGTTGGTGGGGGCCAAGGGGATCTGCCTAGGCCTGGAAGACCAGCCAGGATGACCCACCCAGAGGTCAGCCATGTGTGGCTGCTGGAGGGCCAAAGGCACCTTGCAGTGGGTGAAAAGTCACCTGGGGGTGGAAACAGTGCTGGGTCCAGGGTCCTGGCCTCCCTCTGAGGTCCAGTAAAGGGGTAGGGGGAGGCTGGAACTCCTCAGACCCAGGGTCTTGGGCTGGCTCTGCTTGGACTGCCTGATGACCTTAAATGAGTCCCAAAAACCTTTGACCTTTGGTTTCTCTTCCACAACCCCCTTAACTGAGTTCTGCCCTCCCCCTGCCCCAGGGCCCCAGAGTCCAATATGAGTGCACAGGGGTAGCATGCCAGGCTCAGTGCCAAGAGCCCAGTCTCTCGTACCCAGACACCCCTGCCACACCCACCTCCAGTGTACCCAAAGGTCCCCCTTCTTAGGACTCTCTGGCCACCCCAGCACTCCTGCAGTGGGGCCCAAGGTCTGGGGCTCTTTTTCAGGCAGGTGGGGCAGCCTGGGGAGGGAGCCACCCTCTGTAAGCTTCAGCTCTAAACCTGGCAAACCACTTTACAGACAGAAAGCTGATGTGCTTGTATGTGGTCACAGGAGAGCATGGCAGAGCAGGAACCCCCAGAGAATGCAGCAGGGCTTGGGCCGCCCTGGGCACTGCCAAGGGACCCACTCGCATGTTCCTGGCAGAAGGGGCTAGCAACATGCGGCAGCTGCCTCTGTGGAAAGACTTGGCTGGGTGGTCCCACCGCCCCCAGAGCCCACAGCTCCCCTCAGCCGCCAGTAGGGCAGGGTGGAGCCCCCTCTTTGGACAGCTATCATCAGGGGACCAGCACTCTCCCCTGGCCTGGTGCCCCAGCTCACCCGTGGGACACCCTGCCTGAGAACATGCCTGCATGGCCCCTGCTTCCCCTCCTCCCTGTGCCAGCCCTGGGACCAGGAGCAGGCAGAGCCCCGTGAGACCCCTGACAGACTGGCTTCAGGTGTGGCAGCAAGAGGCAGCAGAGAGGCAGGACCAGCTCACAGCAGGGGCAGCATGCAGGCCCCTACTCCTGGGCCCTCTGATGTGCCAGGTGGCGAGAGGTTGGCACATGTGCAATCCAAGAGATAGTGCCCTTTTGTGCCCACAGCCACTCCCCATGCGCCATGATCCCAGGCTGCTCCCAATGCTGCAAGCTCTGGGACTGCTCCTCCAGACGGGCAACTCCCTTCCCCTTGCCCTCTGCCCTTCCAGCTGACACTCACTCCTGTGGGTCCCCACCGTGCTCAGCTACCCCCGAGCCACTTCAGGGCAGATGCCTGCCTTTTTCTTTCCATAGATCTGTCCTGTAATGCAGCTGAGACCACCACTCCAAGAGGGAACCCGCGGGAGCACTGTGCCCTGATCCGGGGGCCCAGCACCCTGGCCCTCACATTCCTGCCCAGCAAGCCAGGTGCCCGGCCCCCACCTGAGGGAGCTAGCTGGGATGCAGGGCCGGGCCACACCACCATGGCCTGGGCGGTCCCAGAGGAGGGCAGCCCCAGCCCAGGGTCCCCTGAGGTTCAGCCCACAGGGGGCGCTCAGCCAGCCCCACTGGAGCCCCGGGTTGTGATGGGTGAGGAGACACGCTGGGCACCACTACCCAGCGCAGCTCTACCAGAGTCCAGGAATAGGGAGGGTGGGCATGCCAGCCTGAACCCACCCCTTGAGTTGTGTTCTCAGGGTGACCCTCCTGTGCCTTGCCTTGCCCTGGACCCTGATTCCTACTTCACACCTCCCTCCACCCCCACTGAGACCGCGTTTGCCCTGCTCCCCAGCCACGGGCCCCACAGGGACACCCAGGGTGCCCAGGCTGAGCAGGGGGACTCGCCGCCTGCATCACTCTCAGGCTCCTATGTCACGGCAGATGGGGACAGCTGGGCCTCGTCCCCATCCTGCTCCCTGAGCCTGCTGGCCCTGGCAGAAGCGCTGGACACTTCCTCGGGCTGGGGCTTCTCCCCCCCAGGGTCCCTGGTGGATGAGCAGGAGCTGTGCCCTGCTGGGTCCCCAGTTCCCCCATCCCCAGAGTCCAGCCTCTCCGTGGACAGCAGCTCTTCCCTGGGCCAGGAAGGCCACTTCTTTGAGCTGGACTTCCTGGCCAACGAGCCAATGATGCCCGCCTCCCTCCTGCCCTTCCGGGGCAGCCTGATCTTCCAGGTGGAAGCAGTGGAGGTGGTGCCCCTGCCTGCGGAGCAGGAGGCAGAGCGGGAGGCACCCTCCCCGGGAGCAGATGTGGCCGGGACAGGTGAGGACGACAGCACCTTCGCCTCCTCCCTGCAGTCACTGTCCGACCTCTCCATCTCCGAGAGCGTGGATGAGGCCTTTGCCTTCCAGGACGACATTTCTGTGGCCTCCTCTGACCTTGACCCTGCCTCCTACACGGGGGCGGACGACGAGAGGCTGTACAGCGGGGAGCCCCACGCACAGCACATCATCCTGCTCCAGGACAGCCCTGGCGAGCCCACATCCTGGGGCCTACAGCTGGCTACCAGGGGCTCCAAGGGAGAGGCTGGCCTCTCCGCCCAGAGCCAGGAGCCTGTGGCAGAAATGACGGGGACCGGCCCCTCTGCAGGCCCGGCATCTGCTGCCACTAGGGCCCCTCACACCCGGCAAGAAGACCCAGGCCTCACTGGGGTGACCCTGAAGGCCCAGGGGGATGAAGCAGGCTCTCCCGCAGAACCAGCACCTGTCACCTTGGCCACACCTCAGCCTCTACAGGAGGGAAACAGCGCCAGCTTAGGCCCAGAGCCTTGGACTGCCCAGGAAGAGGAGGACCTCTTGCCAAGTCCAAACTCTTTGCAGACCCTGGAGGAGGAAGCTGCCCAGGGACCTGCTGCTGTGGCCAGCTCTGAGCACCAGCTGGGAGAAGGGGACCCCACCTTACCCCAGGATCCTGTCTCTTTGGCCACACACCTGCCCCTGCAGGATGCAGGCCTCCTCTCAGGCCAGGGACCTGCTGCTGCAGCCAGCCCCAAGGCCCTGCAGACAGACACTGGCTGTGGCCCAGGAACAGAGGCCATGGCTGCCATGGCCCAGCAAGAAGGAGGTGAAGCTTGGGGACTGAGGCCAGTGTCTGACAAGAGGGATGCGAGCACCACTGAAGGCCAGGACCAGGCCCCACAGGGTGTCCTAGAACCAGCTGCAGACACTGAAACACCATGGACCTCATGGAGAGATGTGAGCCCCCCCAGACCTGCCTCGGAGGACCCAGACACTGCCGAGCCTGCTTCGGAAGCCCCGGACACCCCCAAGCCTGCCTCGGAAGCCCTGGACACCCCCAACCCTGCCTTGGAAGCACTGGACACCCTGGATCCTGCCTCAGAGACTCCAAACACTCCTGAGCTTGCCAGGGAGGCCCCAGATATCCCAGATCCTGCCTCAGAGACACCAGATAACCCCAGGCCTTGCTCAGAAGCCCCAAACAACCTGCATTCTGCCTCAGAGGCCCCGGATATCCCAAAGCATGCCTCAGAGTCCCCAGACCCCCCAGATCCTATCAGGGAGGTCTTGGACACCCAAGATCCTGCCACAGAGGTCCCAGACTCCCGAGATCCCACCTCAGAGACTCCGGACACTCTGGATTCTACCAGGGAGGCCCTAGACACCCCAAAGCCTGCCACAGGGACTCTGGAAACCCCAGGTTCTACCAGGGAGGCCCCAGACACCACGGATCCTGCCACAGAGGCCCTGGAAACCCCAGGTTCTACGAGAGAGCCTCCAGACATCCCAGATGCTGCCTCAGAGGACCTGGACAACACTGAGCCAGGCATGGAGGTCTCAGACACACTGGATTCTGCCACAGAGGCCCCGGACACCCCGGATTCCCCCAGAGAGGCCCCAGATACCCCCAAGCCTGCCTCAGAGTCCCCAGACACCCCAGATCCTACCAGGGAGGCCCCAGACACCCTGGATTCTATCAGGGAGGCCCCGGACACCCTAAAGGCTGCCACAGAGGCCCTGGACACCCCAGATCTTACAATGGAGGCCCCAGATACACCAGATTCTACCATGGAGGCCCCAGACACCCCAGATTTTCCCAGGGGGGCCCTGGACATCCCGGATCCTGCCACAGAGGCTCTGGACACCTCAGGTCCTACCATGGAGGCCCCAGACACCCCAGATCCTGCCTCCAGTAGGAAGGCAGCAGCAGAGGGCCTGTTGGCCGATATCCCTGAGAACCCTGGTTTGGGAGCTAAGCCCCCCTCACTCCCAAAGGAGGTACCAGGGTCAGAGAGCCAGGGGGAGGGAGATCTCGAGTCAGCACCCCAGGGTGTTGGGAAGGATCCTTGGAGCAGCAGCCCGGAGGCATGTCCTGCTGCTTGCCCTGAGGTTGGCCAGGTGCAGTCTCTGAGCCCAGCAGAGGAGAGGGCCACCACAGAGCCAGGGATCCCTGTGGCTGTGGCCTCAGAGGTGGGGCTCGACTCCTGCCTAGAATTTCCTTCAAGGGCTGTGCCCAAGCCAGGTGGGCGCTGCCCCAAAGGACCTGCACCTATGTCTCCACCACCCTCCTGGCAGCAGGAACCTGTACTAGGCCCAGGCAGTGCAGATTGGGCCCAGGCAGCACCTGGAATCCTTGGTCCCTCTCGGCCACAGCCCCCAGAAGGCCCCACTGGGGGCCCACCCAGCTTGCCGCCAGACAGGCCCTCTGCTCCTGGGGTCATGAAGGCAGCACTGCGTCCTGCGGGCCCCCAGGAAGACTCCGTGGAAGGCAAGGAGTGCCCCAGCTCTCCAGCTCATCTGCCACCCCAGGCAGGAGCACAGCTGGCAGTGGCTGCCTTCTCAGGAACCACAAACACCCCTGGGGCAGGGCAGCGGGGCAGCCTTCTGCCCCATGCTGCCCTCCTCAGCCCCAAAGCAGCCCCCATAGGAGGAATTCATGCCAAAGACCCAGCCTTGAGGATCTCACCCCCCGGCCAAGTGCCTCCTGGCTCCAGGCCCCAGAGCCCGGCTGGCCCCCAAGGTCTCCCAGCCATTGGGCAGCAGGATGACCAGGACAGCCTGGAGGAAGGTGAGGGGGCCTGGGCTGGAGCACATCCTGAGCCAGGGACAGGAGGTGGGGGGAAAGGGGGAAGGCACAGCAGAAAGCAGAGGCCACCTCACACCTCCTGTCCCCAGGCTCGCTGCAGGCTACAGGCTCCGGCCATCACTCAGACAGCCACGGGGAGTCGGAGGAGCCAGAGGAGCCGGAGCTCTCAGGGCCGCAGACTTCACAGTGCCCAGCCCAGGTGCCCGTGCCAGGGGGTGGGCGTGCCCTGGGTCTCTGCATCCAGGCTCTCACTCAGACCCCACCCCTCTCCCAAGGCCCCTGCAGGTGGAGGCAGTGAGGAGACCAGCTCCAAAGCCAAGCAGAGCCGCAGCGAGAAGAAGGCCCGAAAGGTGGGCTGTGGCCGGCTGCACAGGGACCCTCAATCTCAGAACTGACTCCCAAGGTGTGGGGGAGGCTTCCGCTACTGGGTGCTCTCTTGTGAAATCACCAGGGCCAAAGTGTCAGCAGAGAGGGTGCTCCTAGCCCAAGCCACTCACCCTGCGACATGCAGGGGCCACAGGGGTGCCCAGGAGTCAGTGGCAGAGCCTGATCCCTGGCATTTCTGCCTCCCCCTGGGCCTACTCCACCCCCTCCAACCTCAACTGGGCCCCTAGGAGCCCAGGTCTGAGCCCACTGTGCCCCCAGGCAATGTCCAAGCTGGGCTTGCGGCAGATCCAGGGGGTCACCAGGATCACCATTCAGAAGTCCAAAAACATCCTCTTTGTCATCGCCAAGCCTGACGTCTTCAAGAGCCCGGCCTCGGACACCTACGTGGTCTTTGGGGAGGCTAAGGTCTGAGCAGCCGTGGGCGGTTGGGGGGGGAGGCCTGGGTGCAGCCAGCTGACAGCTGGCCCTGTGCGCAGGTCGAGGACCTGTCCCAGCAGGTGCACAGAGCCGCAGCTGAGAAGTTCAAGGTGCCCGCGGAGCCCGCAGCCCTGGTGCCCGAGTCAGCGCCAGGGCCGCAGATGAGGCCAGAGTGCGAGGAGGATGAGGAGGAGGTGAGGCCGGGCATTGGGGCTGCATCTGGGGGGGGCCTGTGGGGCCCCGATGGGGGAGAAGTCAGCTCAGCACCTCCCTGCTGCCCCCCAGGTGGATGAGGCAGGACTGGAGCTGCGTGACATTGAGCTAGTTATGGCACAGGCCAACGTTTCCAGGGCCAAGGCTGTACGTGCCCTGAGAGAGAACCAGAGCGACATCGTCAATGCCATCATGGTGAGCAACTATGCACGTGGCCCTGCTGCCGACACTCCCTCTCCAGCCTGACCTACGCTTTTCTTTTCCTGCAGGAGCTGACAATGTAGCTGCTGACCAACGCCCTGCTGTGCCCTGCCCCCAGCTCTGCTGCTCAGTAAATGGGTGCCTCTACTGCCTCGCTGTTCTGCTCCACTACTTCACCCTCAACAGGCTCTGCCTGATCAGGATTGAGCATGGTGGGGGTGGGGGTTCCTCCCGTAACCTCAGTGTAGTGGACCCCACTCTTGTCCCCAGAGGGTAGTGATCATCTCACCCTTGTCTGTCCCCTGAGGGCGGTGGTCATCTATATCCTGAGAGTGGGTCCCATGTGTCGCCAGGGGGTGAGGGTCCTCCTGTCTTCCCAGAGCCTGGTGCTTCTCCCTATGTCTACAGAGGGTGGGGGTCACTGTGTGTCCCCAGAGCATGAGGGTCCTCTCCTATCTTTCCACAGGGTGGGCGTCCTCCCCATGTCCTGGCATCTGACTTAACCAGAGCTCATGGGCCATCACACCACCTACCTTAGGCCTGGGTGCCTGGGGACCAGGGTTCCCAGAACTCCCCTGATGGCCCCTCAGCAGGGCCTGTGCTAGAGAAGCCACAGAGGCAGCATTTGCTCAGGCAGACTTCAACCAACCCTGCACGGCTCACCCATCTCCACACGTTCTCTCCTATATTCTCCAGTGGCCAGGCCCACAGAGTGGGGACCCTGACCCAGGACAGGAGGGGGACCCGCAGTGTGGGGCCACAGCACAGGGGACACATGCTGGTGGGCCCAAGACAAGCAGTCCCTGGCCCTTACAGATCCTTCAGGGGGCTCGGTGTGCTGCAGCTGGCTCAGGCCAAGGGTGGGCTTGGGGCGCCAGCCCCAAACTAAGGCTGTCTTAATCCATTCTGGATGCTTCCAGACACATCCAGAAATGGCATCTACCAAGGGTCTCCCTTAGCGCTGCCTGGCTGGGGCCCACAACCAGCTCCTGGACAGCCTGGGCCAGAGCCAAGTCTGAGACCCTTCATCCCATCCCGCCCCGCCCCTTATTAGAGTGGAGAGCCTGAGAGACTCCCCTGCTCAGTTACCACACAGCTGCACCTCAGCCCAGGGCTCTGCACCCCCTACCTAAGCCCAGTGCCCATCCTGCTCAGCGTAGGACTCAGTGCACACACCAGCAGGGTGTCACAGGGCAGAGCCACCACCTTGGGGTGAGCCCAGAGCTGCGCCTCCTGACACCTGCACTGCAGTCTACAGGCCCAGCCCCCACCACCTCCCATGTCCCCAGGGCACAGATGGGGCCCAGCCCAAGGGAGACTAAAGCCAAGGGGCTTGAGAGTTGGACACAGTGCCCTTGCTGGTCTCGCTGACAATCGGACCCTGGGCTCCAAGGTGACATGCTCTCCTGGTGGGCCTGTTCTCAGTATAGATGGCTATGGAAACCACCCAATGGGTGGCCTGGGGTGAGGGGCCAACTGAGGCTCACAATGGCCTGGCCACAAAGAACCCAGCCCCAGCACAGGGCCCAGGCGGGCCAAATTGCATGGCCAGCTCCCTCCCCGCCAGATGAGAAACACGCTGGCAGCAGAGGTGAATCATTCACATTGCAGTAAACTTCTTTAAGGGTCTGTGTTCCTGTGCAAAACTGAACAGCTGTCTGGGGTCAGGCGACAGGACCCCTCTAGGAGCAGAGCCCGTGCAGGCAGCAAGACCACCCCAGGCGTGTCCTTCACAGCAGATGGCACTTGCCCTGGCCTCCCACCCCCTCAGGCTGAGTCCTGGTCCAGGCTGCAGCCCAGGGCCTCAATGTCATTGCTGATGTCTGAGATCATGCGGTCCCACTCATCACCCTCTGAGGGTGCAGACTGGTCATCGGTGTGTCCCACAGCCCTGTCCCCAGTGCAGGTGGAGGTAGGGGTGGAGCTCAGGGCCCGCCGGCACCGGCCGAAACTGTCAGTGATGATGCCCCGGCCGTCTTTCACTCCGATGGTCTCCAGGAAGTTCTCAAAGTGCTGACTGTCCTTCTCAGGGATGAAGGGCCGTAAACCTGCAGACACCGGGTGCAGGGGGCATTTGAGCCCCAGCCCACTCAGCACAGTGGTGGGTGGCACAGCCTCACAGCGGCCCCACTTCACAGGCACAGGCAGGAGGGCATGGCCCAGAGCAGCCTTGCACCCACACCCACACCCAGGTCCCATGCCAAAGCTACCCGGCCAGGGAGAGCATCAACTCCAAAGGCCAGGCCCAGCCCTGGAGCAGAGCCCCACAGCAAAGGGGTACTCCTTAAAAAGTCCTGTTGTGGGTAAGTGTCCTCCCTCGGCCTTCCCTGTAGTGACAGCACAGCCCTGGGACACCTGTGCCCTATAAAGACCCTGCAGGGTGGGTTTACAAATGGAAGAGAGCAGGGAGGGGCAGAGACAGGCTGATGAGGGCCTGGAGGGCACCCAGTCCAGCTGCCCTTCTGGGGGCCCCATCCACTCCCTGACCCTGCCAAGTGGCAACAAGATGAAAAGACACACTCAGCCCGGACCCCAGTCCTGCCCGTGGACCTGACCCCAGGGAGGGTGCAGGTCTGCAGCCCAGCCTCCCGCCCTTCTATCCGTGCCTCTCACTCAGCACCCCATCCTGCCCATGAGCAGAGAGCTCTGGAATGGAGACAAGGGTTCAACCCACCCAAGTAGATTGTTGGAGGCAGAGTTCAGGACCAAGGAGCCTCTGCTGTCACCCAGCCCTGTTCCCTAGACACAGCAAGGAGAAGGCACCCTGGCGATGCCCTCAGGCATGGGCAGCAGTTCAGGGCTGCTGCCCAGCTGTTAGTGGCAGGCCCTAACTGCCCTGCCTGCCGGTCCCCCACCCTAAGATGCTGAGCTTGACCCTCAGCATCTCCGCACAAACTGGTCCTTCCACTTTTCCACCCAGCAAACTCCTGCTCACCCCACCTCAGCCTGGTATCTCTTGGTCTGGCTCACAGGATCCTCTCCTGTGCCCTGGGGGGTGCATCCCCACCCGTCCCTGGGAAGGCCCCCCCAGGGACTCACCCAGCAGCAGGAACTTGCGGCTGTCCCCATATAGCTGCCGCAGGTTGATGCAAAACTCGTGCACGGAGGCACCATCCCGATACTCGTGCAGCAGTGCAGCAAACTGCTGGATCTCCTGCGAGGACAGCTTGGTGCGCAGCTGCCGAGACACGTGCAGGCAGGGCGCAGTGAGCAGTGACACCCAGGCCCTCCGCCCAGCCCCGCCCCTGGAGGACCAGCAGCCCACGGGGCCGCATCCTGCCTCCCTGGAGACCCGAGAGGCCCCATTCTTCGGCACTAAACTGACCCTCGACGGGGCTGCCGGGGCCCGCTTATTGTGCCCTGGAGCCCAGAGCCACGCCCCCTAGGGGCACACACAGGGGTCAGCCAGCTGAGTTTTCAATAGCAAAACCACGTGAGGTCGGTAACAGAGGGAAAGCCCACCTACCAGCCAACCAGTCCCTCTGCCACTGTGGTCCTCCCCCACGTTCTCCCAGGGCCAGTTCTGGCGGGGAAGTGGCACCCCACTCGGCCCCAGAAGCTTCTCCAGCTGAGGCCGCTGCCCTGGGCTGGGCGTGCAGGCGGGCCTCGGAGTGGGGGCGCACCGTGAGCATGTAGTCCTGCAGCAGCTCGGCAGCCGTGGCGCTCAGTTCGCTCTCGCTGACCGTCTTGGCGTGCGGCGCCGTCGGCGCGCAGGACAGCGGCAGGACACCGCCCGCTAGCGAACACTCACGGAAAGAGCTGCAGGGACACCAGCTGTGGGCGCTGGCCTCGCCCACCTGCCCGCCCACCGCACCCTGGGGAATCCATCCAGGTAGACAGGCCTGGTGACTGGGCTGGGACCAGGATCTGAGAGAGGGAAGGGTGCCTGCGCAGGGCAAGGTGGGGCAGGGGCAGGGTCTGGTGGGGCAGGGGCAGGGCCAAGGGGAGGCCGGGCCATGTGCTCCGCTGAGATGCAGGCTGGGCACTCACAAGGGGATGGCTTCCGACTCATAGGGCTCCTTCAGGTCCACTTTGGTGGAAGAGTCGTCTGTAGGGGAAAACATGCTTCCTGTCACATGGGGGACGGGCGCTGAGTCCAGTGGCTAGGTTCTCGTGGAGGTCTTGGCACAGGGGGCTCCTGCGTGCGCTTGAGAGAGAAGCAGCCTGTGCAGGCCCGGGCCAAGTGTTGGTGCGCTGATCCTGGCCATCGGCCAAGTGGCCAAGGACGAGGGAAGCACAGCATGTGGATGTCAGCTTTGCACCAGCAGCGTCATGGGACTGTCATTTTGTCTTCTCTGATCCGAGCAGGCACATCACTGCCCCACTTAAATGAAGACTGGATCAGAGATGCTGTACAACTTGCCCCATGTCATGCAGTGGGTAAGGGCAAGGGCCAGGGCCAGCACTGGAGGTCTGACCCCCAGCCTGGACCCAGCCAGACTCCATGGCTGCTTGCTGATGACAGAGACCCTAGGAGCAGCAAAAGGCCTGGTGCTCAGCAGCCACTCAAGAGCTGCTGGACAGATGACCTAAGGCCACATGCAGCAGGTGAGCTGTGAGAGGGCGGGCAGTAGGTATCGGCACGAAAGAGCTGAGAGCCGTGTGCAAGTGGAGTGCCTTGTGCATGCTGACGGATCCCTGAAGACACTACACTGAGTCCACGCAGAGGGCACAGCCTCCTCCAGCTGCCACCTCGGGCCACCCTCATCCTCAGAAGGGCCCTCTCACAGAGCAAGTGGGGGCTCTGGCAGGGAGGCCCCCAAACTCTCAGCCCTAGCATAGAGCCTGCATGGCCCTCTGCCCTGAGTTAGGTGAGGTGCCTCTAGCTGTATGTGGCTCCAGAACATGTTCCGGGCCCCAAAGCTATGTAGGAAGCCGCCAGGCTGGCCTACATGGGGACATGTCTGCCCTAAGCCCTCAGGTTAATGTGAGCAGTGAAGCCTGGACCCAGCGCCAGCTAGAGCCCCTGGACAGCAGAGCAGCACTGCCGTGTTCCAACTCTGCCTGCCCTCCAGCCCACCTACCGCTGTGAAATGACAGGTGGTGGGTGGGTGTCGAGGCTCCATCGAATATGGCTCTGTCCAGAAAGTCAATCGTTGACTCCGTGTACACAATCTGGAAGACTTGGCCGAGCAGGAGGCACAACTCTTCAGCAGCCACCTGCCATGGGGGATACAGATGCACCTTCCAGGCAGCTCTCCGATGCTTCAGACGCCAAAGGGACAGGACAAAGTGCTCTCTGCTTTCCACTGCCCGGGGGGACCACAAAGCGACCAGCCCACACCCAGGATGCTTTCTAGACCTGCGGGTGGCTGGGTGTGGCCTGCAGGGGCATCAGCTGCCAACACCCTCTCACTACTCCTGTCCCAGCCTCAGGAAAAGGGGCAGGGAGGGGCCACATCCGTGGCGGCACACCCGGGCTCCCAGCACAGCACAACAGGCTTCACCTCTGTGCTGTGAAAGCAGGTCCTGTCTGGGGCAGTTAGTTACGGACATGGGGCTGTGTCTAGAGGGGTTTCCAGTGGGGACTGGCATCGTGGGTATGGTCTTACAGATGCAGAGACTAAGCAGGGTACCCAGGGGCTCACCGAGGCTGGAGACCTAAACCTTAACTTGCCACTCCCACGAATCTTCCCGCAGGGGAGAGGGGACCACCCTCCATCGACACAGGTGAGAGGAGCGAGGCCCAGGCAGAAAACACCTGTACCTACATGGCAGGCCCTGTGCTCAGTGGGACTGGGTGGGGCCAGAGCTGCTATGGGCGTGGCCGGGGCTGCTGTGAGCGTGGCAGTCCCTCTGCTCACCTTACTCTCCACCGCCAGGATCACCAGGCAGCATGCCTCCACAGGCCCCACTCCGCTCTCCGCCAGGGAGACTGTGGTGAGGCCTCTGGAACCTTCCGCACACAGACTCTGGCTGGGGGAGATGCCGGGGTCCTGGGCTGGGAAGTCAACACTGGCATCTTAGGCAGGTGAGGGCAGGTGTGGAATTCAACAGCAGGCTCTGGGCAGCCCTACCTGGCTCAGGTGGGGGACAGGCCTGTACTAAACAAGGGGTGGGAACAAGTGAGCCACCCCCAACCCACATTCCCACAGCTGCTGCCTGATAACTAGAACACAGGACCCTCCTGCATCCTTGCCAAAGATGATGTATCTGAGGCAGAGACATGAAATTATGGTATTTAGCTAATTTTGATGTACACAAAAGAAGGTGCTCACAGGACCCATTAACATGCAAGGGGCCATGAACACAACCCTGGCAGAAGAAGGGGAAACTGAGGTGTGGGGGGGCAAAGGTCCGGGCATAGCCTGGGCAGAGTCTAAACTGTGAGCACTCCGCCTATGGCCCTGATACTCCACACATGGTCCATCAGAGAAACGAAGTCTCATGGTGGCTCCAGGCCTCCTGAGGCCAGAGAATGCTGGCATATTTGTTCAGACAGACCCAGAGCAGGAGCTGGAAGTGAAGGCTCAAGTTCCCCAGGGCTGGGCTGTCTTGGCCAGCTCACTGCAGCAGGGGGCACCTGGAGCTCAGACACATCCGGGAACCAGCCCAGGAGCAGCCAACATGGAGGAGTGGGCCTGGAGACACCAGGGCCCCATGGGGCTGGCAGCATCCTGCAGCCTGCCCCCATGTGGAGGCTGCTCCACGAATCCACAGGACTGCACCGTCCCTCGGTGGCCAGAGGCCACAGGCACTGAGCACATGAAATGCAACAAGTCCAAACTGCAGCCTGAGTGTAAAGCACACACAGGTGGTGGGAGGAACAAAGGAGTGCATGCCATGTCACGGGGGATGGTTCTGCTGGTGGCACGCTGGCATGGTGCTGGCTACAGAGGCTGAAATGAAAGAGATCGTCACACCAATTCACCACTCTTGGCCTTCAGAACATTTCCGTAGGTCCGTGCTGTTCCCGAGGAAGTGGGGTACACAGCTCTAGAGCCATGCACAGCAAGTGTGTGCTGCTCCTACAAGCCTGCATTTAGCCCAGCAGGACAGGGTCCTTAGCATGACCAGCCCCATCCCCGGCTGCCCCCAGGCCCTGCTTCAGAGCCTCCAGCCGTACTCCCACAGCCTCAGAAACTCCTTCAGAGAGATGCCTCCATGGGCTGCGCCACCCTGGCATGAACATACATCTGGTCACCCACCCTCCAAGCTGTGCTCACCACACACAACCTCCTACAGGCAGATTTGATTGATGCATCCACCCTAAGGCAGCCCACACTGTGCCCTGGGCTGAAGGGGCATATAGATGCGCCTGCAGGAAGCAGGTGTAACACACATTAGCTGTCCTTGCCAGGGTCTGTGCTGAGGCCTGCCCCGTCATCCTCAGCAGGCCCATGCAGGAGCAGGAGAGGCGTGGATACACACAGCCTTGGGGCTTCGGGTGACTCACTGAGATGGGGGTACAGCCATTCTCCCTTTTCCTTTACCCCAAAAGCTCACAAAGCGTGGATCCCAGTTTTTCCCTCTTTTTGGAAAGTGTCTCCTGTGGAACTCATTCTCTCCTTTCAAAAACTCTGTTAACCGTTTTCTTGGTAATTTATTCTAATGAGTAACGCTGAGTAACAGCCTGCAACACAAGAAACCAAGGGGACCCAGGTCCCTGCACAACAGCTGCTCTGCCTGAGGCACCGGGCCAGAAGCCAGTCTCTCCACGGTCTGCTGTCCCTCCAGAAGCCCAGACACCAGGCTTCTGTGGGGACTGTCCACAGTGGGGCAGCCATGGTAGACACAGAGCTGGTTCCCACGGCTGGCCAGCCTCACTGCCCCCCAGTAGGTGACCTGCATGAGTAGCTCCCCTGTGAGGTGGGAGTGTACAGAGCCCCCCTTTGGGTTACCATGGGGAGCAAGGGAGGTCACATGCCATGCTCTGTGCTAGTCTGAGCCACATTAAATTGCCATTTTCATAGATTAAGAGGTTGAGTATCAGCAATCTAAAGTATTCCTTCTCATTAAACAGTAGATGCTCACTGAGCACAAGGGAAATGAGCAAGCAGGGCACAGTGGGCACCTTGCCCAGATGCTGTGACAGAGCGGGCACAAAGGTGCAGGTATGTGAAAGAAGTGTGTATGATATTGTGCTTGTGTGTGGGGGTGACTATGTATGACTGTGAGCATGCCCGCGGGAAGGGCCATGGCCACACAGCAGCGGGGCTGTAGGCCAGGTGGCAGCCCCCTTCACAAGCCCCTGGGCCCAGGTGGGCTGCAGAGCCCCAGCAGTCATCTGGAGCCCCTGAGCTCAAGGGATCAGGGCTCCTTGTCCTGTTCTTTCAAGAGCCCTCAGTCCTGGGCATATCCAACCTCCAGCTTGCCTGCATACGGGGCCAGCAGCTGCCCTCAGAGCTGGCCTCTTAACACAGATGGCTCCGGGACCCACCCAGCCCCTGCTGCGCCCAAAGGAGCCTAAGAGAGCAGCGCTGCCCCACTCTCTCTCCTTTGCCCACAGCCCACAGGAGAGGCAGTGTGGCACTCCCTGTGCCTCACCACCCAGGAGGGGAGCAGGCTGGGGGAGGAAGCTGGCAGTGGGCGGTATCTTTCTGGTTCTCCTATGAGGACACACTCAGAGCATGCACTGACCAAGAGCTCCTTGATGGGCTACTCTCATCTCTGCTTGCCCAGCTTTGGGAGATCACGTGGCCAAAAGCAGGGGACAAACACTGGCTGCCTCCACTGCTCGGGGCTCAGCCATGGCTATGTGCCAAGGACAAGCCAGCGTCCCAGAAGGGGCAGCGCCAGGCAGTAGCAGGCCCCCAAGGCTCCAAGCAAGAGCCGCCGGGATCAGCCTCTGCTCCCCACAACCTCCTGGGCCTGTCCTCCTCTGGCTGAGTGCAACCTCGGACACAGGGACCAGTTCTGGGCACATCAGGCTGAGACAACTGACCCAACACTGTGAAATGGCCCAAAGCTCAATCAAACCAACAGACTCACTCCTGAGGACCAACGTGTGGGCGGCTTCTGTCAAGGACCCTCCCAACCCCACCTCCCACCTTCATACCTGTCTTTAGGACCACGAGGTGCAAGGCGTCATCCCGCACGTAGGACACAGCGGCAATGTCATGGATGGGAATCCTGAGGATGGTGTCCTCCCCGTCCCGCCAGGCCAGCTTGACGTTGTAGGCAGACAGGCTGATCACAGCGTCGTGCTCCTGGTTCAGGTGTCCGGGGAGCTGGTGGGCTCTCTGGAAGGGACCACAGGCATCAATGACACAGCGCCCGGCATGGGGTTCCCAGGCACCCTGTGTGAGCCGCTGGGGTGCATGGTGCCCCTCAGCATGGTCACGTATGCTCCAGGCGATGCCATGTTCAAGCCATGTGGGGGTCTTTCCAGAGTGGCCTTTAGATGCACACCTATGGTTTATGGTTTAGGTGTCTCAAAACTGTGCGTATTGAAAGCAGCCCCCAACCACAAAGAACCCATCCTGAGACACAGTTCATGTTCTCTGAGGCCAAAGTGCTCCCAGAGCATAAGGGGCTGGGTCTTCCCCTACAGCCACAAGGTCCAGGGCAGAGAGTGGAGAGCTGGGGTCAGAGGATGTGGGTCAGAGGTCAGAGTTCAGAGGTGGAGCAGGCCAAAGTCAGATTCAGGGCTGTGAGGTAGGGCAGGTTGAGGGTCAGTGTTGGGGTTGGGAGGTGGGGTGGGCCAAGGGGAAGGTTCAGCAAGAGGTGGTTACCTTTGCATTGTCTATGAAGTGCAGGATTTCAGTCCTACTGGAGGGGTTCAGGTATCCTGGCACGGATGTTAACTGACCTAAGTACTGGAAGAAGGCAGAGAGAAGGGCCGTCAGCCAGGCCATCACAGACCGGCAGATTGCAGCCTCCAACCCCCACCAGGCCCCTCGCCTCAGCTGTGCCTCTGAGCCTATTCCCACCTGCCAGGGAAGCCTCTCCCTCCAGGGAGAGCCCTACTTCTGCCACTTGTGCCAGGGGTGCCAGCTGGAGGCCTGTGAGGCCTGAGGATGCTGTACACTCTGAAAAGCAGAGGGAACAGCTGGTGTCCAGATTATCAGGCGCTGCACACTACTCCTGACAACACATATAAGAATCGCAAAGGGGAGACGGATTAAAGATGGCGGCGTGAAAGGTGAGACAGAGAACTGCTCCAAAAACCACATATATTATGAAAATATAGTTAATACAACTAATCCTGAAAGAGCAACAGGAAAGAAGGCTGCATGAGACTGTATACACCTGGAGAACAGAGGAGACCTCATGAAATGTGGTAATATACCAAAGCCTTGATCCAGCAGGACCCAAGCCCTTCCCCAACCCCAGCTCACCAGCTGGAGGAAGAGAAATGGAGTGGGGAGGGGGTGGAAGCCTAGGACTGCTGAACACCCAGCCCTGGAGATCTACTATGGAAGCACAAACCTATATTGCAAGGTGCTCTGGAGATGAGTGGCGCTGGAAAGCTAAGACAGGCAGAATACTTCAGGAGAATAAGTTTCCAGCCATTTGTGGAGGACAGGGATCCACATCCAGCTGGTCTGAGATAGAGGAAAGATGGGCGGTCTGAGAGGCTTCATAACAGGGAGAGGGCTGCTGAAGGGGTGGGGTTTGCATGGAGCCTGATGTGCAGGAGAAAAGATAGGTGGACAAGATTGTCTGGGTACGCTTTGCCCAGCAGGTTGGTAACTTTCAGGAGATTCAAGTGCTCTAGCCCCCTGGCTGGCTACTCAGCTCAGAGGCTCCTCACTGTGATACGCAACCTGCCATGCCTTCCTCCTGGCCTGCGAACATCAGCTCACAAACAGGCAGTCCCTGCCCTGGCGACAGGCCTGCCAGAGGGAAGCCCCGCCTATGGCAACTACAGAAACACAGAGGCTTACACTTGTGTGCTCGGCCCACAGGCTCTGATATTGGAGACAGCCACTGCAGCCGGTAATCAGGAAACACCTCTTTCCTACCCCCAGGCACCAGTGCTGCTCCCCTGCAACCCACAACATCACTCTAGAGGCTGAGTAGCTGCAGAGACTAGAGCTTCTGGGCACTACATGGTGACATATACAAATATGAAATTTCAAAGGAACCTGGTTCAGACCAAAATCTCAAAAACACCAGAAAAATGCCCAAATGAAACTGAACTCACCTATCTTCCTGAAAGTGAGTTCAAAATAAAAATTATAAACATGCTCATGGAGTTACAGAAAAATAGTCAAGAACTCAGGGAAGAATTAAGGATGAATATTCAATCTTCAAGAAATTCAATATCAGAAATGAAACTTACAATGGAGGGATTTAAAAGCAATTCAGATGTAGTAGAAGAGACAGCAAATGGAATAGAAATTAGAACAGAGGAATACAAAGAAGCTGAGGCACAGAGGGAAAAAAAGGATCTCTAGGGTGAAGCCAAGATGGCGGCGTGAGTAGAGCAGCGGAAATCTCCTCCCAAAACCACATATATTTTTGAAAATACAACAAATACAACTATCCCTAAAAGAGAGACCAGAAGACACAGGACAACAGCCGGACTACATCCACACCTGCAAGAACCCAGCGCCTCACAAAGAGGCTAAGATACAAGCTGCGGCCCAGCGGGACCCGAGCACCCCTCACCCCAGCTCCCGGAGGGAGGAGAGGAGTTGGACAAGGGAGGGAGAGGGAGCCCAGGACTGCTAAACACCCAGCCCTAGCCATCCGGACCAGAGCGCAGACACAGCACATGCATGGGGTGCTGGATACTAGGGAAACGGGACAGTAAGACCTGTGAGTGGGTCCCCGCAGCGTATGCCCCAGGGACAAAGAAAAGCAAGTGCTTTCTGGAAATCTTAAAGGGACAGGGACCCCACAGCTGGACAGAAGTGTCCCAGGAAACTTAGCCCAGCAGCAGGGAATCTCAGGGAACTCCGGGCACCCTAACCCCCTGGATAGCAGGGCAGCTCAGAGGCGCCTCACAGAGATAAACAGCCTCCCGGCCATTTCCCCTCCAACGCGGCTCTGCCATGTCGGAGCAACAGCCTGAGGCAGGCCACGCCTACAGCAACAGTGGAGATAAACTCCAGAGCGTCCGGGCAAGAATCAGAAGCCCTGTCTGCGTGCAGCTGCCCAGCACAAGCCACTAGAAGTCACTGTTCTCCCAGGAGAGGAAGGCCACAAATCAACATGAAGAGACATTCTCCCAGCCATGACTCGTGCCAGCTCTGCAAACTATCTCTATTGCCATGAAAAGGCATAATTTAAAGTAGACAAAGATCACAGAGACAACACCTGAGAAGATACAACTAACCAGTCTTCCAGAAAAATAATTCAAAATAAAAATCATAAACATGCTGACGGAGATACAGAGAAATATATAAAAGCTAAGTGATGATGTCCGGAGGAAGATTACAGAAGTGAAACAATATTTGGAAGCATTTATAAGCAGAATGGATAAGATGCAAGAGGCTATTGATGGAATGGAAACCAGAGAACAGGAACGCATAGAAGCTGACATGGAGACAGATAAAAGGAACTCCAGGAATGAAACAATATTAAGAGAACTGTGTGACCAATCCAAAAGGAAAAATATCTGCATTATAGGGGTACCAGAAGAAGAAGAGAGAGAAAAGGGGATAGAAAGTGTCTTTGAAGAAGTAATTGCTGAAAACTGCCCCAAACTGGGGGGGGGGGAATAATCGATCAGACCACGGAAGTACACTGAGCTCCCAACAGAAATGACCCAAGGAGGACAACACCAAGACACATAATAATTGAAATGGCAAAGATGAAGGACAAGGACTGAGTTTTAAAGGCAGTAAGAGAGAAGAAAAAGGTCACCTATAAAGGAAAACCCATCAGGCTATCATCTGACATCTCAACAGAAACCCTACAGGCCAGAAGAGAATGGCATGACATATTTAATGCAATGAAACAGAAGGGCCTTGAACCAAGAGTACTGTATCCAGCACGATTATCATTTAAATATGAAGGAGCAATTAAACAATTCCCAGACAAACAAAAGTTGGGGCAATTTGCCTCCCCCACCTCTACAGGGTATATTAGAGGGACTATTCTAGACGGGAGCACTCCTAAGACTAAACAGATGTCACCAGAGAAAATAAAATCACAGCAAAGAAAGCAGACCAAACAAATACTAATAAAAGGCAAAAAATAAAATCACCTACCCAGAAAAAGCAGTTAAAGGAAACACGAAAGAGCACAGAATAAAACAACCAACATATAAAGAACGGGGGAGGAGGAATAAGAAGGGAGAGAAGAAAAGAATCTCCAGACAGTGTATATAACAGCTCAATAAGAGAGCTAAGTTAGGCAGTAAGATACTAAAGAAGCTAACCTTGAACCTTTGGTAACCACGAATCTAAAGCCTGCAATGGCAATAAGTACATATCTTTCAATAGTCACCCTAAATGGAAATGGACTGAATGCACCAATCAAAAGACAGAGTAATACAATGGATAAAAAAGCAAGACCCCTCTATATGCTGCTTATAAGAAACTCACCTCAAACCCAAAGACAGGCACACACTAAAAGTCAAGGGATGGAAAAACATATTTCATGCAAACAACAGAGAGAAGAAAGTGGGGGTTGCAGTCCTAGTATCAGACAAAATAGACTTCAAAACAAACATAGTAACAAGAGATAAAGAAGGTCATTACATAATGATAAAAGGCTCAGTCCAACAAGAGGATATAACCATTATAAATATATATGCACCCAACACAGGAGTACCAGCATATGTGAAACAAATACTAACAGAACTAAAGGAGGAAATAGAATGCAATGCATTCATTTTAGGAGACTTCAACACACCATTCACTCCAAAGGACAGATCCAACGGACAGAAAATAAGTAAGGACACAGAGGCACTGAACAACACACTAGAACAGATGGACCTAATAGACATCTATAGAACACTACATCCAAAAGCAACAGGAGACACATTCTTCTCAAGTGCAAATGGAACATTCTCCAGAACAGACCACATACTAGGC
The DNA here is from genome assembly GCF_030020395.1 of Manis pentadactyla. Classification (NCBI taxonomy): domain Eukaryota; kingdom Metazoa; phylum Chordata; class Mammalia; order Pholidota; family Manidae; genus Manis; species Manis pentadactyla. The sequence goes on along the minus strand of NC_080025.1, from coordinate 39,614,749 downwards.
CACAAAAAGAGCCTCAGTAAATTCCAAAAGATTGAAATTCTACCAACCAACTTTTCAGACCACAGGGGTATAAAACTAGAAATAAATTGTACAAAGAAAACAAAAAGGCTCACAAACACATGGAGGCTTAACAACATGCTCCTAAATAATCAATGGATCAACAAACAAATTAAAATACAGACCAAGGAATATATGGAAAAAAATGACAACAACAACACAAAGCCCCAACTTCTGTGAGACGCAGTGAAAGCAGTCTTAAGAGGAAAGTATATAGCAATCCAGGCATACTTAAAGAAGGAAGAACAATCGCAAATGAATAGTCTAACATCAAAATTATTGAAACTGGAAAAAGAAGAACAAATGAGGCCCAAAGTCAGCAGAAGGGGGGACATAATAAAGATCAAAAGAAATAAACAAAATTGAGAAGAATAAAACAATTGAAAAAATCCATGAAACCAGGAGCTGGTTCTTTGAGAAAATAAACAAAACAGATAAGCCTCTAGCCAAACTTAATAAGAGAAAAAGGGAATCAACACACATCAACAGAATCAGAAACAAGAATGGAAAAATCACGACAGACTCCACAGAAATACAAAGAATTATTAAAGACTACTAGGAAAACCTATATGCCAATAAGCTGGAAAACCTAAAAGAAATGGACAACTTCCTACAAAAATACAACCTTCCAAGACTGACCAAGGAAGAAACACAAAAGTTAAACAAACCAATTATGAGCAAAGAAATTGAAGTGGTAAACAAAAAACTACCCAAGAACAAAACCCCCGGGCCAGACAGATTTAGCTCAGAATTTTATCAGACATACAGAGAACACATAATACCCATTCTCCTTAAAGTTTTCCAAAAAATAGAAGAGGAGGGAATACTCCCAAACTCATTCTATGAAGCCAACATCACCCTAATACCAAAACCAGGCAAAGACCCCACCAAAAAAGAAAACTACAGGTCAGTATCCCTGATGAATGTAGATGCAAAAATACGCAACAAAATATTAGCAAACAGAATTCAAAAATACATCAAGAGGATCATACACCATGACAAAGTGGGATTCATCCCAGGGATGCAAGGATGGTACATCATTCGAAAATCCATCAACATCATCCACCACATAAACAAAAAGGACAAAAACCACATGATCATCTCCATAGATGCTGATAAAGCATTTGACAAAATTCAACATCCATTCATGATAAAAACTCTAAGCAAAAAGGGTATAGAGGGCAAGTGCCTCAACATAATAAAGGCCATCTATGATAAACCCACAGCCAACATCATACTGAACAGTGAGAAACTGAAAGCTTTTACTCTGAAATCAGGAACAAGACAGGGATGCCCACTCTCCCCACTGTTATTCAACATAGTACTGTAGGTCCTAGCCACGGAAATTAGACAAAACAAAGAAATACAAGGAATTCAGATTGCTAAGAAGAAGTTAAACTGTCACTATTTGCAGATGACATGATATTGTACATAAAAAACCCTACTAAAAGACTCCACTCCAAAACTACTAGAACTGATACCAGAATACAGCAAAGTTGCAGGATACAAAATTAACACACAGAAATCTGTGGCTTTCCTATACACTAACAAAGAACCAATACAAAGAGAAATCAGGAAAACAATTCCATTCACAATTGCATCAAAAAGAATAAAATACCTAGGAATAAAACTAACCAAAGAAGTGAAAACTACAAGACAGTCTTAAGCGAAATTAAAGAGGACACTAACTCATGGAAACTCATCCCATGCTCTTGGCTACAAAGAATTAATATAATCAAAATGGCCATGCTGCCCAAAGCAATATACAGATTTGATGCAATCTGTATCAAATTACCAGCAACATTCTTCAACAAACTGAAAAAAATAGTTCAAAAATTCATATGGAAACACCAAAGACCCTGAACAGCCAAAGCAATCCTGAGAAAGAAGAATAAAGTGGGGGGATCTCACTCCCCAACTTCAAGCTCTATAACAAAGCCATAGTAATCAAGACAATTTGGTACTGGCACAAGAACAGAGCCACAGACCAGTGGAACAGATTAGAGACTCCAGACATTAACCCAAACATATATGATCAATTAATACTCGATAAAAGGGCCATGGACATACAATGGGGAAAGGACAGTCTCTTCAACAGATGGTGCTGGCAAAACTGGACAGCTACATGTAAGAGAATGAAACTGGATCACTGTCTAACCCCATACACAAAAGTAAATTCGAAGTGGATCAAAGACCTGAATATAACCATGAAACCATAAAACTCTTCGAAAAAAACATAGGCAAAAATCTCTTAGACATAAACACGAGTGACCTCTTCTTGAACATATCTCCCCAGGCAAGGGGAAAGAAAGCAAAAATGAACAAATGGGACTATATCAAGATGAAACGCTTCTGTACAGCAAAGGACACCATCAATAGAACAAAAAGGTATCCTACAGTATGGAAGAATATATTCATAAATGACAGATCTGACAAAGGGTTGACATCCAAAATATATAAAGAGCTCACACACCTCAACAAACAAAAAGCAAATAATCCAATGAAAATGGGCAGAGGAGCTGAAAAGACAGTTCTCTAAAGAAGAAATTCAGATGGCCAACAGACACATGAAAAGATCCTCCACATCGCTTGTCATCACAGAAATGCAAATTAAAACATCAATGAGATATCACCTCAAACCGGTAAGGATTGCCACCATCCAAAAGACAAACAACAACAAATGTTGGCGAGGTTGTGGAGAAAGGGGAACCCTCCTACACTGCTCGTAGGAATGTAAATTAGTTCAACCATTGTGGAAAGCAGTATGGAGGTTCCTCAAAATGCTCAAAATAGAAATACCATTTGACCCAGGAATTCCACTTCTAGGAATTTACCCTAAGAATGCAGCACTCCAGTTTGAAAAAGACAGATGCACCCCTATGTTTATCGCTGCACTATTTACAATAGCCAAGATATGGAAGCAACCTAAATGTCTATCAGTAGGTGACTGGATAAAGAAGATGTGGTACATATACACAATGGAATATTACTTAGCTATAAGAAAAAAACAGATCCTACCATTGGCAACAACATGGATGGAGCTAGAGGGTATTATGCTAAGTGAAATAAGCCAGGCGGAGAAAGAAAAGTACCAAATGATTTCACTCATATGTGGAGTATAAGAACAAAAGAAAACTGAAGGAACAAAACAGCAGCAGAAGCACAGAACCCAAGAATGGACTAACAGTTACCAAAGGGAAAGGGACTGGGGAGGATGGGTAGGAAGGGAGGGATAAGGGCGGGAAAAAAAAAGTGGGCATTATGATTAACATGTATAGTGTGGGGGAGGCATGGGAAGGGCGGTGAAACACAGAGAATACAAGTAGTGATTTTACAGCATCTTACTATGCTGATGGACAGTGACTGTGAATGGGTATATGGCAGTGACTTGGTGAGGGGGGAGCCTAGTGAACATAATGTCCTTCATGTAATTGTAGATTAATGATACCAAAATAAAATTTTTTAAAAATATTCGATAAAGGAGCCATGGACATACAATGGGGAAATGACAGTCTCTTCAACAGGTAATGCTGGCAAAACTGGACAGCTACATGTAAGAGAATGAAACTGGACCAATGTCTAACCCCATACACAAAAGTAAATCGAAATGGATCAAAGACCTGAATGTAAGTCATGAAACCATAAAACTCTTAGAAAAAAACATAGGCAAAAATCTCTTGGACATAAACATTAGCGACCTCTTCATGAACATATCTCCCTGGGCAAGAAAAACAAAAGCAAAACTGAACAAGTGGGACTATATCAAGCTGAAAAGCTTCTGTATAGCAAAGGCCACCATCAATAGAACAAAAAGGTACCCTACAGTATGGGAGAATATATTTGTAAATGACAGATCCAATAAAGGATTGACATTCAAAATATATAAAGAGCTCATGCACCTCAACTAACAAAAAGCAAATAATCCAATTAAAAAAAGGGCAGAGGAACTCAACAGACAGTTCTCCAAAAAAGAAATTCAGATGGCCAACAGACACATGAAAACATGCTCCACATCGCTAGTTATGAGAGAAATGCAAATTAAAACCACAATGAGATATCACCTCCCACTAGTAAGGATGGCTACCATCCAAAAGACAAACAACAAAAAATGTGAGCGAGGTTGTGGAGAAAGGGGAACCCTCCTACACTGCTGGTGGGAATGTAAATTAGTTCAACCATTGTGGAAAGCAGTATGGAGGTTCCTCCAAATGCTCAAAATAGACTTACCATTTGACCCAGGAATTCCACTTCTAGGAATTTACCCTAAGAATGCAGCACTCCAGTGTGAAAAAGACAGATGCACCCCTATGTTTATCGCAGCAGTGTTTACAATAGCCAAGGAATGGAAGCAACCTAAGTGTCCATCAGTAGATGAATGGATAAAGAAGATGTGGTACATATACATAATGGAATATTATTCAGCGATAAGAAGAAAACAAATCCTACCATTTGCAACAACATGGATGGAGCTAGAGGGTATTATGCTCAGTGAAGTAAGCCAAGCAGAGAAAGACAAATACCAAATGATTTCACTCATCTGTGGAGTATAAGAACAAAGGAAAAACTGAAGGAACAAAACAGCAGCAGAATCACATAACCCAAGAAGGGACTAACAGTTACCAAAGGGAAAGAGACTGGGGAGAATGGGAGGGTAGGGAGGGATAAGGGCGAGGAAGAAGAAAGGGGTGTTATGATTAGCATATATAATGTGGGGGTGGGAAGGGGAGGGCTGTGCAACACAGAGAGGACAATTAGTGATTCTACAACATTTTCCTATGTTGATGGACAGTGACTGTAATGGGGTTTGTGGGGGGGACTTGGTGTAGGGGAGAGCAGAGTAAACATAATGTTCTTCATGTAATTGTAGATTAATGATTACAAAATAAGGAGGAGGGATTACCCTGATAGGATAAAATTAACTGCAAATCAACGATTAATGAATGCTTTACATATCCTTAATTTTGATCTTTTAAAGGGTGTCAGAGGATCAGCTATGGAAGTACATTTTTTCTGGTACTATTTCTTTCTCTTAACAAAAAAACGAAGCAGTTCCTGTGTGGTGGTCTCCAATAGGTTCTTCACAATGGTATAAAGGTCATATCAAAGTGTGGGCAAAGGGTTTGTTTGTGTTTATACAGAGGATCAAAGCCTAATTTGGCTACCCAGAAAACGAATTAAGATACAATATGAAGAACTTCCAACATCAATATCCTCTGGAAGAGTCATTCCAGAAGATGATCATCAAAAAACTTCAACAAAGATCCTGGCACTGTTGCAGTTGTAGCTGCATTCATCCCACCAGTTCCTGGACTTGCCATTGGAATGAAGAAGGAGATATCTAAGCTGGCCTGTGCATACAGTAAAACAACAAATTTGACTGGATCTATACTGTCGGAACTCAACTAACAATTAGGAGAAGTGCAAGTTGCAGTGCTCCAAAATCGTGCGACTATAGACTATCTACTGTTAAAAGAACATATGGGATGTGAACAGTTCCCTGGAATGTATTGTTTTAATTTGTCTGATTTTTCTCAAACTATTCAAATTCAGTTAGACAATATCCGTCATATTATTGATAAGTTTTCACAAATGCCTAGAGTACCTAACTGGTTTTCTTGGTTTCACTGGATATGGCTGGTAACTGTAGGTCTGCTTTTGTTATGTATCTGTATTCCTATTCTGTTAATGTGTGTATGCAATTTAATTAGTAGTTTGTTAAAACCTATATGTGCTTACATTACTCTACAAGAAGATATGTCAAAGAAATAATCAATCTTCCCATTTTTCTTCTGTCTGCTACTTCTATAGCTTTTCTTCTTCCTTCCTAATTACAGCCCTTTAGTAGAATTCGTGCCTCATATCAAAAATTACCAAGTATCATAATTCTTCCAAGTGGTAAAGATGCCTCAAGACAAATGCTGGGCATAAAACCCACAGGGCATAAATCTGCAAAGAAGTAAAAAGCTAACCTTTTCAAACAATATTGCTTCTTTCTCACTTACCAACTTTACATTTCCCTGTATGGCCCCGGAAGATGGCTGGTTAGCCAGAGACGGGTAAGATTCCTCAAGGGAGGAACAACCTAAGACAGACACAGTCACAGGGGGGCCATCAGGTGAGAAATTGGGGATCAATAGAAGTGAGGCTTAGAACCTCACCCCCGCTGTTTTGAGAGAAATCTTCTGCATCCGTGGATGTTTTGTTGCCCTTGTCTAGCTCGGATTAATACTTAGTCTATAGGCACACACCTGATCATGTACATTTGCCCTCTTATAGCACTAAACTATGTTTTCTACCTTTATCTTGCATCTACCAACCACTTCAGCATTTCATTTAAAAAAAAAAATAAGGGAGAAATGTGGGATTCACATATAAATCAAGTATAAAAATCAAATGAATAATCATATCTGACTTGATTGTTTATAGTTCATGATGCGTGATCAAAACCGAAAGTTTCTGTGATATAACTGCCCTTGCACTGTTCACCATTTAAGAACTTATTCACTATGTAAGAACTTGTTCACCATGTAAGCACTTGTTCGTTATGCTTCAGAAGATTGGAGACTGTTGAGAATTAGGCTTGGGGTTGATTAATGATTGTGCATTGAGTCCCCTATACAGAATTTTATTGTTGTTAACAACCATTTGATCAATAAAGATGAGAGATGCCCTCTCAAAAAAAAATAAATAATAATAATTTTAAAAAAGAATGAAACCTTGCCCTGTGTGACAACATGGATGGGCCTTGAGGGCAACATGACTTGAGTCATAAGTCAGAGAAAGAAAAATACTGTATGATTTTACTTATAATATGGAATCTAAACAAATAAAAACCAAGCTCATAGTTACAGAGAACATATTGGTGGTTGCCAGAGGCAGGTGGTCAGAGGTGGGCAAAATGGGTAAAAGGAGTCAACAGATACAAACTTCCAGTTATAATGTAAGTAAGTCATGAGGATATAATGTGCACCATGGCAACTTCAGTTAATAATACTGTATTACATAATTGAAAATTGCTAAGAGAATAAATCTTAAAAGTTCTCATCACAAGAAAAACATTCTATAAATATGTATGGTGACAAATGCTAACTAGACTTATTGTGGTGGTCATTCTGCAATATATACAAACATCAAATCATTATGTTGTACACCTAAAACTAATAAAATGCTGTATGTGAAAAAAAAGGATCTCTAAGAATGAAAGAATATTGAGAGAATTCTGTGACCAATCCAAACAGAACAATATTCGCATTATAGGGTTTCCAGAAGAAGAGAGAGAAAAAAGAATAGAAAATGTCTTTGAGGAGGTAATTGCTGAAAACTTCCCCAATCTGGGGAAGGAGGTAGTCTCTCAAGCCATGGAGGTGCACAGATCTCCCAACACAAGGGACCCAAGGAAGACAACATCAAAACATAATAGTTAAAATGGCAAAGATGAATGATAAGGACAGACTTGTAAAAGAAGCTAGAGAGAGAAAAAAGATCACATACAAGGGAAAACCCATCAGGCGATCATCAGACACTTCAACAGAAACCACCCTACAGGCCAGAAGGGAGGGGCATGATATATTTAATGCAATGAAACAGAAGGGCCTGGAACCAAGAAAACTCTACCCGGCAAGATTATCATTTAAATTTGAATGAGGGATTAAACAATTCTCAGATAAGCAAAAGCTGAGAGACTTCACATTTCACAAACCACCTCTACAGTGCATTTTGTAGGGACTGCTATAGATGGAAGTGCTCCTAAAGCTAAAAAGCTGTTACCAGAGGAAATAAAACCACAGAAAAGTAGAACAATTAATTACTAAGCAGATGCAAAATCAAATCAACTACCCCCAAAGTCAATCAAGGGACAAAGAGTACAGAATATGATAACTAATATATAAAGAAGTGAGGAGGAAGAAAATGGAGGAAAAAGAAAAAAGAACCTAGAGACTGTGTTTGTAATAGCATACTAAGTGAGGTAAGTTAGACTGTTAGACAGTAAGAAAGTTACCCATGAAGGAAGTTACCTTTGGAAACCACAAATCTAAAGCCTGCAGTGGCAATAAGTACATACCTACTGATAATCACCCTAAATGTAAATGGTCTGAATGCACCAATCAAAAGACACAGAATCACTGAATGGATAAAAAAACAAGACCCAACTATATGCTGCCTACAAGAAACTCACTTCAAACCCAAAGACATACACAGACTGAAAGTAAAGGGATGAAAAAAGATATTTCACGCAATCAATAGGGAGAAAAAAACAGGAGTTGCAGTACTTGTATCAGACAAAATAGACTTAAAACAAAGAAATTAACAAGAGACAAAGAAGGACATTACATAATGACAAAGGGGTCATACTAACAAGAGGATATAACCCTAATAAATATCTATGCACCCAACACAGGATCACCTACATAAGTGAGACAAATACTAACAGAATTAAAGGGGGAAATAAAATGCAATGCATTCATTTTAGGAGACTTCAACACACCATTCACTCCAAAAGACAGATCAACCAGACAGAAAATAAGTAAGGACACAGACACACTGAACAATGTATTAGAAGAGATGGGCTTAACGGACCTCTTACAGAACACTCTACCCAAAAGAAACAGGATACACATTCTTCTCAAGTGCACATGGAACATTTTCAAGAATAGATCATATACTAGGTCACAAAAAGAGCCTCAGTAAATTTAAAAAGAGCCTCAGTAAATTAAAAAAGAATGAAATTATACCAACAAGCTTCTCAGATCACAAAAGCATGAAGCTAGAAATAAATTTACATAAAGAAGACGAAAAAGCCCACAAACACATAGAGGCTTAATAACCTTCTCCTAAGTAATCAATGGATCAATAACCAAATAAAAACAGAGATCAAGCAATATATGGAGACAAATGACAGGATTCATTTATCTCATTGAATCATTGAACAATGATTCAATGCCGCAAAATCTGTGGGAAACAGAGAGGCCATGCTAAGAGGAAGTATATTGCAATACAGGCTTACTCAGGAAAGAAGAACAATCCCAAATGAACAGTCTAAACTCACAGTAACGAAACTAGAAAAAGTAGAACAAATGAGGCCCAAAGTCAGTACAAGAGGGACATAATAAACATTAGAGCATAAATAAATAAAATCGGGAAGATTAAACAACAGAAAGAATCAATGAAAGCAGGAGCTGGTCCTTTGAGAAAATAAACAAAATAGATAAACAGCTAGCCAGACTTACCAAGAAAAAAAGAGAGTATACACACATAAACAGAATCACAAATGAGAAAGGAAAAATCACTACGGACAGAACAGAAATATAAAGAACTATGAGAGAATACTATGAAAAATTATATGCTAACAAACTGGATAACCTAGAAGAAATGGACAACTTTCCAGAAAAATACAACCTTACAAGGCTGGCCCACAAAGAAACAGAAAATATGAATAGACAAGTTACCAGCAAGGAAACTGAATTGGTGATCAAAAAACTACCCAAGAAAAAAACTCCTGAACCAGATGGTTTCACTGCTGAATTTTATCAAACATTTAGTGACGACCTAATACGCATCCTCCTTAAAGTTTTCCTAAAAGTAGAAGAGGAGGCAATACTCCCAAACTCATTCTACAAGGCTAACATCCCTCTAATACCAAAACCACGCAAACACACCACAAAAAAAGAAATGACAGACCAATACCCCTAATTAACATAGATGCAAAAATACTCAACAAAATATTAGCAAACCGAATTAAAAAATACATTAAAAATACCATCCATCACAATCAAGTGGGATTTATTCCAGGGAAGCAAGGATGGTACAACATTCGAAAAACCATCAACATCATCCACCACATAATCAAAAAGAAGGACAAAAACCACAGGATCATCTCCATAGATGCTGAAAAAGCATTCGACAAAATTCAACATCCACTCATGATAAAAAGTCTCAACAAAATGGGTATAGAGGGCAAGTACCTCAACATAATAAAGGCCATATATGACAAACACACAGCAAACATTACACTTAGCAGTGAGAAGCTGAAAGCTTTTCCTTTAAGATTGGGAACAAGACAAGGATGCCCATGCTCCCCACTTTTACGCAACATAGTTCTAGAGGTCCAAGCCATGGCAATCACACAACACAAAGAAATAAAAGGCACCCAGATTGGCAAGGAAAAAATTAAACTGTCCCTGTTTGCAGATGACATGATATTGTACATAAAAAAGCCTAAAGAATCCACTCCAAACCTACTAGAATATCTGAATTCAGCAAAGTTGCAGGATACAAATTAATACACAGAAATCTGTTGCATTCCTTTATACTAATGATCAAATAGCAGAAAGAGAAATTAGGAAAACAATTCCATTCACAATTGCATCAAAAAGAATAAAATACCTAGGAATAAACCTAACCAAGGAAGTGAAAGACTTATACTCTGAAAACTACAAGACACTCATGAGAGAAATTAAAGAAGATACCAATAAATGGAAACACATCCCATGCTCATGGATAGGAAGAATTAATATTGTCAAAATGGCCATCCTGCTTAAAGGAATTTACACATTCAATGCACTCCCTATCAAAATACCAACAGCATTCTTCAATGAAGTAGAGCATATAGTTCTAAAATTCATATGGATCCATAAAAGACCCTGAATAGCCAAGGCAATCCTGAGAAGGAAGAATAAAGCAAGGACAACTATGCTCCCCAACATCAAGCTGTATTACAATGCCACAGTAATCAAGGCAATTTGGTACTGGCACAAGAACAGACCCATAGACAAATGGAACAGACTAGAGAGCCCAGATATAAACCCAAGCACATATGGTCAATTAATATGTGATAAAGGAGCCATGGACATACAGTGGGGAAATGACAGCCTCTTTAACAGCTGGTGTTGGCAAAACTGGACACCTACATGCAAGAGAATGAAACTGGGTTACTGTCTAACTCCATATACAAAAGTACACTCAAAATGGATCAAAGACCTGAATGTAAGTCATGAAACCATAAAACTCTTAGAAAAAAACATAGGCAAAATCTCTTGGGCATAAACGTGAGCAATTTTTTCCTGAATGCAAATCCTTGGGCAGGGGAAACAAAATAAAAAATGAACAAATGGGACTACATCATGCTGAAAAGCCTCTGTACAGCAAAGGATATCAGCAGCAGAACAAAAAGGCATCCTACAGTATGGGAGAATATATTGTAAATGACATATCTGACAAGTGGTTAACATCCAATATATATAAACAACTCACATGCCTCAACACCAGAAAAGCAAATAACCCTATTAAAAAATGGGCAGAGGATATGAATAGACACTTCTCCAAAGAAGAAATTCAGATGGCCAATAGGCACATGAAAAGATGCTCCACATTGCTACTTATCAGGGAAATGCAAATTAAAACCACAATGAGATATCACTTCACACCAGTTAGGATGGCCAACATAGAAAAGACTAGGAACAACAAATGCTGGTGAGGATGTGGAGAAAGGGGAACCCTCCTACACTGCTGGTGGGAATGTAAATTAGTTCAACCATTGTGAAAAGCAGTATGGAGGTTCCTCAAAAAGCTCAAAATAGAAATACCATTTGACCAGGGAATTCCACTCCTAGGAATTTACCCTAGGAATGCAGGAGCCCAGTCTGAAAAAGACATATGCACTCCTCTGTTTATCGCAGCACTATTTACAATAGCCAAGAAATGGAAGTAACCTAAGTGTCCATCAGTAGATGAATAGATAAAGAAGATGGGGTACATATACACAATGGAGTATTATTCCACCAGAGGAAGAAAACAAATCCTACCATTTGCAACAACATGCATGGAGCTAGAGGGCATTATGCTCAGTGAAATAAGCCAGGCAGAGAAAGAAAAGTACCAAATGACTTCACTCATCTGTGGAACATAAGAACAAAGCAAAAACTGAAGGAACAAAACAGCAGCAGAATCACAGAATCAAAGAATGGACTGAAAGTTTCCAAAGGGAAAGGGACTGGGGAGGGTGGGTGGAGCGAGAGAGAAAGGGAATAAGGGGCATTACGATTAGCACACAGAACGTGGGGTCGGGGGGCATGGGGAAGGAAGTATAGCACAGAGAAGACAAGTAGTGACTCTACAGGATCTTACTACACTGATGGAAAATGACTGTAATTGGGTATGTGGTGGGGACTTGATAATGGGGGGAATCTAGTAACCACAATGTTGCTCGTGTGATTGTATGTTAATGATACCAAAAAAGGAAAAAATAAAATAAAAGAAGTGCAAAGGGCCAGGCCGCTGGGAGAGAAGCACACAGAGCAAAGGAGTACATGGTCTGGCAACATGGAACCAGAAGGCCTCCCAGAAGGGTGTCCCCCAAACCACTGTGTGTGCTCAGGCTCTGTGGCTCTCACAGAGCAGACTCTTGCATGGACCATCCCCCTCTCACCAGCAACCACGTTCACTCTGTCAGGTGGACACCCATCTCCAGTTAGACACCAAAGGAGCCTAGAAGTGGTCATTTTCCATGTGTACAAGAGAAAAGCTGAGCGTGCAGAGAACCAACAAGTCTTCCTCAATACATCAGAGAATGAGCTCACAGAGCACACCACTGCCCCACAGGCAGGAGCCATGGAGGCTGGAAGCAGAGGACATGGGCGAGGAGGTAACCGAGTGAGCTGTGAGGCTGCACTGCAGCTCCAGGGCAGCCATGTAGCATGAGCTCTGCCCCAGAGCCCAGGTTCACAAGGTTAGGCTGGAGTGCCAGCTCCTCCTGCTCCTGCATCCTCAGCTGTGGCCAAAGGGTTGTAGTCCTTGACCATTCTTCCTCAAGGTCATGACCCTAGCAGCCAGGCCCCAAGGTCCCAGCCCCACCCTGTCTCTCCAAAGGAGGGACCAAACGAGGTACAGAGCACATGTAGGTAGCAGCTGGGACATGGGCTCGCTGCAGGCAATACAATCCCAGGATGGGAGAGCACCGCCTCCTCCCCAGCCCCACAGCCGAGCTGCTGCACAGCAGGAGGGGCCATGCTGGCCCCGTCTTAGTCCCTGACACCACAGACTAAACACAACCTAGCCCCTTGCCAGACACATGGCCTCCACTGAGACCTGTCCACCCCACCTCCTTTTACCCACACATCACATCCAGCCCTCAACAAAGAAATTACACAGCATACTGAAAGGCAAAAAAAACACTGAATAAACAGGGCAAGCATTAGAACCAGTCTCAGATCTGGAAGGCCGCTGGAATGACCAGACCAGGAATCTAAAACAACTATGATTAGTATGCTCAGGACTCTAACAGAAAAAGTGGGCACATATGAGATCAGATGGGTAATCTATGCAAAGATGGAAATCCTAAAAAAAGCAGCAGTGCGGAATGCCAAAATCCAAATCGCTGTAACAGAAATCAAACAACTACCTTTGACAGCTCTAAGCACACTGGGCATGGCTGGGGAAGAAGCAAGGAGCCTGGAATGGATGGACAGAAACTTCCCAAATGAGAAGGCAGAGAGAAAGTCATGAAAAAATGGAACAGAATATCCAAAACATGAGAAAATTCCTAGAGGTGGGATCACCAGCGGGATAGAAAGGAAAGAACAAACATTTGAAGCAGTAACAACAAAGTCCCCCCAGTCAATGTCACAGACACCAAACCACAGACCCAGCAGGATAAACAACTAAACAAAGCAAAACACCAAGGCACATCATATTCAAATGGCAAAAACCAGACAGAGGAAACCCGAAGTGGCCAGAGAATAAAAGCATAGCCACCACAGAGGGAAAAGGGTGGGGGTGATGCCAGACCTTCCTTCAGAAACTGTGCAGGTGAGTGAAATACTTTGCATTGAAAGAAACATCCTCAAATCTGCAATTCTCTGTACAAACTGTCCTTCAAAAGTGAAGGAGAAATTGATTTTCTCAAACGAAAATTGAGGGGTTTCATGATTACATGGCAGGAAACATTAAAAGAACTGGGAGAGAAGGAAAATAATTTGGTTAGAAATCTATCTACACAGAGAAAGCAAAAAGGTGAGAGGGTGTAAGGAAGAGTCACATAATGTCTCCTCCTGCTGAAGCTGGTGGGCCCCACAGGCAGGGTGACAAGTGCAGCTGTAGACACACCTGGCTCTGGGCTCTGCCAGGCAAGCAGTACAGGGAAAGTGGATTTATAGTGGTTGTGGATTTATGTTGCAAACCCTAGAAATATTTCTTAAAGTATAACTGATGTGCTCGAGAGGAGAAACAATGGACTCACATCAAATGCTCAGGGCGAGCAGATTGGGAAACAGGCAGAGCAGGGCCATGCACAGAAAGCAGCCACAGGAGTGGCACAGGTGTCTGCATCACCCACCATGTAAAATGTGAATGGTCTCAACACCAGTCAAACTGTCAGACTCGATAAAAATTCAACTATCAATATTATAGGATTCAAGATGGAGGTGTGAGAGGTGAGAGAGAGAACTCCTCCCCAAACCACACAGAGTATGAAAATATAGTTAATACAACTAACCCTAAAACAGCAACAGGAAAGAAGGCAGCACCAGACTGTATACAGACCTCACAAACACAGCAGACCTCACAAAACAGGATAACGTACCAAAGCCTTGATCCAGTGGGACCCAAGCCCTTCCCCCACCCCAGCTCACCAGCAGGAGGAAGAGAAATGGAACAGGGAGGGGACGGAAGCCTAGAACTGCTGAAAACACAGCCCTGGAGATCAGCTTTGGAGCACAAACCAAATTGTGTGGTGGTCTGGAGATTGGTGGGGTTAAGGAGTTGGGACAGGCAGACTGCTTGAGAGACTGAGATTATGGCCACTTGTGAAGGATGGGGATCCACATCCAGCTGCTCTGGGACAAAGGAGAAGCAAACGGTCTGAGAGGCTTCCTAGTAGCGAGAGGGCTGCTGAAGGAGTGCAGTTTGCATGGACCTTGCTGCGCCAGAGAAGGGATAGGTGGACAAGGTTGTCTGGGTGCACTCTGCCCAGCAGGTTGGGAACTTTGAGGAGCTTCAAGCATTCCATCCCCCTGGCTGGCTACTCAGATCCGAGGCTGCCAACTGTGACATGAAGCCTGCTGTGCCTTCCTCCTGACCTGCCAGCACTGGCTGGCCAATCGGCAGTCACTGTGCTGGAGTCAGGCCAGCCAGAGGGAGGCCCTGCCTACAACAGCTAGAGACACAAAGCACAGAGGTTTACACCTGTGTGCTCAGCCCACTGGCTTTGATACAGGAGACAGGCACTGCAACCAGGAATGAGGACAGCTCTTTCCTTCTCCCAGGCAGCAGCGCTGCTCCCTTATGACCCCCAACCTCACTCTAGAGCCTGAGCTGCTCCAGAGACTAGAGCTTCTGGCACTAGAGGGCGCCACATAGAAATAAGAAATGTCAAAAGAATCTGGTTTAGACCAAAATCTCACAAATCCAAAGGGCCAAATGAAACTGAACTCACCAATCTTCCTGAAAAAAAGTTCAAAATAAAAATCATAAACATGCTCATGGAGGTACAGAAAAATATTCAAGAACTCAGAAACGAATTTAAGGCAGAGATTCAATCATTAAGAAATTCCCCATCTGAAATGAAACAATGGAGGGATTTAAAAACAGATTAGATGTAGTAGAAGAGACAGTAAATGGAGTAGAAATTAGACAAAAGGAATACAAAGAAGTTGAGGCACAGAGAGAAAAAAGGGTCCGTAGTAATGAAAGAATATTGAGAGAACTGTGTGACCAATCCAAATGTAACAATATTTGAATTAGAGGGGTACCAAAAGAAGAAGAGAGAGAAAAAGGGATGGAAAGTGTCATTGAGGAGGTAATTGCTGAAAACCTTCCCAATCTTGGGAAGGAGATAGTCTCTCAAGCCCTAGAGGTGCACAGATCTCCCAACATAAGGGACCCAAGAAAGACAACAAGACATATAATAATTAAAATGGCAAAGATCAAGGATAAAGACAGACTTTTTCTTAAAAATTTTTTAAATTTTGTTATCATTAATGTACAATTACTTGAACAACATTACGGTTACTAGACTCCCCCATTATCAAGTCCACACCACATACCCCATTATAGCCCTGATAAAGACAGACTTTTGAAAGCAGCTAGGAGAGAAAAAAGATCACATACAAAGGAAAACCCATCAGGCGATCATCAGATTTCTCAACAGAAACCTTATAGGCCAGAAGGGAGTGGCACGATATATTTAATATATTTAATGCAATGAAGCAGAAGAGCCTCAAACCAAGAGTACTCTATCCGGCAAGGTGATTATTTAAATTTGAAGGAGGGATTCAACAATTTTCAGATAAGCAAAAGCTGAGAGAATTCACCTCCCACAAACCACCTCTATAGGACATTTTGGAGGGACTGCTATAGATGAAAGTATTCCTAAGATATCACCAGGAAAAATAAAACCATAGTAGAACAATTAATTACTAAGCAGATGCAAAATCAAATCAACTACCCCCAAAGTCAATCAAGGGATAGACAAAGAGTACAGAATATGATATGTAAGATATAAAGAATGGAGGAGGAAGAAAAAGGAGGAAAAAAAGAATCTTTAGGTTGTGTTTGTAATAGCATACAAAGCAAGTTAAATTAGACTGTTAGATAGTAACAGAATTACCCTAGAACCTTTCATAACCATGAATCTAAAGCCTGCAATGGCAATAATTACATACCTATCGATTATTGCCCTAAATGTAAATGGTCTGAATGCACCAATCAAAAGACATAGAGTCACTGAATGGATAAAAAAACAAGACCCATCTATATGCTGCCCAGAAGAGACTCACTTCAAACCCAAAGACATACACAGACTGAAAGGAAAAAGATGGAAAAAGATATTTCATGCAACTAATAGGGAGAAAAAAAGCAGGAGTTACAGTACTTGTATCAGACAAAATAGACTTCAAAACAAAATAACAACAGACAGAAAGGGACATTAAACAATGATAAAGGGGTCTGACCAACAATGGGATATAACCATTATAAATATCTATGCACCCAACATAGGATCACCTACATATGTAAAACAAATACTAACAGAATTAAAGCAGGAAATAGAATGCAATACATACACTCTAGGAGACTTCAACATACGACTCACTCCAAAGGACAGATCAACCAGACAGGAAATAATTGGAGACAGAGGAACTGAACAACATATTAGAACAGATGCACCTTATGGACATCTACAGAACACTTCATCCAAAAGCAACAGGATACATGCTCTTCTCAAGTGCACATGGAACATTTTCAAGAATAGATCATGTACTTGGCCACAAAAAGTGCTTCAGTAAATTCAAAAAGATGTAAATTGTACCAAACAGCTTCTCAGATCACAAAGGTATAAAACTAGAAATTACACAAAGAAAATGAAAAAGCCCACAAACACATGGAGGCTTAAAAACATTCTCCTAAATAATCAATGGATCAATGACCAAATAAAAAAAGAGCTCAAGCTATTGCTTGTCATATGGAGATAAATGACAACAATTACTCAACACTGCAAAATCTCTAAGATGCAGTGAAGGCCATGATAAGAGGGAACTATATTGCAATACAGGCCTACCTCAGGAAAGACAGACAATTCCAAATGAACAGTCTAAACTCACAATTAATAAAACTAGAAAAGATGAAAAAACTGAGGCCCAAAGTCAGTACAAGGAGGGATATAATAAAGATTGGAGCAGAAATAAATAAAATTGAGAAGAATAAAACAATAGAATCAATGAAAGCAAGAGGTTCTTCAAGAACTAAACCCGTAGCCAGACTTATCAAGAAAAAAGAGAGTCTACACACATGAACAGAATCACAAATGAGAAATGAAAAAACACTACAGACACAACAGAAATACAAAGAATTATGAGAGAATACTGTGAAAAATTATATGCTAAAAAGCTGGATAACCTAGAAGAAATGGAGAAATTTCTAGAAAAATACAACCATCCAGGAAGAAACAGAAAATCTGAATAGACCAATTACCACCAAGGAAACTGAATTGGTAATCAAAAACTACCTAAGAATAAAACCCCTGGACCAGATGGTTTCACTGCTGAATTTTATCAAACATTTAGTGAAGCCCTAATATCCATCCTCCATAAAGTTTCCAAAAAACAAGAAGAGGAAGCAATACTCCCAAACTCATTCTATAAGGCCAACATCACACTAATATCAAAACCAGGAAAACACAACACAAAAAAAATTATAGACCAATATCCCTGATGAACATACATGCAAAACTATGCAATAAAATATCAGTAAACCGAATTCAAAAATGCATCAAAAATATCATCCATCATGATGAAGTAGGATGCATCCCAGGGATGCAAGGATGGTACATCCATCAACATCATCCAACATATCAACAAAAAGAAGGACAAAAACCACACGATTATCTCCATAGATGCTGAAAAAGCATTCGACAAAATTCACCATCCACTCATGATAAAAAGTCTCAACAAAATGGGTATAGAGGGCAAGTACCTCAACATAATAAAGGCCTTATATGACAAACACACAGCCAACATTATACTTAGCAGCAAAAAGCTGAAAGCTTTTCCTTTAAGATTGGGAACAAGACAAGGATGTCCACTCACCCCACTTTTATTCAACATAGTTCTGGAGGTCCTAGCCGTGGCAATCAGACAACATGAAGAAATAAAATGCAACCAGTTGGCAAGGAAGAAGGCAGACTGTCCCTATTTGCAGATGATATGATATTGTACAAAAAAAAACTCTAAAGACTCCACTCCAAAACTGCTAGAACTGATATCTGAATTCAGCAAAGTTGCAGGATACAAAATTAATACACAGAAATCTGTGACTTTCCTATACACTAATGATGAAATAGAAGAAAGAGAAATCAGGAAAACAATTTTATTTACAATTGCATCAAAAAGATTAAAATACCTAGGAATAAACCTAACCAAGGAAGTGAAAGACCTATACCATGAAAACTACAAGACACTCTTAAGAGAAATTAAAGAGGACACTAACAAATGGAAACTCATTCTATGCTCTTGTCTAGGAAGAATTAATATTGACAAAATGGCCATCCTCCTAAAGGAATCTACAGATTCAATGCAATCCCTGTCAAAATACCAATATCATTACTCAATGAACTGGAACAAATAGTTTTAAAATTCATATGGAACCACAAAAGACCCCAAATAGCCAAATCAATTGCAAGAAGGAAGAATAAAAAAGGGGGCATCTCGCTTCCCAACTTGAAGCTCTACTACAAAGCCACAGTAATCAAGACAATTTGGTACTGACACAAGAATAGAGCCACGGACGAGTCGAACAGAATGGAGAGTCCAGATATTAACCCAAACATATACGGTCAATTAATATATGATAAAGAAGCCATGGACATACAATGGGGAAATGACAGGCTCTTCAACAGCTGGTGTTGGCAAAACTGGACAGCTACATGTAAGAGAATGAAACTGGATCACTGTCTAACTCCATATACAAAAGTAAATTCAAAATGGATCAAAGACCTGAATATAACCATGAAAACATAAAACTCTTAGAAAAAAACATAGGCAAAAATCTCTTGGACAAAATGTGAGTGACTTCTTCATGAACAAATCTCCCGGGCAAGGGAAACAACAGCAAAAATGAACAACTGGGACTATATCAAGCTGAAAAACTTCTGGACAGCAAGGGACACCACCAACAGAACAAAAAAGCATCCTACAGTATGGGAGAATATATTCATAAATGACAGATCCGATAAAGGGTTGACATACAAAATACATAAAGAGCTCACACACCTCAACAAACAAAAAGCAAAAAATCCAATTAAACAATGGGAAGAGGAGGTGAATAGACAGTTCTCCAAAGATGAAAATTCAGGTGGCCTACAGACTCATGAAAAGATGCTCCACATCGCTAGTCATCAGAGAAATGCAAATTAGAACCACAATGAGATATCACCTCACACCAGTAAGGATCGCCACCATCCAAAAGACAAACAACAACAAATGTTGGTGAGGTTTTGGAGAAAGGCGAACCCTCCTACACTGCTGGTGGGAATGTAAATTAGTTCAGCCATTGTGGAAGCAGTATGGAGGTTCCTCAGAATGCTCAAAATAGAAATAACATTTGACCCAGGAATCCCACTTCTAGGAATTTACCCTAAGAATGCAGCAGCCCAATTTGAAAAAGACAGATACACCCCTATGTTTATCGCAGCACTATTTACAATAGCCAAGAAATGGAAGGAACCTAAGTGTCCATCAGTAGATGAATGAAGAAGATATGGTACACAGACAAAATGGAATATTATTCAACCCTAGGAAGGAAAGAAATCCTACCATTTGCAAGAACATGGATGGAGCTAGAGGGCATTATGCCCAGTGAAATAAGCCAGGCAGAGAAAGACAAATACCAAATGATTTTACTCATATGTAGAGTATAAGAACAAAGAAAAAAACTGAAGGAACAAAACAACAGCAGAAACACAGAACCCAAGCATGGACTAACAGTTACTAAAGGCAAAGGGACTGAGAAGGATGGGTGGGAAAGGAGGGATAAGGGGGGTGCGGAAAGAGGGCATTACAAATAGCATGTATAATGTGGGGACGGGGGTGCAGAGAGGGCTGTGCAACACAGAGAAGACAAGCAGTGATTCTACAGAATCTTATTATGCTGAAGGACACTGACTGCAATGGGGTTCATGGGGGGACTTGGTGATGGCGGAAGTCTAGTAAACATAATGTTCCTCATGTAATTGTTGATTAATTATACCAAAAGAAAAAAAAACATGGTCATTTCCATAGATGCTGAAAAAGCAGTCAACAAAATTCAACATCCATTCATGACAAAAAACTCTCAACAAAATGGGTATAGAGGGCAAGTACCTCAACATAATAAAAGCCATATATGACAAACCCACAGCCAACATCATACTTAACAGCGAGAAGCTGAAAGCTTTTCCCCTAAGATTGGGAACAAGACAAGGATGCCCCTTCTCACCACTTCTATTCAACATAGTACTGGAGGTCCTATCATGGCCATCAGACAAAACAAAGAAATAAAAGGGATCCAGATTGGTAAGGAATAAGTCAAACTGTCACTGTTTGCAGATGACATGATATTGTACATAAAAAACCCTAAGGAATCCACTCCAAAACTACTGGAACTAATATCTGATTTCAGCGAAGTTGCAGGACACAAAATTAACACACAGAAATCTGTGGCTTTCCTATACACTAACAATGAAGAAACAGACAGAGAAATCAGGAAAACAATTCCATTCACAATTAAATCAAAAAGAATAAAATACCTAGGAATAAACCTAACCAAGGAAGTGAAAGACCTATACCCTGAAAACTACAAGACACTCTTAAGAGAAATTAAAGAGGACACTAACAAATGGAAACTCATCCCATGCTCTTGGGTAGGAAGAATTAATATTGTCAATATGGCCATCCTGCCTAAAACAATCTACAGATTCGATGCAATCCCTATCAAACTACCAACAGCATTCTTCAACGAACTGGTACAAATAGTTTGAAAATTCATATGGGATCACAAAAGACCCCAAAGAGCCGAAGCAATCCTGAGAAGGAAGAAGAAAGCAGGGGGGGTCTTGCTTTTCAATTTCAAGTGGTACTACAAAGCCACAGTATTCAAGACAATTTGGTAGTGGCCCAAGAACAGACCTGTGGACCAGTGGAACAAATTAGACAGTCCAGATATTAACCCAAACATATACAGTCAATTAATATATGATAAAGGAGCCATGGACATACGATGGGGAAATGACAGTCTCTTCAACAGATGGTGCTGGCAAAACTGGACAGCTACATGTAAGACAATGAAACTGTATTACTGTGTAACTCCATACACAAAAGTAAACTGGAAATAGATCAAAGACCAGAATGTAAGTCATGAAACCATAAAACTCTTAGAAGAAAACATAGGCAAAACCTTCCTGAATATAAACATTAACAACTTCTTCATGAACATATGTCCACAGGCAAGGGAAACAAGCAAAAATGAACAAGAGCGACTATATCAAACTAAAAAGCTTCTGTTTTGTAAAAGCCATCATCAGTAGAAGAAAAAGGCATCCTACAGTCTGGGAGAATATTTTCATAAATGACATATCCAAAAAGGGGTTGACATCCAAAATATACAAAGAGCTCATGCACCTCAACAAACAAAAAGTAAATAATCCAATTTTTTAAATGGGCAAAGGATCTGAAGAGACACTTCTCCAAAGAAGAAATTCAGATGGCCAACAGGTACATGAAAAGATGCTCCCCATCCCTAATTATCAGAGAAATGCTAATTAAAACCACAACGAGATATCACCTCACACCAGTAAGAATGGCTACCATCCAAAAGACAAACAACAACAAATGTTGGCAAGGTTGTGGAGAAAGGGGAACCCTCCTACGCTGTTGGTGGGAATGTACATTAGTTCAACCATTGTGGAAAGCAGTATGGAGGTTCCTCAAAATACTCAAAATAGAAATACCATTTGACCCAGGAATTCCACTCCTAGGAATTTACCCTAAGAATACAGCACTCCAGTTTCAAAAAGACATATGCGCCCCTATGTTTATTGCAGCAGTGTTTACAATAGCCAAGAAATGGAAGCAACCTAAGTGTCCATCAGTAGATGAATGGATAAAGGGGATGTGGTCCATATACACAATGGAATACTATTCAGCCAGAAGAAGGAAACAATCCTACCATTTGCAACAACATAGATGGAGCTAGAGGGTACTATGCTCAGGGAAATAAGCCAGGTGGAGAAAGACAAGTATCAAATGATTTCACTCATCTGTGGAGTATAAGAACAAAGAAAAAAACTGAAGGAGCAAAACAGCAGCAGAATCACAGAACCCAAGAATGGACTAACAGTTACCAAAGGGAAAGGGACTGGGGAGGATGGGTGGGAAGGGAGGGATAAGGGGGAAAGGGGCATTTCGATTAGCACACATAATGTATGGGAGGGGCACGGGGAGGGCTGTACAACACAGAGAAGACAAGTTGTGACTCTATATTATCTTACTACACTGATGGACAGTGACTGTCATGGGGTATGTAGTGGGGACTTGATAATGGGGGGAATCCAGTAACCACAATGTTGCTCATATAAGTGTATATTAATGATACCAAAAAAGAAAAAGCAAAAAATGAAATCACAATGAAATATATTTTCAGTTGAGTGAAAATAAAATCTGACATATCAAGAACTCAAAAAAAAATTTAAAAGGTTTGTACATCTAAAGATACAATCAGCACTGTGCAAGGACAACCCACCAGTGGGAGAAAATATCTGAAGTCATGTATCTGATAAGGAGTTAACAACATCCAGAATATATAAAGAATTCCTACAACTCAACAAGAACAAAAACCTGATTACAAAATGAGCAAAAGACTTAAATAGACATTTCTCCAAAGAAGACATATAGATGGCCAATAAGCACATAAGAAGATGCTTAGTATCACTAGAAATTATGGAAATGCAAATCAAACCACAAGGTACTATTTCACACCCATCTGAATGACTACTACCAAAACAGAAAATAACATATTGGCAAGGACGTGCAGAAACTGGAACCTTTGTGCACTGTTTGTGGGAATGTAAATTGGTGCAGCCTCTGTGGAAAACAGCATGGTGGTCCCTCAAAACATGAAAAATAGAACTACCAGGTAATACAGCAATCCCACTTCACAGGAATTGAAAGTAGGGCCTCAAAGAGATGTTTGCACCCCCGTGTTCATAGCAGCATTATTCACAATAATCAGTGGATGGAAAAACCCAATGCCCATTGATGAATGGATAAATAAAATATGCTCTATATATACACATGATGAAATAGTATTCAGCCTTAAAAAGGCAGATTTTGACACCTGCTCCAAAGTGGATGAATCTTGAGGACATTTATGCTGACAGACATAACCCCACCATAAAAAGACAAATACCATATGATTCCACTTCTGTGAGGTCCCTTAAGTAGTCAAATTTATAAAGACAGAAATCAGATGGTGGGTTCAGGGGCTAGGGGAGGATATGAGAAGTGAGTTTTTAACTCCCTCCTTCACTTCGAGAAGATGGGAAAGTTCTGGATATGGATGGTGGGGATGGCTGCACAGCTGTGTGAACATTTTTTTTTTCTTTTTTGAAACAAAACAAAAACATTTTATTTAGGTAATAGTGTGACTTATGGCTCTAAACTGGTCATTTATTTTGTTCAGGATGAGTTACAGCCTTAAAAGTCAGGACCAAATCAACATGGGGATTTGTAGTTGTATTTCTCACCAGGCTATTTCACTCAAATGCCACCAAATTAGTGTAGGGAAGGAAAAGCTTTTCCTCTACCCTCTTAGGTTCAGTAGCTGAGGCCTGTGAATTAAATTTACAAGAGACAGATTAATAGGAGAAAGGGTTTGTTGTGCATGTACATGGAATTTCACAGAAAGGAAATGGAAACCCAGAGTGTTAGGTTAAGAACTTATACACCATTTTAACAAAGGGTGATACATTGTAGAGAAGTGACAAGACAAAAGAAAAGGGATTTGGGCTTCTACTGGCAGTTAAGTTATGAGAAAGTAAATATATAAGGAAGCTAACGGAAAATAAAGGTTATTTAATAAGGCTTGTTTATATAGACTTGTCTTAGTACTGACCTTTATCTCCTGTGATAAGTATTGTTCTCTTCCTCCTGGTATGGGAAAGGGGAGGGTGGACACCACAAAGTTTATACTTTGCTTTTAGGCAGAAAGGAGGAGGGCAGAGAGTTCTTTCTATTTCTGCTGTTCCTTAATTGCCTTCAAATCAAGATAATCCTTACGTTAAGTGGCATGTTTTGGGGTAGCATATTCTGATCCCCTTCATTAGCAAAATCTTGACTAATCAATACCAAAATATTGTGAATCTCAATTAACCAGAACTTTTCATCACTACATCATTAGAAATCAAACTGATTTCAGCCGTACTGTTAAGAAAAAATCTTCTGACATGGCTTAGGACCCATACATGTAATATTGAAATACATTTTCCTATCTCTGTCTTTAGTCCTTCCCAGTGAGTAGTGGGTGATTTCTCTGCTCCTGATCCTGTGATCCAATGAAAAGAAGATGATCAATATAATAATGATGACAACAAAAGCTGGCATTCACTGAGTTTGTTCCCACAATAAACCTTCACTGTTATTTTTTTTTTATCATTAATCTATAATTAAATGAGGAATGTTGTTTACTAGGCTCCCCCGATGAGCAAGATCCCCCCACATACCCTAGTGCAGTCACTGTCCATCAGCATAGTAAGAAGCTGTAGAATCACTACCTGTCCTCTCTGTGCTGTACAGCCCTCCCCATGACCCACACACACACATTATACATGCTAATCGTAATGCCCTCTTTCTCCCAGCCCTTCTCCCTCCCTTTGTACCCATCCTCACCGGACCCTTTCCTTTTGGTAACTGTTAGTCCATTCTTGGGTTCTGTGATTCTGCTGTTTTGCTCCTTCCGTTTTTTTCTTTTTTATTCTTATACTCCACAGATGAGTGAAATCATTTGGTACTTGTCTTTCTCCGCCTGGCTTATTTCACTGAGCACAATACCCTCTAGCTCCATCCATGTTGTTGCAAATGGTAGGATTTGTTTTCTTCTTATGGCTGAATAATATTCCATTGTGTATATGTACCACACCTTCTTTATCCATTCATCTACTGATGGACACTTAGGTTCCTTCCATTTATTGCCCATTGTAAACAGTGCTGCGATAAACATAAGGGTGCATCTGTCTTTTTCAAACTGGGCTGCTGCATTCTTAGGGTAAATTTCTGGGAGTGGAATTCCTGGGTCAAATGGTATTTCTCTTTTGAGTTTTTTGAGGAACCTCCATACTGCTTTCCACAATGGTTGAACTAATTTACATTCCTACCCAGCAGTGTAGGAGGGTTCCCCTTTCTCCACATCCTTGCCAACATTTGTTGTTGTCTGTCTTTTGGATGATGGTGATCCTTACTGGTGGGAGGTGATATCTCATTGTGGTTTCAATTTGCATTTCTCTGATGACTAGTGATGTGGAGCATCTTTTCATCTGTCTGTTGGCCATCTCAATTTCTTCTTTGGAGAAGTGTCTGTTCAGTTCCTCTAACCATTTTTTGATTGGATTATTTGCTTTTTGTTTGTTGAGGTGCATGAGCTCTTTATGTATTTTGCATGTCAACCCTTTATTGGATCTGTCATTTACGAATGTATTCTCCCATACTGGAGGATGCTTTTTGTTCTATTGGTGGTGTCCTTTGCTGTCCAGAAGCTTTTCAGTTTAATGTAGTCCCACTTGTTCATTTTTGCTTTGTTTCCCTTGCCCAGGGAGATATGTTCATGAAAAAGTCGCTCATGTTTATGTCCAAGAGATTTTTGCCTATGTTTTTTTC
The DNA here is from genome assembly GCF_030020395.1 of Manis pentadactyla. NCBI lineage: Eukaryota > Metazoa > Chordata > Mammalia > Pholidota > Manidae > Manis > Manis pentadactyla. The sequence goes on along the minus strand of NC_080025.1, from coordinate 39,588,302 downwards.
TAAGAGTTTTATGGTTTCATGGTTATATTCAGGTCTTTGATCCATTTCAAATTTACTTTTGTGTATGGGGTTAGACAATGATCCAGTTTCATTCTCTTACATGCAGCTGTCCAGTTTTGCCAACACCAGCTGTTGAAGCGGCTGTTGTTTCCCCATTGTTTACTCCTAAGTATTTTATTCTTTTTGATGCAATTGTGAATAGAAGTGTTTTCCTGATTTCTCTGTCTGTTAGTTCATTGTTAGTGTATAGGAAAGCAACAGATTTCTGTGTATTAATTTTATATCCTGCAACTTTGTTGAATTCAGATATTAGTTCTAGTAGTTTTGGAATGGAGTCTTTAGAGTTTTTTATGTACAATATCATGTCATCTGCAAATAGTGACAGTCTGACTTCTTCTTTACCAATCTGGATGCCTTGTATTTCTTTGTTTTCCCTGATTGCTGTGGCTAGGACCTCCAGTATACTATGTTGAATAACAGTGGGGAGAGTGGGCATCCTTGTCTTGTTCCCAATCTTAGAGGAAAAGCTTTCAACTTCTCACTGTTAAGTATAATGAATGTTGGCTGTGGGTTCATCATATATGGCCTTTATTATGTTGAGGTACTTGCCATCTATACCCATTTTGTTGAGAGTTTTTATCATGAATGGATGTTTAATTTTGTCGAATGCTTTTTCAGCGTCTATGGAAGTGATCATGTGGTTTCTGTCCTTCTTTTTGTTGATGTGGTGGATGATGTTGATGGATTTTCAAATGTTGTACCGTCCTTGCATCCCTGAGATGAATCCCACTTGATCATGGTGTATGATCCTCTTGATGTATTTTTTTATTCTGTTTACTAATATTTTGTTGAGTATTTTTGCATCTATGTTCATCGGGGATATTGGTGTGTAATTTTCTCTTTTGGTCGGGCCTTTTCCTGATTTTGGTATTAGTGTGTAAACATTCTTAATGCCCTGAATTACACACTTAAACTAAGGTTAAAATAGATTTTATGTTACATGTATTCTACCGAAATACAGTTTTTTATTTTATTGGTTTTACTCCGTATTTCATATGCTAAATTCTTTTGGAATCGTTACTGATATTACTCATTCTTAGCTTTAGTGCTTTGCTGAAATACAAGTGCCCGGGTTGAACAGGGATTGCCCCCCCAGAGCGGGGGGCACAGTGCCACCCACTGCTGGCTCAACTCTCTCTTAGTGCCGCCATGCTTTAGACCCAGGGTCACAGGTCTCCAAAAAGGATTCTACCTTCTTCATGTGGTGTCCTCACTCATTTGAGATTTTTTCAGTGTAAAATATGTTACATTGTGTAAATATCAGCATGAAAAATTTTTTTAAATCAGTGTAAATATCACCTTTGATAAATAAAGTGAAACTGCAGCTCTCATCCTTGTCTAATTCCAGATGGGACAGTGTGCCTCCTAAATGACTCTTACAGTGGCTTCCCCCTCATCCTGGGAGGCCCCCACCAGCCCTACAACACACAGAGCCCCCAGCCATGTCAGGAGACAGGCACACCCAGCTCCAGATGAAGCGGCAGGGCCGTAGTGTGACTACCCTGTCTACCCAGCAGAGTCAAGGGCACAGCTCCAGGCACAAACGTGATGCACCACGAGAACCCAGGCTCCACCAGCCCCGGTGCCCATTGAGTGGAGGAGGATAGAGTCCACTGCCTTCCCACAAGGGTGTGTCACTGAGCTCAGCACCACACCCACAAAGAGCAGAAAATACCTCCAAAACAGCTGCTGGTGGGGCAGAGAGAGAGCCCCACACCAGCTCCCCAACACCCACCAACTGGCCTTGATCCACAGGCTGCCCACAGCAGAGCCTGGGCCCTGGTGGGAGGGCAGAACCCGGAACGGGGGTGGGGATACTTGGTAGTTGCACCAGACAACCTAACGTCCTCAACACTGCAGGCCTGCACATGTACCTTGCCCATGCTCCCTGGGCAATGGTGCCCCCAGCCATACATGCGTGCGCACACCCACACACCCTGCTTGGGAAGGGCACACAGGCCAGAGGGCACGGGCACACTATACCACCTGGCCTCCTCGGGTCTGCCCCCAACATCCCTGCTGCTGCTAGGTGTGCACAGTGCAGCACCAGTGGGGACAGCTGGTCCCAGGAGAGGATGAGTGGCAGGCCAAGGCAGACAACAGGGCCCTGGCTGGATAAGCACATGTGCAGAGGCCCCTGTGCTGCCAGCAGAGCCCTCAGAAGCTCAGCAGGGCCAGGCCCGCACTGAACACAGGACACAGAGCTGCGGTGCTGAGCTGCAGATAAAGGTTTCTACAAAAGGCTCCAAGGCCAGCTGGATGGGGGTCTTCCATGGAATGCAGGGAGCCCCACGCTGCCCCTGCCCCTCAGAGGGCCAGAAGATACCCAACTCTTGGGGATAAGCAGGAACAAACAGCCTGGAAGGGGTACTGGCAACACCCGGCACTCAGAGGCCAGGGGACACAGGGCCCTGGGAAAGGAGACACTCAGCCACTGGGAACACTGCTGGTGTGCTCCCCAGAGGAGGCGATCTCCACCTCATCTGCAGCATGGCTCCTATGTGCCTAGAAGGACACCAAGGTGACCAGACGGACTTTTGAGAGGCTCAGAGTCAGCATGTGCAGCCACAGATGTGCTCAACACGTTCTCTCCCAACACTTCAGAGGCCACTCACATCCCAGGAACAACATGCCCACAGCCCTCTCTCGGCCAAATTTGACTACTAAGGGAACCTCACAGAAGTGCAGGGATGAGAGGCCTGAGCCATGTTTGCCCAGCACAGAAGCCCTGGGCTTTTCTCTTGGCTCACCCCATGGCCTCACAAAGGGATCCCAACACACAATTGATGGAAGGTGGAAAGCCAGACTTTGAACAAGTTAGGACACTGCTGTCCCTCCTGCGGTGGCAGCCTGCAGCCCTGAGAGGCGCTGTCCTCATGTTCTGGGAAAGGCTGGCACTCTCCTCTGGGGAGGACTGCAAACACCAGGCCTGCATTTGCCAATCCCACTTGGACTGACTTACCAGCTCCTCCCCTAGAGCTCACAGAACATCTGAGCTTGGACATGGCCAGCACGGGACAGCACCCAGGACCAATGGGATGGCACAGGACAGAGCCCGGGACCAAGGGGACAGCAGGTAGCACTACCTAGGGTTAAGGGCCAGCAGCACGCATGTATCCCCTGGTCTCAATGGTCTTACGGACCCCATACCACCCAGGGGCAGCCTGCCTGGTGAGGACACCCGACAGACACTAGTGTCCTCAGAGTGAGCATCTCACACCAGCAGTCATTACCGCCCTGGGTCCCAAAGGGGCAGAACGTGTGGTCTGGGGCCCAAGGCATGAAGGAGCTGTGGCTCCTATCTGCATGGACCCAGGAGACCTGCTCAAGGAACACATGCATCCTGTCCCAAAACTCCGGCTTCAGAAGCCTGGCTCTATCAGACACAGTAAGGGTCTAAACTTAACCCTACAGCTGCCAGCCGGTCATCAGCAGACAAGCCAGTCAAGAAGGTGGCTGGTGTTCTGCAGAGGCAACCAGCCTCAGTGGTGAGGTGGGAACAGAAGGCCCTTAGGTCCCCATCTGTAGGCAAGTATGCCCCACACACCTTTTCTCCCATTCTAACAGCACAGCCCGAGTACTTTGCCAAATGTCACCTCCAGTAGCAGAGAACTAAGATATCTCTGGACAAAGACAGGTGACCAACAGGGGACCCTTACAAGTAAGGTCACAGCAAAGGGCAAACTTGCCTGCAAGGTCACAGCAAAGGGCAAACTTGCCTGCCATGGTGAGCTGCAGCAAATGTGTAAGGGAACTGCCCATCACCCAACAGCAAGTTGGCTACAGGAGACTTCAAAATGTCTGACTCAGGCCATTTAAAAAGTACTCGGCCTCAGGGCACAAACTGACTGAAACATCTTCCCACCATCAAGGGGCAAAGACCAAAGATCAATGGTTACCATGTGCTCCTTAGGGGCAAGAATAGTGCTGATCCTCCCACAGAGCACCAACTGTACACATTGGCCTAAATGCTCCACAAGGGCAGCCTGAAATGCCTGTCATATCAAAAAGAACCTAGCCTTACACCCAGAAACACTACTCCTGGGATTTATCCTACAGTAGTAATATGCAGGTGATGGCGAGAGACGAATTAAACATCTTCCTACATCCCTGGTTATAAATAGGGACAGCTGTGTAGGGAGAACCAGACAGGCCCAAAATGAAACCACATACCCTATGGGTCCTAACGCATATGCGCCCCGATATTCAAGATGTACTGTTGTGTGTAGACAGCGAGGTGCAGACAATATCTAGTGACCACAGTAACGGATTTATGTGTGTGCTTCTGGACAGAGACTGCCCATGCAGGGACACACGAGAAATATGACCTCTTTTCACCAAGACTTTCCTTTTGAGTTTCATACCATGTGCATAATTTACATATTCAATTAAAAACAAATAAAAAATAACAAATCTAATCCAGAAGCTCTTAGGTTTGAGATTACACGTGATTATGCACTACTGCCCCAGAATTAAATGCTGGGCATGTCCATGCACAGGTCAGGGAGCAGCCAGGAACCACCGCATGCCCACACCGCAATGGGATTGCTGGGGCAGACAATGGCCTATGACAGAAAATGTGGGCTGTTCGCTTCTGGCTTATCAGAGCTGGTGGGCATTACATGAGAAATGTGTTTAAGACAAACGGTGCTGTTGTTCATAGTGAAGGCTCAGAAACTGATGCTACTGTTAAGTTGTCGGCGGTTGCATGTTATGGTGTTCTCTCTGAACACAAGATACTGGCCATAAAGAACCACACTGGGGTCAATGGAGTGAACACTTTCTCCTCACTAATGGACTTTATTATCACTGCTTTTATTTTTGTAAAAGTAATGTGTACATAGTTTAAAACAGCAAACAGTCCCAAATGCATATAACCAAACAACAATCTCGGGTTCCAACCCAGACAACTACAGCCCACTCCCCAGAGGCAGCCATGTTGAGCCTGCTAACAGTTTCTTCTGGCTGTAGGGCCAGCTTTCCTGACCCAGGTGGGCTCTGCTACTGTCTGTTGTGTCCAAGACAACCCTGCTGGAGCAGCAGGAAAAGATGGCAGATAAGAAGGCAAGGTGGAAACACACACTCAAAGGAAGCCACTACAGCAAATACAATTGACCCTGAAAACGACCTGAAGCCTGCAGAACAGACCACGTACACCTGGGGAAGAAGAGAGGACCACCCAGAAAAGGGTAAAGTGGCAGTGCTGTGATCAAGCAGTAACAGGGAGGGGATAGGTGCTCAGGAACACTATACACCTGGCCCCAGAGAGCTGCTCCAGGAACACAAGTCCACACTGCATTGGGTTCCAGTGATTAGAAGGGCTGGACACCAGGGACAGCTGGAACACTCTGGGAGGCGGACTCCAGTCACCTGTGAAGGACAGGCATGCTCCTTTGCTCCCGCTGGGACCCAAAGCAGAGGTGGCAATACGAAAGATTTGCCAGCAGTAGGAGGAGTGCTAGAGGGACAAGGGCTTGATGGAGCTCTCTCCACAAGAGAAAGGGCAGGTGGAGGATACCTCCCCAGCCCTCCCTCCACCCAGCAGGTCAGGCACTCTCAGGAGCCCCAGATGCTACATCCCCTTAACAGGTGGCTCATTTCCAAGGAGCTTCTCTGTGCACTGCCAGTGCACCAACCCACTTGGCTCAGCAGCATCAGACTTTGCTGTCTGGTGGGTAAAGGGAGGCTCTCCCAGCTTTCCCAGCTCTGTCTCAGTGCAACTGGGGAGGTGCACGCAGGAGTCAGCTACAGAGCTAATTTCCTCCTGGCCGGAGGCCAAGCCTGATGCAGAGCACCCTGCCACCAGGGGGGCACCCGCAAGACTCACGAGCAAGCCCTGCCCCAAAGCCAAACAACTGCCTCGCCCACCCCATTAACCCTGCAGCCCTACCCTCACTGCAGGGCAGGCAGAGAGCAGCCCCGCCCACAATGATCCTAGGACAAGCCACTGCTCTGACCAGGAAGGGCCAGCTGAGGCAAACTACCAGCTACAGCGGACTGAGGTAGACCATTGCCAGCAGACAGAAAAGTAGCCCTGCCTATTGTCCATGAATAGCAACTGGGACTACACTGTAAAGAACAGGGCACTGGAGAGGAAAGAGTGTTGAGCTCTGGGCACCACAGGATGCCTTCTTCATAAAGCCATTACTCTCTGGACAAAGAAGCAGAGCAGATCCATCTAATGCAAGGGAAGAAACACAGAAACCTTGGCAAAATGAGGAGGTAGAAGAATTTGATGCAAACAAAATTACAGGATATGACACAAGAAAAAGGGCTAAATGAAATGAGATCACCAATCTTCTTGATGAAGACTTCAAAGTAACAGTCGTAAATATGCTCATTGACCTGGGGAAAAGTATTGAAGATCTCAAGGAGGACTTCAACAAAGAGGAGAGTTGAAAAAAAGTCACTCAGAGCTGAAGAATACAGTAACTGAAATGAAACATACAATGCAGGGAATGAATAAGAGATTGCTGCAAGTAGAGGAGACAGTAAATAAGATGGAAATTAGAGAACAGGAACACAAGGAAGCTGAGAAACAGAGAAAAAAGGATCTCTAGGAATGAAAGAATGATGAGAGCTGTGTGACCAGTCCAAACGAAACAATATTCTCATAATAGGGTACCAGAAAGAGAAGAGACAAAAAAAAGGGATAAAAGTCTCTGAGGAAATAACTGTTGAAAACTGCCCCATTCAAGGGAAGGAAATTGACACTTGGGTCATGGAAAAACAGAGCTCCTAACAAAAGAAAGCCCAGGAACACACCACCAAGACATATAATAATTAAAATGACAGAGATTAAAGATAAGGAGAGAGTATTGAAAGCAGAGAGAGAAAAAAGATTGCTTATACAGGAAATCCCATCAGGCTTTCAGCAGACTTCTCAGCAGAAACATTAGACGCCAGAAGGGAGTGGCAAGATATATTTAATGTATTGAAACAGAAGTACCTTCAACCAACAATCCTCTATGCAGCAAAATTATGATTCACATTTGAAGCAGGGATTAAAGATTTTCAGATAAACAAAGGCTTCAAGAATTTTTTTTATTTTGGTATCATTAATATACCATCACATGAGCAACACTGTGCTTAATAGATTCGCCCCATTATCAAATCCCCACCACATACCCCATTACAGTTACTGTCCACTAGCGTAGTAAGATCCTGTAGAGTCATTTGTCTTCTCTGTGCTGTATACGTCCTTCGTCGTGCTCCCCCTCACATTCTGTGTGTTAATGGAAATGCACCTTATTCACTTTCTCTCTCGCTCCACCCATCCTCCCCAGTCCCTTTCCCTTTGGTAACTTTCAGTCCATTCTTTGGTTCTGTGAGTCTGCTGCTGTTTTGTTCCTCCAGTTTTTGCTTTCTTCTTATGCTCCACAGATGAGTGAAATCATTTGATACTTGTCTTTCTCCACCTGGCTTATTTCACTGACCATAATACCCTCTAGCTCCATCCATGTTGTTGCAAATGGTAGGATTTGTTTTCTTCTTATGGCTGAATAATATTCCATTGTGTATATGTACCACATCTTCTTTATCCATTCATCTATTGATGGACACTCAGGTTGTTTCCATTTCTTGCCTATTGTAAATAGTGCTGCAATAAACATAGGGGTGCATTTGTCTTTTTGGAACTGGGATCCTACATTCTTAGGGTAAAATCCTAGGAGTGGAATTCCTGGGTCAAATGGTATTTCTATTTTTAGATTTTTGAGGAACCTCCATACTACTATCCACAACTGAACTAGTTTCTGTTCCCACCAGCAGTGTAGGAGGGTTCCGCTTTCTCCACATCCTCGCCAGCATTTGTTGTTCCTAGTCTTTTCTATATTGGCCATCCTAACTAGCATGAAATGGTATCTCACTGTGGTTTTAATTTCCATTTCCTGGATAATTAGAAATGTGGAGCATCTCTTCATGTGCCTCTTGGCCATCTGAATTTCTTCTTCAGAGAATTGTCTGTTCATAGCCTCTGCTCATTTTTTAATAAGGTTATTTGCTTTTTGGGTGTTGAGGCATATGAGTTCTTTATATGTTTTGGATGTTAAACCCTTACTGGATATGTGATTTACAAATATATTCCCCCATACTGCAAGATGTCTTTTTGTTCTGCTGATGGTGTCCTTTGCTGTACAGAAGCTTTTCACCATGACATAGTCCCATTTGTTCATTTTTTATTGTTTCCCTTGCCCAAGGACATGCATTCAGGAAAAAGTTGCTTGTGTTTACATTGAAGAGATTTTTGCATGTTTTCTTCTAAAAGTTTTATGGTTTCATGACTTACATTCAGGTCTTTGATCCATTTTTTTATATCATTAATGTACAATTACTTGAACATTAACGTTACTAGACTCCTCCTATTATCAAGTCCCCACCACATACTCCATTACAGTCACTGTCCATCAGCGTAGTAGGATGTTATAGAATCATTACTTGTGCTTGCTGTATATACTGCCTTTTCCATATACCCCAACACTACATTATGTCTGCTAAAAGTAATGCCCCTTTTCTCCCCTTATCCCTCCTCACCACCCATCCTCCCCAGTTCCATTACCTTTGGTAACTACAAGTCGATTGTTAGGTTCTGTGAGTATGCTGCTCTTTAGTTCCTTTGGTTTTTTCTTTGAACTTACACTCCACAGATAAGTTCAATCATTTGATACTTGACTTTTTCTGCCAGGCTTATTTCACTGAGCATAATACCCTCTAGCTCCATCCATGTTGTTGCAAATGGTAGGATCTGTTTTCTTCTTAAGGTTAAATAATATTCCATTGTGTATATGCACCACATCCTCTTTATCCATTCATCTACTGATGGACACTTACGTTGCTTCCATTTCTTGGCTATTGTAAACAGTGATGTGATAAACATAGGGGTGCATATGTATTTTTCAAACTGGGTTGCTGCATTCTTAGGGTAAATTCCTAGGAGTGGAATTCCAGGATCAAATGGTATTTCTATTTTGAGTTTTTTGAGGAATCTCCTTACTGCATTCCACAATGGTTGAATTAATTTACATTCCCATGAGCACTGTAGGACGGTTCCCCTTTCACCACATCGTTGGTAACATTTGTTGTTTGTCATTTGGATTTTAGCCATCCTAACTGGTGTGAGGTGATATCTCATTGTGGTTTTAATTTGCATTTCTCTGATGATTAGCAATGTGGAGCATCTTTTCAGGTGCCTGTTTACCATCTGAATTTCCTCGTTGGACAACTGCCTGCTCAGCTCCTCTAAAATTTTTTTCTTAATTTTTTAAATTTTGCTATCATTAATGTACAAATACATGAACAACATAATGGTTACTAGACTCCCCCTATTATCAAGTCCCCACCACATACCCCATTGCAGTCACTGTCCATCAGCAGAGTAAGACGCTACAGAATCCCTACTTGTCTTCTCTGTTACACTGCCTACCCCGTAACCTCCCAACATTATACATGCTAATCGTAATGAACCTTTCTACCCCGTATCCTCCCCTCCAACCCACCCTCCCCAATCCATTTCACTTTGCTAACTGTTAGTCCATTCTTAGGTACTGTGAGGCAGCTGCTGTTTTGTTCCTTCAGTTTTTGCTTTGTTCTTATACTCCACAGATAAGTGAAATCATTCCATACCTGTCTTTCTCCGCCTGGCTTATTTCACTGAGCAAAATACCCTCTAGCTCCATCCATGTTGTTGCAAATGGTAGGATTTGTTTTCTTCTTATGGCTGAATACTCCATTGTGTATATGTACCCCATCTTCTTTGTCCATTCATCTACTGATGGACACTTAGGTTGCTTCCATTTATTTCCCACTGTAAACAGTGCTGCAATAAACATTGGGGTGCATATGTCTTTTTCAAACTGGGTTCCTGCATTCTCAGGGTAAATTCCTAAGAGTGGAATTCCTGGGTCAAATGGTATTTCTATTTTGAGTTTTTTGAGAAACATCCATACAACGTTCCACAATAGTTGAACTAGTTTACAATCCCACCAGCAATGTAGGAGGGTTCCCTTCCTATACATCATGGACATTTGTTCTTGCTTGTCTTTTTTTTTTTCCGAAAAAAAATTTTTTTTGGTATCATTAATCTACAATTACAGAAAGAACATTATATTTACCAGGTTACCACCTTCACCAAGTCCCCCCCCCCGCCCACATAAACCTTCACTGTCCATCTGCATACTAAGATGCTGTAAAATCACTACTTGTCTTCTCTGTGTTGCACAGCCCTCCCCGTGCCCCCCACGCACTATACATGCTAATCGTAATGTCCTCTTTCTTCTTCCGCGCCCTTATCACTCCCTTCCCACCCATCGTCCCCAGTCCCTTTCCCTTTGGTAACTGTTAGTCCATTCTTGGGTTCTGTGATTCTGCTGCTGTTTTGTTCCTTCAGTTTTCCTTTGTTCTTATACTCCACATATGAGTGAAATCATTTGGTACTTGTCCTTCTCCACCTGGCTTATTTCACTGAGCATAATACCCCCTAGCTCCAACCATGTTCTTCCGAATGGTAGGATCTGTGTTTTTCTTATGGCTGCGTAATATTCCATTGCGTAAATGTACCACTTCCCCTTTATCCATTCATCTACTGATGGACACTTAGGTTGCTTCCATTTCTTGGCTATTGTAAATAGTGCTGCGATAAACATAGGGGTGCATCTGTCTTTTTCAAACTGGGCTGCTGCATTCTTAGGGTAAATTCCTAGAAGTGGAATTCCGGGGTCAAATGGTATTTCTATTTTGAGCATTCTGAGGAACCTCCATACTGCTTTCCACAATGGTTGAACTAGTTTACACTCCCACCAGCAGTGTAGGAGGGTTCCCCTTTCTCCACAATCTCGCCAACATTTGTTGTTGTTTGTCTTTTTGATGATGGCGATCCTTACGGGTGTAAGGTGATATCTCATTGTGGTTTTAATTTGCATTTCTCTGATGATTAGCGATGTGGAGCATCTTTTCGTGTGCCTGTTGGCCATCTGGATTTCTTCTTTAGAGAACTGTCTATTCAGCTCCTCTCCCCATTTTTTAATTGGATTATTTGCTTTTTGTTTGTTGAGGCATGTGAGCTCTTTATATATTTTGGATGTCAAGCCTTTATCGGATCTGTCATTTATGAATACATTCTTCCATACTGTAGGATACCTTTTTGTTCTATTGATGGTGTCCTTTGCTGTACAGAAGCTTTTTAGCTTGATATAGACACACCTGTTTATTTTTGTCTTTGTTTCCCTTGCCCGGGGAGATATGTTCATGAAGAAGTCACTCATGTTTATGTCCATGAGATTTTTGCCTATGTTTTTTTCTAAGAGTTTTATGGTTTCATGACTTACATTCAGGTCTTTGATCCATTTGGAGTTTACTTTTGTGTATGGGGTTAGACAGTGATCCGGTTTCATTCTCTTACATGTAGCTGTCCAGTTTTGCCAGCACCATCTGTTGAAGAGACTGTCCTTTCCCCACTGTATGTCCATGGCTCCTTTATCATATATTAATTGGCCATATATGTTTGGGTTAATGTCTGGAGTCTCTATTCTGTTCCACTGGTCTGTGGCTCTGTTCTCGTGCCAGTACCAAATTGTCTTGATTACTATGGCTTTGTAGTAGAGCTTGAAGTTGGGGAGTGAGATCCCCCCCCCCCACTTTATTCTTCCTTCTCAGGATTGCTTTGGGTATTCGGGGTCTTTGATGGTTCCATATGAATTTTTGAACTATTTGTTCCAGTTCATTGAAGAATGCTGTTGGTAATTTGATAGGGATTGCATCAAATCTGTATATTGCTTTGGGCAGGATGGCCATTTTGACGATATTAATTCTTCCTAGCCAGGAGCATGGGATGAGTTCCCATTTGTGACCTCTTTAATTTCTCTTAAGAGTGTCTTGTCGTTTTCAGGGTATAGGTCTTTCACGTCCTTGGTTAGGTTTATTCCTAGGTATTTTATTCTTTTTGATGCTATTGTGAATGGAATTGTTTTCCTGATTTCTCTTTCTATTAGTTCATTGTTAGTGTATAGGAGAGCTACACATTTCTGTGTGTTAATTTTGTATCCTGCAACTTTGCTGAATTCTGATATTAGTTCTAGTAGTTTTGGATTGGAGTCTTTAGGGTTTTTTATGTACAGTATCATGTCATCTGCAAATAGTGACAGTTTGAATTCTTCTTTACCAATCTGGATTCCTTCTATTTCTTTGTTTTGTCTGATTGCCGTGGCTAGGACCTCCAGTACTAGGTTGAATAACAGTGGGGAGAGTGGGCATCCCTGTCTTGTTCCCGATCTCAGAGGAAAAGGTTTCAGCCTCTCGTTGTTCAGGTATGATGTTAGCTGTGGGTTTATCATATATGGCCTTTATTATGTTGAGGTACTTGCCCTCTATACCCATTTTGTTGAGACTTTTTATCATGAGTGGATGTTGAATTCTGTCGAATGATTTTTCAGTATCTATGGAGATGATCTTGTGGTTTTTGTCCTTCTTTTGTTGATGTGGTGGATGATGTTGATGGATTTTCGAATGTTGTATACCATCCTTGCATCCCTGGAATTAAATCCACTTGGTCATGATAGTTGATGGGGTTTTTTTTGGTTTTTTATTGTTTTTGTTTTCTTAATGTCATTATTTTTATTTTTATTTTTTATTTTTTTATTTTATCATTAATCTACAATTACATGAAGAACATTATGTTTACCAAGTTCTCCCCTACCGCAATACCCCCCCCACAAACACCATTACAATCACTGTCCATCAGCACAGTAGGATATTGTAGAATCACTACTTGTCTTCTCTGTGTTGAAAAGCCCTCCTCTTTCCCCCACCCCCACATTATACATGCTAATCATAATACCCCCTTTTCTTCTTCCCTGCCCTTATCCCTCCCTACCCTCCCATTCTCCCCAGTCTCTTTCCCTTTGGTAACTGTTAGTCCATTCTTGGGTTCTGTGATTCTGCTGCTGTGATAGATGATGTTTTGATGCATTTTTAAATTCGGTTTGCTAACATTTTGTTGAGTAGTTTTGCATCTATGTTCATCAGGGATATTGGTCTGTAATTTTCTTTTTTGTGGTGTGTTTGCATGGTTTTGGTATTAGAGTGATGTTGGCCTCATAGAATGAGTTTGGAAGTATTCCCTCCTGTTCTACTTTTTGGAAAACTTTAAGGAGGATGGTTATTAGGTCTTCACTAAATGTTTGATAAAATTCAGGACTGAAACCATCTGGTCCCGGTATTTGGTTCTTAGGTATTTTTTTTATTACAAATTCAATCTCCTTGCTGGTAATTTGGTCTCTTCAGATTTTCTATTTCTTCCTGGGTCAGCCTTGTAAGGTTGTATTTTTCTAGAAAGTTGTCCATTTTTTCTAGGTTATCCAGTTTGTTACCGTATAATTTTTCATACTATTCCCTCATAATTCTTTGCATTTCTGTTGTGTCCGTAGTGACTTTTTCTGTCTCATTTCTGATTCTGTTTATGTGTGTGGTCTCTCTTTTTTTCTTGATAAGTCTGCCTAGGGGTTTATCTATTTTGTTTATTTTCTTGAAGAGCCTGCTCCTGCTTTCATTGATTCTTTCTGTTGTTTTATTCTTCTCGATTGTATTTATTTCTGCTCTAATCTTTATTTTGTCCCTCCTTCTACTGACTTTGGGCCTCATTTGTTCTTCCTTTTCTAGTTTCATAAACTGAGTTTAGACTCTTCACATGGGATTTTTCTTCTTTCCTGAGGTAGGCCTGTATTGCAATATAGTTCCCTCTTAGCAAGGCCATTGCTTCATTCCACAGATTTTCTTGCTGAATTACTGTTGTCATTTGTCTCCATATATTGCTTGATCTGTTTTTATTTGGTCATTGATCCACTGATAATTTAGGAGCATGTTATTAAACCTCCATGTGTTTGTGGGCTTTTTCATTTTCATTGTGTAATTTATTTCTAGTTTCAAACCTTTGTGATCTGAGAAGCTGGTTGGTACAATTTCAATTTTTTTGAATTTATTGATGCTCTTTGTGGCCTAGTCTATGATCTATTCTTGAAAATGTTCCATGTGCACTTGAGATGAATGTGTAGCCCGTTGCTTTTGGATGGAATGTTCCATAGATGTCCATTATATCCAACTATTCTAATACATTTTTCAGTGCCTCTGTGTCCTTATTTATTTTCTGTCTGGTTGATCTGTCCTTTGCAGTCAGCGGTGTGTTGAAGCCTCCTAAAATGAATGCATTGCAGTCTATTTCCCCCTTTAATTCTGTTTGTATTTCATTCCCATATTGAGGTGAGCCTGTGTTGGATACATAAATATTTATAATAGTTATATCCTCCTGTTGGACTGACCCCTTTATCAATATGTAATGTCTTTCTTTCTCTCCTGTTACTTTGTATTAATGCCTGTTTTAGCTGATACAAGTACTGCAACTCCTTCTTATTTCTTCCTATTAGTTGCATGAAATATGTTTTTCCATCCCTTTACTTTCAGTCTGTGTATCTCTTTGGGTTTGAAGTGAGTCTCTTGGAGGCAGCATATTGATTGGTCTTGTTCCATTAAATGACTCTATGTCTTCTGATTGGTGCATTCAGACAATTTACATTTTAGTTCATTATCAATAGGTACGTAGTTATTGCCATTGCAGGCTTTATATTCGTGTTTACCAAAGGTTCAAGGGACGTTCCCTTAGTACCTAACAGTCTAATTTAACTCACTTAATATGCTATTACAAACACAACCAAAAGGTACTTTTCTTTTCCTCCTTTTTCTTCCTCCTCCATTCTTTACATATTAGGTATGATGTTCTGTACTCTTCGAATATCCCTTGACTGTCTTTGGGTGTAGTTGATTTGATTTTGCATCGGCTTAGTAATTAATTGTTCTACTTTCCTTTTTGTAAATTTTTTTTATTTCGTTATCATTAATCTACAATTACATGAAGAACACTATGTTTACTAGGCTCTCCCCTACCACAAGTGCCCCCCACAAACCCCATCACAGTCACTGTCCATCAGCATAGTAAGATGTTGTAGAATCACTACTTGTCTTCTCTGTGTTGAAAAGCCCTCCCCTTTCCCCCAACCCCCACATTATACATGCTAATCATAATATCCCCTTTCCCCTTCCCCACCCTTATCCCTCCCTACCCTCCCATTCTCCCCAGTCTCTTTCCCTTTGGTAGCTGTTACTCCATTCTTCGGTTCTGTGATTCTGCTGTTTTGTTCCTTCAGTTTTTCCTTTGTTCTTATACTCCACATATGAGTGAAATCATTTGGTATTTGTCTTTCTCCCCTTGGCTTATTTCATTGAGCATAATACCCTCTAGCTTCATCCATGTTGTTGCAAAAGGTAGGATTTGTTTTTTTCTAATGGCTCAGTAGTATTCCATTGTGTATATGGACCACATCTCCTTTATCCATTCATCTACTGATGGACACTGGGTTGCTTCCATTTCTTGGCTATTGTAAACAACACTGCTGCGATAAACATAGGGGTGCATATGTCTTTTTGAAACTGGACTGCTGTATTCTTAGGATAAATTCCTAGGAGTGGAATTCCTGGGTCAAATGGTATTTCTATTTTGAGTTTTTGAGGAACCTCCATACTGCTTTCCACAATGGTTAAACTAATGTACATTCCCACCAATAGTGTAGGAGGGTTCCCCTTTCTCCACAACCTCACCAACATTTGTTGTTGTTTGTCTTTTGGATGGTAGCCATTCTTACTGGTGTAAGGTCATATCTCATTGTGGTTTTAATTTGCATTCCTCTGATAACTAGCGATGTGGAGCATCTTTTCATGTCACTTGGCCATCTAAATTTCTTCATAGGAGAACTATCCGTTCAACTCCTATGCCCACTTTAATTGGATTATTTGCTTTTGGTTTGTTGAGGTGCATGAGCTCTTTATATATTTTGGATGTCAAGCCTTTATCGGATCTATCATTTATGAAAATATTCTCCCATACTGTAGGGTACCTTTTTGTTCTACTGATGGTGTCCTTTGCTGTACAGAAGCTTTTCAGCTTAATATAGTCCCACTTGTTCATTTTTGCTTTTGTTTCCCTTGCCCGGGGAGATATGTTCATGAAGAAGTCACTAATGATTATGTCCAACAGATTTTTGCCTATGTTTTTTTCTATGAGTTTTATGGTTTCATGACTTACATTCAGGTCTTTGATCCATTTCGAATTTACTTTTGTGTATGGGGTTAGACAGTGATCCAGTTTCATTCTCTTACATGTAGCTGTCCAGTTTTGCCTGCACTGTCTGTTGAAGAGACTGTCCTTTCCCCATTGTATGTCCATGGCTCCTTTATCGAACATTAATTGACCATATATGTTTGGGTTAATGTCTGGAGTCTCTAATCTGTTCCACTGGTCTGTGGCTCTGCTCTTGTGCCAGTACCAAATTGTCTTGATTACTATGGCTTCATAGTAGAGCTTGAAGTTGGGGAGTGAGATCCCCGCCACTTTATTCTTCTTTCTCAGGATTGCTTTGGCTATTCAGGGTCTTTGGCGGTTCCGTATGAATTTTTGAACTATTTGTTCCAGTTCGTTGAAGAATGTTGCTGGTAATTTGATAGGGATTGCACCAAATCTGTATATTCCTGTGGGCAGGATGGCCATTTTCACAATATTAATTCTTCCTACCCAAGAGCATGGGATGAGTTTCCATATGTTAGTGTCCTCTTTAATTTCTCTTAAGAGTGTCTCATAGTTTTCAGGTTATAGGTCTTTCATTTCTTTGGTTAGGTTTATTCCTAGGTATTTTATTCTTTTTGATGCAATTGTGAATAGAATTATTTTCCTGATTTCTCTTTCTATTGGTTCATTGTTAGTGTACAGGAAAGCCACAGATTTCTGTGTGTTAATTTTGTATCCTGCAACTTTACTGTATTCCGATATCAGTTCTAGTAGTTTTGGAGTGGAGTCTTTAGGGTTTTTTTGTAAAATATCATGTCATCTTCAAATAGTGACAGTTTAACTTCTTCTTTACCAATCTGGATTCCTTGTATTTCTTTGTTTTGTCTAATTGCCGTGGCTAGAACCTCCAGCACTATGTTAAATAACAGTGGGGAGAGTGGGCATCCCTGCCTTGTTCCCGATCTCAGAGGAAAAGCTTTCAGCTTCTCGCTGTTCAGTATGATGTTGGCTGTGGGTTTATCATATATGGCCTTTATTATGTTGAAGTACTTGCCTGCTATACCCATTTTGCTGAGAGTTTTTATCATGAATGGATGTTGAATTTTGTCGAATGCTTTTTCAGCATCTATGGAGATGATCATGTGGTTTTTGTCCTTTTTGTTGATGTGGTGGATGATGTTGATGGATTTCGAATGTTGTACCATCCTTGCATCACTGGGATGAATCCCACTTGGTCGTGGTGTATGATTCTTTTGATATATTTTTGAATTCGGTTTGCTAATATTTTATTGAGCATTGTTGCATCTACATTCATCAGGGATATTGGTCTGTAATTTTCTTTTTTGGTGGGGACTTTGCCTGGTTTTGGTATTAGGGTGGCGTTGGCTTCATAGAATGAATTTGGGAGTATTCTCTCCTCTTCTATTTTTTGGAAAACTAAGGAGAATGTGTATTATATCTTCTCTGTATGTCTGATAAAATTCCGAGGTAAATCAGTCTTGCCTGGGTTTTTTTTTCTTGGGTAGTTTGATTACCGCTTCAATTTCTTTGTTGGTTATTGGTTTGTTTAGATTGTGTGTTTCTTCCTTGGTCAGTCTTGGCAGGTTGTATTTTTCTAGGAAGTTGTCCATTTCTTTTACGTTTTCCAGCTTCTTAGTATATAGGTTTTCATAGTATTCTCTAATAATTCTTTGTATTTCTGTGGGGTCCCTCGTGATGTTTCCTTTCTCTTTTCTGATTCTGTTGATGTGTGTTGATTCTCTTTTTCTCTTAATAAGTCTGGCTAGAGGCTTATCTATTTTGTTTATTTTCTTGAAGAACCAGTTCTTGGTTTCATTGATTTTTTCTATTGTTTTATACCTCTCAATTTTGTTTATTTCTTCTCTGATTTTTATTATGTCCCTCCTTCTGCTCACTGTAGGCCTCATTTGTTCTTTTTCAAATTTTGATAATTGTGACATTAGACTATTAATTTGGGTTTGTTCTTCCTTCTTTAAATATGCCTGGATTGCTATATACTTTCCTCTTAAGACTGCTTTTGCTGCATCCCACAGAAGTTGGGGGTTAGTGTTGTTGTCATTTGTTTCCATATATTGCAGGATCTCCATTTCAATTTGGTCGTTGATCCACCGAGTATTCAGAAGCGTGTTGTTAAGCCTCCATGTGTTTGTGAGCCTTTTTGCTTTCTTGGTACAATTTATTTCTAGTTTTATACCTTTGTGGTCTGAAAGGTTGGTTGGTAGGATTTCAATCTTTTTGAATTTACTGAGGCTCTTTTTGTGGCCTAGTATGTGGTCTATTCTGGAGAATGTTCCATGTGCACTTGAGAAGAATGAGTATCCTGGTGCTTTTGTGTGTAGAGTTCTATAGATGTCTATTAGGTCCATCTGTTCTAGTGTGTTGTTCAGTGCCTCTGTGTCCTTACTTATTTGTGTCTGGTAGATCTGTCCTTTGGAGTGAATGGTGTGTTGAAGTCTCCTAAAATGAATGCATTGCATTCTATTTCCTCCTTTAGTTCTGTTAGTATTTGTTTCACATATGCTGGTGCTCCTGTGTTGGGTGCATATATATTTATAATGGTGATATCCTCTTGTTGGACTGAGCCCTTTATCATTGTGTAATGTCCTTCTTTATCTCTTGTTACTTTCTTTGTTTTGAAGTCTATTTTGTCTGATACTAGTACTGCAACACCTGCTTTTTTCTGTCTATTGTTTGCATGAAATATCTTTTTCCATCCCTTGACTTTTAGACTGTGCATGTCTTTGGGTTTGAGGTGAGTCTCCTGTAAGCAGCATATAGATGGGTCTTGTTTTTTTATCCATTCAGTGACTCTATGTCTTTTGATTGGTGCATTCAGTCCATTTACATTTAGGGTAATTATCGATAGGTATGTACTTGTTGCCATTTCAGGCTTTAGATTCGTGGTTACCAAAGGTTCCAGGTTACTTTCCTTACTATCTAGTCTTCTAACTTAACTCACTTAGTATGCTGTTACAAACACAATCTAAAGGTTCTTTTCTATTTCTCCTCCTTTTTCTTCCTCCTTCATTCTTTATATATTAGGTATCAAATTCCGTACTTTTTGTTTATCCCTTGATTGACTTTGGGGATAGTCTATTTAATTTTGCATTTGCCTCACAATCAGCTGCTCCACCCTCCCTACCTTGATTTTACTACCTCTGGTGACAGCTATCCAACCCTAGGAACACTTCCATCTATAGCAGTCCCTCCAAAATAGACTGCAGAGATGGGTTGTGGGAGGTAAACTCTCTCAGCTTTTGCTTATCTAGAAATTGTTTAATCCCTCCTTGAAATTTAAATGATAATCATGCCAGATAAAGTAATCTTGGTTCCAGGCCCTTCTGCTTCATGGCATTTAATACATCATGCCACTCCCTTCTGGCCTGTAAGGTTTCTGCTGAGAAGTCTGATGTTAGTCTGATGGGCCTTCCTTTGTATGTGATCTTATTTCTGCCTCTGGCTGTTTTTAACAGTCTGTCCTTATCCTTGATCTTTCCCATTTTAATTACTATGTGTCTTGCTGTTGTCTTCCTTGGGTCCCTTGTGTTGGGGGATCTGTGGATCTCCATGGCTTGACAGACTATGTCCTCGCCCAGATTGGGGACGTTTTCAGCAACTTCCTCCTCAAAGACACTTTCTATCCCTTTCTCTCTCTCTTCTTCTTCTGGTATCCTTATAACGCAAATATTGTTCCGCTTGGATATTCATTCATTTTTAGAGATCCTTTTTTCTCTCTGTGCCTCAGCTTCTTTGTATTCCTCTTCTCTAGTTTCTATTTCATTTATTGTCTCCTCCACCATATCCAACCTGCTTTTAATACCCTCCACTGTGTTCTTTAACGATTGGATCTCTGACCTGAATTCATTCCTAAATTCTTGGATGTCTTTCCATACCGCCATTAGGATGTTGATGATTTTTATTTTGAACTCCCTTTCAGGAAGAGTCATGAGGTCCATATCATTTAAATCTTTCTCAGGAGTTGTATTAAGAATTTTACTTTGGACAAGGTTCCTTTGGCGTTTCATGTTTGTATATGGCGCCCTCTAGTGTCCAGAAGCTCTATTCTGGAGCTGCTGAGGCCCTGAAGCAATGTCGGGGGTCGCAGGGGAGCGGTACTGGTGCCTGGGGGGAGGAAAGAGCTGTTCCCTGCCTCCTGGCTGCTGTGCCTGTCTTCACTGCCTGAGCCAGTGGGCCGGACACACAGGTATAAGTTTTTGTCCCAGAGCAGCCGGATATGGATCCCTGCTTTCCACAAGCAGCCGGAATCCCAGTGTCCCCAGGAACTCTGCCTGTATTAACTTTCCAACCCAGTAGACATGCGAGTTGCATGAAAGCACCATGAAATGTAGGTTTGTGCTCCCAGCGCAGATCTCCATAGCTAGGTATTCAGCAGTCCCAAGCCTTCCACTCCCTCCCTGCTCCGTTTGTCTTTCTCCTGCCGGTAAGCTGGGGGGGGAGCGGCTCGGGTCCCGCGGAGCCATACCTCTGGTACGTTACCCCGTTCAGTGAGATCTGCTCTTTTCTCCAGGTGTGTGCAGTCTGATGCCATCCTCTTTCCTGTTGTTCTCTCAGGATTAGTTGCGCCAATTAAATTTTCCGATTGTATCCCGTTTTAGGAGGAAGCCTCTGTCTCTCCTCTCACGCCGCCATCTTTAATCTTAACCTGTTCTACTTTCTTTATTGTGGTTTTATTTCCCCTGGAGACAGCTATTTAGCCTTAAGAACACTTCCATCTATAGCAGTCCCTCCAAAATGCACTGTAGAGTGGGTTTGTGGGAGGTAAATTCTTTCAGCATTTGCTTATCCAAAAATTGTTTAATCCCTCCTTAAAATTAAAATGATTATCTTGCTGGATAGAGTATTCTTGGTTCGAGGCCCTTCTGCTTCATTGCATTCAATATATCATGTCACTCCCTTCTGGCATGTAAGGTTTCTGTTGACAAGTCTGATGATAGCCTAATGGGTTTTCCTTTGTATGTGAGCTTTTTTCTCCCTCTAGCTGCTTTTAAAAGTCTGTCCTTATCCTTCATCTTTGCCATTTTAATTATTATATGTCTTGGTGTTGTCTTCCTTGGGTTTCTTCTGTTGGGGGATCTTTGCACCTCAATGGCCTGAGAGACTATCTGCTTCCCAAGATTGGGGAAGTTTTCAGAAATTACCTCCTGAAAGACACTTTCTATCCCTTTATCTCTCTTCTTCTTCTTCTGGTACCCCTATAATGTGAATATTGTTCTGTTTGTATTGATCACACCGTTCTCTCAATATTCTTTCATTACTACAGATCCTTTTTTCTCTCTGTGCCTCAGCTTCTTTGTATTCCTCTTCCCTAATTTCTATTCCACTTGCCTACTACTTCTAATTTGCTTTTAAATCTCTCCATTGTATGTTTCTTTCAGATAAGGAATTTAGTGATTGAATCTCCATCCTAACTTTGTTCCTGATTTCTTGAATATTTTTCTGTACCTCCATGAGCATGTTAGGTTTTTATTTTGAACTCTCTTTCAGGAAGATTGGTGATCTCGGTTTCATTTGGCCCTTTCTCTTGTATTTGTGAGATTTTTGTTTAAACCAGGTTCCTTTGACATTTCACATTTGTATGTGTCACTGTCTAGTGCCCAGAAGTTCTACTCTCTGGAGCTGCTCAGAGCCTGGAGTGACTTCAGAGTCGCAAGGGAGCAGCGCTGGTGCCTGGGGGGAGGAAAAAGTGTTTCCTGCTTCCCGGATGCCGTGGCTGTCTCCACTGTCTCAGCCAGTGGGCCAAGCACACACGTGTAAGCCTTTGTGATTTGCTTCTGTAGCTGCCATAGGTGGGGCCTCCCTCTGGCCGGCCCGACACCAGGGCAGGGACGGCCTGTTAGCGAGCCAGTGCCAGAAGGCTGGGAGGAAGGTGCAGCAGGCTGTGTTTCACAGTGGGGGGCCTCGGAGCTGATTAGCCAGCTAGGGGGATGGAGTGCCTGAAGCTCCTGAACGTTCCCAACATGCTGATCAGAGTGTGCCCAGACAACCTTGTCCACCTATCCCTTCTCCCACGCAAGCTCCATGCAAACCCTGCCCCTTCAGCAGCCCTCTTGCTGCTAGGAAGCCTCTCAGACCTCACACTTTCTTTTGTCCCAGAGCAGCTGAATGTGGATCCGTCCTCCACAATCAGCTGGAATCTCAGTCTCTCCAAGTATTCCACCTGTCTTAGCTTTCCAACCACACTAATCTCCCGAGCACCATGCAATGTAGGTTTGTGCTCAGAAAGCAGATCTCCAGGGTTGGGTGTTCAGCAGACCTAGGCTGCCACCCCCTCCCCACTCCATTTCTGTTCCTCCTGTTGGTGAGCTGGGGTGGGGGAAGGGCTTGGTTCCTGCCGGATAAAGGCTTTGGTACATTACCCTGTTTCTTAAGGTCTGCTGTGGTCTCCAGGTGTATGCAGTCTTGTTCAGCCTTCTTTCCTGTTGCTGTTTAAGGATTAGTTGTATTAATTATAGTTTGATTTTATATGTGGTTTTGGGAGGAGCTCTGTCTCACCTCTCATGCTGCCATCTTGTCTCTCTAAAGAATTTATAATCACTAAATAAGCCTTATAAGATATGTTAAAGGAATTGCTGTAGATGGAAATGTTCCTAAGGCTAAACAGCTTTCACCAGTGAAAATGAAAATAAACCCACAGTAAATATAGTAGACAAATCAATTATCAAGTATGAAAGTTAAACCAGATATACAGAAAACCAGTCAAAAGATACACAAGGAGTGCAGATTATCACATCTTCACACATAAAGTGTGAAGAAAGAACAAGAATAAAAATGAAGTACTTTTAGACTGTGTTTGAAATAGAGTGATCATCAACTTAATGCAGACTGTTATATAGGTAGAAAGCTATCCTTGAACCTATGGTAACCACAAGCCTAAACCCTGTTACAGATACACAAGAAGTTTAAAAACAGAAATCCAACCATAACACTAAAGAAAACCATCAAATAACAAGAGTATAAGAGAGAAAGTAATAGAGAGGAGCTATAAAAACCAAAAAACAATTAATAAAATGGCAGTAATTACATATCTATCAATAATTACCATAAATGTAAATGTACTGAATGCACTAATCAAAAAACAGAATGGTGGAGTTGGATAAAGAACAGCATGAGAAGTGAGGCAGAAATCTTCCCCCAAAACCAAATATAACATGAAAATATAGCAAATACAACTAATCCTGACAAAGTGACCAGAGAAAACTGCAATAGACAGCCTACCTCTAGGGAAAACAGAAGATCTCACAGAATAGGGTAAAGTATCAAGCGGCAATCTGGTGAGACCCAAGCCCTCCATCACCCCAGCTCACAGGCAAGAAGAAGAGAAATGGAGCCAGGATGGAGTAGAAGCCCAGGACTGTTAAATACCCACCCCTGGAGATCTACTTCAAGAACAAGAATCCACATTACATGGTGCTCTGGAGATTACAGGGATAGGAAAGCAAAGAGAGGCAGAATACTCGGAGAGACTGAGATTCGAGCCAGTAGTGCAGAATAGGTACCCACAACCAGCCACTCAGGGACAAAAACACGGGCACTATGAAAGACTTCCCAACAGAGAGGACTGCTAGAGGGGCAAGGATTACACAGAGCTTGCTGCTCAGGAGAAGACAGGTGGACAAAATCGTCCCAGCACACTCAGCCAAGAATGTTGGGAACTTTCAAGAGCTTCACTCACTCCATTACACTGGCTGACAACGCAACCCCGCGGCCCCCACCACACTACACATCCTGCCACTCCTTCCTCCCAGCTGGTAACAGTTCACAAACCTGCTGCCCCTGCCATCACACCAGGCCAGCCGGAGGACAGTCCCACCTACAACAGCTACAGGAGCATAAAGTAGAGGCTTTTCCCTGTGTGCTTGGCCCACTGGTTCTAGCAGGGAAGGCAGGTACTGTGACCAGGAAGCAGGAAAGAGCTCTTTCCTCTCAGCAGGCACAAGGGCCACTGGACTGTGACCACCCTCCATTGCTCCAGGTAGGTGCTCTGCAGCTCCAGAGAGAAGAGCTTCTGGGCACTAGAGGGCACTGCCTACACAAAGTTATCATCCCATATTACCCAGTAGGAATATGAAAAGGCAAAAGAACCTTGTTCAATCCAATATACCTGAAACACCAGAAAGAATGCTCACTGAAACAAATCCCCAGTCATCTTGACAAAGATTTCAAAATAAAATCATAAACATGTTCACAGAGCTACAGAAAAATATTTAGGATCTCAGGGACAATGACAATAAAGAAATAGAAACTTTGAATATTACAGAATCTGAAATGAAATATACAAATGGAGGGATTTAAAAGTAGATTAGAAGAGGTACAGGAGACAGTAAATGCAATACAAATTACAGAACAAGAATACAAAGAAACTGAGGTAGAGAGAGAAAAAAGGATCTCTAGAAATGAAATAATAAGAAAACTCTGCAACCAATCCAAACAGAACCTATAATATTAGCATTATAGGGATATCAGAAGAAGAAGAGAGAGAAAAAAGGGATAGAAACTGACTTTGAAGAAATAATTGGTGAAAACTTCCCCAGTGTGGGGAAGGAAATAGTTTTTCAAGCAATGGAAGTGCACAGATCTCCCAACATAAGGAACCCAAGGAAGACAACACCAGAACACATAATAATTAAAATGAGAAAGGTCAAGGACAAAAACAGAGTATGAAAAAGAGCCAGAGAGAGAGAAAAAAGGTCATATACAAAGGAAAACCCATATGGCTGTCATCAGACTCATCAGCAGAAACCTTACAGGCCACAAGGGAGTGGCATGATATATTCAATACAATGAAACAGAAGGGCTTGAACCAAGAATACTCTACCTGGCAAGATTATCATTTAAATTTGAAGCAGGGATTAAAGAATTTCCAGATAAGCAAAAGCTGAGGGAATTTACCTCCCACAAACCATCTATCTCTACAGTGTAAGTTAAAGGGACTGCTCTAGATGGAAGTGCTCCTAAGGCTAAATAGCTGTCACCAAATAAAATGAAACCACAATAAAGGAGTAAAACAATTAGTAATAAGAGACTTAAGTTAGACTGTTAGATAGTAAAGAAGCTGCCCTTGAACCTTTGGTAACCACAAATCCAAAGCATGCATGGCAGTAATACCATATCTATTGATAATCACCCCAAATCAAATGGTCTGAAGACACCAATCAAAAGACATAATTACAGAATGATAAAAAGCAGTAACTATCAATAAGCTGCCTACAAGAGACTCACTTCAAACCCGAAGACATACACAGACTAAAAGTGAAGGGATGGAAAAAGATATTTCATGTAAATAACAGGGAGAAAAAAGCAGGAGTTACAATACTTTTATCAGATAAAATAGACTTCAAAAAAACGAAAGCAACAAGAGACAAGGAAGGACACTACAAAGTGATAATGAAGGGGTCAGTCCAACAAGAGGATATAACCATTATAAATTTATAGGCACCCAACAGAAGAGCACCCAAATATGTATAACAAATACTAACAGAATTAAAGGAGGAAATAGAATGCAATGAATTCATTTTAGGAGACTTCAACACAGTACTCACTCCAAAGGACAGATCAAGCACAGAAAATAAAAAAGGAGACAGAGGCATTGAACACCATATTACAACACATAGAGGGGGATTAAAGATGGTGGCATGAGAGGTGAGACAGAGAACTCCTCCAAAAACCACATATAACAGGAAAACACCATTAATACAACTAATTCTAAAAGAGCAATAAGAAGGAAGGCTGTGCTAGACTGCATACACCTGGAGAACAGAGCAGACCTCATGAAACAGGGTAATATACCAAAGCCTTGATCCACTGGGACCCAAGCCCTTTCCCCACCCCAGCTCACCAGTGGAAAGAAGAGAAACAGAGTAGGGATGGGGGGAAGGCTAGGACTGCTGAACACCCAGCCCTGGAGATCTGCTTTGGGAACACAAACCTACATTGTATGGTGCTTGAGAGATTAGTGTGGTGGAAAGCTAAGACAGGTGGAATACTTGAAGAGACTGAGATTCCAGCCATTTGGGGAGGACAGATACACATCTGGCTTCTCTGGGACAAAGGAAAGGTGGGTAGTCTGAGAGGCTTCCTAGTAGCCACAGGGCTGCTAAAGGGGTGGGGATTGCACAAAGCTTGCTGCGCGGGAGTAGAGACAGGTGGACAAGGTTGGTTGGGCATGCTCTGCTCAGCATGTTGGGAATGTTCAGGAGCTTCAGGTGCTATGTCCCACTGGCTGGCTACTTAGCTCTGAGGCCCCCCACTGTGACACACAGCCTGCTGGACCTTACTTCTGGCCTGCTGGCACAGGCTAGCAAACTGGCAGCCCCTAACCTGGCATCAGGCCAGCCAGATAGAGGCCCCAACTATGGCAGCTACAAATGCAAAGCACAGAAGTTTACACCTCTGTAATTGGCCCACTGGTTCTGAAGGTGGAGACAGATGTTGCAGTAGGGAAGCAGGAAACAACTCGTTCCTCCCTTCAGGCACCAGCACAACACCCCTGTGAACCCAGAGATGACTCCAGGGCCTGAGCAGCTCCAGAGACTAGAGCTTCTGGCCACCAAAGGGCACCACATACAATTATGAAACATCAAAGGAACCACTTTCAAACCAAAACAGCACAAACACCAGAAAAAGGTACAAGTGAAATTGAATTTACCAATCTTCCTGAAAGAGAGCTCAAAATAAAAATCATGAACATGCTTATGGAGGTACAGAAAACTATTAAAGAATTCGGGGATGACATTAGGTCGGAGATTCAATCATTAAATTCCATATCTGAAATGAAACACACAATGGAGGGATTTAAAAGCAGATTAGATGTAGTAGAATAGACGGTAGATGCAATAGAAATTAGACAACAGGAATACAAAGAACCTGAGGCACAGAGAGAAAAAGTATCTGTAGGAATGAAAGAACATTGAGAGAACTATGTGAACAATCCAAATGGAACAATATTTGCATTATAGGGGTACCAGAAGAAGAGAGAGAAAAAGAGATAGTGTCATTCAGGAGGTAATTGCTGAAAAATTCCTGAATTTGGAGAAGGCAACAGTCACTCAGGCCATGCAGAAGCACAGATCTACCAACACAAGGGACCCATGGAAGACAACACCAAGATACATAAAAATTAAAATGGCAAGGATCAAGGATAAAGATGGAATTTTAAAAGCAGCTACAGAGAGAAAAAAGACCACATACAAAGGAAAAACCATTAGGCTATGATCAGACTTATCAACAGAAACCTTACATGCCAGAAGGGAGTGGCATGATAAATTTCACGCAATGAAGCAGAAGGGTCTCAAACCAAGAATACTCTACCCGGCAAGATAATCATTTTAATTTTAATGACAGATTAAACAATTTTCAGATAAGAAAAGCTGAGAGAATTTACCTCCCACAAAACACCACTACAGTGCATTTTGGAGGGACTGCAATAGATGGAAGTGTTCCTAAGGCTAAATAGCAGTCAACAGGGGAAATAAAACCACAATAAACAAAATAGAAAAATTAATTACTGAACAGATGCAAAATCAACTCAACTACCCCCAAAGTCATTCAAGAAATAGAAAAAGACTAAAAGTAAAGGGATGGAAAGATATTTCATGCAAACAACAAGGAGAAAAAAGCAGGTGCTCCAGTATTTGCATCAGACAAAATAGACTTCAAAACAAAAAAAGTAACAAGAGATAAAGAAGGACATGACATAATGATAAAGTGGTCAGTCCAACAAGAGGATATAACCATTATAAATAAATATGAACTCAATGCAGGAGCACAGACATATGTGAAACAAATACTAACAGAATTAAAGGAGGAAATTGAATGCAATGCATTCATTTTACAAGACTTCAACACACCACTCACTCCAAAGGACAGATCCACCAGACAGAAAATAAGGACACAGAGGCACTGAACAACACACCAGAACAGATGGACCTAATTGACATCTACAGAACTCTACACCCAAAAGCAGCGGGATACACATTCTTCTCAAGTGCACATGAAACATTTTCCAGAATGAACCACATACTAGGCCACAAAAATAGCCTCAGTAAATTCAAAAAACATTGAAATTCTATCAACCAACTTCTCAGATCACAAAGGTATAAAACTAGAAATAAATTGAACAAAGACAACAAAAATACTTAACGAACACAGCTAGAGAGAGAAAAGAAATGGAGGCTAAACAACACACTCCTAAATAATCAATGGATCAATGACCAAATTAAAACAGAGATCAAGCAATACATGGAGAAAAATGACAACAGCACAAAGACCCAACTTCTGTGCAACACAGTGAAGGCACTTCTAAGAGGAAAGTATATAGTAACCCACGCCTATTTAAAGAAGGAAGAACAATCCCAAATGAAAAGTCTAAAGCCACTATTATTGAAACTGGTAAAAGAAGAAGAAATGAGGCTCAAAGTCAGAAGGAGGGACATAATAAAGATCAGACAAGAAATAAATAAAATTGAGAAGAATAAAACAATTTAAAAAATCAATGAAACCAAGAGCTGGTTCTTTGAGAAAATAAACAAAATAGATAAACCCCTGGCCAGACTTATTAAGAGAAAAGAAAATCTACATACATAAACAGAAACAGAAATGAGAAAGGAAAAATCACGACAGACCAAATGAAAATCAAAGAAATTACTAGAGAACACTATGAAAATCTCTATGCTAACAAACTGGATAACCAAGAAGAAATGGACAACATTCTAGAAAAATACACCCTTCCAAGGCTGACCTAGGAAAAAACAGAAAATCTAACCAGACGAATTACCAACAAAGAAATTGAATTGATAATCAAAAAACTACGCAAGAACAAAAATTATTATCGAGATGGATTCACCACCGAATTTTATCAGACATATAAAGAGGACATAATACACATTCTGCCTAAAGTTTTCCAAAAAATAGAAGAGGGAATATTTCCAAACTCATTCTATTAAGCCAGCATCACTTTAATACCAAAACCAGGCAAACACAGCACACACACAAAAAAATTTCACACCAATATCCCTGATGAACATAGATGCAAAAATACTCAACAAAATATTAGCAAACCGAATTCAAAAATACATCAAGAGGATCATGCACCATGATCAAGCAGGATTCATCTCACAGATACAAGGATGGTACATTCGAAAATCTATCAACATCACCCACTACATCAACAAAAAGGAAAAAATCCACATGATGATCTCCATAGATGCTGAAAAAGCATTCAACAAAATTCAACATCATTTCATGATAAAAACTCAACAAAATGAGTATAGAGGGTAAGTACCTCCACATAATAAGGGCCATATATTACAAACCCACAGCCAAAATTATACTTAACAGCAGGAAGCTGAATGCTTTTCACCTAAGATCGGGAAAAAGACAGGGATGCCCACTCAGCCCCACTTTTATTCAACTTAGATCAGGAGGTCCTAGACATGGCAATCAGACAACACAAAGAAATAAAACGCATCCAGATGGGCAAAGAAAGAGGTTAAATTGTTCCTATTTGAAGATAACATGATATTGTACAATAAAAAATCCTATAGAATCTACTCCAAAACTACTAGATCTAGTATCTGCCTCAGCAAAGTTGCAGGATATGAATTTAATACACAGAAGTGTTGCAATTCCTATACACTAACAATGAGCTAGCAGAAAGAGAAATTAGGAGAACAATTCCATTCACAATAGCATCAAAAAGAATAGAATACCTACGGAAAAACCTAACCAAGGAAGTGAAAGACCAATTCTGTGAAAACTACAAGACACTCATGAGAGAAATTAAAGAAGATATATCAATAAATGGAAACACATCCCATGGTCATGGATAGGAAGAATTAATATTGTCAAAATGGCCATCCTGCCTAAAGGAATCTACAATTTCAAAGCAATCCCTATCAAAATACCAACAGCATTCTTCAAAGAACTACAAAAACTTGTTCTAAAATTCATATGGAACCACAAAAGCCAAAGCAATCCTGAGAAGGAAGAATAAAGTGGGGGGAATTACGCGTCCCAAGTTCAAGCTCTACTACAAAGCCATAGTAATCAAAGACAATTTGGTGCTGGCACAAGAACAGACCCATAGACCAGTGGAACAGACTAGAGAGCCCAGATATAAACCCAAGCATATATGGTTGATTAATATATGATAAAGGAGCCATGGATAAACACTGGGGAAATAATGGTCTCTACAACAGCTGGTGTTGCAAAACTGGACAGCTACATGCAATAGAATGAAACTGGGTTATTGTCTAACCCCATACACAAAGGAAAACTCAAAATGGATCAAAGACCTGAATGTAAGTCATGAAACCATAAAACTCTTAGAAGACAATGTAGGTAAAAATCTCTTGAATATGAACATGAGCAACTTTTTCCTGAATGCATTTCCTCAGGGAAGGGAAACAAAATAAAAAATGAACAAATGGGACTACATCATGCTGAAAAGCCTCTGTACTACAAATAACACCATCAGCAGAACAAAAAGGCATCCTAGAGTATGGGAGAATATATTTGTAAATGACATCTGAGAAGTGGTTAACATCGAAAATATATAAAGAACTCACATGCCTTGACACCAAAAAAAACAAGCCTATTTAAAAAAGGGCAGAGGATATGAACAGACAATTCTCCAAAGAAGAAATTCAGATGGCCAAGAGGCACATAAAAAGATGCTCCACATCACTAATTATCAGGGAAACGCAAATTAAAACCACAATGAGATATCACTTCACACCAGTTAGGATGGCCAACATAGAAAAGACTAGGGACAACAAATGCTGGTGAGGATGCAGAGAAGGGGGAACCCTCCTGCACTGCTGGTGGAAATGTAAACTAGTTCAACCATTGCGGAAAGCAGTATTGTGGTTACTCCAAAAACTCAAAATAGAAATACCATTTGACCCAGGAATTCCACTCCTAGGAATTTACCCTAAGCATGCAGGAAACCAGTTTGAAAAAGACATATGCACCCCTATGTTTATTGCAGCACTACTTACAATACCCAACAAATGGAAGCAACCTAAGTGTCCATCAATAGATGAATGGACAAAGAAGATGTGGTACATATACACAGTGGAATATTATTCAGCCATAAGAAGAAAACAAATCCTACCATTTGCAACATGCATGAAGCTAGAGGGTATTATGTTTAGTGAAATAAGCCAGGCAGAGAAAGACAAGTATCAAATGATTTCACTCATCTGTGGAGTATAAGAACAAAGAAAAATACTGAAGGAACAAAACAGCAGCAGAATCACAGAACCCAAGAATGGACTAACAGTCACCAAAGGGAAAGGGACTGAGGAGGGTGGATGGGAAGGGAGGGAGAAGGGGAATAAGGGGCATTACAATAAGCATACATAACATGGGGGTGGCAAGGGGAAGGCAGTATAGCACAGAGAAGACAAGTAGTGACTCTGTAGCATCTTACTATACTGATGGACAGTGACTGTAATGGGGTATGTTGTGGGGACTTGATAATGGGGGAATTTACTAACCACAGTGTTGCTCATGTGACTGTATATTAATGATACCAAAATAAAAATAGAAGAAATTAAAAAGTTAAAAAATATAAAACATACCAGTCAACTGCTTACATCCAAAAAAAAAAGTAACTCACACATATCCAAACTCACAGAGAAAATAACCCTTTTAAAAAATGGGTGGAGCATATGAACACACACTTCTGCAAAGGAGAAATTCAGATGGCCAGCAGACACATGAAAAGATGTTCCACATTGCTAATTATCAGGGAAATGCAAATTAAAACCACAATGAGATATCACCTCACACCAGTTAGGATGGCCAACATAGAAAAGACTAGGAACAACAAATGCTGGTAAGGATGTAGACAAATGGTAACCCTCCTACACTGCTGATGAGAAAGGAAGGTTGTTCAACCATTGCGGAAAGCAGTATGGATTTTCCTCAAAATACTAAAAATCAAAACACCATTTGACCCAGATATTCCACTCCTAGGAAGTTACCCAAACAACTTCTCAGATTCAAAAAGACATATGCACCCCTATGTTTACTGCAGCACTATTTACAATAGCCTAGATATGGATGCAATGTTAGTGTCCAGGACAAAAATGGAGTATTAAAGGCAGCCACAGAGAGAAAAAAGGTCACCTACAAAGGAAAACCCATTAGGCTATCTTCAGACTTCTCAACAGAGACCTCACAGGCCAGAAGAGAATGGCATGATATATTTAATGCACTGAAACAGAAGGGCCTTGAATCAAGAATATTGTATCCAGCATAACTATAATTTAAATATGAAGGAGGGATTAAACAAGCAAAAGTTGAGGGAATTTGCCTCCCACAAACCACCTCTACAGGATATTTAAAAGGGACTACTCTAGAAGGAAGCACTCCTAAGGCTAAACAGACATCACCACAGGAAAAAAAAAATCACAGCAAAGAAAGCACAGCAACGAAATACTAACTAAAGGCAAAAAATTAAATCAACTATATACAAAACCAGTCAACGGTAACACAAAAGAGTACAGAATAAAACACCTAACATATAAATAAAGGAAGAGGAAGAATAAGAAGGGAGAGAAATAAAGAATTATCAGACTGTTTAATAGCTTAATAAGAGACTGAAGTTACACAGTTAGATACTAAAGAAGCTAACCTTGAACCTTTGGTAACCACGAATCCAGAGCCTGCAATGGCAATAAGTACATGTCCTTCAATACTCACCCTAAATGTAAATGGACTGAATGTACCAATCAAAAGACACAGAGTAATAGAATGGATAAAAAAGCAAGACCCATCTACATGCTGCTTACAAGAGATGCACTTCAAACCCAAAGACATACACAGACTAAAAGTCAAGGGATGGAAAAAGATATTTCATGCAAACAAGGAGAAAAAAGCAGGTGTTGCAGTATTTGTATCAGACAAAAAGACTTCAAAACGAAGAAAGTAATAAGAGATAAAGAAGAACATTACATAATGATAAAGGGGGCAGTCCAACAAGAGGATATAACCATTATAAATATACATGCACCCAACAGAGGAGCACCAACATATGTGAAACAAATACTAACAGAATTAAAGGAGGAAATTGAATGCAATGCATTCATTTTAAGAGACTTCAACACACCACTTACTCCAAAGGACAGATCCACCAGACAGAAGATAAGTAAAAACACAGAGGCACTGAACAACACACTAGAACAGATGGACCTAACAGACATCTACAGAACTCTACACCCAAAAGCAGCAGGATACACATTCTTCTCAAGTGCACACGGAACATTTTCCAGAATAGACCACATACTAGGCCACAAAAAGATCCTCAGTAAATTCAAAATGATTGAAATTCTACCAACCAACTTCTCAGATCACAAAGGTGTAAAACTAGAAATAAATTGTACAAAGAAAACAAGAAGACTCACAAACACATTCTTCACAAGTGCACATGGAACATTTTCCAGAATAGACCACATACTAGGCCACAAAAAGAGTCTTAGTAATCTCAAGAATATTGAAATTCTACCAACCAACTTCTCACATCACAAACGTAAAAAACTAGAAGTAAATTGTACAAAGAAAACAAAAAAGACTCACAAACACATGGAGGCTTAACAACATGCTCCTAAATAATCAATGGATCAATGACCAAATTAAAACAGAGATCAAGCAATACATGGAGTAAATGACAACAGCACAAAGCCCCAACTTTTGTGGGACGCAGCAAAGGCAGTTCTAAGAGGAAAGTATATAGTAATCCATGCCTATTTAACAAAGAACAATCCCAAATGAATAGCCTAAAGTCACTATCACTGAAACTGGTAAAAGACGAATGAGGCCCAAAGTCAGCAGAAGGAGGTACATAATCAAGATCAGAGAAGAAATAAATAAAATTGAGAAAAATAAAACAATAGAAAAAAATCAATGAAACCAAGAGCTGGTTCTTTGAGAAAATAAACAAAATAGATAAACCCCTGGCCAAATTTAAGAGAAAAACAAAATCTACACACAAAAACAGAATCAGAAACGAGAAAGGAAAAATCATGACAGACCCCACAGAAATACAAAGAATTATTAGAGAATACTATGAAAATCTATATGCTAAAAAACTGGATAACCAAGAAAAAAATGGACTACTTCCTAGAAAAATATAACCTTCCAAGACTGACCCAGGAAAAAACAGAAAACCTAAACAGACCAATTACCAGCAACAAAACTGAATCGGTAATCAAAAAACTACTCAAGAACAAAAAACCCGGTCCAGATGGATTCACCACCGAATTTCATCAGTCATTTAGAGAAGACATAATGCCCATTCTCCTTAAAGTTTTCCAAAAAATAAAAAAGGAGAGAATAGTATCAAATTCATTCTATGAAGCCAGCATCACTCTAATATCAAAACCAGGCAAACACACCACAAAAAAGAAAATTACAGACCAATATCCCTGATGAACATAGATGCAAAAATACTGAACAAAATATTAGCAAATCGAATTCAACAATACATCAAGGGGATCATACACCATGATCAAGTGGGATTCATCTCAGGGATGCAAGGACGGTCCAATACTAGATAATCCATCAACATCATCCACGACATGAACAAAAAGGACAAAAACCACATGCGTTCGACAAAATTCCACATCCTTTCATGATAAAAACTCTCATCAACAAAATGGGTAAAGACAGCAAGTACGTCAACATAATAAAGGCCATATATGACAAATACATACACAACATTATACTTAACAGCAAGAAGCTGAAAGATTTTCACCTAAGATGGGGAACAAAACAGGGATGCCCAATCTCCCCACTGTTATTCAACATAGTTCTGGAGGTCCTAGACATGGCAATCAGACAATACAAAGAAATAAAAGGCATCCAGATTGGTAAGGAAGAAGTCAAACTGTCCCTTTTTGCACATGACATGATATTGTACATAAAAAACCCTAAAGAATCCACTCCAAAACTACTAGAACTAATATGCGAATTCAGCAAACTTGTGGGATACAAAATTAATACACAGAAATCTGTGGCTTTCCTATACACTAATGATGAACTAGCAGAAAGAGAAATCGGGAAAACAATTCCATTCACAGTTGCATCAAAAGAATGAAAAACCTAGGAATAAACCTAACCAAGGAAGTGAAAGACCTATACTCTGAAAACTACAAGACACTCTTAAGAGAAATTAAACAGGACACTAACAAATGGAAACTCATCCCATGCTCTTGGCTAGGAAGAATTAACATTGTCAAAATGGCCATCATGCCTAAAGCAATCCATAGATTCAATGCAATCCCTATCAAAATACCAACAGCATTCTTCAATGAACAGGAACAAATAGTTTTAAAATTCATATGGAACCAAAAAAGACCCAGAATAGCCAAAGCAATCCTGAGAAGGAGGAATAAATTACGGGGGAATCTCACTTACCCACTTCAAGCTCTACTACAAAGCCACAGTAATCAAGACAATTAGGTACTGGCACAAGAACAGACCCACAGACCAGTGGAACAGAATAGAGTCCACATATTAACCCAAACATATATGGTCAATTAATATATGATAAAGGAGCCATGAACATACAATGGGGAAATGACAGCCTCTTCAAGAGACGGTGCTGGCAAAACTGGACAGCTACATGTAAGAGAATGAAACTGGATCACTGTCTAACCCCATGCACAAAAGTAACCTTGAAATGTATCAAGGACCTGTATGTAAGTCACGAAACCATAAAACTCTTAGAAAAAAATATAGGCAAAAATCTCTTGGACATAAACATGAGCAACTTCTTAATGAACATATCTCCCTGGCAAGGGAAACAAAAGCAAAAATGGACAAGTGGGACTATATCAAACTAAAAAGCTTCTGTACAACAAAGGACACCATCAGTAGAAGAAAAAGACATCATACAGTATCAGAGAATATATTCATAAATGACATATCCGATAAGGGGTTGACATGCAAATTATATAAAGAGCTCATGCTCCTCAACAAATAAAACAAATAAGCCAATTAAAAAATGGGCAGAGGCGCTGAACAGACACTTCTCCAAAGGAAAAATTCCGATGGGGAACAGGCACATGAAAAGATGCTCCACATTGCTAATCATCAGAGAAATGCAAATTAAAACCACAATGAGATATGACCTCACACCAGTTAGGATGGCCAACCTCCAAAAGACAAACAACAACAAATGTTGGCAAGGATGTGGAGAAAGGGGTACCCTCCTACACTGCTGGTGGGAATGTAAATTAGTTCAACCATTGTGGAAAGCAGTATGGTGGTTCCTCAAAAAACTCAAAATAGAAATACCATTTGACCCAGGAATTCCACTCCTAGGAATTTACCCAAAGAATGCAGAGGTCCAGTTTGAAAAAGACATATGCACCCCTATATAATACCACAGCACTATTTACAATAGCCAAGACATGGAAGCAACCTAAGTGTCCATCAGTAGATGAATGGATAAAGAAGATGTGGTATATATACACAATGGAATATTATTCAGCCATAAGAATAAAACAAATCCTACCATTTGCAATTACATGGATGGAGCTAGAGTGTATTATGCTCAGTGAAATAAGCCAGGTGGAGAAAGACAAGTATCAAATGATTTCACTCATCTGTGGAGTACAAGAACAAAGAAAAAACTGAAGGAACAAAACAGCAGCATACTCACAGATTCCCAAGAATGGACTAACAGTTACCAAAGGGAAAGAGACTGGGAAGGATGGGTGGGAAGGGAGGGATAGAGGGAAAAAGGGGCATTACATTTAGCACACATAATGTAGTGGGAGTTGGGGGGAACACAGGCAGTATATACAGAGAAGACAAGTAATGATTCTATAGCACCTTACTATGCTGATGGACAGTGACTGTAATGGGATATGTGGGGGGGGCTTGATGATGGGAGGAGTCTAGTAAACATAATGTTACTCATGTAATTGTACATTAATGAAACCAAAATAAATTTTTTAAAAAAGAAAAAGGAACAAAACAGCAGTAGACTCAGACACTGGGAAGTGAGTCATCATGGGGGAGGGGCTTGGGTGGGTGGGTGGCATAAAGAGGCAAAAAATATTCAGTCATAATATAAGTTCGTCACAGGGATGGTAGTACAGCACGGAGAATAGAGCCAATGATTCTGTAACATCTTTCTATGTTGACATATAGTAAGTGTATTAATGATGATGCGGATTTAATATTACTGGTGATCCAGTGAGTCACCGGTTACAGTGAGTAACCGGTGACCCACTGTGTTGTACGTCTGAAACCAATATAAGATTGTATATCAATGATACTCCAATAAAACATAAATTAAAAAAAAAAGACAGCCCTGCTGCCCCCAGTTACGGGGAGACAGCGTTGCCCAGCACCCTGCCCCACACCCTTCCCCCATCCGAGTCGCGCACCTCCTTCCGTCAGTGATGCCTGTGCTGACTGCACTGGGTGTGCACATTCTATCTCACTGCTATGCCAACAAGTAGTGAAACTATAGTTTTGTTCATGCACAATCTTTCTTTTTAAAATGATTGTAGTCTCACACAGTAAGAGTGAACACAGAGCACACACTCCTCACCATGTTACCCAGCAGCATCTTCCGGCAGCACTGGAGCAGCCAGGACACAGGCTGCACAGTCAGTTACAGAACACTTGGTCCCCCACGACTCATTTACAGGCCCTCAGCCCCTCCGTGACCCCTAGCATGCCTTAGCCTTGTCTCTAGTTAAATAAGTCATCATTTCAACAATGTTACACAAAGAGAATCACACAGGTGCAGCCTGTGAGAACTGACTTCTTGTACTCAGCTGGGCATTCCTGCAGGTCCTAGGATGACTCAATAATTCAGTCCTTTTTAGGGCTGAGTGGTGCTCGGTGGTACCTATTTACCCATTGAATGACATTTCGGTTGTTTCTAACTTTTGGGTATTACAAATTAAACTGCTTGGAAGGTACCAGTCTTTGCATCAACATAAGTTTTCATTTCTCTGGGATACATGCCCAGGAGCACAACTGCCAGGTGGTATGGTCGCTATATGTGTAGTTTTTAAGCAACAGCCAAAGTGTCTTCCTGGGTGGCCACATAGCCCCCAGACCCACTGCATGCAGCGCTCTCAGCCATCCTGATCGCAGGGGTGATGTCTCACGGTAGTTCTGACTGCATTTCTCTGGCCCAGCAATGTTCTTTTTGTGTGCTTGCCTGCCATGATCATGCACTCCAGTGAGATGCCTGAGTCTTTTGCCCATGTTCTAACTGGACTGCCTGTCTTGCCCCATGAGCTGTGAGAGCTCTTTATGTCCCAACAATGTTCCTTTGGCAGACATGTGATCTGGGGGCTTTTCCCAGGCTCTACCTTGTCTTTCCACCCTCCAAACAGCATCTCCTGCAGGGTAAAAGTTTTAATTTCATGAAATCCAGTTTATCAATGTTTCCTTTTCTTGGGCACCAAATCTAAGAATTCTGCCTAACCCTATATCCTAAACATCTTCCATTTTTTTCTAAAATGTTATAGTTCTATATTTTACCTTTACATTCATCACCAATTTAGATTAATTTCTGCATAAGGTGTGGACTTTAGGGTGAAGCTCATTTTTCTCTGTGGTGTCCAATGGCTCCAGCAGTGTGTTGACAAGACCATCCCTCCACGGAACTGTGTTCTCACCACTGTAAGAACCCCAGCAGGTCACGGGTGTGGGTGTTCTGGGGCTCACAGGTCTTTCCGTCAGTCCCTCTGCTGCTGTAGCACTAAAGCACACCTTGGAATCAGGGAGACTGATTCCTCATGGCACTCTTGTCCAGAAATGTTCCAGCTCCTCTACTTCTTTTGCCTTCCACATGAATCTTAGCATAGCCATGTTGGTGTGTACAAAGCATCTTGGCTGGCCCAGAAAGGGCTCGTCTGCACTGAGCAGCTTCCAGGAGGGGCACTGGGAGGCTTCTGCTGGGGTCCCCCTTGGGCATACACCTAAGTGGATCCTCTTGAAGCCATTATAAGTGGTAGTGCCTTTTTTATTTTGATGCCCACATATTCACTGCCCACACATGGTTCCTATTTTTCTGAGTTTTATTGTGACTAGCTGTTGAATTTTGTGAAATGCTTTTCCTGTACCAGTTGAGATGATCGTGTATTATCTCTCCCTTA
Organism: Manis pentadactyla; assembly: GCF_030020395.1. Taxonomy (NCBI): domain Eukaryota; kingdom Metazoa; phylum Chordata; class Mammalia; order Pholidota; family Manidae; genus Manis; species Manis pentadactyla. Next base: position 39,548,966 of record NC_080025.1, on the reverse strand, counting down.
GCCTGTTGATATGATGGATTACCTTTCCAAATACTGAGCCAGTCCTGCATTCCCATGGCCACAGTACGTAACTTTTTCAGGTTCTCAATTCCATGGCTATTGTTTTGTTAGATTCCTGTCTATGCTCTTGTCTGTACCTGTTCCACACTGCCTTGGCAGCAGGTAACATCACCCTCACACACGCAGCTGGAAAGTGTTGCCAGTCCTTCTATTTTCCTGGAAGAGATTATGCAGAATTGGTGTTAATTCTTTAAACATTTGATAGAACTCTCCAGCAGAAGAATCTGGGCCGACAGACTTTTGGAATCAGAATTTTCAAATTAGATATTGCACTTCTGCACTAGGTGCAGGGCCATTCCAATCCCCTCTTCCACCAGGTGGTGTGTAGCAGCCTGGGCTCCTGGAGGAACCAGGTGTGCATGCAGGGTGCACCAGGATATACTTGGTATTTGCGGCTGGCCGGAAGGCCTCAAGAATGCTACACCCCCTTCCAGCCCCGTGGCTCCTGAGAAATCTGCTGCCATTCTGATGGTTCCTCCCATGGATGCATCCTTTCCCGCTGCCCTCAGGACAGTCTTTCCTTCCCTCAGGTGTCACATGCTGGGCCCTGGGCAGCCTGCCAGGTCGACCCATTTGTTGGGTGCTCAGTTCTTCATCTTTGCTGTGGTCTGTTGCCAGATCAGTGAGGTTTCAACCATGACACCTTTGAACAGTTCTTCAGGCCCTCTCATGATTCAGACAACATAAACGTTAGACAGTTTGTTCTTGTCCCATGAAGAGGGAGTGGGCGACACACTACTGCTACCAGGAGTTGGAGGCCTGGGCCCACTGGCCTCTCACAAGGTCCTGACACACAGTCCCACCCGGGCTTCATCACGGGTGCTCCCTCTCTGGGGTGGGTGCTGGTCCCCACTCAGCCTTTGCTGCAGAGGTTAGGCCACAGGTTTCCTGTCCCAGGTGGAGCTCAGCAAGTATGGTTATACAGTTTCTGTCTAGCTAGGCCTTCCCTTTCCTGGTCTTTTGGCCATAAGGAGCCACTTTGGTTAGGGTTTTGTCTGCACCTGTGGTCACTCCTGGTTGCCGGGTCTTCAGCTCCAGGCCTGAGATACGTGAGGAGAAAGGAAAACTGGAGTGCACCACCAGGCGGCTCCCTGTCCCCAGGTCCCAGCTGGCCTGCTGCTCTGGCCTCTGAGTCCCGTCGGGGTGGCTGCATATGCACCACCCAGGGTTTGCAGCCATACTAGTGGAACGAATAGGGCAAGGTGCACACACGTCTTGCTGGGAGCATGCTGGGTTCCCACCTGACTCTTCCCTGCTTCATGTGCCCCCTCCCCTGCCCTGCCCCACTCTCCAGCTCCTCACTTCAGCAGCCTCTGCACAGCTGCTATTTCACTCACATTGCTTCTTGTGTTTGTCTTGGGCTCCATTTTCCCGTTACAGCTTTCCTCCAGTGTGTACTGATCCTCGGCTGCTGTGACAGACTGCACAGGCTGCTGGGTACCCAAGTCAGTGTGAAGGCAGCACTCCCATGGGCAGCTCATCTCCCCATACAGCACCCCTGGAGGGCCTCCTCATGGGACAGGTCCAGCGCAGGCCTCTGGGCGCTTGGCAGGGACGGGGTGGGACTCTCTCCACTGTGCAGAATTTTGATTCAATTTTCCTTGTCTTCACTCTGGGTCCCCCACCACCTCCCTGCCAGGTGTCCCCACATCCAAGCCTCCCTAGTCTCATGTCTCTACCAGGAACCCTCTCATCTGGCTGCCAGGTAAGGGTGGAAAACCCTCCCAAGGACCCAAACTGCCCACACATGTCCTTGCCCCCAGGGACTCTGCCCAGCCCTATTGCCCCCCTCCCACCACTCCCACTGTCCCCCCCCAGGACCTCAACTCCCTTCCACCACCCCCCATTCTTGGTTCCCTCCCCAAGTTCACAACCTTCATGCTTTCCCATCCCCTCTGACCTGGTGACTTTGCCCTTTTTATTAACTCATTTTCACTGCAGTGTTGGGGGGAAGGACCAAAAATGCACAGGTGCATGTCACACTTATTTGGGACATAGGCTTCAGCAGGATTCAGGAGGCCCGCGTCCTGGGCTGTGACAGTGACCCACAGAACAGCAGAGCCTTAATGCTGGAGCACAGCACATGGCCTTCCAGAGAAGAGAGGAAGCCTGTGATGAAGGAAGAGCCAGGAAAGGGGTGGGAAGAGGGGCTTCAGCACAGCAGACGGGGCAAAATTGGGGGCCAGGTGCCACATGCTCACCTTCACCTCCTTCTCGATGTAGTCGCTCAGCAGCGTGTCGGGCTCCACACGCTCCGGCAGGGCTAGTAGCACCGTGTGCAGAGGACGTCTCTCCGCAGCCTTCTCCTGAGCTTTCTTATCTCTACTCTTCTCGCCTTTAAGGAACACCCGCTTAAATGGTGACACGATTCCAGGCTGCAAACAGAAACAGCAACGGTTGGACTGCAGGTTCACAAGTGTGACGTGGCTGGTGAAGCCAAAGCCACACCATCCCCAGGCAGCCGGGCAGAGCCCAAAAATGCACAGGCCATGCCCACACACTGCTTGGGCACCAAGGGGCTTGTCCTGCCCCTGCTCATGGACACAGACAAGGTCCAGGGCAAATTCTCAAGACAAGTAACCCCAGTGGTCAAGAAGAGAGCAGACATGGGAAGACTCCCCACAGAGGACAAAAATGCGGTCCTCTAAGGGTCTCTGGGGGGACGGGGGCATGGCCAGTGCTGTAGCATCAACAAAGTCTGCATTCTCCTTGCCAGCCAGTGCCTGGGCTCCTGCACACCTGAGTTGGGGTCCAGAAGGTCCCAAAGGCCAATCCTACAATCAAAGTAAACCTACAGAGCAAGGGCAAGGGGGTCAGAGAGGATAAGATACAGGCTGGCACATGAGCCCCGGGAAAGGCCTGGATTTCCTCCACCATAACTCCACAGCTAAGTCATCCCAGATGTGGCCAGACAGTCCTGCTGCAGTCCTTGGCACAGACACATGGGCCACTGTCTCCAGTCCACCCAAAGGAACACAAGGCCGAAGCCAGACACCACCCAGCAGCCTCGGCAGGGGCGCCACACAGGACGTGAGCCCCAGCCAATGACCGCACAAGCCACCTTCAATCCTCCTAACTCTCAAGCCCACTTACCTGACCAGGCACCCAGCACTACTGAGGGCAGCCAGAGGCTAGCTCAGACCAGTACACATGCCAACAGGTAACACAGCCACCACCAGACACCGAATAAAAAGCCCTCATGGCTGTTTCTCCTCTACCTGGGACAGACTCGGCCATGCACATGTCCATGCCAAATGGCCCCCTCTGACCCATAGTGCAGCAGCACAGCAAGCCCCACCAGGCGACCCCAGTCCTGACCCCACTGCCTGCGGCTGCCTTCTCACCTCTTCTTGGCCAACACACCACAAGGAGACACCTGACCCTGGGCCCTGGGATGCCTGGCTTTTATTCCACTGACCTTCCAAACTGTTATGGCAGGCCCTTCCTCACCAGGGCCCCCTCACTCACCGGGGTCACCCCTCCCACCCCTGGACCCAGGTTCCCCCTGCCTCACCCAGGGAATCCCTCCTTCACTCAGGGTTCCCCCTCCTTCACCCTCACTGGGGTGCTGCCTCCTGGACCCAGGTCCCCACTCCATTACCCAGGGCCCCCCTCCCACCCCCAGGGTCTCCCTCCATCACCTGGGGTACCCCTGCCCTCACCTGAAGCCCCCCACACACTGGCCCCCAACTCCTCTGTAACATGAAGTCTCATCACACCAAGTGTTTAAGGATGAGGCTACTTCCACGTACAGCTGCTCAGCTATCGGCAGAGATGAGATAAGGGGTGTCACCTGTGAGTGTCACAGGCATACAGGTGAGCAGAGAGCTTCCTGGAGGAGGCATGGCCCCATCTGTCCTGCTTTGTCCTCCATGCTGGGAACCTGCAGCTCCAGCAGGACCTAAGGAAGCAGTAGCTAGACCCCCAGGTGGCTGGGCAGTTGCCATGTGGGGTCTGAGTGGGGAGACCATGGTTTTGGCAGACAAGCACGAACAGCAAGCTGTTGAGAACAATTCTGAAAGTGTAGTATTGCAAACATGATGACTCAGCATCCCCAGGCAGGCCATCTGGACCATGGCTGCTCCTGGGTGGCATCCCAGTGACTTCAACTGCCTTCTGCTCCTCTTCAGTGTAGCCGCTCAGAGAGGCCTCATTCCTGTCCCATGCTAGGCACTGTCGAGGGCAGCAGACTGCTAAGCCTAAGGCATGGACAAATAACCTGAGCTCCAGAAGATCCCAACCTCCACAGATGCAGGTCATCTGAAGTTGGCCCAAGTGTGCAGATGTTACCACAGCACATCTACCAGGTGACCCCACAAAGTTCACCCTCCTGAGTCACCCAATGGGGGCCCAGGTGGAGGCTCACTGAAGCTGTCATGCAGGCAGACAGCTCAGCTCACCTGTTTATTCTGCTACCCCATTCATTACTGCTCCAAACCTGGGAGCGACAGGAAATCAACTCTGACAAGAGACCTGCCAAGCTCAGCCTGCCACCACAAAGCCCAGGCCAACCCACCAGGTACCAGGCTGCACGCACCCCTTGCTATTATGTTCATGTTGAGGTCCAGGTCATAAAATTACAGTCTGCCCACAGAACTAGTGTTGGGAAGGACTCCAGGCCCAAGTACTGCCACCTACCCTAAAGAAAAAACTTCTGTGCGAGGGTGAGCACCACCATGTGGCCCCTGCAGGCCATGGAAAATAGGACCACCCCATACAGACACCGCCTCCCACCTGAGGGCTGCCTCTCTTGGGCTGAGCTCACCCCACCTTCCTCTGGCTTTACTTCTTGGGACCCAGCACCCTACTGGGAGGAGTGAGAATTGGCTATCCAATGTTTGTTTGGTGCTTATGTTGGGCATCAAGAAGGCCCTGTCGGTGAATGAGACCGAATTCCTACCCTCAGGGGGCCACAGTCATTCTGGGAAATAAGCCCAAAGAAGATGAACAAGAACTAAATAAATACACAATGAAAACCACTAGCCAGGTGACTCAAAGGTGTGCTTCAGCGCCAAACTGCCCTGTGTTTAAAAGGTGCCACCCTGGCAACACAGCACAGACCCATGATAAACTGCAGTGCTGTCCTCCACTGCTCACAGTCAGCCAAGCCTCACCTACAACACCTGCATGAACACCAAACCCCACTGGAATGTCTGGGAGCAGGCAGCTTCCCGGCCTTGGTTCTTGGCCTTGACATACATCATCCTGCAGCTTTTTCCAGCCCCTCACCTGTTTCAGTGCACAATGGAGGCTGCTTCTCTGCCTGAGGACCATGGCACTGCACTGGTGTGCCCCACTCCTGCTGCAGCGGGGAAGCAGCACTCTGGAAGCTTCAGATAGCAAACGTGGGGACCCTCAGCCTTCTGAGAAGCACGATGAACAAGAGGGCACTCGTTTTGAACTGATGCTGCTTTTCAATGTGAAAAAGGAGGATCGTTTCAAAACAATAAACTGAGAAACACTTGAGGAAATTTTGACACACAGTCAGGACTCCAGTACGCAAGTGCGTCCCCTTCAACTTCCTGGGTGCCATCCAGATCAACAGTTTTAAAAGTGGGTTCAGAGACTGGCTTAATGATGGCGGTGTGAGAAGTGAGACAGAAACCTCCTCCCAAACCCACATATAATATGAAAATATAGCAAATACAATGAATCCTGAAAGAGCAACTGGAAAGAAGACTATGACAGACTGCCTACATCTGGAGTAAAGAGAAGACTTCATGGAAATGGGTGAAGTAGCAAATCCATGATCCAGTGGGACTGAAGCCCTTCCCTCACCCCCAGCTAACCAGCAGGAAGAAGAGAAACAGAGCAGAGAGAGGGTAGAAGCCAAGAACTGCTGAACACCCATCACTAGAGATCTGCTCCGGGAGCATGAACCCACATTACATGGTGCTCTGGAGATAAGATAGGTTGGAAAGCAAAGACAGCCAGAATATTTGGAGAGACTGAGATTCCAGTCACTGGTAAAGAACAGTTACCCACAACCAGCCACTACAGGACAAAAGAAAGGTGGGTACTTTGAACGACTTCCCAAAAGCAAGAGGGCTGCTAAAGGGGCAAGTATTACACAAAGCTTCCTGCTGGGGAGAAAGGACAGGTGGACAAAATTGTCCTGACACACTCAGCCCAGCAGCTTCGGAAATTTCAGGAGCTTCCGGCGCTCCGTCCCTGTGGCTGGTGATGTGCACCAAGGCCTCCCATGGTGATATGCAGCTTGCAGCTCCTTCCTCCCAGCCAGCACCAGTTCACCAGCACTGCTCACCTGAGACCCCCGCCATTGCTCCAGGTGCTGGGTAGCTAGAGAGAGTAGAGCATCTTGGCACAAGAGGGCGCTGCCTACACAAAGCTATTATTCCAGAGTGATCAATACAAACATTAAACGGCATATTTTGGAAGATGCAAGATGGTGGCATGAGAGGTAAGACAGAGAAATCCTCCCAAAACTACACATAGTGTGAAAATATAGTTAACACAACTAGCCCTGAAACAGCAACAGGAAAGAAGGCTGCACCAGACTGCACACAGACCTCACGAACAGAGCAGTCCTCACGAAACAGGGTAACATACCAAAGCCTTGATACGGCGAGACCCAAGCCCTTCCTCCACCCCAGCTCACCAGTGGAAGAGAAACAGACCGGGGAGTGGGTGGAAGACTAAGACGGCTGAACACCCAGCCCTGGAGGTCTGCTTTGGAGCACAAACCTGCATTATGTGGTGCTCTGGAGGTTGGTGGGGTTGGGGAGCTGGGAAACGCAGAGTGCTTGAGAGACTGAGATGCCGGCCATTTGTGGAGGACAGAGATCCACATCGGGCTGCTCTGGGACAAAGGAAAGGCAGGCAGTCCGAGAGGCTTCCTAGCAGCAAGAGGGCTGCTGAAGTGGCGGGATTTGCACAGAGCTTCCTACACGGGAGAAGGGATAGGTGGAAAAGGTTGTCTGGGCACACTCTGCCTAGCATGATGGGAACTTTGAGGAGCTTCAGGCGCTCCATCCCCCTGGCTGCCTACTCAGCTCCGAGGACCCCCACTGTGACATGCAGCCTACTGCACCTTCCTCCTGGTTGGCCGGCACTTGCTCACAAACTGGCAGTCACTGCTCTGGCATCAGGCCACCCAGAGGGATGCCCCACCTACAACAGATAGAAACACCAAGCACACAGGCTTGCAAGTGTGTGGTCAGCCCACTGGCTCTGATACTGGAGAAAGGCACTGCAGCTGGGAATCAGGTAACAGCTCTTTCCTCCCCACAGGCACCAGCAGTGCTCCCCTATGACCACCAACCTCACTCTAGCAGCTGAGAAGCTCCAGAGACTAGTGCTTCCGGAACTAGAGGGCACCACATAGAATTATGAAACGTCAAAGGAACCTGGTTCAGACGAAAACCCCAGAAAAAAGGCTAAATAAAACTGAACTCACCAATCCTCCTGAAAGTGAGTTCAAAATAAAAATCACAAACATGCTCATGGAGTTACAGAAAAATAGTCAGGAACTCATGGGCAAATTTAAGATGGAGATTCAATAATAAATAAATTCCATACCTGAAATGAAACATACAATGGAGGGATTTAAAGCAGATTAGAAGGAGTAGAAGAGACGGTAAATGGAATAGAAATTAGAGAAGAGGAATACAAAGAAGCTGAGGCACAGAGAGAAAAAAGGATCTTTAAGAATGAAAGAATACTGAGAGAACTGTGTGACCAATCCAAATGGAACAATACTCGCATTACAGGGGTTCCAGAAGAAGGAGAGAAAAAGGAATAGAAAGCGTTATTGAGGAGGTAATTGCTGAAAACTTCCCCAGTTTGGGGAAGGAGATAGTCTCTCAAGCCATGGAGGTGCACAGATCTCCCAACACAAGGGACCCAAGGAAGACAATATCAAGATATATAATAATTAAAATTGCCAAGGTCAGGATAAAGACAGACTTTCAGAGGCAGCTAGAGAGAGAAAAAATATCATATACAAAGGAAAACCCATCAGGTTATCATCACATTTCTCAACAGAAACCTTACAGGCCAGAAGGGAGTGGCATGATATATTTAATGCAATGAAGCACAAAGGCCTTGAACCAAGAATACTCTACCCAGCAAGGTTGTCATTTAAATTTGAAGGAGGGATTAAACAATTTTCAGATAAACAAAAGCTGAGAGAATTTACCTCCCACAAACCACCTCTACAGAGCATTTTGGAGGGACTGCTATACATGGAAGTATTCCTAAGGCTACATAGATGTCACCAGGGGAAACACAACCACAGCAAAGTAGAACAATTAATTACTAAGCAGATGGAAAATCAAATCAACTACCCCTAACATCAATCAAGGGATGGACAAAAGTGCAGAATATGATACATAACATATAAAGGAGGAGGAAGGAAAAGGAGAAAAAAGAACCTTTAGGTTGTGTTTGTAATACCATATGAAATTAGGTAAATTAGACTGTTAGATAGTAAGGGAATTACCCTTGAACCTTTGGTAATCACAAATCTAAAGCCTGCAATGGCAATAACTACATACCTATTGATAATCACCCTAAATGTAAATGGTCTGAATGCACCAATCAAAAGACATAGAGTCACTGAATGGATAAAAAACAAGACCCGTCTATATGCTGCCTACAAGACACTCACTTCAAACAAAAGACATACACAGACCAAAAGTAAAGGTATGGAAAAAGATATCTCATGCAACTAATAGGGAGAAAAACAGGAGGTGATGCAGAACTTTTATCATACAAAATAGACTTCAAAACAAAGAAAGCAACAAGAGACAAAGAAGGACATTACATAATGATAAAGGGGACAGTGCAAAAAGAGGATATAATCATTATAAATATACAGGAACCCGACACAGGATCACCCACATATGTAAAACAAATACTAACAGAATTAAACAGGGAAATAGAATGCAATGCATTCATTTTAGGAGACATCAACACACCACTCACTCCAAAGGACACATCAACTAGACAGAAAATAAGTAGAGACAGAGGGACAGAACAATGTATTAGAACACACACACCTAATGGACATCTACAGAAAACTTCATCCAAAGGCAACAGGACACACATTTTTCTCAAGTGCACATGGAACATTTTCAAGAATAGATGATATGCTAAACCACAAAAAGAGCCTCAGTAAATTCAAAAAGATTGAAATTGTACCAACTAGCTTCTAAGATGACAAACGTGTGAAACTAGAAATAAATTACACAGAGGAAAAAGAAAAAGCACACAAACACAAACACAAACACAAGGAGGCTTAATAACATGCTCCTAAATAATCAACGGATCAATGAGCAAATAAAAATACAGATCAAGCAATATATGGAGACAAATGACAACAATAATTCAACAACACAAAAATCTGTGGGATGCAGAGTAGGCCATGCTAAGAGGGAACTATATTGCAATACAGGCCTACCTAACTAAGGAAAGAAGAACAATCCCATATGAAGAGTCCAAACTCACAGTTTACAAAACTAGAAAAGGCAGAACAAATGAGGCCCAAAGTTAGTAAAGTAGGGACATAACAAAGATTAAATCAGAAATAAACAAAATCGAGAAGAACAAAACAAGAGAAAGAATCAATGAAAGCAGGAGCTGGTTCGAGAAAATAAACAAAATGGATAAATTCCTAGACAGACTTATCAAGAAAAAAAGAGAGTCCACAGTCATAAACAGAATCACAACAGAGAAAGGAAAAATCACTATGGACACCACAGAAATACAAAGAATTATGAGAGAATACTATAAAAAGTATACGCTAGGAGGGATCACAGGAAGATGGCAGCGTGAGTACTTCAGAGTAAATCTCCTCCCCAAAACATATATATTTATGAAAATACAATAAATACAGCTATTCCTAAAAGAGACACCAGTGGATGCAGTATAACAACCAGAATACATCTACATCTGTGAGAACTCGACATCACACGAAGGGGTAAGATACAAGCTGCAGCCAGGTGGGACCCGAACGCTCCCCCACCCCAAAACCTGGCGGGAAGAAAGGAGTCGGAACGGGGAGGGAGTGAAAGCCCAGGAATGCTAAATAACGAGCTCTAGAAATCCGCACCCGGAACACAGACACAAGGGGCATGGGGTGCTGGATATTAGAGAAAAGGAAAAGCAAAACCCGTGGGCAGGTCCCCGCAACCGGAGCCCCTGAGACAAAAGAAAAGCGAGTGCTTTCTGCAAGTCTTAAAGAGACAGGGACCCCATTGCTGGATGAAGTTGTCACAGCACACACAGCCAGCAGCTGGGAATCCCGGGGAAACTTAGGCGCCCTAAAACCTGGGAGGCAGTGCAGCTCTGAAGACCCTCACGACACTAAGCAGGCTGCCAGTCGTTCCTCCAACTGGCGCGGACCCCTACACACCGGCACAGTAGCGGGAGAGTGGCGGCGCGTGCCAGGGACAGGAGTGCCGGAAAGGACAAGGAGCAGATCCATGCGCCAGCGGCACCAGACAGGACCAAGAGAGGCTTGTGCTAGCCCACAGAGGTGTGACCGAACAGCCCAGGCGCAGCTCGCGCACACCGGTGGCAGTAAAGCCAGAGGAGCCCAGTAGAGGCCCTCGCAGGAGAAACCTGCTCACACCTGCAGCAGAGTCAGAGAGAGCAGGCACACTCCCAGTGGCCGACCAGAATCCCAGCCCAATGCACAGCCACCCGGGCCAGCCACAAAGGCCGCTGCTGCCACACAGCTGCACGGCAGGGGTGCTGCAAGCACAGAGGAGCGCAGCTGGTGGGCGTGCCATTCCCCGCAGGGCTCCATGCTGCTCTGATGGAGACCCCGCCCACAGCAGCTTAGGGGACTAACCTGGTGGCTGCTCCAGGAGTGCAGGTAACTGACACAGGCAGGGGAGAAGGGCAAGGCATCCAGCAAGCAGGAAAGGGCTTTCTTCTCCCAGCTGACACACCGCAACCTGCCTACAGCAACTGCTGTCACCATGAAAAGGCAAAAAAATTTAGTCCAGTCCAAGATAGTTCAAACAACACCTGAGAAAGGATCTGCAGAGGCAGACCTAACCAGTCTCCCTGAAAAAGAATTCAAAATAAAAATCATAAATATGCACTCAGAGCTGCAGAGAAATATGCAAGAGTTAAGGGATGAAGTCCGGAGGGAGAGTACAGACATCCGGAGAGAGAATATAGATATCCAGAGGGAGATTACAGAAGTGAAACAAACTCTGGAAGGATATATAAGCAGAATGGACAAGATGCAAGAGGCCATTGGTGGAATAGAAAACAGAGAACAGGAACGCATAGAAGCTGATGCAGAGAGAGATAAAAGGATATCCAGGAATGAAACAATATTAAGAGAACTGTGTGACCAATCCAAAAGGAACAATATCGGCATTATAGAAGTACCAGAGGAAGAAGAGACAGAAAAAGGGATAGAAAGTGTCCTTGAAGAAATAACTGCTGAGAACTTCCACAAACTGGGGGAGGAAATAGTTGCTCAGACTACAGAGGCACACAGAACTCCAGAGAGACAGGAACCAAAGAGGACAACACCAAGATACATAATAATTAAAATGGCAAAGATCAAGGACAAGGACAGAGTATTAAAGGCAGCCAGAGAGAGAAAAAAGGTCACCTACAAAGGAAAACCCATCAGGCTATCATCAGACTTCTCAACAGAAACCTTACAGGACAGAAGAGAATGGCATGATATATTTAATGCAAGGAAACAGAAGGGCCTTGAACCAAGGATACTGTATCCAGCACGATTATCATTTAAATGTGAAGGAGGGATTAAACAATTCCCAAACAAGCAAGAGTTGAGGGAATTTGCCTCCAACAAACCAACTCTACAGGGTGTCTTAGAGGACTGCTCTAGATGGGAGCACTCCTAAAAAGAGCACAGAACAAAACACCCAAAATATGAAGAATGGAGGAGGAGGAAAAAGAAGGGAAAGAAATAATCATCAGACTGTGTTTAAAACAGCTCAGTAAGCGAGTTAAGTCTGACAGAAAGGCAGTAAACAAGCTAACCTTGAACCTTTGGTAAACAGGAATCTAGAGCCTGCAATAGTAATAAGTACATATCTTTCAATAAACACCACTAAATGTAAATGGACTGAATGCACCAATCAAAAGATGCAGAGTAACAGAATGGATAAAAAAAAGCAAGATCCATCTATATGCTGCTCATAAGACACTCACCTCAAACCCAAAGACATTCACAGATTAAAAGTCAAGGGATGGAGAAAGATATTCCATGCAAACAACAGAGAGAAAAAAACAGGTGTTGCAATACTAGTATCAGCCAAAACAGACTTCAAAATAAAGAAAGTGACAAGAGATAAAGAAGGACATTACATACTGATAAAGGACTCAGCCCAACAAGAGGATATAACCATTATAAACATATATGCACCCAATACAGGAGCACCAATATATGTGAAACAAATACTAACAGAATTAAAGGAGGAAACAGGATGCAATGCATTCATTTTGGGACACTTTAACACACCAGTCACTTCAAAGGACAGATCCACCACACAGAAAATAAGTAAGTACACAGAGGCACTTAACAACACACTAGAACAGATGGACCTAATAGACATCTATAGAACTCTACATCCAAAAGCAACAGGATACACATTCTTCTCAAGTGCACATGGAACATTCTCAGGAATAGACCACATACTAGGCCACAAAAAGAGAATCAGTAAATTCCAAAAGACTGAAATCCTACCTACCAACTTTTCAGATTACAAAGGTATAAAACTAGAAATAAATTGTACTAAGAAAGCAAAAAGACTCACAAACACATGGAGGCTTAACAACATGCTCCTAAATAATCAATGGGTCAACGACCAAATTAAACTGGAGATCCAGCAATATATGGAAACAAATGACAACAACAACACTAAGCCCCAACTTCTGTGGAATACAGCAAAAGCAGTCTTAAGAGGAAAGTATATAGCAATCCAGGCATATTTAAAGAAAGAAGAACAATCCCAACTGGTCTAATGTCACAATTATCGAAATTGGAAAAAGAAGAACAAATGAGGCCTAAGGTCACCAGACAGAGGGACATCATAAAGATCAGAGAAGAAATAAATAAAATTGAGAAGAATAAAACAATAGAAAAAAAAATCAATGAAACCAAGAGCTGGTTCTTCGAGAAAATAAACAAAATAGATAAGCCTCTAGCCAGACTTATTAAGAGAAAAAGAGAGTCAACACACATCAACAGACTCAGAAACGAGAAAGGAAAAATCATGACGGACCCCACAGAAATACAAAGAATTATTACAGAGTACTATGAAAACCTATATGTTAACAGCTGGAAAACCTAGGAGAAATGGACAACTTCCTAGAAAAATACAACCTGCCAAGACTGACCCAGAAAGAAACAGAAAATCTAAACAGACCAATTACCAGCAACGAAATTGAAGCGGTAATCAAAAGACTACCCAAGAACAAAACATCTGGGCCAGATGGATTTACCTCAGAATTTTATCAGATATACAGAGAAGACATAATACCCATTCTCCTTGAAGTTGTCCAAAAAATAGAAGAGGAGGGAATACTTCCAAACTCATTCTATGAAGCCAACATCACCCTAAAAACAAAACCAGGGAAAGACCCTACCAAAAAAGAAAATTACAGAACAATATTCCTGAGGAACGTAGATGCAAAAATACTCAACAAAATATTAGCAAACAGAATTCAAAAATACATCAAGAGGATCATACACCACAACCAAGTGGGATTCATCCCAGGGATGCAAGGATGGTACAACATTCAAAAATCCATCAACATCATCCACCATACCAACAAAAAGAAGGACAAAACCACGTAATCATCTCCATAGATGCTGAAAAAGCATTCAACAAAATTCAACATCCGTTCATGATAAAAACTCTCAACAAAATGGGGATAGAGGGGAAGTACCACAACATAATAAAGGCCATATATGATAAACCCACAGCCAACATCATACTGAACAGCGAGAGGTTGAAACTTTTTCCTCTGAGATCGGGAACAAGACAGGGATGCCCACTCTCCCCACTGTTATTCAACGTAGTACTGGAGGTCCTAGCCATGGCAATCAGACAAAACAAAGAAATACAAGGAATCCAGATTGGTAAAGAAGAATTCAAACTGTCACTATTTGGAGATGACATGATATTGTACATAAAAAACCCTAAAGACTCCACTCCAAAACTACTAGAACTAATATCGGAATTCAGCAAAGTTGCAGGATACAAAATCAACACACAGAAATCTGTGGCTTTCCTATACACTAACAATGAACTAATAGAAAGAGAAATCAGGAAAACAATTCCATTCACAATAGCATCAAAAAGAATAAAATACCTAGGAATAAACCTAACCAAGGAAGTGAAAGACCTATACCCTGAAAACTACAAGACACTCTTAAGAGAAATTAATGAGGTCACTAACAAATGGAAACTCATCCCATGCTCCTGGCTGGGAAGAATCAATATTGTCAAAATGGCCATCCTGCCCAAAGCAATATACAGATTCGATGCAATCCCTATCAAATTAACAAAAGCATTCTTCAATGACCTGGAACAAATAGTTCAAAAATTCATATGGAACCGCCAAAGACCCCGAATAGCCAACACAATACTGAGAAGGATGAATAAAGTGGGGGGGATCTCACTCCCCAACTTCGAGCTCTACTACAAAACCACAGTAATCAAGACAATTCGGTACTGGCACAAGAACAGAGCCACAGACCAGTGGAACAGAACAGAGACTCCAGACATTAACCCAAACACATATGGCCAATTAATATATGATAAAGGAGCCATGGACATATAATGGGGAAAGGACAGTCTCTTCAACAGATGATGCTGGCAAAACTGGACAGCTACATGTAAGAGAATGAAACTGGATCACCGTCTAACCCCATACACAAAAGTAAACTCCAAATGGATCAAAGACCTGAATGTAAGTCATGAAACCATAAAACTCTTAGAAAAAAACATAGGCAAAAATCTCATGGACATAAACATGAGTGACTTCTTCATGAACATATCTCCCCGGGCAAGGGAAACAAAGGCAAAAATGAACAAGTGGGACTATATCAAGCTAAAAAGATTCTGTACAGGAAAGGACACCATCAATAGAACAAAAAGACATCTTACAGTATGGGAGAATATATTTGTAAATGACAGATCCGATAAAGGATTGATATACAAAATATATAAAGAGCTTCCCCCCTCAACAAACAAAAAGCAAATAATCCAATTAAAAAATGGGCAGAGGAGCTGAATAGACAGTTCTCTAGAGAAGAAATCCAGATGGCCAACAGGCACATGAAAAGATGCTGCACATCGCTAATCATCAGAGAAAATGCAAATTAATACCACAATGAGATATCACCTCACACCAGTAAGGATTGCGGTCATCGAAAAGACAAACAACAATAAATGTTGGCGAGGTTGTGGAGAAAGGGGAACCCTCCTACACTGCTGGTGGGATTGTAAACTAGTTCAACCATTGTGGAAAGCAGTATGGAGGTTCCTCAGAATGCTCAAAATAGAAATACCATTTGACCCCGGAATTCCACTTCTAGGAATTTACCCTAAGAATGCAGCACTCCAGTTTGAAAAAGACAGATGCACCTCTATGTTTATTGCTGCACTATTTACAATAGCCAAGAAATGGAAGCAACCTAAGTGTCCATCAGTAGATGAGTGGGTAAAGAAGATGTGGTATGTATACACAATGGAATATTACTCAGCTATAAGAAAAAAACAGATCCTACCATTTGCAACAACATGGATGGAGCTAGAGGCTATTATGCTCACTGAAATAAGCCAGGCAGAGAAAGACAAGTACCAAACAATTTCACTCATATGTGAAATATAAGAACAAAGGAAAACTGAAGGAACAAAACAGCAGCAGAATCACAGAACCCAAGAATGGACTAATAGTTACCAAAGGGAAAGGGACTGGAAACGAGGGATGGGAAGAGAGGGATAAGGGCGGGGAAAAAGAAAGGGGGCATTACAATTAGCATGGGGAGCACAGGGAGGGCTGCACAACACAGAGAAGACAAGTAGTGATTTTACAGCATCTTACTACGCAGATGGACAGTGAATGTAAAGGGGTATGTGGGGGAGACTTGATGAAGGGGGGAATCTAGTAAACATAATGTTCTTTCTGTAATTGTAGATTAATGATACCAAAATTAAAAAAAAGTATATGCTAACAAACTGGATAACCTAAAGGAAATGGACAACTTTCTAGAAAAACACAACCTTACAAGGCTGACCCAGGAAGAAACAGAAAATCTGAATAAACAAATTACCAGCAAGGAAATTGAATTGGTAATCAAAAACTACCTAAGAACCAAACTCCTGGACAAGATGGTTTCATTGCTAAATTTTATCAAACATTTAATGAAGACCTAATACCCATCCTCCTTAAAGTTTTCCAAAAAGTAGAAGAGGAGGCAATACTCCCAAACTCATTCTACAAGGGCAACATCACTCTAACACGAAAACCAGGCAAAAACACCAAAAAAAAAAAAATTACAGACCAATATCCCTGATGAACATAGATGCAAAAATATACAACAAAATATAAGCAAACCAAATTGAAAAATAGATCAAAAAGATCACCCATCACGATCAAGTGGGATTCATCCCAGGGATGCGAGGATGGTAAAACATTCAAAAATCCATTAACATCATCCACCACCATATCAACAAAAAGGACAAAAACCACATGATCATCTCCATGGATGCTGAAAAAGCATTCGACAAAATTCAGCATCCATTCATGATAAAAACTCTCATCAAAATGGGTATGGATGGCAAGTACCTCAACATAATAAAGGCCATATATGATAAACCCACAGCCAACATTATACTTAACAGTGAGGAGCTCAATGCTTTTCCTTTAAGATCGGGAACAAGACAAGGATGCCCAATCTCCCCACTGTTATTCAACATAGTTCTGGAGGTCCTAGCCATGGCAATCAAACAACACAAAGAAATAAAAGGCATCCAGATTGGCAAGGAAGAAGTTAAACTGTCCCTGTTTGCACATGACATGATATTGTACATAAAAAACCCTAAAGAATCCACTCCAAAACTACTAGATCTAATATTGGAATTCAGCAAAGTTGTGGTATACAAAATCAATACACAGAAATCTGTTGCATTCCTATACACTAACGATGAACTAGCAGAAAGAGAAATCAGGAAAACAACTCCATTCACAAATGCATCAAAAAGAATAAAATACCTAGGAATAAACCTAACCAAGGAAACTACAAGGCACTCTTAAAAGGACATTAATAAATGGAAATTTATCCCATGCTCTTGACTAGGACCAATTAATATTGTCAAAACCGCCACCCTGCCTAAAGCAATCTACAGTTTCAATGCAATCCCTTTCAAAATACCTACAGCATTCCTCAATGAACTACAGCAAATAGTTCTAAATTCATATGGAATGACAAAAGACCCCGAATAGCCAAAGCAATCCTGAGAAGGAAGAATAAAGCATGGGGACTTATGTTCCCTGGTTTCCAGCCCTACTATAAAACCACAGTAATCAAGACAATTTGGTACTGGCACAAGAACAGACCCACAGACCAGTGGAACAGACTAGAGAGCCCAGATATAAAACCAAGCATATATGGTCAATTAATATATGATGAAGGAGCCATGGACAAACAATGGGGAAATGACAGCCTCTTCAACAGCTGATGTTGGCAAAACTGAACAGCTACATGCAAGAGAATGAAACTGGATTATTGTCTAACCCCATACACAAAGGTAAACTCAAAATGGATCAAAGACCTGAATGTAAGTCATGAAACCATAAAACTCTTAGAAAAAAATATAGGCAAAAAACTCTTGGACATAAACATGAGCAACTTCTTCATGAACAAATCTCCCCAGGCAAGGGAACCAAAGCAAAAATGAACAAGTGGGACTATATCAAACTAAAAGCTTCTGTACAGCAAAGGATACCATCAGTAGAACAAAAAGACATCCTACAGTATGGTAGAATATATTAATAAATGACACATCCGATAAGGGGTTGACACCCAAAATATATAAAGAGCTCATGTGCCTCAACAACCAAAAAGCAAATAATCTGCTTAAAAAATGGGAAGACGATCTGAAAAGACACTTCTCCAAAGTAGAAATTCAGATGGCCAACAGGCACATGAAAAGATGCTCCATATTGCTAATCATCAGAGAAATGCAAATTAAAACGAAAATGAGGTATCACCTCACACCAGTTAGGATGGCCAACATCCAAAAGACAAACAACAGATCAAAACCGAAAGTTTCTGTGATATGACTGCCCTTGCACTGTTCACCATGTAAGAACTTATTCACTATGTAAGAACTTGTTCACCATGTAAGAACTTGTTCGTTATGCTACAGAAGATTGGAGACTGTTGAGAATTAGGCTTGGGGTTGATTGATTGTGCATTGAGTCCCCTGTACAGAATTTTATTGTTGTTAGCAACCATTTGCTCAATAAATATGAGAGATGCCCTCTCAAGAAAAAAAAAGGTATTATAAAAAAAAAAAGTCTTGGAGAGTTTTTAAATTCTGGAGGGATCAGGTAGAAAGATAAAGTTTCAATTCTGCTTATAAAGATAGTCATTTACTAAACTGTTGTCAGCTTATCAGCAACACTTGAAACAAAAAGCCACAAAATCATCTGCCTTAGTTTACGTAGTCCTGTGTAACCAATACCTGTTCTGCTGAAATCTAGTTCTTTACTAGTTTAGGAGTAATAAAACAGTGACTACAAATGAAAAAAAAAAAAGACAAACAACAAATGCTGGTGAGGATGTGGAGAAAGGGGAACCCTCCTATACTGCTGGTGGGAATGTAAATTAGTTCAACCATTGTGCAAAGCAGTATGGAGTTTCCTCAAAAAACTACAAATTGAAATACCAATTGACCCAGGAATTCCACTCCTAGTAATTTAGCCAAAGGAAACAACATCTCAGATTCAAAGACACATATGCACCCCTATGTTTATCGCAGCACTATTTACCATAGCCAAGAAATGGAAGCAACCTAAGTGTCCATAAGTAGATGAGTGGATAAAGGAGATGTAGTACATATACACAATGGAATATTATTCAGCCATAAGAAGAAAACAAACCCTACCATTTGCAACAGCATGGGTGGAGCTGGAGGGTATTATGCTCAGGGAAATAAGACAGGCAGAGAAATACAAGTATCAAATGATTTCACTTATTTTTGGAGTATAACAATGAAGCAAAACTGAAGGAACAAAACAGCAGCAGATTCACAGACTCCAAGAAGGGACTAGCAGTTACCAAAGGGGAGGGGCTGGGGAGGGCAGGTGGGGAGAGAGGAAGAAGGGAATTGAGAGACATTATGATTGGCACACGTGGTGTGGGGGCTGTTCACAGGGAAGACAGTGGAACACAGAGAAGACAAGTAGTGACTCTGTGGCATCTTGTTACGCTGATGGACAGTGACTGTGGTTGGGGGGGACTCGATAATATGGGTGAATATAGTGACCATAGTGATGCTTATGTGAAGCCTTCACGAGATTGTGTATCAGTGAAACCTTAATTTTAAAAAAAGTGGTTTCATACCTGCAATTGTTTATTCTTCACTCAACAAGTATTTCTGTGAAGCTCATTTATTTCATCAAGAAAGTAAGCTTGTCATCTTTCACCCCAAAAGACAAAAGGACCAAGACAGCCCCCAGGAGAACAGTGCTAAGGGCTTCTCCAGGAAAGCAGACCTGGCACTGGGCACAGTCTGGGGTCTGTCTATGCTAAGGCTCTCGAGAAAGGCTGGGGCCCCTGCAGGTTGAAGGAACAGCCAAGGGTCCACACTTGGGCTGGGGAGGGGCACTGAGAGGCAGCATTGGGAACTCTATGGGTGCATGGATCCCTAGATCCTTACAGTATTCTTGCAATATTTTCCATCTTATACTTGAACAACTTTGCAGTCAGAAACCTAAAATGAGATCTTACACACACGCACTAACCCTGCCTACTTAGCCTGGTGCCAGGCTGGCCTTTAGCATCATTCAACTAAAGCTCCTTGTCAGCTCACCTGGGGTGACCACTGTGTCTCCTACACAAATTCTCGGAGGCTTATTCCTCCATAAGTGTTTGTTAATTAATTTACAACAAGAAATGCATCTCTGGAGGAACCACAACCACCCATGGGATAATGGCCTCTACTTGGGAACCAAAGTTAGTAATAAGGAACACTTAACCAAGTGCACACGCTGAGCTCAGCATTTCTGGAAAGTCCTGAGCAGTCCAGAAAGGAACGAAGCCCACTGGGCACCTAGAATACCTCAGTGCAGTGCTTGGGCACCTTACCGGTGTCCTAGCTAACCCTTTAGTAGTTAACACAAAACTTCCCCTGGACAAACTTCTGCCCTTCCGTGGCGGCACAGGGCAGGTGCTCTGCGCCCCCAACCACCTGCGTTCCAGAGGCAGCCAGGTCCAGTCTGCCCCACATGGGTTTGCTCTTTCTCTTCACCTTTTCCCTAAATAATTTCCCAACTCGGATCTTGGGTCCTGACCAGGAATCCACATGACCCCTGCAGCCTCTCCCTCCTTGTGTTCAAATGGGTAAACCCAATGACCTACAAAGGGCTCCCACTTTGCTGTCTCCTAGGAGCCACTGGTTCTCAGACCTGGAAGCCAGCAAGAACCTTCCACCCCCACCTTCCCACAGAAGGGGCCATGGGACCACATCTACCTCACAATCACACCAAGGGACCCCACACCCATCTGCACACCTCTCCCATGCGGATTTGCACCTACCTCCTTCTCCATGGACAGTGCCCCCTGGAAAGCCTGAGGAGGAGCTTTGGTAACCCCCTGCCAATAGTCACTGTGCAGACAGATCCACTCTGATCTTGATGAAAAACACAGCCAGATATCAGCCCTCCCTCTAAAGAAAACACGTGAATGAACAGGAAGACCAGAAACCACAGTTTCCTTCTGCAAACCCCGCTGAAACTGTTTACAGTTTTTATGAACGTTTAAGTAACAGGCAACACCCTGAAACTGCTGGCAAAATCCAAAACAGCCATGTGCACAAAAGACACAAAGTCGTACACACTCCTGACTGCCTCGAGCACACAGCACCCATGGCGGCCTCCTCACATCTCCAGGCCAAGTGGTGTTGCCTCTTGAAGGACATCACCTTGGAAGTCCAGCCATTCTGCAAATCCAGATGCCAAGACCAAGAGACACAAGCAAGCACACTCAGAACACTGCTGGGCCCTCCTGGCCATGTGGTGTCACCCACCCCAGGTGCTTGCTACAAGAGCAAAGTGGGCAGGAGCTGGGCAGAACGCACCTCCCAAGACCCGCAGTCTGCCACCTCCAGGTGACACTAAACTTCTGCACAAGCCCACATTAGCTCCTTCAGGGTCAAACCAAATCTAGAAACAGAGAAGTTAGGTGTGTTGACAGGCCTCATTCTATTCTACCATGTCTGCGAACAGGACAGGCTACTTAGCTAAATATCCTGGTTAATTAGTGACCATGTATGCTCACAGATCAACAGACATAACAATTACATTTTTATTGATTAGGATAAACCAAATCAAAGTTCTGATTTTCAAGTTTTTGCCTCTAAAGGGCAATTTCACATGGATCAACTTAAAACTGTAAAAACGTTTAGTATTTTCAATTCTGAAAATAACAGCTTCAGAACAATGATCTCATGTCTCAGTGATCACTAGATGCCCAAGTGCCATGAGTCAGGAGGGCAGCACTGCACTAGGTTTGTTTGAATAAACATCTGGTTTTAACTGACTGCCCCCTTATCTCTCTGGACTCCGTGCTGTGCAGATGACGGGCTGAACTCAGATTTCTCCCTCTCTTTTGAGCCAGCTTTGCTCTTTACTGGTCAAAGCCCCTCCAGCCTTCACCTTGGCAGGACACACCCTTGGGGGAGGCCAGGGCAGACAGCCCCTCACTGTGGGGGGCAGTGAGAAGAGACAGCAGCTCCCTGGCTGGACCCCTTGTGTCCACTAGGCCTCTAGAAGCAGGGGCAGCAGCTGTAGGGCTCTACCAATGAGGCAGCCAGATCCTTTCTTGTGTAAGCTGCCACTGCAGACCAGGACAGGTGGCCCTGATCACCTGCAGGAACTGAGCCCTGCCTGCAGCACACAGCCACCCTCCTCCCAGGGAAATGGACACATGAAATGAAGCCCACCACTGGCACAAGTTAGCCCACCCGCCTTGCAGTCACAGACACAAGGAAGAGCAGGGCCAGCATGGAAGAGAAAGGCCAGCGAGCATGTGGGCAGGCACTCAATAGAGGGGTGGAAACAGGGCCTTCCTCTTGTGCTCCTAGAGGCTCAGAGGAGGCTGCATCTGAGGCAGCCATGGGAGAGAACAAGAACAGGCTCTCAGAAATACAGACACTACAAGGCATCCAGATTGATAAAGAAGTCATCAGTCACTATTTGAAGATGACATGATATTGTATACAAAAAACCCGAAAGAATCCATTCCAAAACTACTAGAACTAATATTGGAATTCAACAAAGTTGCAGGATACAAAATTAATACACAGAAATCTGTTGCTTTCCTATACACTAACGATGAACTAGCAGAAAGAGAAATCAGGAACACAATTCTACTCACAATTGCATCAATGAGAATAAAATACCTCGGAATAAACCTAACCAAGGAAGTGAAAGACCTATACTCTGAAAACTACAAGACAGTCCTAAGAGAAATTAAAGAGGATACTAACAAATGGAAACTCATCTCATGCTCTTGGCTAGGAAGAATTAATATCGTCAAAACGGCCATCCTGCCTAAAGCAATCTACAGATTCAACGCAATCCCTATCAAAATACCAACAGCATTCCTCAATGAAATGGAACAAATAGTTTTAAAAATTCATATGGAACCACAAAGGACCCCGAATAGCCAAAGCAATCCTGAGAAGGAAGAATAAAGCAGGGAGGACTCATTTCCCAATTTCAAGCTCTACTACAAAGCAACAGTAATCAAAACAATTTGGTACTGGCACAAGAACAGATCCACAGACCGGTGGAACAGAATAGAGAGTCCAGATATTAACCCAAACATACATGGTCAATTAATATACGATAAAGGAGCCATGGACATACAATGGGGAAATGACAGCATCTTCAACAGTTGGTGTTGGCAAAAATGGACAGCCACATGTAAGAGAATGAAACTGAATCATTGTCTAACCCCATACACAAAAGTAAATTTGAAATGGATCAAAGACCTGAATCTAAGTCATGAAACCATAAAACTCTTAGAAAAAAACATAGGCAAAATCTCTTGGACATAAACATGAGGAACTTCTTCATGAACATATCTCCCCGGGCAAGGGAAACAAAAGCAAAAATGGACAAGTGGGACTATATCAAGCTGAAAATCTTCTGTACAGCAAAGGACACCATCAACAGAACAAAAAGACATCCTACAGTATGGGAGAATATATTCATAAATGACATTTCCGATAAGGGGTTGACATCCAAAATATATAAGGAGCTCACGCACCTCAACAAACAAAAAGCAAATAATCCAATTAAAAAATGGGCAGAGGAGCCGAACAGACACTTTTCCAAAGAAGAAATTCAGATGGCCAACAGACACATGAAAAGATGTTCCACATCACTAGTCATCAGAGAAATGCAAATTAAAACCACAATGAGATATCACCTCACACCAGTAAGGATTGCCACCGTCTAAAAGACAAACAACAATAAATGTTGGCGAGGTTGTGGAGAAAGGGGATCCCTCCTACACTGCTGGTGGGAATGTAAACTAGTTTGACCACTGTGGAAAGCAGTATGGAGGTTCCTCAAAAAGCTCAAAATAGACATACCATTTGACCCAGGAATTCCACTTCTAGGAATTTACCCTAAGAATGCAGCAGCCCAGTTTGAAAAAGACAGATGCACCCCTATGTTTATCGCAGCACTATTTACAATAGCCAAGAAATGGAAGCAACCTAAGTGTCCATCAGTAGATGAATGGATGAAGAAGATGTGGTACATATACACAATGGAATATTATTCAGCCATAAGAAGAAAACAGATCTTACCATTTGCAACAACATGGATGGAGCTAGAGGGTATTATGCTCAGTGAAATAAGCCAGGAGGAGAAAGACAAGTACCAAATGATTTCACTCATATGTGGAGTATAAGAACAAAGATAAAACTGAAGGAACAAAACAGCAGCAGAATCACAGAACCCAAGAATGGTCTAAGTTACCAAAGGGAAAGGGACTGGAGAGGATGGGTGGGAAGGGAGGGATAAGGGAGTGGGAAAGAAAGGGGCCATTAAGATTAGCATGTATAACGTGGGGAGGGGCAGGGGGAGGGCTGTGCAACACAGAGAAGACAAGTAGTGATTCTGCAACATCTTACTATGCTGATGGACAGTAAGTGACTGTAATCAGGTTTGTGAGGGGGACTTGGTTAAGAGGTGAGTATAGTAAACATAATGTTCCTCATGTAGTTGTAGATTAATGATACGAAAATTAAAAAAATAAAAATAAAAAAAGAATTACAGAGACCATTGCAAAAGCAGAGCTCAAGAGAAAGCTGAAGACAACAGGCATCACTGAGAGCTGAGCAGTGGTCTGGAGGACATCGGAGGCCACCTCAGCAAAGGGACCTTCCAGTCAGTCAGATGATGGAGAGCACCAGCTCTGAGCCCTAATTAGGCAATGCCAGTGCCCAAAGGAATCCCACCCTCACTGACACTGCATCACGAAAAGCTGTGCTTAGCAACAATCACACTTGAGTTTCCTCAGTGAGAATGTTGTGGAAATTTGTTCTCTCTTCTTAGCACCTACTCAATGTCAATTCCCTCTCCTGGCCACAAAGCCTGAAATACTAACATGAAAAGTTTGCCAACGCTGTCCTAGAACATAGAGCAAAGATGAAAAATAAAAGAATACAAGAGCTAAAGGCCACAGGGGCCAGATCCATGAAGTCTCTGAGACCTCAGAGGAGACAAGGGCACATGAAGAACACAATGTCAAAGATGTCGGCAAAGGCCCCAGCATCAGGAGGCCAAGTGGAACAGACCCCCACCCTAGACACTCAGACCATCCCTGTAAAACTGGGATTCCAAGAGGGTATCTGAAAGCTTCTGGTAAGGACAACGAAAGCGTCCTGCAAAGGAGCAAGAATCAGACCCACACTGAATGCCTCATGCCACAGGGATGTCCCTGTGAAGTCCCAATGGGAAATTACTCTGAACCTACAAATCAGTACAAAGCCAAACTGTCAACCAAGTTTGGGCAAAATTAAGTTATTTTCATACTTGCAATGCCTGGGAATTTCTATACCCTAAAAAATCCTTTTTGGAAAACCTACCAGAAGATGTACTGCCAGCAAAAGAAAAATAGGATCCAAGAGAAAAAGACGTGAACTCTAGGCAACACTGGAATTAACCAGGGAACACAGTGACAGGAAACCCCAGGAGACAGCCCTGCAGCAAGCCACATGGAAGCAGGACAGGGAAGGCCTGAAGACATGCAAGAAGATGCCACTAATGAATTATATGATTCAGACCCTAGAGGTGCTTGATGACAAAGGCATGACTCTTTTGAAAGAAAAAAGGAAAGCAATCCATCAGAAAACTCTAGAAAACAAAGGTGGTCAAACATACACACACAGCATGATCCCAGTGTGAACCATACTAAGGCATGACTCTTGAAAGAAAAAAGGAAAGGAATCCATCAGAAAACTGTAGAAAACAAAAAGGTGGTCAAACACACACAGCATGATCCCAGTGTGAACAATACTAAAGCACAGCCTGACTGAATGTCAGACGGAGTGCAGACTCTCCACGACCTCAATGCGTGACACATTCTCTTACAGAGGCAGACTCTGGGGCCAAAAAGTATGCTTTCCCACCCAGTCAACCCCACTTCTCAGGGCAAAGCACAGACTAACTTCAGGCACAGATATGCTCACTGCCAATGGACCGCCTTTCATCCTGCTGTTCTCGGGGCTACAGCTAAAAAATGGGTGGCTTTAAAAGATCACAAATTCTAAGACTTCTAGTTCAAAATGAATCAAGTAGGATTTTCCTTTAAGTTCTTTTAACTTTATACTTCCATCTTTACATTTTTACTTGAAGAATCTTGATTCCTAATAACACACAGAAGCACTTTCCAAGGCTGCCTCCCGGCCCCAGTGGTCCAGCAGGTGGCATGGGGTCACTCACTGGGCGCTGGCCCTGTCAGTGGTGGGAGCTGGCTCATCTCAGGACTTTGCAGTGCCCTCCACAGTGTCCACCCAAGTTTGGACAGTTTCACACTGGGCAGAAGGTCTGGGCAACAGCAGTGACTCCTGCTGTGTCTACAAGGAGGCCACACTAGGAAGGGGGCAGTGCTAGTCCCCTGTACACACACACTTATAGCTAGGAAGGGAACACAGATTTCCCACTGAATCAAAACCCAGTACAAGATGCCAGACATAAAACACTACTTCTGACCCTAAGAAGATTTTTTGAAAAATAACTGGCAAAACTGACAAAAGTAGGGCAAGTGGTAGACAGAGGCAGAGCAGCATCTGACTGGTGGTTGCACAACCACCATGGGAGAAAGACCCAGCAGTCACCTCCCGGATGAAACACTGCACGTACATCTGAGCGGAGACAGGTGAAACATCGGACTGGAGCCCTCTGTCATCTCGCCTCCAGCATCTGCCAGTGGCCAAAGGCGGGGACCCTCAGTGGCTGTAGGCAGTCTGGGAAAAACATAGCATTTCTCAAGCCCACAAGGATCCTCTGGAGGAAGAGCCCAGTGTCCCCTGGAGGTTGCAGGGCTGAACCAGACATGGAAGGGAGGGCTTCTCACCTGCTCAAGGTCCTGGGAAACCCAACGAGGAAGGGGCAAACAGATGCACAGCTCTGCCCGTGTTTTTTAATTCTGGAGCTGAAGTGCAGCCTACCTCAGTCTCACTATCACTCTCACTGACAGTGACCAGCAGCAATGGGCGGCAGGCAGCAGACTGGGCAGCACCATGCTAACCATGTCACATATGTTCTCAGCAATTGCCTCCACAGCCCCCATCTGCAGAGGAGGGCAGTGAGGCCACCCCATGTAGCACCTACTCCTCTAGGCCATGGTCCCCCGGGAAGTGACATGATGAGGGAGCCCCTGTGGGCTCTGCCCACACAGCCAGGCTCAGGGGTCTGACCACCCAGCTCCCTGAAATGCACTCCTACCATTTCCTATGTAGACTTTGGTCTGGGGTGTTATAGTGGCTGATGTTATGGCCTTTAAAACAGGATGTTTATTCCAAACACAGAAGATTTAGCATATGTCTGAGTTATGTACAGAGTAAGCACAACGTGGCCAGGTCACCTTTCGATGCACTTAAACCCAACAACACTAGGAAATATGCCCCAGTCATCACCAGTTCATTTTGCAACATGGTCTCAATGAGGCAAGGCCCCTTAAAAAAAATAACCACATTACATGATTTTACTTAAAAATTCAACGAGTTTAACAATTTCAAATATCCAATGGGTGCTCAATTTCTGCCAGCAGACTTCCAAATTTCTTAGTTTGTTCAAATCAAGATCTTGATGAGGTCCAAGGAGGTCCACAGAGCATAGCACTGGCCTTGGCAGCACTCCACCCTGGCTGCTCCCTGAGGTGCACACGTCACAAGATGGGGACTCTGAAGAACATTCCACACTGTGGCTCTGGCAGGTTGAGTCTGGATGTCCACCCCCGCAGTTTCTGCAGACTGAGGGTTTGGTCTCCAGGCTTTATTTCACTCATGTGATATGTTGTGCAAGGATCGCAGAGGCTCTTGGATCTTCTGCTCAGAGGTCTTCTGACTGCTCTCGATCATTTGTAATACAGATGAGCTTTCAGTCAAAGGGTCTACTTCCAGAAAAAAGTCCAATGGTATTTTTATTGGGCTCACATTATAAATTAACTCAGAGAAAATGGACAGTCATAGGGCCACTGTCCCACCCAAAACAAGGTGTCTTCCATTTCTGCAATTCCACATCTATGTTTTTCAGGATTTTCTCTCAGAGAGCTTGGATATTTCTGCAGGCTTTATAGCCCTCAAGCATGTATGGTAACTGTGCACAGGTCTTCTCTTCATCAGGAGCCAGAGCTCTGACAGTACACAGAACCAGCCTGGCAGGCTGGAGAGTTATTGAGCAGGCAGAAGGGCGAACGGCAGCCAGGGCCATAGTGCAACCTGAGATGGGGGACTGGGGTGGCTGGGGGTTCCGCAGGCTGACAGCGAAGTCCAGGGCCACATGCTCCTGAGTCAACCTGAATGCTGATTGTGCTTTGTGTTTTGGCCACACTCACTGCTTTCATTAGCGCATATCACCAGGAGCAGAGCTGTGGGGCTGTCGCCAGGAGGCCTCACAGCCAGTACAGAGGACCCTGTATAGCCAGGCCTACCAAATGCACCACTGAGATGGCTGATATCCTCAGAGGGAATGGGGAAGGGAGAGGCGCCCTCAGAGGGAATGAGGGGAGGGAGAGGTACCCTCAGAGGGAATGGGGGGATGGAGGGGTGGTAACGGTACACAGGTCTTCTCTTCATTAGGGCCAGAGCTCCGACAGTACACAGGACCAGCCTGGTGGGCTGGAGGGTTATTGGGGGCAGGGGAGGAGCACCCTCAGAAGGTACACTGATGTCAGACTCCAATTCTGACACTTCTTCTCCACACTGCATTACTCTAAGTCAAGAACCCCCAAGAAATGCCCACTGGGAGATGGAATGAGGGCCTCCACCTCAGGGGTAACCCAGAAGCTCCGTAACAGGTCTGTGTCTGCCTGGACCAGGTGGAGGCAAGGTCCACTATATTCTTACATTACTAGGTAGGGCCTCACCCAGCAGACTGTACCCAGGTCCTGGATAGTAAAGCCTACCTCACCTCTGAGGGCCACAACTGTGAAAGCCTACAGGTGTCCTTGTTAGCAACTGCGAATTTCCCACAGCCCAGTGCCCTGGACACAATCACCAAGGGGCAGCTGTCCAGGGTCCTTCCTGTGAGGTGGATGTTAACCTAGCCATGCATCAAATCTTTACATGGCCTGCCAAGATATGGAAGCAACCTAAGTGTCCATTAGTAGATGAATGGATAAAGAAGATGTGGTACACAGACACAATGGAATATTATTCAGCCTTTAAAAAGAAAGAAACCCTGCTATTTGGGACATGGATGGAGCTAGAGGGTATTGTGCTCAGTGAAATAAGCCAGGTGGAGATAGCAAATACCATGTGATTTCACTTACATGTGGAATCTAAAAACAGAACAAAACAAAAGGAACAAAACAGCAGTAGACTCACAGACACTGAGAAGTGCATGGTGGTTACCATGGGGGAAGGATGGGATGAGTGGGGAGGGCAATACAGGGGCACAAAAATTCTCAATCATAATGTAAGTTGGTCATGGGGATGGTAGTACAGCACGGAGAATACAATGAATGGTTCTGTAACATCTTCCTATGCTAACAGGTAGTAATTGCACTAGTGGGGGTGAGGATTTAATAATATGGGTGACTGGTGACCCACTGTGTTGTACACTTGAAACCAGTGTAAGATTGTGTATCAACGATACTTCAATTAAATAAAAAAATCTTCAAGTGGCCCAAGCAGGCATCCAAAGTATGCACTGCCTCTGCGGAGGCCTTGAGCAGTTCCACTAAGAGCCCAGCCCCTGATGATGGGCTACTAACGGGGCCTGTGTGCTTGAAATGAGAATCTTCTAAAAACCATCCACAACCCCAGTGAGAGTTAGTCAGGAATGTGACAGAAGGAACACAGGTGACACTGCTGATGTGGACACTGCGCAGCTGCTGAAGCTAAGGGGGGGCAGTGCCACGCAACACTGCTTCTGTAGTGGACACAACCTTGTGACAGCCTTGCAATTTTTCTTAAGTTTGGTATGTGAAAATAAAAAGATTTTTAAAACTTGCATCAAAACAACACACATTTTACAAGAACACACATATATGAAAGGACTCACAGTAAACAGGTTACCATGGTTACCAATGAAGGAGGGACATGAAAGAGGATTGAGGGTAGGGAATCAAAGAAAATGAGCAGGTAACTGAGTCAATGAGAAAAACAGACCCTAAGAGGCCTGGCAGGGACCAATCATACATGCCATCAACTTAGTCCCCATATATGAGATCTGAAAGAGGAAGAAAAAATGGGGAGTGGGGGGACCAGAAGGTGACATTGCTCCACTGAAGGTGGCATTCAAGGGCACACACAGGCAGGCACAGGTTTCCAGGCCCTTTTCTGGAGAGCTCAAATCATGCCCCTCCTCAAAATGGATGTGGCACTGGGGAGCCAACTTCCAGTTTCTTACAATATGTAGCATCCAGACACGCAGGAAGAGCTCTGGAAATGCAGGTCTCCCAAGCGGGCATCTGGTACTCTGAGAAATTCATGGATGTGGGATGACTTCATTCCTGCATACACCAGGTGATAAAGCACAACTAAGAAGATGCACTGGCATGGGTTTATCTGCCTCTGGTAGTTACCACAAAACATCAGCTTGGGAGCAAATTTAGGAGAGTATTTTATGTAGACACAGTAGGGTCACCCCAGAAACAGGGCCCACAGATGTTTCTTCATAACAAGTATTCAAACACAAAAGAATCTTTTTTGAAGACAGATCCATAACCAGTTACCATGACTCCACAACTTCCTCCCAGGCTAAATAACTACATTCCTGACAGGCACCTCCAAGGAATCCTCTGCCTCCTGATGGGGCTCCAGAAACCTGGGCTGGTCAGCAAGGAGCACCCCAGAAGGAGCAACAACAGGGCCACATGACGTGGCGTTAGGATGCCACAGGGTAGGAGGCGAATCAGAGAACCAGTCCCTTTGCACAGTGCACGTTCTGGCTCACTGCCCTCTGACCCTTCTAACAGCATTGGGTCTCTCAACCTCACCAGATGGTGAGGGAGATTCGGGAAGGCAGAGACAGCTCCCCAGAAAGTACTGTACCCCAGTGGGTACTAGGCAAGTGTTTGAAATAAATGATACCAAAGAAACACAGCTGTGTATGCAAACCCAGCAAAGTGTACACACATGAAAGCAGTCTGCAAAGCTTTAACAATAGTTGTTTTTAGTGGTGAGGATTTTTCCGTTATTTTTCCTTGAATGTATTTTGCTAATTTTATTCTGAGATGTAGACGTATTTTTTAGTAAGAAAAAAAACTTTAAAGTTCACTTTAGAAAATAAAACTCAAATTAGCAAATACCATTTTCATCTGATAGCAAATACTATCAAAGTGCCAAATAGGTGACAGCTGGGCAATGTGCTATGTGAGGGAATGTTAGAATAAGCCCTATTGCTAAGAATGGAAGCCGGTACAACTGCTGGGGCAAACAGCCCACAAACATCTCCTTGAGTCACAATGGGTGCTGACTTGCCTGACAAATGCAAGTTCAGGAACAAGTCCTGTAGACACATTTATACACATGGAAAAGGTCAGGAAGGCTACCATTGTTTTGTTAGAGTGAAATGACAACCTAAACGTCCACAGCCTGCCTGTGCCTTCCTTCTGGCCTACCGGCACCGGCTCGCAAACCAGCCATCACTGTGCTGGTATCAGGCCAGCCAGAGGGACGCCCCACCTACAACAGCTAGACACACAATGCACAGAGGCTTACACCTGTGTGCTCAGCCCACTGGCTCTGACACTGGAGACAGGCACTGCAGCCGAGAATCAGGCAACAGCTCTTTCCTCCCCTAGGCACCAGCATCACTCCCCTGCGACCCCCAACCTCAATCCAGGGGCTGAGCAGCTCCAGAGACTAGAGCTTCTGGGCACTAGAGGGCGCTACACAGAAATATGAAACATCAAAGGAAACTGGTTCAAACCAAACTCACAAACCCCAGAAAAAAGGCCAAATGAAACTGAACTCACCAATCTCCCTGAAAGAGAGTTCAAAATAAAAGTCATAAACATGCTCATGAAGGATGTTTAAGAAAAATATTCAAGAACTAAGGGACAAATTTAAAATAGATTCATTAAGAAATTCCACATCTGAAATGAAACATACAATGGAGGGATTTAAAAGCAGATTCGATGTAGTAGAAGAGACAGTAAATGGAATAGAAATTAGAGAAGAGGAATACAAAGAAGCTGAGGCACAGAGAGAAAAAAGGATCTCTAAGAATGAAAGAATATTGAGAGAACTGTGTGACCAATACAATTGGAACAATATTAGCATTATAGGGGTACCAGAAGAAAAGAGAGAAAAAGGGATAGAAAGTGTCATTGAGGAGGTAATTGCTGAAAACTTCCCCAATCTGGGGAAGGAGATTCACTCTGGCCACGGAGGTGCACAGATCTCCCAACACAAGGGACCCAAGGAAGACAATAAAAACATATAATAATTTAAATGGCCAAGATCAGGATAAAGACAGACTTTCAAAAGCAGCTAGAGAGAGAAAAAAGATCACATGCAAAGGAAAACAACCCATCAGGTTATCATCAGATTTCTCAACAGACACCTTACAGGCCAGAAGGGAGCAGCATGATATATTTAATGCAATGAAGCAGAAAGGCCTTGAACCAAGAATGCTCTACCCGGCAAGGATATCATTTAATTTGAAGGAGAGATAAAACAATTTTTAGATAAGCAAAAGCTGAGAGAATTAACCTCCCATAAACCACCTCCATAGTGCATTTTGCAGGAACTGCTATAGATGGCAGTATTCCTAAGGCTAAATAGATGTCACCAAGGGAAATAAAACCACAGCAAAGAGGAACAATTAATTACTAAGCAGATGCAAAATCAAATCAACTACCCCCAAAGTCAATCAAAGGATGAACAAAGAGTACAGAATATGATACCTAACATATAAAGAATGGAGGAGGAAGAAAAAGGAGGGAAAAAAAGAACATTTAGATTGTGTTTGTAATAGCATACAAAGTGAGTTAAATAAGACTGTTAGATAGTAAGGGAATTACCCTTGAACCTTTGGTAACCACGAATCTAAAGCCTGCAATGGCAATAAGTACATACCTATCAATTATCAACCTAAATGTACATGGTCTGAATTCACCAACCAAAAGACATAGAGTCACTGAATGGATAAAAAAACAAGACCCATCTATATGCTGCCTACAAGATACTCACTTCACAGCCAAAGACACACAAAGACTGAAAGTAAAGGTATGGAAAAAGATATTTCATGCAACTAATAGGGAGAAAAAAAGAAGGTGTTGCAGTACTCATATCAGACAAAATAGACTTCAAAACAAAGAAAGTAACGGGACAAAGCAGTACATTACATAATGATAAAAGGGTCAGTCCAAAAAGAGGATATAATTATTAAAAATATCTATGCACTCAACACAGGATCACCTACATATGTAAAACAACTAACAGAATTAAAGGGGGAAACAGAATGCAGTGCATTCATTTTAGGAGACTTCAACATACCCCTCACTCCAAAGGACAGATCAACCAGACAGAAAATAATTAAAGACACAGAGGCACTGAACAACATATTAGAACAGATGGACCTAACAGACATCTACAGAACACTCCAACTAAAAGCAACAGGATACACATTCTTCTCAACTGCACATGGAACATTTTCAAGAAAAGATAATGTACTAGGCCACAAAAAGAGCATCAGTAAATTCAAAAAGATTGAAATTGTACCAACCAGCTTCTCAGATCACAAAGGTATGAAACTAGAAATAAATTACACAAAGAAAATGAAAAATCCCACAAACACATGGAGGCTTCATAACATGCTCCTAAATAACCAATGGATCAAGGACCAAATTAAAACAGAGATCAAGCAATATATGGAGACAAATGAAAACAATAATTCAACAACACAAAATCTGTGGGATACAGCAAAGGCCATGCTAAGAGGAAAGTATATTGCAATACAGGCCTACCTCAAGAAAGAAGAACAATCCCAAATTGACAGTCCAAACTCACAGTAAACAAAAGTAGACAAGGAAGAACAAATGAGTCCCAAAGTCAGTAAAAGGAGGGACATAATAAAGATTAGAGAAGAAATAAATAAAATCGAGAATAAAACAATAGAAAAAAATCACTGAAAGCAGGAGCTGGTTCTTCAAGAAAATAAACAAAATAAACAGAGCCAGACTTATCAAGAAAAAAAAGAGAGTCTACACACATAAACAGAATCACAAATGAGAAAGGAAAAATCACTATGGACACCACAGAAATACAAAGAATTATGAAAGAACACTCTGAAAAATTATATGCTAACAAACTGGATAACCGAGAAGAAAAGGACAACTTTACAGAAAAATACAACCTTACAAGGCTGGCCCAGGAAGAAACAGAAAATCTGAATAGACCAATTACCAGCAAGGAAATTGAACTGGTAATCAAAAAACTACCTAAGAACAAAACCCCTGCACCAGATGGTTTGACTGCTGAATTTTATCAAACATTTAGTAAAGACCTAATACCCATCCTCATTAAAGTTTTCCAAAAGTAGAAGAGGAGGAAATACTCCCCAACTCATTCTACGAGGCCAACATCACTCTAATACCAAAACCAGGCAAACACACCACAAAAAAAGAACATTACATACCAATTTCCCTGATGAATATAGATACAAAAATACATGACAAAATTAGCAAACCGAATTCAAAAATACATCAAAAAGATCATCCATCATGATCAAGTGGGATTCATCAGAGAGATGCAAATATGGTACAACATTCGAAAATCCATCAACATCATCCACCACACATCAACAAAAAGGACAAAAACAACATGATCATCTAGATCCACAGATGCTGAAAAACCATTCGACAAAATTCAACATCCATTCATGGTAAAAACTCTCAACAAAATGGGTATAGAGGGCAAGTACCTCAACATAATAAAGGCCATATATGACAAACCTAAGCCAACATTATACTTAATAGCAAGAAGCTGAAAACTTTTCCTTTTAAGATCGGGAACAAAACAAGGATGCCCACTCTCCCCACTTTTATTCAACATAGTTCTGGAGGTCCTATCCACGACAATCAGACAACAGAGAGAAAGAAAAGGCATCTAGATTGGTAAGGAAGAAGTCAAACTGTCTCTCTTTGCAGATGACATGATATTGTACATAAAAAACAACCTAAAGAGGAGGCAGAGCCAAGAAGGCGGCATGAGTAGAGCAGTGGAAATCTCCTCCCAAAACCATATATGTTTTTGAAAATACAACAAATACAACTCTTCCTAAAAGAGAGACCAGAAGACACAAGACAACAGCCAGACTACATCCACACCTGCGAGAACCCAGCACCTCACAAAGAGGGTAAGATACAAGTCACAGAACAGCGGAACCCGAGCGCCCCTCACCCCACCTCCCGGCAGGAGGAGAGGAATTGGAGTGGGGAGGGAGAGGGAGCCCAGGACTGCTGAACACCCAGCCCTAGCCATCCACACCAGAGCACAGACACACAATGCTTGGTGTGCTGGAAACTAGGGAAACAGGACAGTAAGACCTATGAGTGGGTCCCCACAGCCGCCGCACCTAGGACAAAGAAAAACGAGTGCTTTTTGAAAGTCTTAAAGGGACAGTGACCCCACAACATGATGGAAGCATCCCAGGACACTTAGCCCAACAGCAGGGAATCCCGGGGAACTCCGGGCGCCCTAACCCCCTGGGCAACAGCGCAGCTCGGAGGCCCCTCATGGAAATAAATGGCCTCCCAGCCGTTTCCCCTCCAACGCGGCTCCACCATATTGGAGC
Source organism: Manis pentadactyla (assembly GCF_030020395.1). Classification (NCBI taxonomy): domain Eukaryota; kingdom Metazoa; phylum Chordata; class Mammalia; order Pholidota; family Manidae; genus Manis; species Manis pentadactyla. The sequence continues at coordinate 39,513,167 of NC_080025.1, read as the reverse complement.
AGCAGCCTGAGGCAGGCCATGCCCACAGCAACCGCGGACCTAAACTCCACAGCTGCCAGGCAAGAATCAGAGGCCCCGACTTCACGGAGCTGCCCAGCACAAGCCGCTCAAGGTAGCTGTTCTCCCAGGAGAGGAAGGCCACAAACCAGCAAGAAGAGACATTCTCCCAGCTGACAAACGCACCAGCTCCAAACAACTATCTCTATCGCCATGAAAAGGCAGAATTTGATACAGAACAAAATCAAAGAGTCAACCCCTGAGAAGGAGATAGACCTAAAAAATCTTTCTGAAAAAGAATTCAAAATAAAGGTCATAACTATGTTGATGGAGCTGCAGAGAAATATGCAAGAGCTAAGGGATGACATCCGGAGGTAGATTACAGAAATGAAACAATCTCTGGAAGGATTAATAAGCAGAATGGATAAGATGCAAGAGGCCATTGATGGAATAGAAACCAGAGAACAGGAACGCATACAAGCTGATGTAGAGAGAGACAAAAGGATCTCCAGGAATGAAACAATATTAAGAGAACTGTGTGACCAATCCAAAAGTAACAATATCCGTATTATAGGGGTCCCAGAAGAAGAAGAGAGAGGAAAAGAGATGGAAAGTATCTTAGAAGAAATAATTGCTGAAAACTTCCCCACACTGGGGGAGGAAGTAATCGAACAGACCACGGAAATACACAGAACCCCCAACAGAAAGGATCCAAGAAGGGCAACACCAAGACACATAATAATTAAAATGGCAAAGATCAAGGACAAGGAAAGAGTGTTAAAGGCAGCTAGAGAGAAAAAGGTCACCTATAAAGGGAAACCCATCAGGCTAACGTCAGATTTCTCAACAGAAACCCTACAGGCTAGAAGAGAATGGCATGATATATTTAATACAATGAAACAGAAGGGCCTTGAACCAAGGATACTGTATCCAGCACGACTATCATTCAAATATGACGGTGGGATTAAACAATTCCCAGACAAACAAAAGCTGAGGGAATTTGCTTTCCACAAACCACCTCTACAGAACATCTTAGAGGGACTGCTCTAGATGGGAGCACTCCTAGAAAGAGCACAGCACAAAACACCCAACATATGAAGAATCGAGGAGGAGGAACAAGAAGGGAGAGAAGAAAAGAATCTCCAGATAGTGTATATAACAGCTCAATAAGCGAGCTAAGTTAGGCAGTAAGATACTAAAGAGGCTAACCTTGAACCTTTGGTAACCACGAATTTAAAGCCTGCAATGGCAATAAGTACATATCTTTCAATAGTCACCCTAAATGTTAATGGGTTGAATGCACCAATCAAAAGACACAGAGTAACAGAATGGATAAAAAAGCAAGACCCATCTATATGCTGCTTACAAGAAACTCACCTCAAACCCAAAGACATGTACAGACTAAAAGTCAAGGGATGGAAAAACATATTTCAAGCAAACAACAGTGAGAAGAAAGCAGGGGTTGCAGTACTAATATCAGACAAAATAGACTTCAAAACAAAGAAAGTAACAAGAGATAAAGAAGGACACTACATAATGATAAAGGGCTCAGTCAAACAAGAGGATATAACCATTCTAAATATATATGCACCCAACACAGGAGCACCAGCATATGTGAAACAAATACTAACAGAACTAAAGGGGGATATAGACTGCAATGCATTCATTCTAGGAGACTTCAACACACCACTCACCCCAAAGGATAGATCCACTGGGCAGAAAATAAGTAAGGACACGGAAGCACTGAACAACACAGTAGAGCAGATGGACCTAATAGACATCTATAGAACTCTACATCCAAAAGCAGCGGGATATACATTCTTCTCAAGTGCACATGGAACATTCCCCAGAATAGACCACATACTAGGCCACAAAAAGAGCCTCACAAAATTCCAAAAGATTGAAATCCTACCAACCAACTTTTCAGACCACAAAGGCATAAAACTAGAAATAAACTGTACAAAGAAAGCAAAGAGGCTCACAAACACATGGAGGCTTAACAACACGCTCCTAAATAATCAATGGATCAATGACCAAATCAAAATGGAGATCCAGCAATATATGGAAACAAATGACAACAACAACACTAAGCCCCAACTTCTGTGGGACACAGCAAAAGCAGTCTTAAGAGGAAAGTATATAGCAATCCAAGCATATTTAAAAAAGGAAGAGCAATCCCAAATGAATGGTCTAATGTCACAATTATCAAAATTGGAAAAAGAAGAACAGATGAGGCCTAAGGTCAGCAGAAGGAGGGACATAATAAAGATCAGAGAAGAAATAAATAAAATTGAGAAGAATAAAACAATAGCAAAAATCAATGAAACCAAGAGCTGGTTCTTCGAGAAAATAAACAAAATAGATAAGCCTCTAGCCAGACTTATTAAGAAGAAAAGAGAGTCAACACAAATCAACAGTATCAGAAACGAGAAAGGAAAAATCACGACGGACCCCACGGAAATGCAAAGAATTATTGGAGAATACTATGAAAACCTATATGCTAACAAGCTGGGAAACCTAGGAGAAATGGACAACTTCCTAGAAAAATATAACCTTCCAAGATTGACCCAGGAAGAAACAGAAAATCTAAACAGACCAATTACCAGCAACAAAATTGAAGCGGTAATCAAAAAACTACCAAAGAACAAAACCCCCGGGCCAGATGGATTTACCTCGGAATTTTATCAGACATACAGGGAAGACATAATACCCATTCTCCTTAAAGTTTTCCAAAAAATAGAGGAGGAGGGGATACTCCCAAACTCATTCTATGAAGCTAACATCACCCTAATACCAAAACCAGGCAAAGACCCCACCAAAAAAGAAAACTACAGACCAATATCCCTGATGAATGTAGATGCAAAAATACTCAACAAAATATTAGCAAACCGAATTCAAAAATACATCAAAAGGATCATACACCATGACCAAGTGGGATTCATCCCAGGGATGCAAGGATGGTACAACATTCGAAAGTCCATCAACATCATCCACCACATCAACAAAAAGAAAGACAAAAACCACATGATCATCTCCATAGATGCTGAAAAAGCATTTGACAAAGTTCAACATCCATTCATGTTAAAAACTCTCAGCAAAATGGGAATAGAGGGCAAGTACCTCAACATAATAAAGGCCATCTATGATAAACCCACAGCCAACATTATATTGAACAGCGAGAAGCTGAAAGCATTTCCTCTGAGATCGGGAACTAGACAGGGATGCCCACTCTCTCCACTGTTATTTAACATAGTACTGGAGGTCCTAGCCACGGCAATCAGACAAAATAAAGAAATACAAGGAATCCAGATCGGTAAAGAAGAAGTTAAACTGTCACTATTTGCAGATGACATGATACTGTACATAAAAAACCCTAAAGACTCCACCCCAAAACTACTAGAACTGATATCGGAATACAGCAAAGTTGCAGGATACAAAATCAACACACAGAAATCTGTGGCTTTCCTATATACTAACAACGAACCAACAGAAAGAGAAATCAGGAAAACAACTCCATTCACAATTGCATCAAAAAAAATAAAATACCTAGGAATAAACCTAACCAAAGAAGTGAAAGACTTATACTCTGAAAACTACAAGTCACTCTTAAGAGAAATTAAAGGGGACACTAACAGATGGAAACTCATCCCATGCTCGTGGCTAGGAAGAATTAATATCGTTAAAATGGCCATCCTGCCCAAAGCAATAGACAGATTTGATGCAATCCCTATGAAACTACCAGCAACATTCTTCAATGAACTGGAACAAATAATTCAAAAATTCATATGGAAACACCAAAGACCCCGAATAGCCAAAGCAATCCTGAGAAAGAAGAATAAAGTAGGGGGGATCTCACTCCCCAACTTCAAGCTCTACTATAAAGCCATAGTAATCAAGACAATTTGGTACTGGCACAAGAGCAGAGCCACAGACCAATGGAACAGACTAGAGAATCCAGACATTAACCCAGACATATATGGTCAATTAATATTTGATAAAGGAGCCATGGACATACAATGGCGAAATGACAGTCTCTTCAACAGGTGGTGCTGGCAAAACTGGACAGCTACATGTAGGAGAATGAAACAGGACCATTGTCTAACCCCATATACAAAAGTAAACTCAAAATGGATCAAAGACCTGAATGTAAGCCATGAAACCATTAAACTCTTGGAAGAAAACATAGGCGAAAACCTCTTAGACATAAACATGAGTGACCTCTTCTTGAACATAAATCCCCGGGCAAGGAAAGCAACAGCAAAAATGAGTAAGTGGGACTATATTAAGCTGAAAAGCTTCTGTACAGCAAAAGACACCATCAATAGAACAAGAAGGATCCCTACAGTATGGGAGAATATATTTGAAAATGACACATCCGATAAAGGCTTGACGTCCAGAATATATAAGGAGCTCACACGCCTCAACAAACAAAAAACAAATAACCCAATTAAAAAATGGGCAGAGGAACTGAACAGACAGTTCTCCAAAAAAGAAATACAGATGGCCAACAGACACATGAAAAGATGCTCCACATCGCTAATTATCAGAGAAATGCAAATTAAAACTACAATGAGGTATCACCTCACACCAGTAAGGATGGCTGCCATCCAAAAGACAAACAACAACAAATGTTGGCGAGGCTGTGGAGAAAGGGGAACCCTCCTACACTGCTGGTGGGAATGTAAACTAGTTCAACCATTGTGGAAAGCAGTATGGAGGTATATCAAAATGCTCAAAACAGACTTACCATTTGACCCAGGAATTGCACTCCTAGGAATTTACCCTAAGAACGCAGCAATCAAGTTTGAGAAAGACAGATGCACCCCTATGTTTATTGCAGCACTATTTACAATAGCCAAGAATTGGAAGCAACCTAAATGTCCATCTATAGATGAATGGATAAAGAAGATGTGGTACATATACACAATGGAATACTACTCAGCCATAAGAAAAGGGCAAATCCAATCATTTGCAGCAACATGGATGGAGCTGGAGGGTATTATGCTCAGTGAAACAAGCCAAGCGGAGAAAGAGAAATACCAAATGATTTCACTTATCTGTGGAATATAACAACAAAGGAAAAACTGAAGGAACAAAACAGCAGCAGAATCACAGAACTCAAGAATGGACTAACAGGTACCAAAGGGAAAGGGACTGGGGAGGATGGGTGGGTAGGGAGGGAAAAGGGGGGAAGAAGTAGGGGGGTATTAAGATTAACATACATGGGGGGGTAGGAGAAAAGGGAGGGCTGTACAACACAGAGAAGGCAAGTAGTGATTCTACAACATTTTGCTATGCTGATGGACAGTGACTGTAAAGGGGTTTATAGGGGAGACCTGGTATAGGGGAGAGCCTAGTAAACATAATATTCGTTATGTAAGTGTAGATTAGTGATACCAAAAACAAAGCAAAAAAAAAAAAAAAAAAGGGCAGTTCCTGTGTGGTAACCTCCAACGAGTTCTACACAAGGGTATAAAGGGCATATAAAAGTGTAGGCAAAGGGTCTGTTTGTGTTTATACAGAGGATCAAAGCCTAATTGGGCTACCCCGAAAATGAACTAAGATACGATATGAAAAAGAACTTCCAACATCTGCACTCTCTGGAAGACTCATGCCAGAAGATGATCATCAAAAAACCCCAACAAAGATCCACGCACTGCTACAGCTGTAGATGCACTCATCCCACCAGTTCCTGGACCTGCCATGGGAATGAGGAAGGAGATATCTAAGCTGGCCTGTGCATACAGTAAAACAACAAATTTGACTGGATCTATACTGTTGGAACTCAACCAAGAATTGGGAGAAGTGCAAATTGTAGCGCTCCAAACTCTTACAACTACAGACTAGTTACTGTTAAAAGAACATATGGCATGTGAACAGTCCCCAGGAATGGGTTGTTTTAATTTGTCTGATTTCTCTCAGACTGTTCAAGTTCAGTTGGACAATATCCACCATATCATAGATAAGTTTTCACAAATGCCTAAGGTGCCTTAATGGTTTTCTTGGTTTCACTGGAGATGGCTGGTAATTACAGATATGCTTTGGTTATGTAACTATACTCCTATTATGTTAATGTGTGTGCGCAATTTAAGTAGTAGCTTAAAACCTATATACGCTGAAGTTACTCTACAAGAAGATATGTCAAAGAAATAATCAATCTTCCCATGTTTTCTTCCGCCTGCTACTTCTATAGCTTTTCTTCTTCCTTCCTAATTACAACCCTTAAATAGAATTCGAGCCTCATATCAAATTTACCGAGTATCATAATTCGTCCAAGTGGTAAAGATACCTCAAGACAAATGCTGGGCATAGAAGCCACAGGGCATAAATATGCAAAGAAGTAAAAAGCTAACTTTTTCAAACAATAAGGCTTCTCTCTCACTTACCAACTTCACATTTCCCTGTATGGCCCCGGAAGATGACTGGTTAGCCAGAGACGGGTAAGATTCCTCAAGGGAGGAACAACCTAAGACAGGCACAGTCGCAGGGGGGCCATCAGGTGAGAAATTGGGGATCAACAGAGGTGAGGCTTAGAACCTCACCCCCCCGTTCTGAGAGAAATGTTCTGCATACGTGGATGTTTTATTGCCCTGGTCTAGCTTGGATTAACACATAGTCTACAGGCACACACCTGATCATCTCCATGTGCTCTCTTACAACACTAAACTATGTTTTCTACCTTTATCTTGTATCTACCTACCCCTTCAGCATTTTATTAAAAATAATAATAATAAAGAGAGAAATGTGGTATCCACATATAAATCAAGTATAAAAACCAAATGAGTATTCATATTTGAACTGACTGTTTAGAGTTCATAATGCATGAGCAAAACCGAAAGTTTCTGTGATGACTGCCCTTGTACTGTTCACTATGTAACTTATTCATTATGTAAGAATTTGTTCTACATGTAAAAACTTGTTTGTTATGCCTCAGAAGATTGGAGACTGACAAAAATTAGGCTTGGGGTGGATTAATGATTGTGCATTGAGCATTGACTCCCCTATACAGAATTTTATTGTCGTTAACAACCATTTGATCAATAAATATGAGAGATGCCCTCACAAAAAAAAAAAAAAAAAAAAAAGGACAGACTTCCAATGGTAAAATAAATTAGTAACCGGGATGTAATGTATAGCATAAGGAATATAGTCAAGATATTGTAACAGCTTGGTAGGGTGATAGCTGGAACCTAGAATTATGTATATAAATGTTCTACCACTGTGTTGTACACCTGAAACTAATGTAATGTAATACTGTGCGTCAACTACCCTTCAATAAAAAATAATTATTTAAAAAAAAAAAAAAATAGAGATCAAGTAATATACGGAAACAAATGACAACACAAAGGCCCAACTTCTGTGGGATGCAGTGAAAGCAGTCTTAAGAGGAAACTATACAGCAATCCAGGCATACTTAAAGAAGAAAGAACAAATCCCAAATGAATAGTCTAACATCACAAATATCAAAACTGGAAAAGGAAGAACAAATGAGGCCTAAAGTCAGCAGAAGGAGGGACATAATAAAGAGCAGAGAAGAAATAAACAAAATTGAAAAGAATAAAACAATAGAAAAAAATCAATGAAACCAAGAGCTGGTTCTTTGAGAAAATAAATAAAATAGATAAGCCTCTAGCCAAACTTATTAAGAAAAAAAGAGAATCAACACACATCAACAGAATCAGAAACGAGAACGGAAAAATCACGAAAGAGTCCACAGAAATACAAAGAATTATTAAAGACTACTAGGAAAACCTATATGCTAACAAGCTGGAAAACCTAGAAGAAATGGACAACTTCCTAGAAAAATACAACCTGCCAAGACTGACCAAGGAAGAAACACAAAAGTTAAACAAACCAATTACGAGCAAAGAAATTGAAGCGGTAATCAAAAAACTATCCAAGAACAAAACTCCCGGGCCAGATGGATTTACCTCAGAATTTTATCAGACATACAGAGAACACATAATACCCATTCTCCTTAAAGTTTTCCAAAAAATAGAAGAGGAGGGAATACTCCCAAACTCATTCTATGAAGCCAACATCACCCTAATACCAAAACCAGGCAAAGACCCCACCAAAAAAGAAAACTACAGACCAATATCCCTGATGAACGTAGATGCAAAAATACTCAACAAAATATTAGCAAACAGAATTCAAAAATACATCAAGAGGATCATACACCATGACCAAGTGGGATTCATCCCAGGGATGCAAGGATGGTACAACATTCGAAAATCCATCAACATCATCCACCACATCAACAAAAAGGACAAAAACCACATGATCATCTCCACAGATGCTGAAAAAGCATTTGACAAAATTCAACATCCGTTCATGATAAAAACTATCAACAAAATGGGCATAGAGGGGAAGTACCTCAACACAATAAAGGTCATATATGATAAACCCACAGCTAACATTATACTCAACAGCAAGAGGCTGAAAGCTTTTCCTGTGAGATCGGGAACAAGACAGGGATGCTCACTCTCCCCACTGTTATTCAACGTAGTACTGGAGATAATAGCCACAGCAATTAGCCAAAACAAAGAAATACAAGGAATCCAGATTGGTAAATAAGAAGTTAAACTGTCACTATTTGCAGATGACATGATATTGTACATAAAAAAACCTAAAGACTCCACTCCAAAACTACTAGAACTGATATCGGAATACAGCAAAGTTGCAGGATACAAAATTAACACACAGAAATCTGTGGCTTTCCTATACATTAACAATGAACCAATAGAAAGAGAAATCAGGAAAACAATTCCATTCACAATTGCATCAAAAATAATAAAATACTTAGGAATAAACCTAACCAAGGAAGTGAAAGACCTATACCCTGAAAACTACAAGACACTCTTAAGAGAAATTAAAGAGGACACTAACAAATGGAAACTCATCCCATGCTCTTGGCTAGTAAGAATTAATATAATCAAAATGGCCATCCTGCCCACAGCAATATACAGATTTGATGCAATCCCTATCAAATTACCAACAACATTCTTCAACGAACTGGAACAAATAGTTCAAAACTTCATATGGAAACACCAAAGACCCCAAATAGCCAAAGCAATCCTGAGAAAGAAGAATAAAGTGGGGGGGATATCACTCCCCAACTTCAAGCTGTACTACAAAGCCATAGTAATCAAGACAATTTGGTACTGGCACAAGAACAGAGCCACAGACCAGTGGAACAGATTAGAGACTCCAGACATTAACCCAAACATATATGGTCAAATATATGATAAAGCAGCCATGGACATACAATGGGGAAATGACAGTCTCTTCAACAGACGGTGCTTGCAAAAGTGGACAGCTACATGTAAGAGAATGAAACTGGATCACTGTCTAACCCCATACACAAAAGTAAATTCGAAATGGATCAAAGACCTGAATGTAAGTCATGAAACCATAAAACTCATAGAAAAAAACATAGGCAAAAATCTCTTGGACATAAACATGAGTGACTTCTTCATGAACGTATCTCCCCGGGCAACGGAAACAAAAGCAAAAATGAACAAGTGGGACTACATCAAGTTGAAAAGCTTCTGTACAGCAAAGAACACCATCAATAGAACAAAAAGGTACCCTACAGTGTGGGAGGATATATTCATAAATGACAGATCCGATAAAGGCTTGACATCCAAAATATATGAAGAGCTCATGCACCTCAACAACGAAAAAACAAATAATCCAATTAAAAACTGGGCAGAGGAGATGAGCAGACAGTTCTCCAAAGAAGAAATTCAGATGGCCAACAGACACATGAAAAGATGCTCCACATTGCTAATTATCAGAGAAATGCAAATTAAAACCACAATGAGAACACCTTACACCAGTAAGGATCGCCACCATCCAAAAGACAGACAACACCAAATGTTGGCGAGGTTGTGGAGAAAGGGGATCCCTCCTACACTGCTGGTGGGAATGTAAATTAGTTCGACCACTGTGGAAATCAGTATGGAGGTTCCTCAAAATGCTTAAAATAGACATACCATTTGACCCAGGAATTCCACTTCTAGGAATTTACCCTAAAATGCAGCAGCCCAGTTTGAAAAAGACAGATGCACCCCTATTTTTATTGCAGCACTATTTACAATAGCCAAGAAATGGAAGCAACCTAAATGTCCATCAGTAGATGAATGGATAAAGAAGATGTGGTACATATACACAATGGAATATTATTCAGCCATAAGAAGAAAACAAATCCTACCATTTGCAACAACATGGATGGAGCTAGAGGGTATTATGCTCAGTGAAATAAGCCAAGTGGAGAAAGATAAATACCAAATGATTTCGCTCATGTGTTGAGTATAAGAACGAAGAAAAACTGAAGGAACAAAACAGCAGCAGAATCACAGAACCCAAGAATGGAGTAATAGTTACCAAGGGGAAAGGGACTGGGGAGAACGGGAGTGTAGGGAGGGATAAGGGTGGGGAAGAAGAAAGGGGGTATTATGATTAGTATGTATAATGTGGGGGGTGGGGGAAAGGGGAGGGCTGTGCAACACAGTGAAGACAAGTAGTGATTCTACAACGTCTTGCTATGCTGATGGACAGTGACTGTAATGGGGTTTGTGGGGGGGACTTGGTGAAGGGGAGAGCCTAGTAAACATAATGTTCTTCATGTAATTGTAGATTAATGATAACAACAAAGAAAATATATCAGAAAAAAAAAACAACTAAAGAATCCACTCCAAGACCAATAGATCTAATATCTGAATTCAGCAAGGTTGCAGGATACAAAATTAATACACAGAAATCTGTTGCACTCCTATGCACTAATGATGAACTAGCAGAAAGAGAAATTAGGAAAACAATTCCATTCACAATTCCATCAAAAAGAAGAAAATACCTAGGAATAAACCTAAGCAAGGACGTGAAAGACCTATACCCTGAAAACTACAAGACACTCATGAGAGAAATTAAAGAAGATACCAATAAATGGAAACACATCCCGTGCTCATGGATAGGAAGAATTAATATTGTCAAAATGGCCATACTGCCTAAAGCAATCTACAGATTCAATGCAATCCTTATCAAAATACCAACAGCATTCTTCAACAAACTAGAGAAAATAGTTCTAAAATTCATATGGAAGCACAAAAGACCCTGAATAGCCAAAGCAACCCTGAGAAGGAAGAATAAAGCAGGAGGAATTATGCTCCCTCACTTCAAGCTCTACTACAAAGCCACAGTAATCAAGACAACTTGGTACTGGCACAAGAACAGACCCACAGACCAATGGAACAGACTAGAGAGCCCAGATATAAACCTAAGCATATATGGTCAATTAATATATGATAAAGGAGTCATGGATATACAATGCAGAAATGACAGCCTCTTCAACAGCTGGTGTTGGCAAAACTGAACAGTTACATGGAAGAGAATGAAATTGGATTGTTGTCTTACCCCATACACAAAAGTAAACTCAAAATGGATCAAAGACCTGAATGAAAGTCATGGAACCATAAAACTCTTAGAAAGAAACATAGGCAAAAATCTCTTGAATATAAACACGAGCAACTTTTTCCTGAATGCTTCTCCTCAGGCAAGGGAAACAAAATAAAAAATGAACAAATGGGACTACGTCATACTAAAAAGCTTCTGTACAGCAAAGGACACTGTCAGCAGAACAAAAAGGCATTCTACAGTATGGGAGAATATATTTGTAAATGACATATCTGACAAGGGGTTAACATCCAAAATATATAAAGAAGTCATATGCCTCAACACTCAAAAAGCAAATAACCCTATTAAAAAATGGGTAGAGGATTTAAACAGACAATTCTCCAAAGATGAAATTCAGAAGGCCAACAGGCACATGAAAAGGTGCTCCACATCGCTAATTATCAGGGAAATGCAAATTAACACCACAATGAGATATCACCTGTTATGATGGCCAGCATTGAAAAGACTAAGAACAACAAATGCTGGCAAGGATGTGGAGAAAGGGGAACCCTCCTACACTGCTGGGTGGGAATGTAAGCTAGTTCAACTATTGTAGAAAGCAGTATAGAGGTTCCTCAAAAAACTACAAATAGAAATTGCATTTGACCCAGGACTTCCACTCCTGGGAATTTACCCTTAGAATGCAGTCTCCCAGTCTCAAAAAGACATATGCACCCCTGTTTATCGCAGCACTATTTACAAAAGCCAAGAAATGGAAGCAACCTAAGTGTCCATCAGTAGATGAATGGATAAAGAAGATGTGGTACATATACACAATGGAATATTATTCAGCAATAAGAAGAAAACAAATCCTACCATTTGCAACAACATAGATGGAGCTAGAGGGTATTATGCTCAGTGAAATAAGCGAGGTGGAGAAAGACAAGTACAAAATGATTTCACTCATCTGTGGAGCATAAGAACAAAGCAAAAAGTGAAGGAAGAAAAGAGCAGCAGAATCACAGAACCCAAGAATGGACTAACAGTTGCCAAAGGGAAAGGGACTGGGGAGGGTGGGTGGCAAGGCAGGGATAAGGGGAATAGGGGGCATTACGATTAGCACTTATAATGTAACAGGGGTCACAGGGAAGGCAGTATAGCACAGAGAAGACAAGCAGTGCTTCTATAGCATCTTACTACACTGATGGATGGTGACTGTAATGGGGTATGTGGTGGGGACTTGATAACGGGGGGAATCTAGTAACCACAGTGTTGCTCATGTAATTGAGTATTAATGATTAAAAAAAAAAACCAAGACCCCAAAAGAGGTTCCATAATAGAAAAGTAGCTTGTATTAGAACAACACTGTCAGAGAGCAGGCTGATGAACTCCAGGGCCTGGACATAACAGCCCCTGAGTAGATAGGAGCTTGTCCACTGGTCAGACCTTGGTTTCCAAACACCACTGCCAATGAAAGCAACTAGGGCTCCCCAGACAAATGTCTGGCTCAAGGCTGGGACAGCAAAGTCTCAGGTGTACCTGGAATGTTTTAGCAAACATAAGCAAGAGCTCAAAGAACATCAAAAGAGCTGTCAAAAGACACCAGACACAAAACAATGTGAATGTACTTGGCATGACTGAACTGTACACTTGAAAATGGTTAAGATGGTAAATTGTATGTTATGGGTTGTTGTTGTTGTTTTTTACCACAGTTAAAAATAAAAAGACACCAGAGCCAGCTTAAAGTATCTCCTACTCACCGAGTTTGGCACAATTTGAGCTTCAAAATAAGGACGGTAAAGGATTAATAATGCGAGTAAAAGAGGAATAAATAAGAACTTTCAGCTGCAGAAACCTGGCAAGTCCGCATCACAAAAAAATAGGGCAAATTGGCATCCATCAGCCAGTCTGAGTGGGGCCCATGAATTAGAGGTAATACTGGATTTTTAATTTTCTGATTGCTGAGGTAAAGTTGGAGTATACTTAGAAATACACACTGAGGATAAAAGGTCATGGGGCATGATGTCTGCAATTTATTCTTAAATGGTTCAGGAATGTTAACAATTGAGGAATCTGAGTGGAAAGTGTGTAAGGGCTGGGTGAAAAGTGTATGTGTACTACTTCTGCAACTTTTCTGTTAAATTTATTTCAATATAAAAGATTTAAAAAATCAACTGTTGTAAAACAAGTGGATTTACAATATTTTAAGAAATAAAATGTGTGTCCGAAGTCATGCAAATGACAGGAGGAAGTATAAATGGACAATACTGCTGAAAGGTTCTTACAACAGACAAGAAAGTAACTTATGGCAGCCAGACAAGCTGTGGACACGTACTGTAACCCCCAGAGGAGATGGAGCCAAGGAACATGAGCAATAGAACAGAACACTGAAAATGCTCAGCCCAAAGAAGACAGAAAGGAGGAACATGGGAACAAAGCGCAAAGAGCAGAAATAGAAGACAAACAGGACAATGGTACACAAACACAACTGCAACAATAATTATATTAAATATATTGATGGAATTACACCAAAAAAGAAAGATATAACAACCACATAAGCAATATGCAGTTTATAAAAGATACAGTTTCAACCCAAAGCTACAGCCATGCTAGAAGACACCACATGCAGACATGCAGCATAAGCAAGCTGGTGTGAATGCTGACATCTGACACAGCAGACTTCAAAGCAAGAAAGAGCGGCACACGTATCAGCGGTCCAAGCATCAAGAGTCACTCCAACAAGCCCTAATGATCTTAGGAGTGTGTGTACTTATGAACGGAGCTAAAAGTTCACAATGCAAAGTCTAAGAGACCTACAGGGAGAAGCAAACCAAAACACTCAGCTTTCAACCCCCCAAGGACAGAACTGGTGGAGGAAACGCAGGAGGGGCTCAGTCTAGCAGCATCTTACAAAGTTAAAAACAGTTACCATAGAACTTGGCAATTCCATTCTTAGGAATGACAACATGTGTCCATGCAATGACTCATTCACAAAAATGTTCACAGTGGCTTTTCATAACCACCCAAACTGGAAGGAACCCAAACATGTGACAACAGGTGAATGGCAGACAAGCTGTGGTATGTGCACACACAGGGTGTCACTCAGCAGTGACTGACACATGCAACATTAAAGATGAACCTCTGAAACACCTTGCTGAGTAAAGGGATCCTAGCATGAAAAGACATACACTGTATGAATCCATTCATATGAAGTTCTAGAACACACAGAACTAATCCAGGCAGAACTAACCTACAGCGGAAAAATCAGAACTCGGTTGCTTCAAGGAGGGACTTTGCAAGAGGCAGAAGGTCACTTCCTGAGCGATGGGAATGCTCTTGTTCTTGGCAGGGGCTCAGGTTGCAGAGGTGTACGCAACTGTCAAAATTCAGCTCATGTACATTTAAGATGTATACATTTCACTGTATATAAATTTTACAGCAGAAGAAACTTGTAAGCTGAAATGTTTAGATCAAAGTGAACAAATATCTAATTTACTCTGAAATGCATCAGAAAAATAAAGTCGGCTGATGGATTGGTAGAGGGATGAAGAGATGAGCAGATATGGGGTAAAACAAGCACAGCTGGAGTGGGGGACTTTTCCATAAAATTCTTTCAGTGTATTCAAAATTTTTCATGGTAAAATGCAGGAGAAAGGGCTGGACAAAGCTGACAGTGGCTACACCCTGCTCCTCTAAGGAGGGGGCTGAAGATTCAGTATTAGGGGCAAAGAGCCTCCAAACAGAGCCTGAAACACGCCTGACGCCGGCGGACAGGCAGGTCTGCTCTGGCTATCATGTATACCTCAGAACACAAAACACTGAAGTTTTTCAGAGGGACACTGGCAGTAATAAAACAGACAAAGGCAGACCCAGAACATCTCCTGACCCGTGACATGTGGGATGATATACTTGACATTTAGGTCTACTCAGGGCATTAAAGTACTGACTCCCCACCATGTAAACAGCAAGGGGAAAATGGGACACTCTGAGCCACACCTGACTGCACAGTCAGTGGTAACTATCTGACTCCAGGGCAACTACGTGGAATTTAAACTGCACGGTGGATAATGACGATTCCAATAAATAAAAGTTTCTCCCTTTTTCTTCTCAGAGTCACAAATAACAACATAGGTCAAATAGCACCCCAAGGGACACCCACACCAGGTTTTCCTTAAAAACAGTAACACATCAGAGTCAGACTGGACATTTTTCTCTCCCTTCCAGAATGCAACTATTAGTTCCACCTCCTGGGTTACAAGGTATACACTGCAGTTCACCCTCCTAAGCCTCAGACAAAAGCCCAAATTCCAACTTCCTACTGCACTTACCAAAGGCAGTTATTTCCATTGCATGCGTCTAATGCCCACAATCAAATGGCCTACTTCTTAACACAATCCAGCAAAAACTGCTACTGTTCAGGCCACGAAGAAGGAAAAACTGTTACATTTTCGGCACTGGCACAGAACGAAGGAAAATTTTTCCTTTTTATTTCTACTACTAAATTGGTGAATCCAAATCTAAACTCCCGCACCTGTGCCCCATGGACACAGGGCATCCCGTGAAGAACAGCCTCCATCCTGGGCCTGCGGAATGAACCTGCCACCCGCCCACTCCCAGGCCGGAAGCAAGGCCTAGAGGGCCACACCACGGCAGGGAGGCTCCGCCTGGGAACCACAGGGAGCGCTGGGAGCCCACCTGCTGCTTGGAGCAGCTCACCCACGTCTGAGACAGCACGGACCAGGCCTTCAGGAGGACCAAGTCCTGCCAACACGGCCCCTGCCTGGAACCCCTGCCCCATCACCCTGACATCTCCGGTTTGCTGTGAAATAACCTGCTGTCTTACGCTGCCTTACACACATCACAGATTCACAGACAGGATGGCTTAAACCACAGACACTGGGCCCTCCTGGGCCTGGACATCTGAGGTCACAGTGTGGCTGGGCAGGTCCTCCTGAGGCTCCTCCTATGCGTGTAAATGCGATTTCCTCCTGTGCCTCACGTGGTCCCTCTGTGCGTCTGGGTCCTCATCTCCTCTTCTTATGAGGACACTGGTCACATGGGATCAGCACCCAGCAATACCACCTCATTTTACCTTAATCACTTCTGAAAGCCCTGCCTCCACACAGACCCATTCTGAGGTGTTAGGGCTTCATCATGTGAATCTGGCGGGGTGATATGTCGGCCCATGTCACCTGGGGAGCAGGGCTGGATGAGGTACGTGACCTTGGGAACAAGATGTCCTGCAATGTCTCAAGTTGGGCATTGGGGCTTCGTTACCCAATTTTCTCTACACTTGAACTGGACGTCTTCATAACAGGAAGGTTTTCTAAGGTACACTAGTCAAAGCACACTTTCTCACAGCCCTCTGGGCTCAGCTTCAGGCTCCACAGCCACACAGCCCATCTGTCTCCCCGCCATCTACACCTGGCACACAGTCAGGGCCAAAGAACAGTTCTTACAGGGATAAAGGAACGCCTCCCGTGGCTTCATCTGCACACGGTACCAAAGCTGCACGCACGCCCACCCAGGCCCAGGCCCTCCTGGACTCTGGCTACAGCCCCTGCCTCCCCTGCTGCTTAAGGGCATGCACATGGCCCCAGGGGAATCAGTGGAGGCCACTCACGTCTCTCCTGGGATGCTGACACTGGCCCTCTCGTTCTCTTAACGTTACGTGAGCAGCTTTCTCTCCAAACAAAACAGAGTTCTCACCCTTCTTCTCACTGTACTAAGCATGCAGTAGGCACTCAAATAAATAAACAGGATGATTTCATGCTCATCAGCTAAATCTACAGTACCTAACTGTGCCTGTTAACTCCCAATGCAGAGTGGTGACAAGGACAGTTGGGCTGTTGCTGACAAAATGAAAAATGTAAGGTCAGCAGTTATCTGTGGCAACCAACCCCACTGGGTACCAAAGGTGGCCAACCTGACCTCATGGTGGGACGCTGACAGCCCTCTCATCTCAGAGCAGCCCCACTGCAGCTTGGTACCCAGAGAGACATTTCCCTGTACACTCCTCCCCTCCATTGGTGCTCAGAGCAGTGACAGAGATGTACTGTATGCCTCCTGTACACTTTCTGATTCTAAATCATAACAGTTCTAGAATCTGACTGAAGAAAACAAGGACTCTACTGTTTCTTACATTACAAATTAATAAACACAAAACAATGTAAATGGCAACTCTCCAAACCAGAGAGGAATAAGCCTCACATTTGCAGGTTATGCTGGACTCGTCCACAGGACACCTGACCTTTGATCTCTATACCAGGCACCTCCTGCCCTGGTCTTCTCAGCCCTGCACCTCAGGGCACCATGTTGCCGCCCAGGAAGCACCGTGACAACTATCTTAGAGGAAAGATGAAACAAGGCACAGCGCCCACATGCACCTGTTCACCCACATCACAGCTGTGACAGCTCTTGAATCAATTTAGTTCCAAAAGCAATTTAGCAGGTCTTGACAATTTTTCAATGGAAAAAAAGAATAAGAAAACCATTTCTTTAAACTTTCATTTCAGCTACACAAATATTTACACATGCATGTGCACACCTATGGGGAAGGGATGGCTGCCCACAGCAGACTTACAGAGGTATACAGGTGCTGGCCGCTCAACTTTCCGTTCCCCAAGGACACTGGCTGAGCAATGAATGATTCAGGAGGTACAGGAGCTAACCACCAGGGCACATAACCAGGGGCGTCTTTCACTCCCCATTTTTTCTATGGAAACTCTCAAAAATCCACTAGACAGAATAATGAATAATGAATACCCATTGCCAAAGCATTCAGGTATCACCTCCTTTTTTTTCTAGTTTGAGTAAACCATATCACTTCACCTATAAACATCTCAGTACATGTGTCTATCAGATCAGAACTTGACAAAAAACAAATATTACACCCAACAAAGCTGATAATAATTCATCATCATTGAATATCCAGGTCTTTTTATTCTCACTTAAAGAAAATAAACCAACATAAAGCTATTTAATCTTATTATGGCTGAAATCATGGTGACTGGTGGTGAAACCTATAACCTATAACATATCAGCAGAAGCTGGGACCCAAAGAGGGTTGAGGCCCCATAGTGACCTCCCACGGGTTGTGATCCTCATCTGAGTCAAGTGATTTTATAAAAATGCACACAATTCAACTCAAGTGTACATCAAAGTTTCCTACAGAAAGAAATCACATCCTGACAGAATAGTGTTGAAATACATGAAACCTGAGTCCATTATGTAAGGAGAAAGCCTTATTCTCCAAACCCCCAAATCAAGACTGGTGGTCTGAAAGGTATATCAGGGCAGGAGAGTGAACCCAGTGGTCATTCCTACTCCCAGGCTCCACATCTTTAGCAACCAGTGGACTTCTCCAACCACATGTTCATCCCTCAGTAGCTCCAAGACTTACTCATCTCCCCCCATTAGCAGCTCCCACATCCCTGGTGGCTTCCATAGGCCATTATAAGGGCTCAAGTCACCCTCATTGTATGTGCCATGGAAGCATAAGAAAGGAGCCTGTATCTGGGGCCACTTTATATGAAACCCACTCTGGTCTACTGGTTCTCTGGCAGCTCACTTGATTCCTGTCCTGAGGAAACAGGCCACTTTAGAACAAGACTGAATAACTGCTTGACAAAACCCTGAGTGTCTCAAGACCTGACAAAGCCTACCAGTGCACATTTTTAAAGGTTTAAAACTGCATTTTTGAGGGAGCTAACTGGTAAAGAGAGTTTAAATTTCCAAATGACTTTGATAAAACTATAAATTCTTTACTTAAGCTGTTTTACCTTGAACTTGTATACAAATTTTAAAACAGGTATCTCTGGTTAAGTTCACAAAGAGAACAACTTAAACACTAAGTTTCATTAGTTGGAAGTGACCCCACCTTGAATGAGGGAGTAGAGCTGGAAGGTTCTGCCGGCTCAGGATTAGCAGAGAGCGAGAGGTAAAGTGTGCTAAAGTAGTGGCCTGGACAGGAGTTCATGCCACAAGTGCTCTGTCCAGCCTGAGCCTGCCTGTGGGAAAAGGAGCTAGGGCAGCAGCGCTCCAATCAAAAAAGCGAACCTCCATCCTTAGGCACCTATGTAACAACTGATTATCTCCCCTAAAGGACACAGTAAAATTCATCATTAACAACTTCTCTATGCCTAAATCTTCCCATTGTCCCCAGCTCTAAAATTTTTGAGTTTTATTGGTTTTTCACTTCTCTTCCAAAAGCTCGAGAATGTCTTACTGTTTCTCTCTCTCCATGCTGCTGAATGCTTTTATGTTTTTACCAAAGCTGGTAGTAAGAATTCAGTCAACCTCAACCTTCCCCATCACAGACAGGTCAGCACCCCCCAAAAGGAGAGACTCTTCTTAGCAGACACCTTCTGGCCTGACTGTGGAAGATGCATGTGTCCAGAACCGGTGCCTTCCTGGGGCTACTCTACAGAAAGCTGGAAGCCCAGGGTGCAGGAGATAGGCCATTTCCTACTGCAAGACTGAAGGATAGAACTGACTGATTTCTTCTGGAGAAACAGTAAACTCAGCTTTCCTCTTTAGGGTGGGCAGCATCCCTCTGCGGTCTAATGCTTGCAGGCTGAAACCCTTTCTTGGGCTGTTTTCCAGACTTAAACTATCTTCGCAGGTAACTGCTACTGATACTGCTCTTAAATTAGACATGTGTGTTCATGAAGTAACAAAATAATGAGTAAAGAGAGAAGCAGCACCAGACAATCCCCTGAAGAACACCTGGCTACAATCAATTTCAAGTACACCTTTTTAAAATGGGGCATCTTGTACAACAAGGTGATGAGTAACCTTAATTGAAGCACACAGCTGGCTCTGAAAGACGGTGGTAAAATAAGAGGACTTATCAAGGTCCGTTTTAAACTCGTGCATAAAAGTGCGCACGTTTATTAAAACGAAAATGACAGGTAAAACACATTACAAAGCCTGTATTTGAAAAAGATACTACATCACTGAAACCCATTTTTCATTTTAATAGTAACCAAGTAACCAAGCTTATCCAGTTGGTTATTTCAGTCTCCTTAAAATGGTGAGTTTATTAGATACACTGGCCTACAATTAAAGCCACATTTTTAAAACGACATAAACTAAGGGAACCTCTTGAAATGTCCGAAATCCAAGTGCTAAATGTAACGCCACTGAAATCACTCAGCTGGTATTAAGTAAAGCAGAACTCAAACGTGAATAGACTACACCGTGAGGCACAGATTTTGCTTTTCCTTGGTATCAAAAAATTGAAGTCAACTGAGCAGCAAATATTTCCACATTAAGCTCATACCCCACCGCCTCTAAGACAGCAACCCTGGAAAATTTTCTGGCCCCAAATCAGGGCCGGCTCCTCTGCAGCCCTGGTCACTGCCCGCGGGGAAGGCCATGTGGAGAGCCTGGTTTGGGGGAGAGGCGCTGACCGGAAGGGGCGGAAAGGCGCGGCTCCTTCCTCCCCCGCCGCGGCGGGCCAGCCTAGACCACCTAACCCCATTGTCCAGATCCTCGGAGACAGACAGCCCTTTCCCGGGCCTGACCGTGCGCTGCCCTGCCCGCCACTCTCACATCCAATCGTAAGCGTCCCCTAACTCCCCCACGCTGACCTCACAACTCAAACCTCCCAACCCGACCGCCCAAGCCCGCACCAGCAGACCCTAAGGCCGGCCCGAGGGACCCATGCCTGTCCCCCGAGCCCCGGCCCCCGGTCCGCGCCTGCTCCGAAGGACACGCCCGCGGACGCTCACCTTCTTGCCCTTCTTGCCCTCCTCCTCCATGTCGCCACGAGCCCCCGCGGTCCGGCCCGCCCCGGGAGGCCCGCTCCGCCCGCACCCACTACATGCCCGCCCGACCCGCAGCCGCTGCCGCTCCTGCGCCGCCTACCCGCCCTCCCGGCCGCAGTCTCCTCTAGCGGCCGCCAGGGGCCGTCCGCGCCCGAGCCCGCACCGCGCCCGCACTTCCGGGCCGAGGGCACCGCCCGCCCCAAGTCCCGCCCCACGCCACGCCCAACCCCATGCCCCAACCCCGGGGCGACAAGCGAGCCTGTCGCTCCCACGGCCGGCCCACGCCCCTCAAAGTGGGCGGGAGCGCACCTGCCCCGCCCCAAGCCCGCCCCTGTCCTTCAGGGACGGGGGCGCGCCTCGGGCTTTTCAATTCTGCCGCCATCTTTAGCCAACTTCCCAACCTGCCTCGCGCACAGAGAGGCCCCTTTCGGGCCGATGAGGTGCACAGGGCGGGGCCTGCGGGAAAGAGGTGGGCCGGAGTGAAGGGGCGGGGGCAGTGGAAACGTGAGGACGAGGAGGGGAGGTGCAGGGCCCACGGTGTAGGGAGGGAGAACCTGACGTGAGGGGCTATCTTTGAGCGCGGGTTGGGAGGAGGGAGAGGCGGGGCCTGTGAGGAAGTGGGGATGAGAGTGGCAGGAGAAGGCGGGGCCTGCTGGGGTGGGCCGGCTTGGTGGGCGGGTCTGAAGGGTGGGGCCTAAGGTAAGGCGGAAAAGTAAACGGATAGCGGAAAAGCAGTATTCAGCTCAACTGCTTGTGGAGGTACGGGACCCTGAGCCACTTGCAGCTTACAGCCTCAGCTCCTGCTCCCCTGCGGGGTTGAACCGGGTATTGAGCTCTCCTCTGCGGGTGTCTTGTCCAGTTGTGCAGGTGGAAGCTGCAGGGAGGCGGTGCAGGAGGAGGGGCTTTGCTGCTGGGCTGGGGCCTCCCCTGGCAGCTCCTGCAGCACTAGGCCTCGACAGCACCAGTTGCCCCACGTGCAGGCAAGCTTCTAGCGCTGCCGGCTCTCTGCCCCACCTGGTTCTCCAGTGCACGGCTGCCGATAGGACCTGCAGCTAGCGGATGCCCCCAGCCCCTACTTTGGGTAGCTTTATACTCGAGTGGTCCTGAAAGGGTATCTCGCCGCGACCCTCCTTACCCCAGAATGACTCAGGAGACACGGGCCCACGCAAGAGATATTATCTGGAAGAGAAAATGAATGCCCCCAGAGAGAGGGAGCAGCAGCTTGTGGGTGAGAAAGCGCGTTTTTAAGGAGTAGGGGGTAGGGTGTGTTCTGCCTTGGTGATTGGATCTTAAGGGGTGGGCGACCTGGGGTCTTAGCGCGCCAGAATTTGCCTTCAGCTCCCGGTAAGACTGCTCCCCTCGAACAGCTTTTCTTGCACTCAAGGGACTGGACCTCCTGCGAGTTCACTTCCATTCAGTGAGCTGTAGCTATGCTCTCTCCAACAAAGTTGGATCTCAGCTCTGGGGGTGAGAGGGTTTTCTTCGTTGGGAGCTTTTTCTCGGCCCTCAGAATAGTATCTGCTCCTTTGAGCTACTGTTCTTGTATTCTTCAGAGTTCTTTTTACCCTTACTACCCAATCCCTTGTTACCCAATCCCATTATACTTAATAATTCTTTATATTAAGCCTTTGCTGTACCATGATCCTGTCTTCTAATTGGACCCTATTTGATACAGATACCGAAGAAATAGTTGTTCCCTAGAGTGGGTAGTCCATGCCCATCAGCACACAAAGCAGAGGTGCAGGAAATGATTTTTCAGCCTACCTTCTGCAGTAATTCATCTTGACATATTTACAGACACAAATAATGTGATGCATTCGGTAGTTCACAGAACAGAGCCTGATATTTTGGTCTTCCATAATGTACCTTTCCATGTTTGCCACTCAGCAATATGGGAAATAACACTACTAAAACTTCCCTTAACCTGTTGTTTAGGAAAAGCTTACTCCCTTGTGTTTCTCCTTTACTCTCACAATATTGGCAGACTCACACTTCTGACACCACCTGTGTGGAGAATTCTTCCACACCATGCAATTCTGTGGCCCAGGCTGGATGTCCTACACTTTAACTCAATTCTGACGCTACCTACTAACCTCAGTCCACCAAGACTGCCCTGCCCCCACCCCCACTTCAGATAACCAATCTCAAGTCACTTGTGCCTCGCACTTACCTGCTATAAATTGGGTTTCCACAACCCCCTACTCAGGTTCAATTGTTTTGCTAGAGCAGCTCACAGAATTCAGGAAAAGAAATTACCGTTTACCAGTTTATTATAAAAAACTTTTGTTTTAGTAGGTGGAGAACCAGACACGAGCAGGGAGGGGAAAGGAGACTTCTGTTGTTTACATTTGGCTGCTGTTTTCATTCTAAACATTCCATGTAAACTGTTTTCCTGGGTGTGGGGAGTAAGAATATATAATTGACCAGCCAAAACTGTCTGATTCCAACATGGAGAAATTGACTTCACCTCGAAGAACATTACATGCTCATTAGCATACTAAAAATCACATCCTTTGGCGCCATGATAGTTCCCTAAGGACAAAGAGGGCATCACCCTATTTCCCAACAACAGTATGATAAAGTCAACAGGTAAACATCCAGATGGAAAAGATACAGAGGCAGATGTGGGTAAAATTGTAATATTTCCAGAATATCTCACCTGGCTTTAGTACAACTGCATATCAACAGGTGGTTCTCAGGGGTGGAGAAAGGTTCATCTCCATATCAATGGGTAATCACCTGGGCAACTGAGGGCTTATCTGAACTTGAGAGGTTAAGGGAGGTCCTAGCTTGCTTCTGCTCCAGTAGAAGGAGATGGCCACAGACTGCAGTTTGTAAGCAAAAAAAATGGCTTTTAAACTTTATTTCTCCCTTTGACTGATTTCAGTTTTAGAGGTATTAGCCCCGGGATTTCCTCTCCCCAGACTTACATCTGGCGCAACCGGCACTACCTCTGAACGTGGAATCTGTCGTAACGAGTGTAACCTATGGGAGGGCTGCCCCTAGAGACAGTAGGGAGCTGCCCGGAACCCACCCTGTGGATGGTGGGGAGGCCCCAGTGGATGCAGCAGCAGAGTATGCAGCTTCACCTGTTATTATCCCCCCAGCTGTGGGGCTTCCAATTTGGGAGCCCCTAGTGGGGAATTGGTCTAGGGTAAAGTACCACCTGGAGGCGTGGGACCTTCCCCAGAACTGGGGAAGGGTGGAAACACCGGAAGATGCAGAATTAGCCCTCCGTGAGTTGGAAGACTGGAGACCCTAGGGGGCCATGTAGCGGCTGGCATTGTAGGGTCTCTTTTCATTAAGATAGTGGAAAATGTTATACAGAAGAAAGGATTATCAAGAGGGTTAGTGAACAGAGACAGTTACTGAAAAGGCAAGTCTTCCTTGAAAATTCCTTAGCAGCTGTGAGCGGGGAGGCAGCAGAAAAAGCCGCCTTGCCCGAGGCCCTGGGGGAGGGGGAGGAAAGAGTGGTGCCTTTAGCCCCAGAGATGGGGCGGGGAGGCGGGGCCATTGGCAGATCTGCTACCCAGGCCACCGCTGGAGATACTACCGTCTCCTGTCTTAAAGACCCACCCAGCTGTAATTAAGAAAATAAAAATGAAACAACTGGGCTCCTCAGGGGGAGGAGCAGCCCACTCCCCAGGTTGTGGAGCACTCCATGCTCTGCCCCTATACCCAGGATGAGCTGGTAGACATGAATGTCCGGTATAAGCAGAGGCCATCGGAATCTGCCTACATGGCTTTTACGTCTCTGGGATATGGGGGTGGAAAACATTATGTCAGGTACTGAGATGAGTAGAATGACTTCCCTGACAACCCATCCTTCCCTCTGGCAGCGGTTGCAAAATGCCCATCACGCCTCAGGGAATCAGACACTCCTGGAATGGCTGACAGCTGCCATCAGGATAGTTGGGCCTAATCAGGGTGATTTACCATATTTACCCAGTAGTTGGAAAACATATGCAGAGCTCCAACTGTGGGAATTGGGTATGAAAAATATCATCTATAATATGGACCCCCAGGGCCCTGATGAGGAGTTGTTCATGGCAGGAATGAGAAACCTGGTACTGCATACAGCTCCCATATCTCTCCTTGGGTCCCTAGTGAATACTGTTGCCCCCCACCTAGGACAACCCATAAGAGAGGCTACTGGTACTTTAGCAGATCTGGGGGAGGATGAAACAGTAAGGGCACAGAAGGAAGTACAGGCTATGACTGAAAGGAGAGGTGCAAAAGGCCCCATGAAGGTCTGGAGGACCCAGAAAGGCCGGGGTAGTGAAAGAAAATGTTGGTGGGCAGCCCAATAGGATCTTGTTAGAACTGTGGCACCCAGTAAAGTCAGAGCAGCAGTTACAGCCACTGAGGCTCTGGACATGGAAACCAGAGTAAAGGCCTTATGCCTGGCCTGTGTCCCTGCAAAACTTCATGGGAGACAGTACTCAGGATTTTCCTGAGCCCTCACCTCCACAGGAGGATGATTGGGCATCGTGGTTTGACTGAAGGGGGGGTTGAAGTCCCCACCTTGAGGGACATGGTGGGGACCAGAAGCCACATGTGGAATTAGCAATTCATTGGTCCCCTGTGAATGTACAACGTGTCCTGGTCCTAGTGGACACAGGAGCTGAGTGTTCTCTGATTCAAGGCAACCCTGAGCATTTTCCTTGGACCCCTGCTGTGATAGATGGCTAAGGGGGTAAGGCAATTAGAGTGAAGAAAGCCAAAATCTTCTTGGGGATAGGGGTTTACCCCCAAAGGAGTATACCGTGTACATTTCTCCCATCCCTGAATATATTTTGGGGGTAGATATCCTGCAGGGCCTGTGGTTACAGAACCCTGCAGATGAGTTCAGACTGAGAGTACATGTAGTAAAGGCAGTTCTGAGGGGACATGCTAAGCACACACCTGTAGCTCTGCCTGTACCTCTGTGGGTGACAAATATTAAGCAGTATAAATTGCCTGAGGGGGCACAAGGAAATTGGAGAAACTCTATAAGAGTTGGAGATAAAGCCCTCTCATAGTGCTTTTAATTCCCCAGCGTGACCAGTGAGAAAGCCAGACGGCTCCTTGTGTATGACCATGCACTACAGGGAATTGAATAAAGTCACACCCCCTTTGCATGCTGTCGTCCCCTCTGTAGCATACATTCTGGACGCCCTCACCCATGAGCTGGGAACATATCATTATGTAGCAGACCTTGCTAATGCTTTCTTCTCTATTGACATAGCACAGGAAAGCCAAGAACAGTTTGCCTTCACGTGGGAAGGCTGGCAGTGGACATTCACTGTCCTTCCACAGGAATACCTCCACAGTCCCACCATCTGTCACAGACTTGTACCCCAGGACTTGGCCACATGGAAGAAACTGCAAACAGTGTGGTTGTAACACTACATTGATGATATTATGCTCACGTCTGATTCTCTTTCAGATTTAGAAAGGGTGGTTCCTAGACTGTTGCAACATCTACAAGAAAAAGGATGGGCTGTGAACAGCACCAAGGTTCAGGGACCTGGTTTGTCTATGAAATTCTTGGGGGTTGTCTGGTCAGGTAAAACTAAAGTTGTTCCTGAAGCAGTCATAGACAAGGTCCAGGCTTTCCCCACCCCATCACTGTGGCAGTATTACAAGAGTTTTGGGGTCTTTTGATCTACAAGAGAGTGTTTATCCCACACTTGGCACAAATTCTGAAGCCCTTCTACTGGTTGGTATGAAAGGGCATCAGGTGGGACTGGGATGAGACATGTGCAGCTGCTTTTACTGCTGCTAAGTGGGCATTCAAGGTCGTACAGGCCTTGAATGTAATGGACTCATCAAGGCCCTGTGAGCTAGATGTTCATGTAACTGAGGATGGTTACAGATGGGATCTTTGGCAGCCGCTTGAATAGACACTTCAACCCACTGGATTCTGGTCACCACTATGGAAAGGAGCAGAGGTCTGGTACACCTTGATAGAGAAGCAACTGGCTGCTGTGTACCATGCCTTGCTGGCTACGGAGCCCATTGCCAGAACAGCTCCATACAAGGTAATAACTACCTATCCCATTGCAGGATGGGTGTGAGACTGGACCCAAAGACCATGGAGTGGCATGGCATAGACGCCTACACTGGCCAAATGGGGCGCATATTTACAGCAGCATAGCAACCTCTCTACTAGCCCCTTAAGTAGAAAACTCCAATGCTTACTGGTGCCAGTGACCTATACCAGTGGAAAGCAGGAAGAACTTGCCTTTAAGCCATTGGTTGCTGAGAGTCCTTATCAGGAAGGAAAAGCCCTATACCTGAAGATACTTGGTATATAGATGGCTCCAGTCATAGGAAGCCCCTGAAGTGGAGGGCTGTGGCTTTCCATCCTAAGACTGAGAAAATATGGATGGAGGATGGAGAGGGGAAGAGCAGTCAATGTGCTGAGTTGCAGACAGTATGGCTCATGATCACCCAGGAGTCTTCCCCCATAGTTGTCTGCACTGACAGCTGGGCCATCTATCGGGGCTTGCGCCTTGGCTACCAACATGGTACCAGGCCAACTGGATGGTTGGTCACAAGCCCCTTTGGGGGCAAGAGTTGTGGCAAGACCTATGGGCCTCTGTCCAGACTAAGACTGTTACCGTATATTATGTGACTGGCCATTTGCCTTTGGCATCCCCAGGGAATGATGAAGCTGATGCATTGGCCCAGGTGCGCTGGCTAGAAGGAAAGCCTGCCTCTGATGTGGCCCAATGGCTATATCAGCATTTGTTGCACACAGGGCAAAAGACAATGTGGGCTGTAGCCTGTTGGTGGGGCTTAACATTGACCTTTGAAGAAGTCAGCAGAGCCCAGAAGGAGTGTGTCGTATGCTCTAAAATGGACTTACACCAAGTCCCACAGCAACATGGGACAACAGTAAGGGGGCCAATTCCCCTTGTCAGGTGGCAAATAGACTATATTGGGCCTCTGCCCATATCAGAAGGATATTGGTATGCCATGACTTGTGTGGACACAGCTACTGGACTATTGGTCGCTTTTCCTGCATGTCATGCAGATCAGCAAACCACCAAGAGAGGCCTGGAGCATCTCTGCAGCGTGTTTGCCTGCAGGTGATTGACAACAATCAAGGCACCCACTTTACTGGAAATGTATTGCAAGGATGGGTGCAGCAATTAGGAATAAAGTGGAAATTTCATGTATCATATAATCCTACCAGGGCAGACATGATAGAGACGTACAAAAACCTGCCCTCATGTTCATCAACTCAGAAGCAATCCAGACCCCATGCTGTTGGGGCTTCATTGAGGCTTCCTCATGTAGGCATGATCAATTAGCTCTATTTTCAGCCTCTCTCCCCTCTCTGGAGGATGGTAAAGTGGGGCTGAAACTTCCAAGCTTCTAATCATGGTCTTTCTAATGCCCAGCCACCAACCAGGAGCTATTCAGGAGCCCACCCAGAGTCACCTCATTAAAACAAAAGACACTCCTTTCACCTAGGAAATTTCAAGAGTTTTAGGAGCTCTGTGCCTGTAACTGGGGGGCAGAGATCAATATGTGTATTTTCTAGTATTTCACAAACTGATCCTAGGCTGACTGTCCTCAGGCTGCTCCTACCCACTGGCGTGCCTTTTCTTCATCTCACTGTGAAAATTAATCAAAGGAACCTTCCTGACATGGCATGGGGTGGCAGCAGAGCAAGGCTTCACAACCTCTGCCCCAGCCAGCTGCAGACCCTAGGAAGGAACACCTGATCTTGCAAGGCCATAGTGCTGTAGCTCCTGCTTTGCTCCCCACAAGAGAAGGAAGGCTTTCACTCCCTTGGCAACAGCCCAGCTAGTGAGATGCTGTGATGGGTGGGGAAGGCTCCCAGCTTCCTCCAATAGTATTTCTTCTTAGAACAGTTCCCCATCTGCCCCATTTTTTTCTTTTTCTCCCCCTTCACCTATTTCATCCACAGACCCCTCCCCTATGACACCCACCACTCACTCCTCTGTCTACGAGTTTGCTTCTGTTTGTTCTTTTTTTTTTTAGATTCCATATATAAGTGAAATTATATAGTATTTGTCTTCCTCTTCCTGACTTACTTCACTCAGCATAATACTCTCTAGCTCCGACCATGTTAATTGCAAATGGTGAGATTTCATTATTTTTTTGGCTCAGTAATATTCCATTCTATATATGTGTCACATTTTCTTTATTCATCAATTGATGGGTATTTAGGTTGCTTCCATAACTTGGCTATTGTAAATAATGCTACAAATAAGCATAGGTCTGCATACGTCTTTTTGGATTAGTGGTTTTATTTTCTTAAGATAAATTACCAGAAGTGGAATTACTGGGTCATATAGTATTTCTATTTTTAGTTTATGAGAAACCTCCATACTGTTTTCCCCAGTGCCTACACCAATTTACATGCCCACCAGCAGTGCAGGAGGCTCCCTTTCCTCCACATCCTTGCCAACACTTGTTGTTTCTTGTCCTGTTGATATTAGCCATTTCTGACTGGTAGGAGGTGATATGTCATTATGGTTTTGGTATTCATTTCCCTTATGAATAGATTATGTCCATTTATTAATTCTAAGTTTTTTGGTGGGGTCTTCATGTATGTCTTTGGAAAAATGTCTATTCAGGTTGCCTGCCTATTTTTTAATGAGCTTATTTGCTTTTTTGGTGTTGAGTTGTATGAGTTTGTTTTACATTTTGTTTATTGGTCCATTATCAGAGATATCATTTGCAAATATAATTTCCCACACAATAGGTTGCCTTTATGTTTTATTGGTGGTTTCCTTTGCTGTGCAGAAGATTTTAGTTTGATATAGTCCTGAGGCAGTTCAAGGCCCCTGTAAGTTTCAAATCCCCCCACACCCCAGGCCCCCTGGGTAAGTCAGGAGGGACCTAAGGTCAAGGCTTCGCAGTAAACAACAAGCACAACCTGAATATCTGGAAAATTCAGCCTGAAAAACAAGGGAGTTTTTACTTTTCCCTTTGAGCCCTAACAACAACCTCCCCCACCCCTGCCTCAACAATCATGTAAATTCCTCAGTCTTTATAAACCCTAGACATAGTAGCCCTGACCACATCCTTCCCTGGAGCCCCTCCTCATTAGCAGTATTCATTTTCTTTTCACTCATTTAAAGCTCTGCTGGTTGCTCCATACTCGTCTGTTGCTTTCATTTTTCCTTGCCTCCAAGACACAATCCTGGGAAAAATAGCATCTCAGCCAGTAACAATCCCACTTGTTTATTTTTGCTTTTGTTCTCCTTGCCTGGGGAGACATATCCAGAAAAAAATTACTAATGACAAGTTTACTATGTTTTCTTCTAGGAGTTTTATTATTTGAAGTCTTATATTTAAGTCTTTAATCCATTTTAAGTTAATTTTTGTGTATGGTGTAAGATAGTGATCCAATTTCATTCTTTTGCATGTAGCTGTCCAGTTTTCCATACACCATTTATTGAAGATACTGTCTTTTCCCATGGCACATTGTTGCCTCATTTGTCATATACTACTTGACCATATAAACGTGTTTATTTCTGGGCTCTGTTCTCTTTCATTGATCTATGTGGCTGTTTTGTGCCAATATCTGTAGTACAGTTTGAAGTCTGGGAAGCACGATACCCCAGCTTTATTCTTCTTTCTGAAGATTGCTTTGGATATTTGGGGTCTTTTGTGGTTCCATACAAATTTTAGGATTATAAGTTGCTCTAGTTCTGTGAAAAATGCCATTGGTATTTTGATAGGAATTACATTTAGTCTGTAGACTGCATTAGGCAGTATGACGATTCATCCTTTTCATGAGCTGGGAATATCTTCCTACTTGTGTTTTCTTCAATATCTTTTATCAGTGTCTTGTAGTTTTCAGTGTACAGATCTTTAACCTCTTCAGTTAGATTTACTCCTAGGTATTTTATTATTTCTGAAGCTATTGTAAATGGGATTAATTTCTTACTTTCTCTTTTTGTTAGTTTACTATTTATACATTATTTATACAGCAGATTTTTGGATTGATTTTGTATCCTGCAACCTCACTGAATTTATTTATTAATTCTAATAGGTTTTTGGTGGAGTCTTTAGGGTTTCCTGTGTATAGTATGTCATATGCAAATAGTGACAATCTAATTCCTTCATTACCAATTTGAACCATTTATCTTTTTATCTTGTCTGATTGCTGTGGCTAGGACTTCCAGTACTATGTTGAATAAAAGTAAAGTGTGCCTAGCCAGACTTATCAAGAGAAAAAGAGAATCTACACACATCAACAGAATCAGAAATGAGAATGGAAAAATAACGACGGACCCCACAGAAACACAAAGAATTATTAGAGAATACTATGAAAACCTATATGCTGGAAAACCTAAAAGAAATGGACAGCTTCCTAGAAAAATACAATCTTCCAAGACTGACCAAGGAAGAAACAGAAAATCTAAACAGACCAATTACCAGCAACAAAATTGAATCGGTAATCAAAAAACTATCCAAGAACAAAACACCCGGGCCAGATGGATTCACTGCTGAGTTTTATCAGACATATAGAGAAGACATAATACGCATTCTCCTTAAACTCTTGCAAAAAAATAGAAGAGGAGGGAACACTCCCAAACTCATTCTATGAAGCCAGCATCACCCTAATACCAAAACCAGGCAAAGACACCACCAAAAAAGAAAAGAAAATCACAGACCAATATCCCTGATGAACGTAGATGCAAAAATACTCAACAAAATATTAGCAAACCGAATTCAAAAATACATCGAGGATCATACACCATGATTAAGTGGGATTCATCTCACCGATGCAAGAATGGTACAAAATTAGAAAATCCATCAACATCATCCACCACATCAACAAAAAGAAGGACAAAAACCACAGGATCATCTCCATAGATGCTGAAAAAGCATTCAACGAGATTCAACATCCATTCATGATAAAAACTCTCAGCAAAATGGGTTTAGAGGGCAAGTACCTCAACATAATAAAGGCCATATATGATAAACCCACAGCCAACATCATATTGAACAGTGAGAAGCTGAAAGCATTTCCTCTGAGATCGGGAACAAGACAGGGATGCCCACTCTCCCCACTGTTATTCAACATAGTACTGGAGGTCCTAGCCACGGCAATCAGACAAAACAAAGAAATACAAGGAATCCAGATTGGTAAAGAAGAAGTCAAACTGTCACTATTTGAAAATGACATGGTACTGTACATAACAAACCCTCCTAGAATCCACTCCAAAACTACTAGAACTGATATCGGAATTCAGCAAAGTTGCAGGATACAAAATTAACACACAGAAGTCTGTGGCTTTCCTATACACTAACAATGAACTAGTAGAGAAATCAGGAAAACAATTCCATTCACAATTGCATCAAAAAGAATAAAATACCTAGGAATAAACCTAATCAAGGAAGTGAAAGACCTATACCCTGAAAACTACAAGACACTCCTAAGAGAAATTAAAGAGGACACTAACAAATGGAAACATCCCATGCTCTTTGCTAGGAAGAATTAATATTGTCAAAATGGCCATCCTGCCTAAAGCAATCTACAGACTCAATGCAATGCCTATCAAAATACCAACAGCATTTTTCTACAAACTGGAACAAATAGTTTTAAAATTCATATGGAACCACAAAAGACCCCGAATAGCTGAAGCAATCCTGAGAAGGAAGAATAAAGCAGGGTGGATCTCATTTCCCAACTTCAAGCTCTACTACAAAGCCACAGTAATCAAGACAATTTGGTACTGGCACAAAAACAGAGCCACAGACCAATGGAACAGAATAGAGTCCACATATTAACCCAAACATATATGGTCAATTAATATATGATAAAGGAGCCATAGACATACAATGGGGAAATGACAGCATCTTCAACAGCTGGTGTTGGCAAAACTGGACAGCTACATGCAAGAGAATGAAACTGGATTATTGTCTAACCCGATACACAAAAGTAAATTCAAAATGGATCAAAGAACTGAATGTAAGTCATAAAACCATAAAACTCTTAGAAAAAAACATAGGCAAAAATCTCTTGGACATAAAAATGAGTGACTTCTTCATGAACATATCTCCCCAGGCAAGGGAAACAAAAGCAAAAATGAACAAGTGGGACTATATCAAACTAAAAAGCTTCTGTACAGCAAAGGACACCACCAATAGAACAAAAAGGCATCGTCCAGTATGGGAGAATACATTCATAAATGACAGATCTGATAAAGGGTTGACATCCAAAATATATAAAGAGCTCATGCACCTCAACAAACAAAAAGCAAATAATCCAATTAAAAAATGGGCACAGGATCTGAACAGACCTTTCTCCAAAGAAGAAATTCAGGTGGCCAACAGGCATATGAAAAGATGCTACACACTGCTAATCAGAGAAAAGCAAATTAAAACCACAATGAGGTATCATCTCACACCAGTAACGATTGCCACCATACAAAAGACAAACAACAACAAATGTTGGCGAGGTTGTGGAGAAAGGGAACCCTCCTACACTGCTGGTGTGAAAGTAGTATGGAGGTTCCTCAAAAAACTCAAAATAGAAATACCATTTGACACAGGAATTCCACTAGGAATTTACCCTAAGAATGTAGGATCCCAGTTCCAGAAAGACATATGCACCCCTATGTTTATTGCAGCACTATTTACAATAACCAAGGGATGGAAGCAACCTAAGTGTCCATCAGTAGCTGAATGGATAAAGAAGATGTGGTACGTATACACAATGGAGTATTATTCAGCCATAAGAAAACTAATCCTACCATTTGCTACAACATGGATGGAGCTAGTGGGTATCCTGCTCAGTGAAATAAGCCAGGCGGAAAAACACAAGTATCAAATGATTTCACTCATCTGTGGATTATAAGAACAAAGAAAAAAACTGAAGGAACAAAACAGCAGCAGACTCACAGACCCCAAGAATGGACTAACAGTTACCAAAGGGAAAGGAACTGGGGAGGATGGGTGGGAAGGGACGGATAAGGGGAGGAAAAAAAGGGGGCATTACTATTAGCAGACATAATGTAGGGGGGGTGCATAAGGAGAGTTATACAACACAGAGAAGACAAGTAGTGATTCTTTAGCATCTTCGCTGATGGACAGTGACTAATGGTGTATGTGGGGGGCGCTTGGTGATGGGGGTAGTCTAGTAAGCCTAATATTCTCATGTAAGTGTAGATTAATGATACCAAAATAAATTTTTTTAATTAAAAAAATAAAAGTGCAAGTGTGTGCATCCTTATCTTGTTCCTGACCTTAGAAGATATGCTTTCATCTTTTAGCCATTGAGTATGATGTTGGTTGTGGGTTTAACGTATATGACCTTTATTATGTTTTAATATGTCCCCTCTATACTGGCTTTGTTGAAACACTTTGTCTATAAAAGAGCACTCCTATTCTTTATTCTCTGAACTTGCCTGTAGTTTTGCCTAGCTTGCATCTCCGGAATTGTAATTCTCTGCTACTCCTGAATAAACCCATTTTTGCTGATAAAATAACTTTTACTTTTAAAGTTGGTATTACTTGGTGATCAGTGTGGGATCATAGAAGACCCCCAACAGCTCCAAAGCTCATGAGCAAACAGGTGCCAGTACCCACAGGGTTCACTGAGCTTGCTGCTTTCCTGCCTATGCTGTAGCTGGAAGGTAAGTTTTCTCCTGGCTTTCAAGCTCCACTGTCCTTGCATGTGTGAGCTCTCCAGGCTTTTTATTCAGGACCTGCTTTGAGGCCTTGTCCTTTTTGAGAGTACTTATTTGGCATTTAGTCCATATCTTTTCAGGGATCAGACTGTTCCTATTGGAATTGTGCCAGCCTTCAGTCTGATTCCTTTTTAGAAACAGATTGTTTCTACTGGAACTATGCTGGTCTTTGGCCTGATTCCTTTTGGAACCAGGCTATTCTGGTTGAAATTCTGCAGTTTAGGACTTTTTCTTTTTACTGTAGAGAAAAACCTTTAAGAACTGGAACCTCAGTTATCAAAATTTTTTTAGGGTGCCCCCCCTTCTAGGAGAGTCCAACGGTTTTGGTCACCCATACCCCCACACCCTGACACCCATACTCTGGCCTCACAACCATTACCTTCCTAGTTCTCTTGATTATCTCATGGCACAGTGACAGAATGTAAAGAACAGTGAAGTCTGAGCTAGAATGACAGCCATAGCCTTCTATGAGATCTGGAGCAAGCCACTCTGTAGGTGAATGTTAATTTCCATGTCAGCAACCTGGAAGTAATAGTCCTGCCCTATGTGTCTCATGAAATTTAATAAAATAATGGGACATGTCTATTGTAAAGTGCTTGAATGTATTTATTAGGTGCTATACATAAACTATAAGTTTCAAATATTTTACTTACAGACCCAAGTTCTTGCCTTCAAAGCCCAAAACTTAAAACCCTTTGAATGTGTGATTCTTCACACCCTTCCACATGGAGAACACTACAATACTGCAACACTTAGCTTGTATCTTCAACAAGCCACATCTGTTCTAGTCTCGGTACCTTCCAATATACTTTTCGCATCCTGTGGGGGATATAATTTAAAACAAAATCCCCTTCCAACCCAGAAAACCTCTCCACAAAGTAAATTTTTGCGTTGTTTTCTCTTTAAACATCAATTCATAGTATGATGGCGCATTACAGGCAAGCATAAAGGGCCGCAGAGACAAAAGGAAGCCTCGCTCTCTGTAGCTGCGTGGACACGACCCGCTACCCTGGACAGGTCGCACAACTTGCAGTCGGGTGACAGACAGGTGACCCCTGAGTTCCAGGATAGCGTGCGGCCGGGCTATAGATGCCCGGACAACCGCACCTGAACACGAGTGCCCGGTGCTTGGAAGGCCTGCATCGGACTGCCGTGCCTCCGCCACTTGGGCTCACGCCGGCGCAGTACTCCCACAGGTCCACTACAGGCGCCAGGGTCGGGCGCGACCTCCTTCGGCCCGCCTCCGTCGCTCCCTCGACGCGGCCGGCTGCGCAGGCGCGCCCGCCCGTCACTAGACTTCCGCTCCGGGTCCTCGGGGGTTCACGTAGCAGCCTCTCGGGACGCCATTTCGCAGCGCTGATGGGTCACGTGATTCGAGAGCGGCTGCCGGCATGGCTGCTAGCCGTTGCTAGGCTTTGCGGCCGAAGGACCGTCCTGGGCGGTGTCAGCCCTCTACTGAAACGGGTGAGGGGCGTGGGGCCCGCACGCCGGGCTGCAGTGTGAGGTGCGGGTCGCGGCGAGAGGCTCGCACCGGACTTCCAGGGCCGGTGGGGACACGCCTGGCGTAGGGGCAGCGCTCGGGACCGGGGTCGTGGGCCTGGCCCGCCGCAGGTGGCGAGGAGGAGAGTGAGGCCGTCGAGAACACTGAGCGCCTCGGCCTGTGCTGTCCGCGTCCGCGTACTTTCCTATCTGTGGAGGGCACGCCGGACGAATCTGGAGAAAAGATTTTTTCGGGTAATGGCGCGGGTATTCCGGGCTCCTGCAAGCGGGGAGCTCTGCTCTAGAGCGGCCTGGTCTAGGGTACGAAGCTTAAGGTGGCTACTTGCGTCACATCACTTGATAGGCGGCCTCTCCAAGGTTCTTTCTCTTCCCCAGGTCAGGAAGGACCTCGCTGCAGCCCATCCCTTCCTACCACCTGGCAGTTACCTGCGCCCATGGGCTACAGGAAGAAAACCAGGTGGGTCGAATTCTGCCCCGGAGACTCTCCCCTGGCCTCTGGTCGGTGCTGGTGCTCACAGGCGGGCTGTGCGCCCCGGGCCTGAGGGGCTTGAAGGAACGTGGGCCGCAAGCCTCCAGCGTGCTTGGGTCTGGGGTGACCCTGTGCATTCCTATAGTGCTTGCAAGAACATTCCGAAATGGTTTGAGGCCTT
This sequence comes from Manis pentadactyla, assembly GCF_030020395.1. Lineage (NCBI taxonomy): Eukaryota > Metazoa > Chordata > Mammalia > Pholidota > Manidae > Manis > Manis pentadactyla. Next base: position 39,476,189 of record NC_080025.1, on the reverse strand, counting down.
GCCCTGCGCCATCCAGAGCAAGGTTATAGAAATTTCAGACAAGTGTGAGCTGCCTTCCATACCCATGTACGGCATTGCGCATTGTGCGGATCTGTACCAGCTTGTGTGATAACTGTTTGCCACACATGGCTAAATTTGTTAAGTAAATTGTGAAGCGCAACTTTTCATTCACACTACCACAGGGTGCTTAGTGGCCACATTTGGTAAGTGGCTACTGTATTGGACTTTGCAGATTGTAGAAGTCACATCTTTGCCAAAGTTAGTTGTTTCAGACTTTGGGTGTTTGCTGTGTTCCAGGATCATTGCAAATTTTATTATATCCTTAAAACAAAATCCTTACCAAAGTTGAAGATGAAGCTCAGAGGGAGTGGTAAAGGTGGGGTGACCCTGCAGAATAACACAGAAAGGAGTAACAGGGATAAACCCTTCCTGGAGAGACGGACATAGAGGATATTTGCAGTTAGTAGGCAAACCAAAGAGAACCCAGGCCTTGGGGCAGGCAGGGTGAGGTCACCATGCACTGATCTTAAAATGTGCACCTCACAGACAGGAGGGCACTAATGTCGGGTGAACTTATTTGTTCTGCATCAAATTTCTTGAATCTTCACCCAGTTTAAATCTTTGAGGTCTGCTGTGAAGGGATTTCAGGTCCTTTACAGATGAGGGGCCCAGGGTCAGAAGCACATGTGCAGGATTGCCAACCAGAAACTGGAAAGCTGGGATGGGAAGCCAGGCCTCCAGCCTGGTGCTCCTTCCCAGGATGCCACATAGGGAGTGGGGAGTGGCATCCAGAAGGGGTGGAGGGAAACACCCTGTGTTCTCTACTTGGTGTGAGGGTTGCTGGGTGCAGTCGGGGATAGTCCAGTAAAGAGAGTGGCCAGCATGGTCATGGAAGGGCAGCTCAGCTCCCGTGCTCCTCTCAGTGGCTGGGTCACACCACAACCTCCTCTTCAAGGTTGAGCCTTCCAGTGGACCCAGATATGTCTCTTCAGTTCAGGGGCAGATGCTTGAAGACACCAGCCTTCACAGGACTGCCATCTGGGAGACAGCTCCACATGAGTCTCCTTCCTGCAGTCCTAGGAGTGAGGTGCTGGCCCAGATGGGCTCTTCAAAGGTATTTGAGCAGCAGACAGCCTCAGCATGCATGAGGTGGCGCCTGCTGTCCACCATACAAGATATGCCTTTCTGTAATGCAACCTACTGTGGCTCAGTGCTTCTGGCCTCCCTGTGCCAGCTGCAGGAGTTGGGGCTGCTGGAAAACGCTGAGACTGGCTCCAGCTGTTGTGAAGAACTAACTGTCCTTGTCTCTAGTCAGGGAGCTGTGCATCCTACCGGAATCCATGAACTGGCACGCCATGTTGTCACCTGGTGGGGGCGCTTCACAGTTCCTGACAGGTGTGTGCCCCAGCCCCTGACATGCAGTATCTGCCATCCCCCAGGGCTTCAGCAAGAGAAATCCCAGGAGCCAGAGCTAGAAGACACCTAAGAGATGACCCTTTCTTTGCTGGGTGTGCTATCCCATGGAGTCTGCAGTGTGAGGATCCAGGAAGGGCCTGGCTTAGGAGGTCAGCTCACTTCTGTTTCGTATGTTAATTGTCCATGAGTTCTTAAACCAAGAAGTTCAAAACCTTGGATGTATCCCGACCATGTCTTACTGTAAGTCAGGTGATTGAGTCCCAGATGTTCGTTGCCTCCAGAGTTTCTTGTGATCAGACAGTTGTCTAGCGTCTGTACTCATATGGCCCTGCTCTGACATGACGTTGGTGGACTTTGTGGTTTTGGGTTCCAATGCAGCCTTCTCCCCAGGAGTCTTCTAGGCCAGTGTTATTTGACTCATCTCCCATCACAGAGGCCTGTTAGCTAATGTGGAGTCAGGAATTGGGAACCCAGGTTGACTTCTGTCATCGCCCAGTTGGCATTTGTAACAGTTCTCGGTTATATGCTTACATCACTTAATTTTTATAGCAGGCCTTGGAATCGTTTTCTATTTCCTAGTTAGTGTAGATGAGGAAGTGGGTGCTGAGTGGGTGGCCTGCCCACAGTGACTCCTGGTGATGCATCACAGTGGCAACCAGGGCCTTTGTGCTTCAGCTTTTTGAGCAGGTTCACAGCCTCACCTGCTCCCTCTTTAGGGAATTTCTGGTTCTTGGCCCAGGCTGGGTGTGGGTGGCTTGAGGCCTGTTGTGCGCATCTTAACTGACATTCTTTCACCCAGGTTTGGGCACCATGTGGTCTGCTTCTGGAGCATGGACACCTGCTGTGTACTGGGACCTGGGCCCCCTGCCATCTCCTGAACAGGAAAAGGACATTTAATAAATGGTTCTTACAGTGTAGCACAGAGAAGACACGTAGTGACTCTGTGGCATCTTACTATACTGATGGACAGTGACTGCAATGAGATGTGGGTGGGATTTGATAATATGGGTGAATGTAGTAACCACAATGTTTTTCATGTGAAACCTTAATTAAAAAAAAAAAACGGTTCTCAGAGTGCAATTCAGCCCAGTCTGTTTCTTCTTTCTTTCCATACTCAAGACATGAAGGAAGCAGGCCCTGCTCTTGAAGGAGGCTCAGCCAAGTTCATTCAGGCCTGGGTGTCTCCCATCTCATTCGTGCCTTTGCAGAGTGGGCAGTGGGGTACAGGCTGTCACCAGGAGCTTGTCCTGGAACCCTGGGGTGGGCTCCATTGGCTTGGCAGGATTCTCTGCCTCTTGTCCCCTTCACCAGCATGGGTCAGACAGGGTGGGGTGCATCCTCACGCTGTGGTATATGCTGAGGCATCCAGACCCAGGTGTGTGGGTTGGTACTCTTAGTATAAGGGGTCCTATTCCATCTGAGAAGTAATGTCACAGCCCACTAACAGGTTGCACCCACAAGTTGAGCCCATCTAGCTCAGTGTTGGTTATGTCAAGGAGTGTCAGGCCAGGCCAAGGCTGACTGAGCCACTTTTCTGTCCAGTTCATTACTGACATAGTGACCATAAAAAAAAACCAAAGGTACCTGTACCCCAAGACATGGTAGCTACCCCTGAGGGCATGAGCAGAAGACTCACCTCTGAACTGGAGACAAAAGGAGCCAGGAGACCCCGCTGACCACCTGGGGTAGGGGTGGGGAGTTCTCTGAGTGCCCATAGAGGGTGAGGGGTGGCCCATGTAGACACATAACTTCAGGGCAGCACGGTGGGGCCTTTCCTGTAACTAAACTCAACAGTGGGGGTGTCCTGAAGTGAGGTGGAATAAACCTTCCATGCAAATACTTGGTGCAGTTGGGTAGGGGGGCCCAGAAACCATAAGGGACTCAGGGTTTGCAAACATCAATGGCAGCAGCACAATATGGGGGACACCAGGCAGAGTGGAGCATCTTCAAATTGATGTAGTTTAAACAGTGAAACTCCTGCCCCCATCCCCCTTTACTGTCCTGGGTAGATGCAGCCTGACGCCACACCCTGGCAGGGGTGTGCCCTGGGAAGCTGCCAATAGGGGCTCCACCTGTCCTGTGAAGGGGAAGGATGTGGTGTGAGGTCACCAGGGTGGCAAGTCCCCTGCAGGTTGTCAGGGCCTCTAAAGCCTGCCTGGGCCACACAACAGCCTCTGAAGCCCAGATGGCAAGCTCCGCCTATGGGTCAGTCCCCAATTTCAGGAAGTTCTTGAGGTTTTTACATGGAAAAGAAAACTTTTGTGACGCATGAAAAAAAGTTAAGGCCTCTGTCCCTGAGGTTTCACTGTTGTGGCCTTGTCCCTTTGGGTGTTAATACCAACCTGGTGGGGAAGTGAAACTGCCGGAGTCCTGAGCTTGGATTGAAAAGCCCTTCAAAAGTACTGGCCCCAGGGGGTGTGGGGTCTCCGTCTCACAGGGAGACCCACCCAGGTCTGCACGGAAATTCCAAGCTCAGGACTCTAGAGGTGCCGCATCAGCAAGGTGACGTCTGTGCCTGTGAGCTATGGGGACCAGGTGGCACGGGGCTCCAACACCCATCCTGGGCCTCCCCATGAAGGAGGTCCGCGGCCTGGGCCATGACGGCTGCGAGCCTTTATCCTGGCAAGCATGTGTGGCTGGCTTTGCGCCCTGGCCTGGTGTGGCCCTGCATGCTGCAGTGACTGACAGGACCCAGCCTCAAAGGCCTGGCCATTCACATTTTTACCTTTGTCAAGGTACAAGGTACCTACCCCAAAACCCACTGGTGCTGAGGTGAGGCTTGACAGACAGGTGGGTCGGCAACTTTGTCCTCGCAGCCCCACAGGTGACTGCTGCAGGGCTGGGATCTCATAGCCGCTGCTTGAAGTTGGGTAACCAAGGTCTGAGTCGTTGCTACCTAAAGGAGCCCATGGGAGCCCACAGCACAGGTGCCTGGACCGTTAGGCACACCCACCCTGGGTGTGGGGACCAGGAAGCAGGGCCAGAGCCCCTCGGGAGGCTGCAGCAAGTGGGTAGGCCCCCCCTCCTCCCGCCAGCCCACTTCCTACTTCATTGTGGCACTGAGAGGCAGGCAGGGTGCACTGTGGGTGGGAAGGCTGGGCTTTCGCGGAGCACCACCCCTCCACCCTCTTAATAGGAAGGTCGGGCAACCTGGGTGGGTGCTTCCCACCAGCAGGATGGAGGACGAGGGCCCTCAGTGCGGCAAACCCGACTTTGTGCTTTTAGACCAAGTGACCATGGAGGACTTCATGGAAAACCTGAAGCTCAGGTGGGCCAGGGGCGCTGTCTCCACCAGCCCAGGGAGGGGATTGCATACACACACACCCTTACCACTGACTGGTGACCGCGGGGCTGTGGCAGAGTAGGACTGTCGCCTCAGGGCAAGGGAGCAGTCAGTCCTGCAGTGGGCTCTCCAGACCCTGCCTCCCACACAACAGTGTCTCCCTGTGACACTAACAGGGAGATCTGGGTGTCTCCCTGCTGCCCAGCAGGCACCAGCCTGGGCCGGGTGGGCACCCATCTCCCCCTTGGGGGCCCTTGGAGGCAGGCAGGCCCTGCCCAGGGGGGCATGTGAAGGAGCTGATACGTTCTCCAGAAGCATGGAGTGCGGCAGGGTGGAATGGGCAGAAGTGGCCTGGAGGAGGGCAGAAGGCTGGGAGGAGCCAGTGCACTTTCATCCCAGGACAGCGGGGACAGAAGGCAGTCTGCTGGAGAGAGCTTGGGGACAGGTTGCTGGGCTGGCTGTAGAAGCCGGGGACAGGAAGTGAGCTGTTTTATATGGGCTTGGCCTGATCTCACTTCATTCTTGTGACCTAGCGCCTGAAGCAGGCAACCCCTCGGTGGGAAAGGTGGGACACCTAGCCTCTGCACTCTCAGAGCAGGTGGGCAGCGGTGGGCCATGGCTACTGAGAGGGTGTACAGGCAGCTGAGTGAGGACTCCCTGTCAGGGCGGAGGAAGAGGAACCCTGTCTGCTGCAGTGGGCGGACAGGCCAGCGCTCCTCCCAGGACAGGAAGCCCAAGAGAGGGACAGACACTGACACCCCCAAGGTCCAGGAGTCCTGGAGGGGAGGGCTGAGAAATCAGGATGCAAGGAAGGGCCGTGCCCACAGCAGACCGACCCTGCCATCAGGGTGGGGCTGGGTGTGGTCCCCTCTGCCTCTGGGTCCCCACCCAGGCCGGAACCAGCCTGGGGCCCCTCCCCAGCCTCCCGCCCACAACCCCCATCTCCCCACCTGCAGCTGGGCCATGCCCAGCATGGCCCTGGGGCAAGTCAGTCCTTTCATAAAATGGGTGGTCACAACTCCTGTGACATTGGGACCCCCAGCATTGGCCCCAATACTACCTGCGGTAGGGGTGGGCTCCCTGCAAGATGACACAAGGAAGATTCAGGTCAAGCCGCACCCCTTCTCGGCTCTCAGCCCCAGAGGTGGGCCAGACTCCCCACATGGGCCCAATGCCCCAGGACCTGGGTATGTGTCTGACCCTGGGTGCTGAGGACCAACTGGCCCCGCCTGTGCAGGTTCAAGAAGGACCACATTTACACCTACATCGGTGAGGTGCTGGTGTCTGTGAACCCCTACCAGGAGCTGCCCCTGTACGGGCCCGAGGCCATTGCCAGGTACCAGGGCCGTGAGCTCTATGAGCGACCGCCCCACCTCTACGCTGTGGCCAATGCTGCGTATAGGGCAATGAAGCTCCGGTCCAGGGACACCTGCATTGTGATCTCAGGTACCTGCCCGATGGCCAGGGCTCAGTCTCACAGCCTCCCTGGAACCCAGTATGTTCCTTCATCAGCGACAGGCCAGTGGTTGGAGTACCAGGGTCGGGGGTGGGCGCAAGGAGCCAGTCGAGTGGGTGCAGCCACTAATTCTGTCTGACTGTCATCTGTATGGCAGGGGAGAGTGGAGCTGGGAAGACAGAAGCCAGCAAGCACATCATGCAGTACATCGCTGCAGTCACCAACCCCAGCCAAAAGGCTGAGGTGGAGAGGTGAGGGCAGGGAGGGCTGGGGTCCAGGTGGGGAGGTGGGCACAGGGAGGGCTGGAGCCAGGGCAGCCTAGGCCTGAGTCTGACTGGGAGCAAAAGGTACACCCTCAGGCCAAGTTCAGTGGGCTTATCTATCAGGGGCTCCAGGTGCCCCATACCCAGGACCTCCCAGGCCAAGCCTATTGCAGGGGCACCCTACCACTAAGAACAGGAAGAAGGTGAGGTGCAGAGGGCCAGCAGACAGATGGAAGGGGAGAAGGCCTAGGAAGACCTCGGACACTAGGCCAGGTGTCAGGGTTTGGGCCAAGAACCCAGAAATCAGGGCCCGTCTGTTTTCTGCTGGCCTGCTGCTCCCTCGCTGTTCCACACTGGGCCTTGGGGGAGCAGCTTTCTGTGTGGGGGCCCCACTCTTCCTACCCAGATGGGGTTAGGTGGAGCCTGGGGGAACAGTGGTGGAGTTCCCAAGGGCATATGGCTGCAGCTGCCCATGCCTGAAGCTGGAAGTCCAGGCAGAGTGGCCACATTGTAGGCTGGGGAGGTAGGGTGCCCCACAGTGTGCTGAGGCCTAGCAGGCACCTCCCCAGAGTCTCAGAGCAAAGAGTCCTGCCACCGCTGGCTTGGAGTCTCATGGGGTGGCAGCTGCCTTGGGCTCCCTCTTCCTGTGATGAACACAGTGCTCAGTGTGAGGTCTGTGCATTAAAGCCCAGCCCCTTGCCTCTCAGGGTTAAGGACGTGCTGCTCAAGTCCACCTGTGTGCTGGAGGCCTTTGGCAATGCTCGCACCAACCGAAACTACAACTCCAGCCGCTTCGGCAAGTACATGGACATCAACTTTGACTTCAAAGGAGACCCTGTCGGTGGTCACATCCACAGCTACCTGCTGGAGAAGGTGAGCCCTGCGGCAGCAGACTCCTCGTAGGGCCAGGCAGAGCTGCCCACCCATGCTGACCCTCCTGCCTGGGGCTCTGGGATCAGGAACATACCTTCTCTGAGTCCCAGGTTTGCAGGGCGGGGCTCCCTCTGTGGCCAGGTCCCCACCCCCTGTCTTCACTGTCCTGGGACCCCTGGGAGGGCAACCCCCTGAGGTGGAGCTGCTATCGGCCACAGGCTGGCTGTCATCTGTCTCCACAGTCTCGGGTCCTCAAGCAACATGTGGGCGAAAGGAACTTCCATGCCTTCTACCAGGTCAGCCAAAGCAGGTGGGAGCAGGCAGGGGACCTCCCATTGGGGCGGGATCTCCCTGGACATGGACAGTGTCTGCACCCTATCTGACTCTGAGGGGGGTTCTACCAGGACTACTGTTTCTACACCCTGTGAGACCTAGTGAGGTAGGTTTTCCCTGGACTTGGGCACTTGTTTACACCAACTCTGGCCACTGAGGTTGATCTGCCTGGATACAGGCAGTGTCTACACTGTGGCCAACCACTGAAATAAGCTCTCCCAGGACATAGGATCTCTAGTGTCTGGCCCACTGAGGTGGGAACTCTCTGGACATTGGTGGTCTACACCATGTCTGACCCATTGATGTCAGATCTCCCCAACTCTGGAGGTGCCTACACGATGTCTGACTATTGAAGTGGGATCTCCCAGGACACAGACAGTGTCTACATTTTTCCAACCCACTGAGGTGGGATCTCTGTGGACTTGGGTGGTAACTACATTCTTTCTGACACACTGAAGTAGGTTCTTCTGGAGGACAGGTATATATGTCTGACCTCTGAAGTGGGTTCTCCCTGGACTCATGCAGTGTCTACACCATGTATGACCACTGAAGTGAGATCTCTCACTGTTCTTCCATGGTATCTACACTATATCTGACCACTGAAGTATTTTTTTTTTTCCTGGACTCTCATGGTATCTACACCATATCTGACCACTGAAGAGCATTCTGATTGGATTCATTCAGGGTCTACACAATGTCTGATGAGGAGTGGGTTCTTCCTGGACTCAGGCAGTGTCCACACCATCCCTGAGCTCCCATGTCTGTTGTCCAGCATGTGGGTGGGGCTTTGAGCTCAGGTGGCCTAACGGAGAGGCATCGCTATCCTCCAGGTGCTGTGGGGCTGTGACGACAAGGAGCTTCAGGAGCTGCACCTGCAGAGGAACCCTGCGCTGTACAATCTCACACGCCAGGGGGCAGGACTCAGTGTGAGTGGGGGCAGGGCACCACTGGAGCTGAGGCCCAGTCCAGAGCCCTGGTGCTGGCGGTTAGCAGCTTCATCAGGGCCCGGAGCCATGGAGCAGCACAGCAGAATTGCAGGGCCCTGTTTCAGCAGGCTTTCGGAGGGAGGGGTTGACCTTGGCATGGGGAGTGGTGCTGAGCCCCTTATCTCCCAGGCCTCAGACAGCGATGAGAGAAGCCACCACCAGGCAGTGACAGAGGCCATGAGGGTGATCGGCTTCAGTCCTGAGGAGGTGGGCTCCGTGTATCGGATCCTGGCTGCCATCCTGCACCTGGTAAGGTTGTCTTGTGGGCATGGTTGGGGGTCATCTTCCCACACGTTGTACCTGAGTGTCCCTGGAGAAGGAAACTGGCCCTGTAGCCATGTAGCAGGCTCATTCCTCCCTCTGCTGAAGCCAAGTTCCTCCTGCTGTGGGCTCCCTCGAGCTGGGTGCTCTGCTTGTCTAGACTGTGGCAGGTTAGCCTGGCAACATGCCTGGTCCACACCTGGCAGATGAGCCCCCCGCTTAGTGGACGAAGGCAGTCTGGGCTCAGTAAAGCCGAGTATCAGGCTAACCTGCATGTCGCTTCTGTCATCGAAGAGCTGTGTGGCTCTGGGCAGGCTACTCAGCACCTCTGAGCCTCCATCCTCCCTGAAGTAGCTGGAGGCATAGGTAGCACACAGCTGGCTGTGGTGGGAGGCAAGTGGGATCCTTCCTAGGACCTTCTGGGCAGGAAGCCTTGGGGAAGCTCTGCTGGACTCTGGCTAACACTTTCCCATCTCTGGTCCCACCACACCCCACCCCTGCCTTCCCTTCTTCCTCTCCAGGCAGAGGTGTGCAGGCTGCCCAGAGACATGGAGCCTGACTCTTCCTGGTCCCCTATCACCAGGGAAACATGGAGTTTGTGGAGACAGAGGCCGGCGGGCTGGAGCAAGGACACCTAGCTGTGGCTGAGGAAGTGCTGGTGAACCACGTGGCTGAGCTGATGGCCACGCCCCGCAAGCTTCTGCTGCGCTCCCTGCTGGCCCGCACAGTGGCCTCTGGAGGCAGGGAGCTCATTGAAAAAGGACACTCTGCAGCTGAGGCCAGCTATGCCCGGGATGCCTGTGCCAAGGTACTCTGGGGCCTCAGCCAGGGTGGCACCCAGGAGGCTTTCCTGAAGGAAGCAAGGCCAGAGGCAGCCAGAAGCAGCCAACACCTGGCCTCTCTCCAGGCAGTGTACCAGCGGCTGTTTGAGTGGGTGGTGGACCGAATCAATGGTGTCATGGAAGCCCGGGGCCGCGATCCCCGGCGCGACGGCAAGGATACAGTCATTGGCGTGCTGGACATCTACGGCTTCGAGGTGTTTCCTGTCAACAGGTGGGCGGCCCAGCCACCACTTCCAACACTCTGACCCCCACCTTCTGGGGCCAGCAGGGAGCAGGACCCCCGGCATCTGCCTGGCCCCTGGCCCCAGGCTCATGTTTCCGAGTCAGCCTCAGCTGTGCCACCATTAAGTGGTGCCCAGGAAGGTGAAATCTGGGGCTCACATCCCCTTGCCATGGCTCCCAAATCCACTCAGAGTGTGCATGCCAAGACTGGGATGCAGGATGGGCCCAGAGAGGCAGATGTACCCCACAGTGGGGCCCTTGGGCCCACTCCAGGGGAGCCACGGGGAGAAGCCTGCTGACCCTGCCCTCAGTCCTCTCAGAGTGGAGACCATAGTGGGGGGCAGGTGTGACCCTGAGCGCTCCGCTGCAGTTTTGAACAGTTCTGCATCAACTACTGCAATGAGAAGCTGCAGCAACTTTTCATCCAGCTCATCCTGAAGCAGGAGCAGGAGGAGTACGAGCGGGAGGGCATCGCCTGGCAGAGCGTGAGTCCTGGGCGGGCTGGGCCAGGACAGGAAGGGGCACGGTCAGGGCAGGGTGGGGCTGGGCGGGCCAGTGGGGAGGGGCGGGGCCAGGAGGCTGGGCAGCATGGGGAGGGGGCTAGGCGGTGGCGCTGGGAGGCGGAGCTGGCTCGGCAGTGTTGGTCGCTCTACCCAGGTGGAGTACTTCAACAACGCTACCATAGTGGACCTGGTCGAGAGGCCGCACCGGGGCATCCTGGCGGTGTTGGATGAGGCCTGCAGCGCCGCGGGCACCATTACCGACAGGATCTTCCTGCAGACCCTGGACACGCACCACCGCCATCACCCTCACTATGCCAGCCGCCAGGTGCCCCTGCCCCCCCCCCGCCACCCCACCAGTGCACCCCCAGCTTGCCCAGGCGCTGGCAAGCCCCCACAGGTGCCATGCCGCCTGTCTTGGGGGCCTTGATCGAGGCCTGACCTTTACTGCAGGAGTGTCCCCCACTAGAGCCCCACCTTCTAGGCCTTGACTCTGGCTCCCCACCTCCCACAGCTCTGCCCCACAGACAAGACCATGCAGTTTGGCCGAGACTTCCGGATCAAGCACTACGCGGGGGATGTCACGTAAGGCCCCCCACTCGGCATCTGGCCCTTCTCGCTTAAAGACACTGAAAACATGCGTTCCCCGGATTCACAAGTGGAAGAATGCAGAGGGGCTCTTGGAGTGGTGTACCCAGCCCTGCTGCATCCTGAATATTCTTGGGAGCTTTAAAAAATGCCTGTGCCTGGGCCCCACCCATCCAGCATCTAGGGCAGGGGCAGAGATTATGAGGGCAGCCAGCATGGGCCTCTGCTCTGAGCCCAGAGTCATTCCCATCAGACTGAGCAATGAGTCCCCCTGGAGTGCAGGTCAGCGTGGGGGGCGAGGGCCTAGAGTCTGCATTTCTATTAAGTTCCTCAGCTGGCCCTCTGTCACACTGAGGACGCAGGCCCAGGGGTCCTTCAAAATTGCCATACTTATTAATTCACCTGGCCCCGAAGCAGAGTTGAGTGACTCACAGTGAGGCACAGGAGTGCCCAGTGTGTCCTTCACGAGGAGGAGAGATGGAGCAAAGAAGGCAAGGTAGAGAGGCAGGTTCCATGCCCACCCCCGCCTCTGCAGGGGCAGCGGATGCAGCAGGGTCTGGGCATCGAGTTCTCTGGCCAAGAAGCAACCATGAATCAGAGGTTCTCAGTGACTCCGAGTCTCTGGTTGTACTTGTGGAAACTCGCAGGCACTGTTCTGAGCTTGTGCCCTATGCACAGGCACAGAGGCTAGTAACATGATCCAGGAGACAAACTGCGGAAGCGGGGGAGGCAGAAAGGCAACCGTGGCAGCCAGTGGGAGGGCTGGGGCGGGGCTTCTTGGTGCAGAGGCCCCGCCCTCAGGGCTGGTCCCGCAGGTACTCAGTGGAGGGCTTCATCGACAAAAACAGAGACTCACTCTTCCAAGACTTCAAGAGGCTGCTCTACAACAGGTGAATGGGCTCGGTGGGTGTGCATGGGAGCATCAAGGCTGAGGGCCTCCAGATGCTTGCTTCCATCCCCCACCCAATGGGCAGATGCCTGCTGTTCCACTCAGGCCTCAAGACTTACCAGTGGCCTGGGGCATGGGGCCTGCCTCCATAGCACAGACCCCACCCTGCGGGCCATGTGGCCAGATGGGCAGCAGGACATCACAGAGGTGACCAAGCGCCCCCTGACAGCTGGCACACTCTTCAAGAACTCCATGGTGGCCCTGGTGGAAAACCTGGCCTCCAAGGTAATACCCGCACCCTAGACCCCTCCTGGGTCTTACGCTTCAAGTCAGATCCCCAACCTCTGCACATCTTGGGGAAGGGGATGTTCATTTCATGCCTTTCTTGGGCTGCATACTCTCCAGCAGAGAGGTTGAGATGTCCCTGTGGGCTGGAATAAAGCAGGGTTTGAACCTGCCTTCCCTGGCCCCACTGCTTGTCAGGTGGGGAGGGTGGGGTGGAGAGGCCCTACCCAGTGCCTGGAAGCTGGGATCACAGGCACAGGAAGGTGGCCTGAGCTTCTCTGCAGCTTGGGGCCCACAGTCAGGCAGCAGGAAGACACTAGGGCCTGGGTGGCAACAGAGCATGAGGGCCACAGGGAGGCAGGAGCAAGGGCCATGGGTTTGTAGCTGCCCCGTCTGGTGCTGGGCTTCCCTGCCAGAGCCTCTTCTCCTTGGGGATAGACTGTGGGAGGCATGTGCGACAGCACACCAGAGCTCACCTGCCGGCCCTGCCCAGTGGCACGGGGCTGTGACATCGGTCTGCCCAAGTGTCCTCTGTCCCCCCAGGAGCCCTTCTATGTCCGCTGCATCAAGCCCAATGAGGACAAGGTGGCCGCAAAGTTAGATGAGGGCCACTGTCGCCACCAGGTTGTCTACCTGGGGCTGCTGGAGAACGTGAGGGTCCGCAGGGCTGGCTTCGCTTCTCGCCAGCCCTACTCTCGGTTCCTGCTCAGGTATGGCCCCTGCTGCCCAGGATTACTGCCACCCTGCCCCCTGTGGGCTCTGTTACTATGTGGAGTCCCAGGGGTGGGCAGGGGGCCCCAAAAGCAGCTGGCAATGCTCAGATGTCAAAACACGAGAGCTGGCACACTGCTGCCATCAGGACATTGACATTCAGCTAGGACCCTTGTGAGACCCAGGGGCATGGTGTCCACTGCCCTGTCCTTGGTGATAGGTACAAGATGACCTGTGAGTACACATGGCCCAATCACCTGCTGGGCTCTGATAAGGCCGCCGTGAGCGCCCTCCTGGAGCAGCATGGGCTGCAGGGTGATGTGGCCTTTGGCCACAGCAAGCTCTTCATCCGCTCACCCCAGACGCTGGTCACACTGGAGCAGAGCCGCACACGCCTCATCCCCATCATCGTGCTACTGCTGCAGAAGGTGTCGTGTGGGGTTGTGTACCACCGGGGGTGGGGCTGCATGCTGCGAGGAAGGGGCCTGTGCACTCACCAGCAGGGTGGGGCGGGTGTAGTGCAGATAGACTGCAGGAAGGCCAGTGGGTATGCAGGAGCCCCTCTGGCAGGACACATGCCAGGTGCATAAGTGCCTGAAGTAAAATGTGGTTCAGGCCACCTCAGTCCTGCTGGCTAAGGGGCCCAAGGCGGAAGAAGGTGCTCAAAACAAGATTCTCAGGAATCTGCTGCCTGCCTGCCTTCTTTCCTTCTTGTCTTCTATTTATTCTAAAAGGCTTCAGACCTAAGGAAAAGTATGCAGAATGTGTACATGGTCATTGTCCAGTGTCAGCCACATCACCTCAGGACACTGGTTGGTGTGGATGCCTGCACCTCTATTCCAGTTACTCAGAAGCATACCACTTCCTTTATGATCATTTTAGTTTGCATTTCCAAAGTATAGGGATTCTGCCACCTCCCTCACAAATTTAACATTTCAAACCTGTAGGAAATTGAAAGATGGGTACAGTGATTACCAGTGACCTGGACTGGTGTGGTTGGATGCTCCCTGCACACTTGTCTTTCTCTCTGCACACTGATACTCATGCACATATTTGTAAGTTTTCCCGAACCATATGAAGTAATGACACCCCTCACTACTTTGGCAGGCACATCCTGAGAACAAGGCTGTTCACCTCTGTAACCGCAGTGGCATTAGCATGTTGAAGAAATCTGACACTGATAATATGATCTTCCCACCTAAGTATCTAATATGTAGGCCACACTCAAATTTCCACATGTGCTCCTCTGTCACCCATTCCATTCCTTCCAGAACCCAGAATCCAATCTGGCTGGCACTGCATTAAGTTATTTACTATCTCCTGTAACACACAGATTCTTTTTAAGAATGAGACACAAAACTGCCATGGCAGAGGGTGATTTCTAGTACCCACGCTCCCACCTCCCCAGTCTGTGAGAGCCAGGGTCCACACTTTGCAGTTGAGTGCGGCACTGTTTACTCTGCTTCAAGCTGTGGGTCTGCTGGGCTGTCTACTTTGTAGGGTTTCCAGTCTGGGTTTTGATGGCTGTTTTTTAAGGGTACCCATCTGTTTGGGGGTCATCTGGGAGATGGAGCTTAGACCTGGACCAAGTCAGATGCCAGGTGAACAGCTGGTACTTGCCCTTCTGGGTAGGAAAGCACCTCCATCTGCCTATGCCAGGTCTCAGCTTAACAGGCAGGAGCAGGAGGGTGGTGCCTTCCCAAGAGTCAGCAGGAACCATCCTTCAGCCATGTGGCAGCTTCTGGGTACCAAGAGCAGATCAGCCTGACCCAGAACCTGCAGAGTGTGGGTGGAGAAGCTGGCCTTCCCTGGAGATAAGCCAGTGTTTTCAGGAAAGATGAGAGATCAGGGCTGTGGATTGGAGTGAGGGAGGCCGGCCTGGCCCAACCTGACCAAGCACCTCTGGCCCTGGGTTCCCCAGGCATGGCGGGGCACACTGGCCAGGTGGCACTGCCGGCAGCTGCGAGCTATCTACACCATCATGCGCTGGTTCCGGAGACACAAGGTGTGCGCTCACCTGGCCGAGCTTCAGAGGCGATTCCAGGCTGCAAGGCAGCCCCCACTCTATGGCCGAGACCTCATCTGGCCACTGCCACCTGTAGTGCTGCAGCCCTTCCAGGACACCTGCCGTGCACTCTTCTGCAGGTTCATGCCCATCACTCTCCTATTAAGCTGGTGCCCACTGAACACCTGGATGGGTCACTCGACCGTGCAGTGCTGGCTGGGAGATGAGAAGCACGAGCCCCTTCAATAAGTGGGAGAGCAGGGGCTATGCACATGAGCTGGCTGCCCATGCCCCACAGTGGGCAATGGAGCTCTGATATCCCTAGCACCGTGCTGGGCACTTGGAGGGGCCACAGACCTCCATTTTCTCTCTAGAGGCCTGCAGGGGAGGGTGTCAGGCCAGGGCTAGGGTGCAGGGGAAATTCCATCTGAGTGGGGCTTTGAAGGCTGAGTAGGAGTTCTCTAAGAGGTGGAGCACAGAGCAACCAGTGAGCTCAGAGCAGGAGGGGCCTCCTACCCCTAAGACCAGGGAGGCTGGGGCAGGGAGGGCAGCCAATAAGAGGCTGAGGGACTTGGCCTTCTGTGTGGGAAGGGCAGGGCCATGGGTGGGGAAGGCCAGGGAGCACAGGGGACTGTCTGACCACCTGGCCCTCTCCAGGTGGCGGGCCTGGCAGCTGGTGAAGAACATACCCCCTTCAGACATGGCCCAGATCAAAGCCAAGGTAGCTGCCATGGGGGTCCTGCAGGAGCTGCGGCCAGACTGGGGCTGCCATCGGGCCTGGACCCAGGACTACCTGTCCTCTGTGAGTGTTGGGGCCTCAGGGCTGAGCACCAAGCAGGCGTTCAAGGCTTAGGCCCTGCTGTGTCCTCCCAAACTGTGCTGTCCCTGTCCCTGGCCTGTTCCATGATCCATGCCCCTCTGCCCCTGACTCCACCTCTGAGACACAGGGTCTTCCACCCAGAACTGGCTGACCAGGGCTTTACCAAGCACCTCCTCCTCTGCTTGACTCCCACTCCCCTTCTCTGGGTTCTTGCACTGCCCCCTCTTCCCAGGTACAGCCCCACCCCCTGTTCTCTGACACAGCGCCCCCCTTCTCTGGCCCAGGCTCACCTTTATCAGTCTCAGACTCCCTCACGCAGACCCTACGAGCCCCCACTCCAGCCCAGGCACTGTGGGTACACCCCTGGCCAGTCGGGGGCGGGGCTCTGGCGCCCGCTCTCCCAGCCTTGTCTCCCTGGAGTAGGCCTAGGCCTGGCCTGTTCAGCTGGCTGGGTGGAGTGGAAGCGCGCGCGCGCGCGCGCACACACACGCACGCACGCTTAGGGCTTGAAGGCAGACCCAATGGGAGGCTGGTGTATGGCCTTACTCAGTTTCCCGAGGTGAAGGATGGCTGTGCCATGGTCCCAGGGCTCTGCCTGTCTCCACAGGCCACGGACAATCCCGCAGCCTCGGACCTGTTTGCTCAGCGACTGAAGATGCTCCGGGACAAGGACGGTTTTGGGGCCGTGCTCTTCTCCAGCCACGTGCGAAAGGTGAGGGTGTAGGCCAGCCTGGCCAGGCCAGCCTGAGGTCCGAGCTGCTCCTGAGGGGGTGAGGGTGGGAGGGCCCGTGCAAAAACTGGGAGCGGGCGTTCTGCGGCGGGGTACGTGATCCAGAAGCGTGCGTCCCGCAGGTTAACCGCTTCAACAAGAGCCGGGACAGGGCGCTCCTGCTCACGGACAGGCACCTCTACAAGCTGGAGCCCGCCCGGCAATACCGGGTGATGCGGGCCGTTCCCCTGCACGCGGTGAGACCCTCGCGGGACCGGGCGGGACGGGGTCGGGCGCGGGGCTCTGAGGCCCGCGGGGGCGGGGCCAAGGAGGCGGTCCGGCCGCATCCCTGACCCTGAGCCCGGCTTTCAGGTGACCGGGCTGAGTGTGACCAGCGGGCGGGACCAGCTGGTGGTACTACACGCGCGGGGCCAGGACGACCTGGTGGTGTGTCTGCACCGCTCGCGGCCGCCGCTGGACAACCGCGTGGGCGAGTTGGTGGGCGTGCTGGCCGTGCACTGCCAGGAGTGAGTCCAGGGCTCAGGGAGGGCCGCGGGTCTGCGGAGCCCCGCCCGCCCGCCCCTGCCGCTGACCCCGATCCGCTCCCGCCCCTCTTCAGGGCGGGACAGGCCCTGGAGGTCCGCGTCTCCGACTGCATCCCCCTGAGCCAGCGCGGGGTCCGGCGCCTTGTCTCCGTGGAGCCGCGGCTGCAGCAGCCGGAGCCGGATTTCTGCTGCAGCCGCGGGGCCTTCACCCTCCTCTGGCCGAGCCCCTGACTCGGACGCCTCACCGGGACTGA